>NC_137456.1:201356058-201994615 GCF_964235325.1 Thermobia domestica | reverse complement strand
ATCCACCGTTATTTTAACAGAGTGGTGCTTGAGCGATTGACTAGAAATTCAAACTCCGATTAGTGACAATTTCACAGTCTTGTTTTATTACAAGTGTAAACTCTTTAGTCAGTACAGAAGAGGCCGTGGATCGTGTTCAGAGTTGATGACGATGGATTTTGGTGAGTCAGAGTAGGTCACAGTGGATGATAGTTGTTCATGGTGGGTGGTGGGTCAGAGTGGGTCACCGTGGGTGGTGGGTCAGAGTGGGTCACCGTGGGTGGTGGGTCAGAGTGGGTCACCGTGGGTGGTGGGTCATGGTGGGTCGTGGGTCAGAGTGGGTCATGGTAGGTGGTGGGTCACGGTGGGTGGTGGGTCAGAGTGGGTCACGGTGTGTCATGGGTCATGGTGGGTCGTGGGTCAAAGTGGGTCATGGTGGGTGGTGGGTCGTGGGTCACGGTGGGTGGTGGGTTAGTGGGTCGTGGGTGAAGTTTTCATTGACCCACGCCAACTCTGCTCCGGACCTGGGACCATCAGACTATCATTTGTTTCTCTCTGAGGAAATAGCTGATTGGTGCTAAATTAGTTTGAAACAATGCCAGTAAAAACCACGTGTCTTTTTTTTTTTTTTTTTAAAAAAAAGCAGAAACAACAGAAGTTCTATAGCGACGGTATTATGGTGATGCCAAAAATGACACAAATCAAGCGCAATACAATGCAAAAGGAATGTTGGGGTGGAACAGCATAAAGTTGTTCCACCCACGTTTGGTTCATTTTGACCCATTTTCGACTGCATACAAAACGTGATAGTGGACAAACGGCACAAAACGAGACCAATACAATACAAGAGAAATTATTTCGAAATTCGATGTACGAAACAGACATGATTTTCGGCACTTTAGAGGCAATTTTGACCCACTTCCCGTTGCGCACAAAACGTTGAAGTAGGAGCACGAAATGGCACAAAACGAGCACAAACGATAGAAAAAGAATGATCTTCCCATTCGATGTTGGCGGAACAGCCATGCTTTTTCGGCACTATTTGAGATAACTTTTGACCGTCTTCCGGTGGTGCACGAAACGTGGAAATAGACGCAGAAACGAGCACAAACAATACAAAATGAGTTGTGTTGAACTTCAGATGGGGTGAAACAGCTATACTTTGTCGGTACTATTTGAGATAATTTTGACCCACGTCCGGTGGCGCACAAAACGTGGAAATAGGCGCATAAAACGGCACGAAACAAATACAATTCAATCCGAAAGGAATTATCTCGAAATTCGAAGGGGATGGAAGAGTTTTTAATTTGTTCCGCCTTCTTTAGGGCCATTTTTGACCCACTTCCTGTGATGCATAAAGTCTGGAAATAGACGCACAGACGGGTCAAATGAGGACAAACAATGCAAAAGGAATGCATGCGAAATCCTGAGGGTGTTTAACAGTCATGTTTTTCAGCATTAGTTGAGGTAATTTTTTATCCACTTGTAGTGGTGTACAAACCGTGGGATTAGGACTACAAAACGAACCCAATTCAATTTAAAATGAATTATCTCGAAATTTGATAATTCATTAATTTGTTCCGTCCACTTTGGGGATCACATTAGACCCATTTTCGGTGGCGCTGTGAAAATAAATAGTGTAGAAATTTAGGTGGAGTGTAACAAGTTAATGGCGCTGTAACTGCTAGGTGACTGCAAACAAGGAATGACTTCATTACTATCCATTTCATAAAGATAGGCCCCTGACTTCGTGGTGCTGCCGTGACGTCCAGATAAAAATTATATTGCATTGTCGTACCTCGTTGGAATTGCTGAAGTGTTGTCTTTTCAATTCTTGAGACATAAAAATTTTCTTTGTATTATGTAGTGAGAAAAAAATAAAAATTAATGAAAATGTGCGTATTTTTTCGTACTTTTTTGGTAGATCGATGTTTATAGGACTATATCTCAGAAAAGAGATCACGTGGAATAATTTCCTGTGTACAATATGTAGATGCATCCATTAACTCTAAGTTGTGAAAAGTTCAATTTTCATCACTTGATACTTTTTGTGTAATTAAAACAAATGTACGACGCTCTGATCTCCTTTACCATGGTAGGTAGAGAAACGTACAAAACACTGTTCGAAAATTTGGAAGTCTAGTGTTCCAAATATTTGAAACTATTAACAAAAAAAAGGTTTAGTTGGTAGAGTATTTATTAAAAAAAATTACTTCAACATATTCTCTGCGTTAAGCGGTGAGCCATGTTGCAGCCCAATCTTTAAATTCCCCGTGCTTATATGAAGAAACAGCATACAGTAAGTGGAAGTGCGGCACCGCTGTCGTACAGTGTTGTCGCGTTCAGGAAACCTGTAGTGCGAAGCCTACTTCATAAGAATGTAATAGGAAAAAGTATTTATTATATAACCTTTCACAACATCATAAAAATAGTAATAGTGCATTACACATCTCAATGTAATCGAAATAAAATGTTGAAGTAAAACATCCAAAAACTTATCTCTTAATCTATTTACTTCATTCACTTTCGTAATGGGTTTGTTGACTCATCGCTGCTCCTGCTATCTTCCTGAACGCTTATTAACAATGGCTCCATTTCTACCTCAAGATCTATCAGTATACACACTTTCCAGCTTACGAACATGTTAAAGGTTAAAAAGAAATGTAGCCTTGGCAATCACGTGTCCACCCAAGTTCTGCGATGAATTCCCCTGCCGAATGTACAGTAACACAGAATGGGTTCTTTGCTTTCTTTCAACGAAAGAAAACAATTCAATCAGTAACTGACGAGGGCTGTATTTGCGTCTAATCACGTCGCACTGATTACGTCTTCAACAGTTCCTTTCGGTTCGTAGGCGTCAAAAACTTACACACTTATATATATATATATAATATATATATATATATTCCTTTACGAGTGGTGGTATTACAAAAAGAAGAGGGAAAAAATTAGCGATAATGAAATTGCAGAACTGATGAATGACCAACTCAGATGGTTATGAGTTAGTAATGAATAGTAATGACATTGATTATTCTGTGCTCAGTGGCGTAGTCGGGAGTGAACAAGATAGTAACTCTGTTTCAAGTGAACCTGAGGCTGTGCCGGGAAAGAGAGAGAGAGAAAAAAAGGTGTCGTTCCTATTCAAAGACAGATTCTGATGTAGCTTGGAGCGATAAAATTCAAGTAAACGCAAAACCCCTGTTTAGTGGTGTCCCGGGAATTGATCAAAATGATGGGCTATCTACAGAGTATTCCACATATAAAGTATTTCAGCTGTTTTTACCGATGAAGTTTTATAGTAAAAGAAAAGTTGAGTTGATTTTGAGTTGAACGTCCTATTCAGCAATGAGGCTATATGAGACGTGGACCTACTGATAAACGTGGAATCCAGACTACAAGTACGTAGCATCCGCAAAGTGAAACGAAGTTTTTAATAAATATTACTGTTTATTGCAGGGATGCAAATAACCACTCGCCCGGGGCGTGTGCTTCATCCGTGCGGGCGAGTATTTAATATCATACCGAAGTTAAGTAAATTATTTTTATTATGTGATGTGGGCTAGTAACTCTTTTCTTGGACGAGTAAACTTTTGTTGCTTATTTGCATCTCTGGTTTATTGCCTGATATATAAAGTTGGACTTTGCGTGGGAAAGTGCTTCGAAATGTACAACACTAAAGAGAAGTACTGGGACTCCTAGATCTGAAAACAGATTTTCTGTGAAGTGTAAACTCACTATTATATATCAACTAAGGTTGTATCGTATAATAAAGTTTGGGCTTGTATTTGTTTCTGTGCAAGTGTATTTTGTACTGCGTGCAGTAAGTTAAAAACTGACAAAAAGCAACAAATTTTCGAGAACCATCACATGCAGGTCGAAACAAAATAAGAGTTCGGTTTTCTAATTTTGAACATTTGGCACGTTTACTGTATATCCTGGTAATTTCTAAGAAATTGGTTTAAAATCTGTGGAGACATTACATTTTAAAAATATCTCTAAAGAGTGCCGGACAGTGTGCGTGACAAGTTTAAATACCCGTCCGGCTGAGAATGTATACGCGCCAGGAAAATGTGGCAACGTAGCACTCCGTATAAACTGCGATAGCGAAGGGCGCAAAGCAGAGAAAATCATAATGTCATATTTGTGATTGTTTATTTTTTAAAACAAGTGAAAACAGTTTGGTTGAAAAAGCTACTTTAAGATCTTTCTAAAAGTTTTTTCAGATTGTTAATACACCGCAGCAATTCAGAGATAATGATGTCTCACTTTTTACTGAATAACAAGAAAATTACTACGTGTTGAGTAATGAAATTTTCAGAACTTAGAGGTAATATATGCATCTACATATCGTGCACAGGAAATTATTTCATGTTATCTCCTTTCCGAGATATAGTCCCATAAACATTGATTTACCAAAAAAGTACGAAAAAATACGCACTTTTTCATTAATTTCTATTTTTTTCTCACTACACAGTACAAAGAAAATTTGTATGTCATAAGTATTGAAAAGACAACATTCCAACAATTCCAACGAGGTGCGACAATATAAGTTTTGACTGGGCGTCACGGCAGCACCGCCAAGTCAGGGGCCTATCTTTATGAAATGGATAGTAGTCATGAACATCTCTGGCGGGAGGATACAGGTACGCGTTGCCCACAAAGTTTTGTGTAGAAGAAGAAGTCACTGAAAGCTGAAGTTACTAATATCAAAGAAGTAAACAAATGGGAGGAACAAATATTATATGTGCTGGTAAGTAGAAGTATTACGTTGTATATACTTACGGTTCAATCCATGCCAATCAACCGAGAAAAAAGAAAAATTGCCGCTCGATGTTTTCAAAATAATCTAATTTTTTCATGAATGTTTATACTTCAAAACCACAATTAATTAATTATCAAAACATCTCGTAGCGACGCAGCTTCTGCCGCCATTTTGAGTTTTCTTGATTTCATGTGTTTACGTTGTATATCTCAGTATGTATTTGTCCTACTGAATTGAAAATTGCTTGGCGGGTTCAACTTGTGCAGAGCTAAAACTTTGTTCTCTTAACATTTTTGTCTAAAACCAATTGAAAGAGGTGAAATCAGGGCCTACTGTAGCAACATTTTTAGATATTGAAGACAAGTTTGGAAAGAGGAGGCAACTAACGTAGGGGCCTGAATTTGTGTGTGTATATAGTCCGGGGTCATATGTTTATACTCAAAAATTTGTAGACCTGTAGCTCCTCCCAAAGACTTGAAAAAATATCGTAAGGTTGGGGAATTATGTTAATTTTCGGACTTTTTTCTGCCAAGGATGCATTTTGACTTCTCTCGTCTTGTGCTGATAGCGGCATTCTTCACCAGTGCTGCTGTGGATGATAAGATAGTGAGTCACAACCAGTAAAAAGAAAGGAGCTTGAGAGCCTTAACTGGACTAGCCATTCATCCTACTATATTTTACTTCGCAACAACGAATTTCCAGTTGAATTTGTGAATAAAACACTTCCTACAGTATGACGTCATTCCTTAATACTTTAACCCCTTCTGCTCAAAAATACAAAACGCAATTTGTTGTGTATAATGGTATGCTAAAGGAGTAACTATTCCCAAAATTTCAGATTTTTTTTTTATCCAGGTCCGTTGGAGATATTGGACAGTGAAATATGGCAAATTAGCATAATTTCCCAACTTTACGATATTTTTGGCCATATTTCCATCTTTCTGTCCATATCTTGACATGAGATAAACACCTTCCATTGTTTGTGCACATATTCATTCAATGCACGGTAATCGGTAAAGTACTGCACTTTCGTTTCATACGATGTTGCTCGCGTAGGGAACGATTGCATTATATGATATTTTAGTCAATGTGTGCATGGGACATGAACAGTTAAATGTTGTGCAGACATCATGTTCACAATTTGGTACTTAGAAATAGGTATAGCAATTGCGAAGTCATCTGCATTCTTGGATGACTTATTTTATTCATAGGAAGACGTATCTAGAATTTTGGCCGATAACGATGAACCGTTACTGTCAGAGGATGAAATCGACAATTGAAACCTTTTGCATACTTAACATACAGGGTGCGGCACGTAAAACCGGCCCGTAAAGTGAACACATAAAATGAAATGTAATGTATTGAATATGATTAACTACAACACATAAATGAAATGTAATGTATTGAATATGACTACTCACCTTCACAGCAGCCTTCACAGCAGGTGCTGAAAGTGTCCTCCGCCCACTTCAACACACATGTGAGCACGATTGTGGAGATTCATATATAATCTTGTCAGTTCTTTTGTTGTAATGCTATTGGTGACATCCTGGATCCTGGTCTTGAGTTCTTCAATTGTGTGTGGATTTGTTTCGTATACTCTTCCCTTTAACAGTCCCCATAAGTAAAAGTTACACGTGTACAAGTCTGCTGACCGAGGAGGCCACAAGCCTTTGCTGATTGTTCTCTCTGGTGTAAACATCTCATGCACAAGGGACAATGATGCAGCTGATGTGTGGCATGTTGCACCGTCCTGCTGAAAGTAACATAACTGACGCTCCTCTTCGGTCAAGTGTGTATAAAACTCCTCCAGAATTCCCATATACACGTCACTGTTCACTGTCGTCTCAAAGAATATGGACCCAATAACGCGTGTGGCGGAAATGGCACACCAAACAGCAATCTTCTCATCATGCAAGGGTACCTGGTGGATTTCGTGTGGATTTTCTGTCGACCAATACCGGTTGTTTTGGGAATTTACGTACCCAGACAGGTGGAACCACGCCTCGTCACTCATGATGAGCATTAGTGGATCCAAGAAACCACTGGCAACATTGCTCAACAGCCATGAACAGAAATGCACCCTCTTCTGCAGGTCAGGCTCCTTCAGTTCTTGCACAACACTTATCCGGTACGGTTTTAACTTCAGTCCCCTTAAAACACGTCTGCAACTTCTCTCACTCGCATGAACCTGTTGACTCAATCTCCTGGTTGACTTTCGAGGACTTCTTGTCATTATCTCCTCCACCTGCATCTTTAATTCAGGTGTGCAGACAGATGGTCGTCTGTTCCTGGGAGCATTTTGAACCGATCCTGTACGCCGCCATTTTTCAATCAATTCCTGAATGGTGCTTTTTGCTGGCACAGAACGTCCTGGAAATTTCTCCCGAGACAAATTCTTTGTTTTCACAAAAGATCCAGTGAGAATGAACCCTTCAACAATGGCAACACGCTCGGGTATCGAATACGGCATTATCACACACTGACACTCACCCGGCTTAACGCAACGAGGCCTTTTTCTCAATTGGTTTCGACAAGTTTCACTGGCTGCGGCTGCACGTGACTGCTGCAGGTCACGTAAGTCGACCCGGCCTCGACACGCCATCTCTTGGTAGGAAGGTAGATTATTTAAGTGTTGCCAAAAACACAATATACCAGAATATTACGACGGGCCGGTTTTACATGCCGCACCCTGTATAACGCATTGATCGTTCATAATAATCACCCCAACTGCCTAAGCGGTAATGGGAGTAAGGGAAACCTTGTAGTTCAGCTCAAGTAACTTATCAATCATTTTCTACCTTTCAATACCACGTGTTACGCTAGTGTCATGATCAGTTCTTTCTGCGAACGTTCCTGTTTTTTATATTTTTAGATGTGGTGCACAATGTGCGAAATCCTAACTACCATTAAATTCCACTTATTTCACCTATAGCAATGCTACTCAGCGGAAATACGACACACGGATACGGAATACGACACACGGCTCATATCAAGACAGTCGGAGCATCGGAGATTGTACGTCCCCTGATTTTGACCCGATGTGCCGACCTATTCTGCAGGCTCGAGTGCGATGGAACTCATAGTGCTTGTAGAGCTCAATGTGTAGTCTTACTTCCATAAAACCTCAACGGAGCGCGCCCCTCTTTTGGGCGATATACAAAGATATGCCAAAAACATGCGCGCCTAATGGGCATTTCATTGTATTTTTGACCCATTTTTAGCCATTTTCCCGCTAAACTGTGGGATCTACACATTGTTTATATGTGTAGATCTTAGGACACAATCTCTTCCCACACCGAATTGTATGCGCGCAACGCGAACGGGAAAATTGGGCACTTTTGGAACAGCTCCATTTTTGCGCAGTTTATCGCTGCACGTAGAGATTGAAGTGAGAAATAACACACTGTTTTACGCTTAAATTACTTATATTTCTAGATATAGGAAAATTATTTATCTGCAAAAGTAGTTTAATGTGTAAAATGAAGGATATTGTCGCGTCCGACTTTGGTACCTCAAACCGCAGCTATCTTGTGCAAATGGCTCAAAAGCTAAAGTTCATGTTATTTTAATCATATGTGAGGGAAAAAAGTTTACAATCCTCTTAAAAACTTGAAAGCAATTTATGATTTATCTAGAGATTAGTAAAATTAGCCACATTAAGCTGATAGATTACAACAAGTGTAGGAGTGACAAAAGGTTAAACATATAGCTGCAGAAAGGAATAAATATGTTTAATACGGCGACCATTGTTTATTATTAATTAGATCATTTAAGACATTTTTAATAGTCGCTTGCTATCATAAAGTGACTCAAACTATAATGTAACGCATCGATATGGTACAGTTTAAGCTTGGTGTCATTTTCTATTTCTCTCCAGTTGATCTAAATAAAACCAAAATAACCCAAATTTTTATTAAGTTAAAAAAGTTAATGTATTAATCATGTTGCATAAAATAATACGCAATAAGAAAAATGCATCAAACAGCGTATTTTTAATAGATAGTTTGATTGATTGATATTTAGCAGCGGAAACATTGTTAATTTGTAGAACTCTTTTGCGAACTAATCATATATTGTAGTATAAAAATTGTCACTATTAATCACAAAGGAGAATTACCTTTCATCCTCCAGGTAATTTGCACATTAACCCATATATGCCCAGAAATTTTTTGTCAGGAAAGTAAGTAATATTGTAAACATTAGTAATAGGGGTGTGTAAGAACCCGAATTAAAAAAAAAAACTAATTACTTATTTGCACTATTTAACGAAAACACCTGTTGCAAAAACGCAACACCGAGCACATAGGATATCGGAAACAATATGCCTGTTGCAAAAACGCAATGCAGGGAAAAGAAGATATCATTGAACTCTTTCTCGAACACTAACGGGAGTCCAGGTAGAAATGGTCAACAGGAATTGTTCTGTATATTTGGTATAGAAACTATTTATGTTTGGTACTTTGACAAACAATGTCGTGAATAATATACTTGATAAAAAGAGATACATACACACCCCACCCACACGCAATATTTAGTACGGCACTTTTTCTGCTCCAGGATCGTGAAAGCTACACTCACAACATTTGCGATTATTTGGCAGTATGGAATATCACAAAGCACTTATCATGAACTGCTACCTGACATTTTACACACACTGTTTGTTTGCAATTTACATAAACCACATCTTGACCGCTTTCACTGCACTGTCGGCATATCTCCTTTGTTGTCAAATCCTGCCCACATCCTCTCCTAGTCTGTTTGCAATTCCTGTAACTATTCTCTCAGGTCTACGTCTTGCTTGTCCGTATTTTGTCAGAAGAGCCATTGTAATGCTACGCCGGAATTGAAAAAAAATCCAATAATGTTGACTGAGAGGTTGAAAAGATGATACGCATTCTGCACTGAGATTTGAATCCCCCACAAGAACAGACGCCACCACCATTTCTTTCATCGAATGTTACTTCTGTAACAGCTGATATTCTGGTCCATACGATCAGTACGACCCGTATATGAATTACACAAAGCCATCACGTTTGGATGCGGTATTATTTTCTTTTTCAGGAGAGAAGAATATATGTTTACCGGCATAATGAGTTCAACTAGTTGGCAATTGAATGTAATCGTTACGACGGAATTATCATTCCACCTACACACAATAAATGGCATTTTTGAAGCATTTTCTTCACAGCATAGTACATCATATGTCCCTCTGTCCCCTGTTTGAAAATTGAAGGTTCTACGATCGGACACTTGCGCAATCGGTTACCTCTCAGAGTACCAGTTTGTTTCTATGAAATTATTTTTGAATTATTATTATTATTATTATTATTATTATTATTATTATTATTATTATTATTATTATTATTATTATTATTATTATTATAAGTTCGCATTTCCTGTGTCCCTGTAATTTTCTATTTACAGTACGTCACTACTTACATGTTTGTATTTAGGGCGCCCTAATGGAGCAAGAGACCAATTGACCCCTTGATATAAAAGAAAACTAATTTTATGTAATGTTCTCTACATTTTAAGCGATTTTGAAACAACATTGCCTCTACTTGTCATGTCCCCTGAAAAAATTCACTCGGGTGCCTATGCTTCGAATGGAACAGTTTACTATTCCTCACAAGCGTATGCGGCAAAATATACATTCTTTGTTTGGCGATATATTACTTTCAGAATGGTCCATGATATAGTTCTTTTGCGATTCATAAACAATTGTTACCCCTTCACCGCACCTCTACGGTATATTTTCCCATAGATAATACGTTCTGAGAAATAAATATAGAAATAATACATATATCCAGGGATGGTCTGGCCAGGTTGGCAGGTCGGCAAGTGCCGAGGCCCCTAGGAACTCCAGGGCCCCAGGAAGAAAATGGTAAATTTTTGATTGGTATTAAAAACGTTTACATATATTTAGATGTTATTAATCGCATTCAAGGGCAGGATGTGTGAAAATTATTTTAAAGCTGTAGGGTTGTTCGTACTATCTCATGTTTCAACTGAATTAGAGGTATTAAATTGTGTATTCAACAAAAAGACCAGAATGATGTTGGTGAACGATCCGATGGTGTCTTCGCAGAACGTAATGCAGTGCGTTAATTTCAGTCATCCAGGTGTGACGTTGCAAAATTTTGAAAATCCTTTATTGGTACAATATAGTGACAACTTGAACCGAACTAACGTTAATCGAGACCATCTTCGATACATTCATGTGAAATTAAAGTGTGATCCCAATGTAAAAGGTTATGTTAAATCCATATCTACCGGTAATGTAACCGAGTCTGATTACAGAAGAAGCAGAAATCATGGCAGGACAGAATACCGTAGATATCACGTAAAGGACAAATACAGATCCATTAGAAGACACGATATTTCACTTCCAGTGAAACGAAGGAGAACTGAACCTAGTGTTACCAGTAAGACAACCGAGCCTAACCTTAGTAGTGACAGTAAATGTGATTGTGTGACTCGACCTAATCCTAGTATAGTACGATTACGTTCGCCTAACAAGCATGTAAGCATTAGATCTAATCACGTTCGATGGAGATTTCATAGAAATCCCATAGATGACGAAAATTCTCAACGTAAGAAACTAAGAACTGTAGATGTAAATAACGCGCAACATTGTGTTTTTATTTGTGACTTTCAATGTGATTTGAATGAATTTGTTGGCCATGTAACTTAGGATGAATTTCCGATGTCCGAGAAGATCGTATACAATTGATTTTGCTTTCATTATGATTTCGTTTGTTAGTCGTATCCTATTTGAGTTCTATGATGCTAATAAGACATTAATTATTATGCTACGTCCTGATTATTATCGATATTTCAATCTTCATTTATATTTTGTTTAACACTATTCCTTCTAACAATATTGGCAATGGACAAAAGTTAGCCCATGTTGAAGCTTTTTGCTCCTAATTTAGTTATTTTACTTTATTATTTAACGAATATATTGAAAATATATTTGTCAGCAGCCCGTATGCAGGAATTTATTTCGGAAGCGGTCCAAAGCTATTTGGGGGTCCGACTTCAATATTAGGATAAATTATAATATTTAAAAAAAAAATAGGTTAAATTTACAGAAAAGTTGGATTTCAGAGGGGTCCGGACCCCCTGAACCCACCCCTAAATGCGTCCTTGTTTGTCAGTAACGTTTCCTCATTTTGAAACTCTCAGAAACTTCGAATATATAAAGGAAAGCGAGTTATTTTTGATAAAGTATCAATTGAAGGAGACGCGACATTTTTATTACACATGGTGGTACCCCACCTTAGCAAGGACAAGAATTCCTTTCCTTTGGTTTTCTGCCATTGTGCCCTATCGAAACATTAGGTTTGTAAAATATTACTTCTAAGAAGAAACGTGATTGGCAGAGAACCGTGATACTGAACAGAACTCCACAGAAATGAATGCTGAACTCTTGTTTACAGCTACCGTTTGGCGATTTGCCCTCAAGGTCAATCGTGTGATAACTCAGTTCCGTCCCTGTTCTTAAGCCGTGTTCATATTACTTCGAACAGTTTTGATGTGTGTTTTCCAACCACCACAGGAACAGATAATCAGGGCAAATCATTGAATACAATACATTTAAGCAAGTATTTTTGTCGCGAAATTATTACACACATTACCCAAATAATCTTAACATATGAATCCATACATTAATTTATATAGATAAAGCAAACAGTGGGAATTACCTATCAAAAGAATAAATTAACAGCACAATCATAATGAAAAGCATGCCTCGTAATATAACAGACTTCTTTCGCGTAAGATGCGGTGACTCAATAGTAGAGCGTTCACCTCTGGTGCTTGGGGTCCCGGGTTCGATCCCAGCCCCCGCCAAGTGAACTTTGTGGTAGACAAACACCGTGTGCGCCGGTTTTCTCGGGGTTCTCCCGTTTCCTCTCACTTTCTTTATTCCACCACCTAATTCATTACTCATCATCACCGCCTCCTTTAGCCTTACCGGCATAACCGTTGGACGTAAAACTCAAAGATTTCATTTCATTTTTCTTTCGCGTAAGAAATCGAAACTCACTTGGTCAGAGCAACTAGTCTGTACGAATTAGGTTGTTAGTTCGAGCCCAATATGAATAAGGGTCTTTATTACTATTGTTTTTCTCTTTTTTATGTGAAGAAAAATCAAATTGTGACATCGCGATATCAAATGTGTTTGGTTAGGTAACTTTGTCTTAGCTAAACTTTAAATATTAGTAACCGTCGAAATTATTCACTAGCCGATCAGTTACTGAACATTTCAAACACGTCAAACCAGTGGCATAACATGAAGGTTAACATCTCCTCCGCAGCCCTTAGGTATGCGTCCCTACTTTCAGGGGCGGATCAAGGGCCGGGCAACCCGGGCGACTGCCCGGGACGCCACAGTCAGAGGGGCGCAAAACGAGCCTCAAAAACTAAATGTTATGTGTTTTCTACTGCCTTTTTTGGTTTATATTCTGGTAAATTAGCGGCAATTACATAATCTTTTTCCATTTCACCATGGAAGAAGAGAGTTTCATAGTACTAAGGGGACTGTATCGACAAATGGAGAGATGGCATGTAGAATAAAGAGTGGAGGGGGAGTAAGTATTGTTTGTTTATTTGCTTGAGTTTAGCGTTCCACGGTTATGCCTTAATGGCCAAAGGAGATGTGGATACTGATTAAGTGGAATCCGAACCACATTTATCGTTCAACAGTAACCCAACGGGAATTGGACCCGGGACCACAGAAGGCAGACGTGCTACGCACGAGACCAAACGGTAGGGCGGAGTTCGTATTATTTATAGCGGGCCATATTCTTTGTGAAGTTTTCCTGGGTAATGAATGTCTTTTTGAAAAATGGGTTTAAACTATTAAAAACACTGTGATAAAATGTAAAATATAGGTTAGTACTAGGGGAGGGCGCCAAAAAGTCACTTTGCCCAGGTGAAAATTTGGCCTGGTCTGCCCCTGCGTACTTTCTATATATTTTTTGGCTTTGCAGCTTGTGCGGTTCCCACGCCACAGGTTTGCGGGGGCGCTATTTACGCCTATGCTTCGAGCGTAATTCAATAACTGTTTCAAAAATTCTAATATCAGCGTGGAAACGGGACAGCGTTGCCAGATCTAGCATAATGATGCTAGATCTAGCATAATTTGCATGTCTTTAGCATCTAGCATCTTGCTTTTAGCATCCTGCCCAAATCTAGCATAATTTCAGCAAGTTTATAAAAAAATCGCAAAACCTGTAGATGAGAAAGAAATCAGTAATGGGAAGAAAAATAACGGCATAAATGTTTTTGTCCCATTAATTCATACAATCGGTAAACCATACAGGTAGCCTTATTGTTCGAAGCAAGTTCGAAACGGCGGGAGGTCATCCCTTTACCGATACCTTTAGGGAAGGAGCGTGGGAAAACAATTTAGTGTTTCTGAAAATGAATTTTATTGCAGACGGTAGCCTCTTGGTGAAACATATAGCACACAAAGTCAGGTCACTCAAATGCCTTTCGGCATGTTTTTGACCCAGTCCACTCCAGAGACGCATTTTTTTATTTTGTAGCTCCACAGTAGTAGTAGTCCCCCCGTTATATTGAGCCGAGTCAGCAAAAATTTTTGTGACGTCATAGGTCAAAGGTCAATGACCTTGGCCCGGGGTCAATGACCTAGGGGTACTTAGGACCACCCCCTCTAAATTTTGGCAGGGGTACCATGGCCCACCCCCTAAATTTTGGCAGGGGTATATAGGACCACCCCCCTTAAATTTTGGAAATTGCCAAATCTAAAAATTTGGTATGGTAGCCTAGGACCTTAGTATGTACCTCTATCAGTATTGGGTGTCTATGTTGTTCCCTTTCATGGGTAAAAAATTGCCAAAAATTCAAATTTCGGGGGTTTTTGACCTAATTTATCCCTTTGATGAGGTGTTATTACCCTATATAGTTATATGGGCGTATACAGGGGTCCATTACCTTTCATAAGACATGTGAATATTAATGCACCCCTTTAAAAATTTGGGAGGGGTACCTTGGCCCACCCCTTCATTTTTAGAAATTGCCCAATTTAAACATTTGGTATTATAGTATAGGACGCCAATATGGATCACTATAAATTTGGGTGGTCCACCTCGTTCCCTTTTAGGGGTACAAAATTGCCAAAATATAAACGTAAGCAATACGTTGTACCACGTGTTTGGTTTTCGACCTAATTTATCTCCTTGGATGAGGTCCTATTACCTTATATGATTATATGGTCATGTATAGAGGTCCATTCCTTTCATAAGACATAGGTACATTAATGCACCCCTTGAAAATTTTGGCAGGGGTACATAGGACCCCCCCACCCCCCTTAAATTTTGGAAATTGCCAAATCTAAAAATTTGGTATGGTAGCCTAGGACCTTAGTATGTACCTCTATCAGTATTGGGTGTCTATGTCGTTCCCTTTCATGGGTAAAAAATTGCCAAAAATTCAAATTTCGGGGTTTTTTGACCTAATTTATCCCCTTTGATGAGGTGTTTTTACCTTATATAGTTATATGGGCGTATACAGGGGTCCATTACCTTTCATAAGATATGGGTATATTTGTGCACCCCTTTAAAATTTTGGGAGGGGTACCTTGGCCCACCCCTTCATTTTTAGAAATTGACCAATTTAAACATTGGGTATTATAGTATAGGACCCTAATATGGATCACTATAAATTTGGGCGGTCCACCTCGTTCCCTTTTAGGGGTACAAAATTGCCAAAATATAAACGTAAGCAATACGTTATACCACGTGTTTTGTTTCGACCTAAGTTATCCTTTTGATGAGGTGTTATTACCCTATATGGTTATATGGTCATGTATAGGGGTCCATTACCTTTCATAAGATATGGGTATATTTGTGCACTCCTTTAAAAATTTGGGAGGGGTACCTTGGCCCACCCCTTAAATTTTGGAAATTGACCAATTTAAACATTGGGTATTATAGCACAGGACCCTAATATGTATCTTGATAAATTTGGGCGGTCCACCTCATTCCCTTCTAGGGGTACAAAATTGCCAAAACTATAAACGTAAGCAATACGTTATACCACGTGTTTGGTTTTTGGTCGATTTTATTCCCTTTGATGATGTGTTATTATCCTATATAGTTATATGGTCATGTAAAGGGCGCACAATGTTGCCAGAGGTTTTAGTTCTAAACAGTTCCGGTTCTTTACTAATGAGTGCACAAACTTTAAAAATGTCAAACCAAACTTTGAAAAAAAAATTTCAAACAAAAATCTTTGAAACAAAATTTTGAAACGAAAAACATTCAAACAAAAAAATTTCAAACGAAAGAAATTCAAACAAAATTTTGAAACAAAAAAAAGATTTCAAACAAAATTTTGAAACAAAAAATTTCAAACAAAATTTGGAAACGAAAAATTTCAAACAAAAATTTTAAACAAAAATTTGAAACGAAAAAAATTTCAAACAAAAAAATTTTAAACAAAAAATTTACAAAAAAAAATTTCAAACAAAATTCTGAAACGAAAAATTTCAAAACAAAAATTTCGAACAAAAAATTTTAAACAAAAAATTTCAAACAAAATTTTGCAACAAAAAATTTCAAACAAAAAAATTTTCAAACAAAAAATTTTGAAAGAAATTTCAAACAAAATTCTGAAACAAAAAATTAAAACAAAAAATTTCAAACTAAAAAAATTTTACGTTTCACGGTTAACCGTCAAACTTTATCCGGTTTTTAACTATTCGATTAACAAATAAACGGTTTTGATCATATTTATCAGTGAGTCCAAAATGTTGAACGAAACCAAGATTTTTAAATGTTAAACAAAACTTAAAAACTGAATGCAGCAAAGATTTGAAAATCAGCAACCAATCAGATTGCACGAAAGATAGTGATCAACCAATCAAATTGCATCAACAATAACTTTGCCAGTGTTGTAGCATGTATTCCCTTAAGACTATGAGTCATAAGATTCAATAAGGTTAGCTATGTATCCCTGTACACTACCTCATCAAGGTCAATCACGTGGTACATCGTATTGCTTACGTTTATATTTGGCTGTAATAATCAATACCAATGACGCATTCTCAAATTATCCTACAAAGTTTCAATGTACCAATGTCCTGGACTCCTAATCCCATCATAGGTCAATAACTGATCACGTGATCATAATGATTTACCCAAAGAACAATTACCAATTATTGATATGACAATAAGAAATGTACCCCTCCCAAAATTAAAGATTGGTACACAAATACACATGTGTCTTATGAAAAAGTAATAAATCCTGTACTTATTCAATAATAAAGCCGGTCAATAACATTTAAATTTTGAATATTTGGCCATAAGAGGAACACCAATGGGTCCTAGAAAACGTTTACCAAATTTTGTTATTTGATAATTCCCAAATTTAAAAGGGAACATAAACATATAAAGGTAATAAACCATATAACGTGCTAAATAGGTGTCAATAACCTCCGAAATTCGATTTTTGGTAGTTCTTTACCCATGAAAGGGAACGATGTGGACCATCCAAATTTATAGTGGTAGATATTGAAGTCCTGTACTATGATACCAAATGCTTATATTAAAACAATTTCTAAAACCGAGTGGATGAGCCAAGATACCCCTCCCAAATTTTTCAAGGGGTGCGTCAATGTACCCATGTCTTATGATAGGAAATGAACCCATATACATGACCATATAACCATATAAGGTAATAGAACCCCATCAAAGGGAAGAAATTGGGCCAAAAACCAAACGCATGGTACAACATATTGCTTATGTTTATATTTTAGTAATTTTTACCCATGAAAGGGAACAAGATGGACCACCCAAATTTATCATGATACATGTTGAGGTCATGTACTATGATACCGAATGCTTAAATTGGAAAATTTCCAAAATTTAAGGGGATATGGAATGGACCCCTATACATGATCATATAACCATATAAGGTAATAGGACCTCATCCAAGGGGATAAATTGAGCCAAAACCAAACACGTGGTTGTACTAAAATTTGGCAATTTCGTACCCATCAAAGGAAACGTGGTGAACCACCCAAATTTATAGTAATATATATTAGGGTTCTATACTATAATACCAAACATGTAAAAGGGGCAATTTCCAAAATTAAAGGGGTGGGCCAAAGTACCCCTCCCAAATTTTTAAAGGAGTGCACAAATGTACCTATGTCTTATGATAGGGAATAGACCCCTATACATAACCATATAACCATATAAGGTAATAGAACCTCATCCAAGAGGATAAATTGGGCCAAAAGACCAAACACGTGGTACAACGTATTGCTTACGTTTATATTTTGGCAATTTGTACCCCTAAAAGGGAACGAGGTGGACCACCCAAATTTATCATAATACATGTTAGGGTCCAGTACTATAATACCAAATATATAAAATGAGCAATTTCTAAAATTTAAGGGGTGGGCCAAAGTACCCCTCCCAAATTTTTAAAGGAGTGCACAAATGTACCTATGTCTTATGATAGGGAATAGACCCCTATACATAACCATATAACCATATAAGGTAATAGAACCTCATCCAAGAGGATAAATTGGGCCAAAAGACCAAACACGTGGTACAACGTATTGCTTACGTTTATATTTTGACAATTTTGTACCCCTAGAAGGAAACGAGGTGGACCATCCAAATTTATCATACTACATGTTAGGATCCGGTACTATAATACCAAATGTTTAAATTGGGCAATTTCCAAAATTTAAGGGTGGGCCAAAGTACCCCTCCCAAATTTTTAAAGGAGTGCACAAATATACCCATATCTTATGAAAGGTAATGGACCCCTATACATGACCATATAACTATATAGGATAATAACACATCATCAAAGGGAATAAAATCGACCAAAAACCAAACACGTGGTATAACGTATTGCTTACGTTTATAGTTTTGGCAATTTTGTACCCCTAGAAGGGAATGAGGTGGACCGCCCAAATTTATCAAGATACATATTAGGGTCCTGTGCTATAATACCCAATGTTTAAATTGGTCAATTTCCAAAATTTAAGGGGTGGGCCAAGGTACCCCTCCCAAATTTTTAAAGGAGTGCACAAATATACCCATATCTTATGAAAGGTAATGGACCCCTATACATGACCATATAACCATATAGGGTAATAACACCTCATCAAAAGGATAACTTAGGTCGAAACAAAACACGTGGTATAACGTATTGCTTACGTTTATATTTTGGCAATTTTGTACCCCTAAAAGGGAACGAGGTGGACCGCCCAAATTTATAGTGATCCATATTAGGGTCCTATACTATAATACCCAATGTTTAAATTGGTCAATCTCTAAAAATGAAGGGGTGGGCCAAGGTACCCCTCCCAAAATTTTAAAGGGGTGCACAAATATACCCATATCTTATGAAAGATAATGGACCCCTGTATACGCCCATATAACTATATAAGGTAATAACACCTCATCCAAGGGGATAAATTAGGTCAAAAAACCCCGAAATTTGAATTTTTGGCAATTTTTTACCCATGAAAGGGAACGACATAGACACCCAATACTGATAGAGGTACATACTAAGGTCCTAGGCTACCATACCAAATTTTTAGATTTGGCAATTTCCAAAATTTAAGGGGGGTGGGGGGGTCCTATGTACCCCTGCCAAAATTTTCAAGGGGTGCATTAATGTACCTATGTCTTATGAAAGGAATGGACCCCTATACATGACCATATAATCATATAAGGTAATAGGACCTCATCCAAGGAGATAAATTAGGTCGAAAACCAAACACGTGGTACAACGTATTGCTTACGTTTATATTTTGGCAATTTTGTACCCCTAAAAGGGAACGAGGTGGACCACCCAAATTTATAGTGATCCATATTAGCGTCCTATACTATAATACCAAATGTTTAAATTGGGCAATTTCTAAAAATGAAGGGGTGGGCCAAGGTACCCCTCCCAAATTTTTAAAGCGGTGCATTAATATTCACATGTCTTATGAAAGGTAATGGACCCCTGTATACGCCCATATAACTATATAGGGTAATAACACCTCATCAAAGGGATAAATTAGGTCAAAAACCCCCGAAATTTGAATTTTTGGCAATTTTTTACCCATGAAAGGGAACGACATAGACACCCAATACTGATAGAGGTACATACTAAGGTCCTAGGCTACTATACCAAATTTTTAGATTTGGCAATTTCCAAAATTTAAGGGGGGTGGTCCTATGTACCCCTGCCAAAATTTAGGGGGTGGGCCATGGTACCCCTGCCAAAATTTAGAGGGGGTGGTCCTAAGTACCCCTAGGTCATTGACCCCGGGCCAAGGTCATTGACCTTTGACCTATGACGTCACAAAAATTTTTGCTGACTCGGCTCAATATAACGGGGGGACTACTACTTCCACCCAGGGTTTTCTAATAGTTTGACTGCGAGGTCATTTTCTTTCAAAATATGTAAACAACCACTTTGCATTCATTTATACGACATATTTTTCTTTCTTTATTCTTCTTAGAAGTCAAACGCCGTGAGTCTGGCAATCGCTGTACTAGTTTTGTTGAGTTGCAAGATTTGCTGCGTGAAGTATTGAGTTCTATCCTCGTATTTTTGCGATCTGCGTGTTTTAAGGTACGTTATAGCATCTTAACATTTGGTTTTCTTTTCTTTAAAAAACTTCTGAATTAGTAATTATGAGGATCTAGCATAATTTGACCGAATCTACCATAATTTCGATCAGGTTTTGGAATAATTCCGAGCTGTGAGTCTGGTAACGCTGAAACGGGAATATATATTTTTCTAATAGTCCCATAGAACTTTCACCCAGAACACCAGACGCAATTTTTCAGAATGGGCACTGGCTAAGTATAAGGAGGATCTGATGTTTCCTAAGTAAGTTCCTTTCAGAAAGTTTGCTATTTCTTTAACGGTGATGTAAACATACTCATCGTTATTAGTATGACACCAAACCATCCTGGACAAATCCCTTTAGAGCAACGATCGGCAAAGGTTTATTCTGCCTAATTTTATAAGCGACTCAAGGGTGAAACACTTGTTAACGAAAGCAATGCTGTGTATACACTGCCATTCTTCTGACAAAAAATAAAGTATTTTGTAATCTTTAGACACTTTTCCTATTCTTTTTGTCACCCTTGGTTGTGTAGGGCGCCCTCGAACAAATAAAGAAGCGGTAATATTACAGTTAAGGGGCGCTATAAATATATTACGTATTTCTTTTGTTACCTAACTATAACGGCCTAGGATCATCTTCGGTAGAATAAAAAATGCTGCGTGATATTCCATTCACGGAGGAAAGCATGCTCTAAATATATTTCTTATTCATTTTGTCTGCCCTGCTTGTCAGAAATTAAATACTTTCTTTTGGGAGGGTGCTGAAAAGAGAGGGGCAGAATAAAACGTCGTGCCCCTCCTACATTTTAAATTTTGTTACGTGGTTGCTCAAATTATTACTAAAGAAAACACTTGTAAGGGTGCATATTCAGGAATAATAATAATAATAATAATAATAATAATAATAATAATAATAATAATAATAATAATTATTATTATTATTATTATTATTATTATTATTATTAAATATGAATGTCTTTGGAAAGCCGAAATTATGTGACACGAATCATTACATGTAGAGCTTTAAGATGAGTGGTCATAGGGGAGGAAAAACGGGATTTTTCTGTCTGACTCTCTAACGTAAAGATTATGTGCTGAAGGTAAGAAGCATCATCAATCTACAATTGGTTGCTTTTACGCAGAATATCAGTTACTTGAGTTATCCTCCTTCGGGCTACTTACCTCATGTGGTAAATTCAAAACAATTTCAATTTAAAACAAATACATTGTAAAACTTTTCCGTAATTAAATATATATACGGAAAATTAAACATTAAATAGGGAAATCTGTTATCAAAGTGTCCAAAAAAGTAGATAGAAGACTATCTAGTGATAAACATTGTGAAACTTTATAAAATTCTCCAAATTACAATTAACATTTAATGGAAAACACTCGTTATGCAGCAGTGAGCATCTAGTGAACAGTGAGTACAGGGGAAATAATTACGAAACAATTTGCAAACAAAAATTAGGGATACTAATGCAAGTGCGACAGCGACATTTTTCTTTTTCTTTTTTTTTTTTTTGGTATCGTCATGAGTTTTACACATATGTTACAATTTGATTCTTTCCCACATAAAAAATAAATAAAATAACCATAGTAATAAAAATGACACTTGCACTTCTATGGGGTTCGAACAAACTAACTGCGGCATACAAACTCGTTGCTTTAACTAACTGAGCTATTTGTTTTTTTACGTGAACTGAACCTGTTTTACGGTAAAGACGATTTTTCATTACGATCGTGCTACCAATTCGTCATTTTCCATGGGTAATTTCCACTTTTTGCTCTATTTATACGTTAATACTTAGTGTAGATTCATATATTTGGAGTTCGCAGATAATGCATGTAATAAGACATATTAGAAATATTTCGTTAAAATTTTCGTTTGTAGATTTAATCCACATTTCTCTCAATGACATAGACGTCGCTGCTTCGTGTTGAACTGCAGAATTCCCTCTCGTTCTTGAAAATTTCCCACTTTAGCGGAGTTGGTAATTCTCGTGATTTCGGTCGATTTAATGCTTTAGCTTCTAATTTATTTATTTTAAGCTAATATCTAACACAAATATTAAAAACGGATTTATTATTAACCTGTCCTGCTGGGGAAACCTTCCGAAGTTTCCAACATATAAAGAAGACAAACAACTTAAAAATAAAGAGACGCGTCATTTATTTTGCTCACAGTTGTACCTGAGGGAACATGATAGGGATATGCCTGCTATGTAATTGTGCTGTAAGGGTTAGATCGTTTTCACAAAGAACTGAAGAAAAATGTCCCAGTTAACGAAAGAGAAATTACCCTTTAGTAGGTCAATGCCCTGGCCAACGTCTTTGTATTTGCCATGCCCAAAATTGTCAAATTACACTAGAAACTGCTACCCTATCCACCATATTGTCCAGACTTGGCCTCCTCATACTTTTTTATTTTTTATTTATTTATTTATTTATTTAGAAATCTGAAGACCAATTGCTCAGTGGAAGAAAATTTGCATCTGTTGAAGAGATCATGCCTGATACAAAGGACTATTCTGCAGCATTTGACGATCCTCAATTTTCGGAGGATATAAAAATGTTTTAAAAGTTTAACAAGGTATATCGAGTTAAAAACAAACTATGACGAAAAATAGAGTGATATTCAGTACGAGACACAATTCTTTATAAAATAAATTATTCCAATGTAGCCAGAACACTAAGACTGGGTAACTAAATTATTTTGGGAATAACTTGAGTTCGCATTACATTTATACCTACATGCATACCAACAAGCAACTGAAAGTTTCAAGGGGTTGAAAGTGGTCGCAAGGACTTAGCCCCATGGGCATCGTTTATCTGTGACTTGGCTTCATGGCTTGTTACTTACTTGAGTTTAGTAAAATTCCTAGGGGAGAATTTGAAGGAATAAATTGTCTGAAATTTTAGCGCTTTTGTAACAAAATTCATAAAGAACAGTGCTGGTAAATTCAAAGATATTTGTAGGGTTTAAATTGAAGTATTTATATCAGAAAATAACTCTCACAATATATAGAAGCTGGTAACATAACGTGTTTCTAAGACATTTAGATTAAATGTTTTGTGCATTAACAATAACTTCGAGTAGAAGGAAGTGTTAAGAACTTAAATTATGTGAAGAAGAAATTATAATTGGCTGTTCCATGTTGAGAACAGTCTGCCTACACTCGGATTACTTTACAAATGAAACAACACAACACCCTGTACATTCTATTCCAAAATGTGTATGTAATGAACACAAGGGATAACATTTTTATCTAAAAGAAATATCAATTAATTTCAAAACAGGAAATTTCATAATCTTTATTAGGAATTACGCAGGTAAAATAAAATAAATTGGTGACAGGGAAGTCGCCGCCTCTTATCTTATCTTATGTAATATAGCATATGTAACCATAATGCTATCTGTGTATATATAATCATAAAGGCAAGTCAATTTAATAATGAGAAATAAAAATGAAGCAACAATGTTGCTAATCATAGCGATCTCTAAGATTTTTCCACATCTACTGGAAGTTGTTCTAAATTCATGGAGTAAAATTTGATCTTAGGAAGAAATAGTGATAAGTGAATTAATACAAACAAAATTTGAAGGAAAATTAGTTTATCAGTAGTGATACCACACTTAGAATTAAAAAAAAAAAAAATCTTGCAGCGTTTTAAATACAAGTTTTGATTAGAAGACGAAGAAAAAAAAAGAAACTGTGTTTATTCCTCAGTTTTACAACCCTGCTCAGTTCTTCAATCTCAGCTCGTCAATCAGTTCTCAGTTTGTCAATCAACAGTATACCTACATGAAACTACAGTAGTTCCGACAATCAGGTAAATCAATGATTATTTTAGGGGTTAACCCGGGGAGATATCCCCCGAAATTACTTAAATTTCCCAGAGGCATTTTTTCCGATCGAGCTTAATCTAGAGTATCACTTATTAGTACTTTCCCAGTACTACTCTCACCCTTCGTTTGCTCAAAGGTTCCCAGTACAGGAAGAAATCTCCTGAAATCATCACTAAGGTAAACCAGGCACGTAGCCAGGATTTCGTAAAAGGGAGGAGGGGCGTGACATGAAATACTGTGGTCATCACACCAGGGGCTCGATCATTTTAGACTATTTTACTGGAACATATATTGGTTGGTTACCCGGGATTTCTTATCGGGGGGGGGGAGGCGTGACATGAAATTCTGAAGGCCCAGGAGCTTGATCAATCTAAACTACTTTACTATCAACATATATTGATTTGTTAGGACAATAAAATTAGGATATGTTGGCAAGTATTTTAATAACAAACTATGAAGAAATCTCGAGTAAAAGAATAAAAAAAGTATTGAAAACGATTTTATAATATTTACGTCCTTCCTCTGTTTATTCAAATAACAATTTTCCTTTCATTATGACCTCAACTATTATAAAAAGTACATATTCACTATATAAAACGTGCATACTCAATAATTTCTTGCAAAATATTTTACAATATCTGCGTTCCTTTCTCTGTTGAATCAAATGCTAACAGAACTTTCTTTCCACATGAATTTTTGTTTTTATTATTCCGTCAACTGCTTTCGGTTCCAAATGACAGGTTAAAGGATGAGTAGAAAATTGTTTTTGAAACATGTTTGATACTGCAAGGATGCAATGAAGAAAAATTACGTTAAAAAATGTCCACACTGTTACACAACGGCACTATGCTTTCGGAAGCTTGAAATCTCCCTAATAGCAGAAATTCTGAGAATTCCGTAACTTTTATAGAAATTTCAAATTCCCTGACTCTTCCAGGATATCTCGCTTACCTCGCCACCATGTATTGCAAGTACAGTAAGAAGTCGAAAATCCGAGATAATTGGAAAAACAGGTTGTTTGGATTTTTAAATTGTTCAGATTTTCTAAGATAACCAAGAAAATGCTATTTAAGCTTAAATATATTGTACGGTATGCTCTTTTATCGATACAGTGGTTATACAGTACATACAGTAATTACAATACCGTGCGTACTTTTTAATGTTTCTGAAGAACCTGCTGGTACACTAAATTACACAGTTCTTGCAACTCACACTTAAAACGTAACCTGTTTATGCCTAAGGGAAAATAAAAATAAAAATATGCATAACAAACAATTACATATTAATGAGGTTTTGTAGAAACGCTGATTTCACAAAACGCCAACGGACAACCCTATTGTTCGTTTATCGCTAGCACTAAGACAAAATGTAAAAAGCTTTTAGGGACCACGTTCGGATTATCGACGTCCTACTGTAATACAAATCTCCTCATAAGAAAGAGTAACAAAAAGCTTCCTGTAGTTTTTTTTTTTTTTTTTAATTTTTAACGTTGATCCTTCTTTTTCTCATTTCATTTTGTTTCATCCTTGCTTATTTCTTTTCATTTCTGGTCTCGAAGAGGGGGGGTCCGGACCCCTTTCCTTGGCTACGTGCCTGGGTAAACGATATACAGAAATTGTATTAGATACTTTAACATTTAGCAAAATGTATAAATATTAATCGGTAGTAATAAAAATTACCAGTGAAAGTTAAAGCGTCCTACCTGTAGATGTTAAAATGCTTTATATGTCGTGTGTCTTGAGTAGGTTACTTCTTTCTTACAGGATGACAAGCGTTACGATCCATTGGACGATATTTTCCACGGTAGATTCCATAATCTTTTTGTCACGGATTTGATGGTTTTAGTTGACTTGCACGTTATGATTACTTTCTTTAGCTATTTCTTCGTCTTCTATTGTGGACTGATTTACTTTTTGTCTGGTTTCCTACTTGCTCACTGCTCTACTGATTATTGGTTTTCTCTTTTGTAAACTGAGAGAGAAGCGTAGAATATTGGACGAATTTTCTCATTTCTTCCAAAGGGGCTCTTAGGAATATTGCTGGAAACAATTCTGTGCCCAATTAACTTGCAAGTGGTGCAGAAGTCCTTCCTCATCAGATTGTCTTTTACACTTTTCTTTGTAAGTACAGCAACAGCAATTGCTAACTGTGAGGAACTGCATTCGGCTGTAATGCGAAAGTAACTGTAGCAGTTTCAACATGGAGTTGATGCGTGGTTCTTGAGTTGCATAATTCTTGTTGTAGATTGATTGTCACTAATTTGAGCAGTTTTTTTTTTTTTTAAATAATTTGACGAGTTTATTGGCTCCTTGTTTGGACAATATCATCGAGACACTTGTAAAGTTTATCTTCTGTAGAATAAGCCGGTATTCGATTTCTTCTGTACTGAATGGTTTGTTTCCTTGATGGAGTCTCAGAGGTGTGCTAGTGCTACCTACAAAAACCTGTTGAATGCCAAGATCTGATAACCGGAACTTTTTAATATATATCTTCCTGTTACGAATAGAGTTTCTAAATTTGAGTTGCTAGATGCTGAACAAGTTTCTTTCTGGAGAATGCTTATATATAAAGTTAATCAAGATATATGTATTTGTCTTCTTCATTTCCTATTTAAAATATAGATGAAATTAGAAAATTCGGTATGTTTCTTTGCTTCACTGGAATCCTCCTTGTGAGCCATAACATTATGATCTTCAGAAGAAGCTTGATTAATAGTCTGGTCTAAAAAGGTTCATACTTTGGTTGGAAAAGACCATTGAAGCAGTTTTGATTCCTTCTTTCGTTTGGATTTGTGGTACGTCAGACCTCTTCTTTCTTCCTTCACTTAATCGCAAGGCCGAAATGTAACAGGTTATTCACTTCCATTTACTTAAAGTATGATCTTATTATTCTTTTTAACATATTTCATTCTTTTGATAGGAGCTTGTGTATAGTATTGCTCTTGAGTATGGAATGTTTATTTTAGGAACTTGTTGTAAATCAATTCTTTGTTGTTTAAAATTTAAATATAACGTATCTTCAACAATTAGCTTTCAATGATTTTATGACAAAACTCAACTAATGATGTGATTGTTTACGCAATTTCTTAAAAAGAACTATAATTACTTATTTATAACCGAAAGTTAGATAAGCCATTATAGTACAAACATTATTTTTCTTAACACATTGCGAGCCACGATGGCTCAGTGGTAGAGCGCTTACCTCTGGTGCATGGGATTCCTAGTTCGATCGACGGCCAAGCAAGTTTGTAGTGAACATCGTGTGCGTAGGTTTTCTCGGGGCACTCCCGTTTCCTCCCACCTTCTCATTTCACCACTTCCTCCATCATCATTCACTTGACTTAATCATCCTTCTCCCTTAGCATAAAGGGTATAATCGTAAAACGTTAAACTGAAAGATTGCATTTTTTCTTAATGCATTGTTTTAAGAATAACATCTATATAGATAAAATTGGAAATCACTATGTTTGTGACTCTAAATCTCCTGAACCACCCGACCCGATCTCGATCAAATTTGTAATATGGATGAGGTCCGAGGCTATATGGGCTATTCACTTTGATGGTAGAACTTAGGGGATGGGGAGGGGATATAAAAAAATAAATAAAACTTAATATCTCCTGAACTACTCGATCGATCTTGATCAAATTTTCAACATAGATGAAGTTCAGGCCTGGGATTGTTTTTATGATTTAAATTTGACGGAGCAACGTAGGGGAGGAGAAGGAGGGATATATATATATATATATATATATATATATATATATATATATATATATATATATATATAAACATCAATTTATGTAAGACTGAAAGTTACTTTTTTTTTTTTTTTGTAACAATAACTCCTGAACTATCCGACCGATCTCAATCAAATTTTCAAGATATATAAGGTTTGGATCTAGAAAAATTTTTGCAATTTCACTTTAACAGTAGCTCCTAGGGGAGGGGGAGGAGAGGGGGACGATAAATAAAAACTAATAAAACCTAACTTTTGAACCTTCCAACCAATCTCGATCAAATTTTCAACATATATGAGGGGCGGGCTTTGGGTGTTTTAGTCGTTTCACTTTGACAAGCCAACGTAGGGGAGGAGAGGGGATATATATAAAAAATAAAAATAAAAATAATTGTCTTTGTGACTTCATCACTCTTGAACCACCCGACCGATCTCAATCAAATCTTCAACATACACAGAGAAAAATCCGTTCTCCGGACAGAGGTATATTGTACAAATATACGGTACCGGTACCCTTTTGCTTACTATAGAAATCAGTACGGAGCATACATTATCCGTATGCTACATAGGCACTGCCCTTAGGTGTTACATCATGCCGTTGCAGGATGTCGGACATCTAACAGTTTTCCGTATATCACATCCATATACTTATGTTACCTTCGTCAGCTATATGTTATATACGCCCATTTGTATGTGAGATCCTGACCGCCTACATTGTTTCATACGGAAAGTACGCATAGATGGAACACTTATACAGAAAGTATTATAAAACATGCGTTTTCAGTTATACGTCTGCTGTACGTTAAGTCCAAAAACTACAGGAATTACGTATGCAACCTATCTTGTTAAGTATGCCACTTACATTTTGGAATATTTCCAGTTGGGGGGTTCAAAAGAGCATAATTGAATTCCTTTTTACAAGTAGGGAAAATTTTCATCATTTTGAAGCGAAAAGGAAAGCATTTTATGAATCAGAAAGTTTTATTTCTCTGCAAAAACAAGTGAAAGGAATTTTAATGGATCGGAAAATTTCGAACACGATGTAGAAACAAGTGGAAAAACTTTTCATAACGCGGACAATTTTGAATATTATGTATCGTGACGTGAGGTGGAAAATTTTCCACTATATTTAACTGCACATTCAGCTATAAAATTGAATTCCTATAGAGGAAAGTTAGGAACAAATTATAATTTTTCAATTAGCTCTCAGGAACCATAAAATTTTGGAATATTTCCAGTTGGCAAGTAAAAAATTATATAGTGTTTCTCTCTCTCTCTCTCTCTGAATATATCTATATCTATATCTATATCTATCTATCTATCTATCTATCTATATATATATATATATATATATATACTGTGTGATCAAATGTATCCGGACATCCCCAAAACGTACGTTTTTCATAGGTGCATTGTGCTGCCACCTACTGCCAGGTACTCATTATCAGCGACCTCAGTAGTCATTAGACATCGTGAGAAAGAAGAATGCGGCGCTTAGCGGAACTCAGGGACTTCCAACGTGATCAGGTGATTGGGTGTCACTTGTGTCAGAAGTCTGTACGCAAGATTTCCACACTCCTAAACATCCCTAGGTCCACTGTGTCTGATGTGATAGTAAAGTGTAAACGTGAAGGGACAAGTACAGCAGACAAGCGTACAGGCCGACCTCGTCTGTTGACTGACAGAGACCGCCGACTGTTGAAGAGGGTCATAAAGTGTAATAGGCAGACATCTATCCAAACCATCAGACAGGAATTCCAAACTGCGTCTGGATCTAGTCTAAGTTCTATGACAGTTAGGCGTGAGATGAGAAAACTTGGATTCCATGGTCGAGCGGCTGCTCATAAGCCACACATCACGCAGGGAAATGCCAAGGAGAGTAAACATGGAGCGATGCCTGCTTGGTGTAAGGAGCGTAAACATTTGACGATTGAACAGTGGAAAATCGTTGTGTGCAGTGACGAATCACGATACACAATGTGGCGATCCGATGGTAGGGTGTGGGTATGGCGAATGCCTGGTGAACGTTATCTGTCAGCGTGTGTAGTGCCAACAGTAAAATTTGGAGATGGTGGTGTTGTGGTGTTGTCGTGTTTTTCTTGGAGGGGGCTTGCACCCCTTGTTGTTTTACGTTGCACTCTCACAGTGCAGGCCTACATTGATGTTTTAAGCACCTTCTTGCTTCCCACTGTTGAAAAGCGATTCGGGGATGGCGATTGCATCTTTCAACACGATCGAGCACCTGTTTATACTGCACGGCCTGTGGCGTAGTGGTTATACGACCATAATATCCCTGTAATAGACTGGCCTGCATAAAGTATTGATTTGAATCATATAGAACACCTTTGGGATGTTTTGGAACGCCGACTTCGTGCCAGGCCTCACCGACCTACATCGATACCTCTCCTCAGTTCAGCACTCCGTGAAGAATGGGCTGCTATTCCCGAAGAAATCTTCCAGCACCTGATTGAAAGTATGCCTGGGAGAGTGCAAGCTGTCATTAAGGCTAAGGATGGGCCAACACCATATTGAATTCCAGCAGTACCGATGAAGGGCGCCACGAACTTGTAAATCAGTTTCAGCTAGGTGCCCGGATACTTTTGATCACATAGTATATATATATACACTGGCGCAAATCCCGGGGGGACGAGGGGGACATGTCCCCCAATCTTGGACCTGGGGGGACTGTCCCCCCCAATAATCTGATTTAAAAAGTGCTTTTTCGGATAAGTGTCATTATTTATGTCCGACTGCTCCAAAGGAATGTAAGATAAAATTGATTTCTCTTGGCTTTTCCATTTTTTTTTTCTAAAAAAGAATCGTATTCTGTAGTATTTCAAACTGAACGTCGTGCTGTAGTGAGTTTAGTAGTCTCATCAATATGTATTAATTCCGCTTCCGCTATTTGGGCACAAATTGCAATAAATGCCAGAGGAGGATATGCCCCTCTCCTCATGCTGGAAAGTTGTCTCAGCTGTAGGTACGGGCACACATTCCGGGGAAATGGGGAGACATGTCCCCCCCCAACATTGGAACTGGAGGCTCTCCCAACAATCCGATTTGAAAAGTGCATTTTGCAGATAACTGTGATGAGTTGTGTCCGACTGGCACAAAGGAAAGTGAGATGAAATTTGTTTCTCTTGGCTTTTCCATTTTTAATGAAAATGAAGGCGTGCGACTGTGCGTGACGTAACCTGATATGAAATCTTATCTCCTTCTCTCCCCTAGGCCCTAGCACACGAAGAGTATATAGACTATCCAACGTCAGTAGAACCCATCTTTTCAGTAAATGCGCATTTAATCTATTTGTAGTATCAGCCTAGGCATCTACTCATGCTTCGTAAGCTAACTAACTCTATAGCCTATGGAATCCGGAGGTTCAATGCCGCGTTCACAAAAGCTCTCCACTGACTTCTATTTTTAGCCAACTGGATCCAGTTTCTAGTTTGTATTCCTATCTCTGCGAGATCCATCTTAATATTGTCTTCCCATCTGCGCCTAGATCTTCTTAAAAGTCGTTTTCCGATTGGTCTTACTGCTAACACTTTGAAAGCGTTCCTACTTTCTTCCATCCTGGCTACATGTCCTGCCCACCTAAGCCTCCTAGACTTGGTGACCTTAACAATGTTTGGTAAGCCATATAATTTACGTAGTTCGTCGTTATGAAGTTTCCACCATTCCCCATTCCCGTTCCTCTTGGTCCGAATATTTCTCTCGGGATCTTGTTCTCAAATACTTTCAGTCTATGCTCTGCACTCAGTAAGCGACCATGTTTCGAAACCATACAGAACAACAGGTATGATTATCGTTTTATACATTTTAAGCTTCAAATCCCTCGACAGAATTCGCGACGACAAGAGGTTTTGAACTGAATAATAACACGAATTCCCTGTTTTTAGTCGACATTTAATTTCTTCGTGAATATGATTTTCGTCTGTTAATATTGATCCTAGATATTTGAAAGAATCTACTTTATCAAAAGTATTATTTAAAATTTTAACACATACATGAATTGCCGTATTACGGTCCCGACGCACTTCCATGTATTTAGTTTTCTCTGCATTTATTTCTAAACCCATGTCCATGCAAGCGCGTCTAATAAGACCTTTGCATTTCTTTCTATTTTTCTCCTATCATCCCCTACTAAGTTTACATAATCAGCGTACGCATAACCTGGTGAACACTGTTCAGCTCTAGGCCCTGGTTGCTATCTTTGATTTTCCTTATAGCGTATTCCAGGACAAAGTTGAATAATAATGGCGACAACGCATCTTCTTGTTTCAGGCCATTGTTAACGTGAAAGCTCGTGGCCAAAAATTTTCCTACCCGGACTTTACTTTGGGATTCATTTAAACATGCCTTAATTGATCTAATTAGCTTTATCGGTATTCCAAATTCTGTAAGAACGTTGTACAATGTTTCTCTCCTAACCGAGTTATAAGCCTTTCTAAAATCAATAAATAGTTGATGTACCGGACTACTGTATTCCCGCTTGTTTTCAAGTATTTGGCGAATGGTAAATATTTGGTCGATAGTTGATCGATTTCGTCTAAATCCACACTGATAATTTCCAAACATTTCATCTGCGTATGGGGTCAATATTGCTAATAGAATGTTTGAAAGGATTTTATAGGATATTAACAGAAGAGAGATGCCTCGATAATTATTGCAGCCAGTTTTGTCGCCTTTCTTGTGGATTGGAACAATGATTGATTCTTCCCACTCTTGTGGCAATTCTTCCTTGTTGTAGATAAGGAGAATGAGTTTGTGTATCTTGTTCCACAATTTTTTGCCTCCAGCTAAAATTAACTCACCCGGAATTCCGTTTACACCCGAGATTTGTGTTTCTTTAATTTCTTTATAGCGATTTTTACTTCTATTCGATTGGGTTCTGGAATATATGGTTCTGCGGTGTGTATCTTCCTTTCTCCACGCACATTAGTTTTTGGCTGCGTGTTAAGCAAATCGTCAAAGAAATCTTTCCATCTATTTAAAATGCTGTCTGTATCAGTGAGAACTGTTCCATCAGCTTTCTTTCATATATAAGAACGAGGTTCATAGCCTTTCTTAAATTCGTTGATCCCTTTATACATGTCCCGAATGTTTTTATTTTTACTATTATCTTCAAGTTCCAAAATTTTAGCTTTCAAAATATCGCGTTTCTTTGTTCTAAGAGTTTTGGAAGTTCCTCGCCTGATGTCTACGAAATTTTGTGTAGTTATTTCATTCGGATTTTGTAGCCAACGTAATTTTGCCTGTTTTCTCTTCTCTGCTAGTTCGAACCATGGTTTGTTCCTACGTATTTCCGCGTGTCCCAATTTTTCTTTTGAGAGAGGATGTTTCGTAAGCAAAGAAAAGAATTCAATTGCTGGAACATTTTTCTCTATAATCTTAAGGTTACATCTGTTAAGTAAAGAGTATAACATGCGTCAGATTTCCGAAACGATTCCTGTAATGTTATTGAGATTATAATCATTTTGCTCAAAGAGTATTGTTGCGTCATACATAATTGATATTCTTTCTTCATGGTTTTGGGGAAGGCGTCATTTATATTATTATATTACTATAAAACAATTTTAACGTGGATCTTTGTGGATACCTAATTAGAAACATACCAATTATAAATATGCATGTATTCAGATTTCAGAATGTTTTCACATCAGTGATTTGTAATACTGATATGTACTACTACTTCATCTACATCACCTAATATATAATATACTCTACAACAGTTGATCAGATTCATCTACCGTAATATGAGTTTCATCTCCCTTATCTAGAATAAGCCTCAAATCTGCCCACCTTCCAATGTTGAAGACAACCAATGGCGTATTTAGGATTTTCTTTCAAGGGCTATGCCCAACACAAGGAAGGAAGTGGGCAATTGCCCACCTGAGTTTGAGAATTAAATATATTTTAATTTATGCATTTTGAAGTTATAATGGCAAGAATTACAGATCGATAAATCCTATATGATATGATACAAAAATTTAGAGTTGAATCTAACCCTTTATTCTATTCATACAAGAAAAAGAAAACATCCTCTTGGCCGTCCTAATTTCCCGGGCTAATTATTCCCCCGTTTTGATTTTCTTTAATGCAAACTTTTCCTTCATTTAAAAATAACTAAACGATATAATTGTTCCTTTGTTATAATAACTAAAGTCCTGTCATGTTGATATCCGCGCATGTTGGTGTGGTACATTAGTTTCGCTTATCAACTCTTCTTAGTTTTGGTGTTACTGATGACGGCCAACTTGAATCACAACTGACAACAGTCGATAAAGTATGATAGGCGAAATGAAAGTAGTAACGTCAAGAAAAAGAAACAGAAAAATAGAAAGGATGACAGAGAGAACTATTAAGGACGCAGTTCTTATATGGAATGAAATTTGACAAATACAGTATTATTTCTGAACAAAAAGCATAAGAAAATGGAAAGTCAATGACATTCTTAAAAATGGTAAGAAGGATTATTGTTGTACGTGGAATGCGTAAAACTAACAAATTATTTCGAGGGGAGAATGAGCCCGATAGCCTCCTAAATACGTCACTGAAAACAATTCTGCTCCCCTGATCCGTCAGAGCATTGTTTTTCAACTTCATAAATATTTTGAACATCGTATATATATATATATATATATATATATATATATATATATATATATATATATATATATATATATATATATATATATATATATATATATATATATATGGGAACGTCTTACCTGTCCCCCCAATGTTGAAGACAGATTTGCGCCTTTGTATATATATATATATATATATATATATATATATATATATATATATATATATATATATATATATATGTGTGTGTGTGTGTGTGTGTGTACACCGAAGAACATTCATCCCCCCTCGTCTGAAAGTTTAATTGGAACACTGGTAGAAACGGGTCGTAGTAGTAGTTGGAATAGGAGTAGGAGTAGTAGAGGTGGTATTAGTAGTGGTAGAGGTAGTAGTGGTGATGTGAGGTGGAAAAATTTTCCGTTCTAAAAATATGTGGTCAAGTAACAATTCCTCAACAATCATAAAATTGTTTGAATTAATGTACAGAAATGTTAAAAAGTGAAAGATCGTTTAAAGAATCTGAAAATTTTCATGGCTCAGACAATTTTCAGTACTATGTAGGAACAAGTTAAACAATTTTTCATGAATCGAAATATTTTCTGTCTTATATAGAAAAATTGAAGAACTCTTTATGAGTCGGAAAATTTTCATCATTTTGAAGCAAAAAGTAAAACAACTTTTTGTGAATCGGAAAGTTTTATTGCTCTGTAGAAACAACTGAAAGGAATTTTCATAGATCGGAAAATTTTCATCACGATGTAGAAACAAGTGGAAACAACTTTTCATAAGCCGGACAATTTTGGATATTGTGTATAGTGATGTTAGGTTGAAAATTTTCCACTATATTTAACTGCACATTCAGCTACAAAATTGAATTTCCGTATAGGAAATGTAGACAGCAATAAATTATAATTTTCCAATTAGCTTTCGGGAACCGGAAAATTTTCTAATGTTTCAAGTTGGGAAGTAAAATTTTGCACAGTGTTTCTCTCTCTCTCTTTATCTGCGAGCTCCTTCGGTGCTAAGCGATTAGCATACGCGCCTTTGGCATGGAAGACCTGGCTTCGATTCCCAGCGGGAGCTCATGTAGTTCGGATTCCACGTTAATTAGTTGGACCCGTCTTATATAGTCTCGCTGCTTAAAGGGACGTTAAACTCAAAATCAACTCAACTCAACTCCTCTCTCTCTCTCTCTCTCTCTCTCTCTCTCTCTGTGTGTGTGTGTATGTGTGTGTATGCAAAGTGCAGAGAACATACATTGAGTTCCTAGAGTACAAATATCCCATTCTATTATTTAAAATTTCAATCTATTAAAAGTCATGAATAATTTCCAGTTCATAAAAACATACTCCACTTATTCCTACATCATTGTTTAGCCGAAAAATTTATTGGTAATAAATATTGTCTTAAAATGTTTCATGAAGTGAAAATCTAATGATTTTTATTTCAAGAATGTTTCAAAAACTTCAATGCATTCTTCCCTCAGAATCCACCTTTGATCTTACAATATTAGATTTCGTCAGTTTAATACGCATAAGACTGTTTTCTCACAGCTTTACTACTTTTATAGATTTACGTACTGCATCATTTATAAATAAGTAGATATAATATAAAGTGCTTACTGTAAATTTTTGACCACTGAAAATTCGAGTTTAATAACTCATGAAAGCAAATACTGACCATTTTCTGGAAATAAACATTTATTTATTTATTTATTTATTTATTCATATATTTATTCAGAAGAGAAAGTGAGATATAACTAATAAGGAAGCTCATTTGTGTAGTTGTTCTTCCAATAAAATAATAAAAGAAACATAAAGAGCAGCACTATTAGCGCTGCGTTCTAAAAGCAAGTAATTTCATTTTAGCCTACAAAATAAAAAAAAAAAAAAAACATATTCCTTTTAAATATATCTGTTTATATGTACCTTTTCTATCGAAACGTCACTATTTCTAATACATTTTCATACCTAATAATGATAGTTTTACAATACAAATATCTGCTCTAAGATGTTGATTATACAAAATTCCAATATTGAAATTATGACTTACAAGTGTTAAACACAATAAAATCATTTTCTGAAGATTATTTTCTGTTACAAAATAATCTTCATAAGGAACTTTTACGTAGTTATTTCATTACATAGGCAGGCCTACATGTGAAAAAGTAGTGGAATTTTCTGTTTCTGAAATTGATAAATTCATAAAGGTTTCTTTTCAATTTCTTGTTACATTTTAAATATTGGAATGGGATATTTTTTCTCTACGAACTCAATGTATGTTTCCTGCACTTTACACACACACACACACACACACACACACGCACATATATATATATATATATATATATATATATATATATATATATATACAGAGAGAGAGAGAGAGAGAGTGTGAGTGAGAGAGAAACACTATATTTTTACTTCCCAACTTCAAATATTAGAAATTTTTCTGGTTTTCGAAAGCTAATTGGAAAATGATAATTTGTTGCTGTCTAACTTTCCTCTACATAAATTGAATTTTATAGCTGAATGTGCTGTTAAATATAGTGGAAAATTTTCCACCTAACATCACTATACATAATATCCAAAATTGTCCGGATTATGAAAAGTTTTTTCACTTGTTTCTATATCGTGATGAACATTTTCCGATTCATGGCAATTCCTTTCAGTTGCTTCTACAGAGCAATAAATCTTTCCGATTCACAAAAAGTTGTTTTAATTTTTGCTTCAAAATGATGAAAATTTTCCGACTCATAAAAAGTTCTTCAATTTTTCCATATAAGACAGAAAATATTTCGATTCATGAAAAATTCTTTCACTTGTTCCTACTTGTACTGAAAATTGTCTGAGCCATGAAAATTTTTAGATTCTTTAAACGATCTTTCAATTTTTAACATTTCTATACATGATTTTAATCAGTTTTATGAATACTGAGGAACTGTTACTTGACCACTGATATTTGTTAAGAACGGAAATTTTTCCGGAAAAATATAGAAGAAAATTTTCCACCTCACATCACGGCTAAACAACGATGTAGTGGAGTATGTTTTTATGAATCGGAAAATTTTCCGTTTCATATTTTCCGGAAAATCTTCATCACTGTACAGGACATACAATATTTCGATTCCTGAAAAACTGTTTCACTTGTTTTTACATAGTACTAAAAATTGTCTGTCATGAACATTTTCAGATTCTTTAAACGATCTTTCAATTTTTAACATTTCTATATATGAATTCAATCAATTTTATGAATACTGAGGAATTGTTACTTGATCACTGATATTTGTTAAGAACGGAAAATTTTCCGGAAAAATATAGAAGAAAATTTTCCACCTCACATCACGGCTAAAGAACGATGTAGGAATAAGTGGAGTATGTTTTTATGAATCGGAAAATTTTCATCACTGGGTAGTATTAGTAGCAGTAGTAGAAAGAACGGGTTGGGGGCCCAGCAGGGGTTGATTGGGTTCTGTTCTCACATAAAATGGGGAAATTACAGACTAGCCAAAATTTTATGGCAGCTTATGGAATATTACGTGCACTTCAGGTTCGACTTTAATTTCTATATTTCCACGTAAATATGCATCTCAGAAGTAAGTGCACACCATATTTCCATTACTTATACACTACTCTATTAAAATATAAATTTCTTCCGTAAATTTTATAAATCTATGGATCCGTATATTAAAACTGCACCGTTAAAATTCCTTTGTATCATAATAAGCATTTGCGACAAAGGGCTTTAGAAGAAATGACGACTGAAATCTGTTTTTAGTTTTGGAGCCATAATTGCGCTCTTCTCCAGTGATTTGTTTGCTACTCACGACAAAATGCTTCTCAAAATGGTACCGTATAAAAGCACCATACACTTTTGACGCCATAGAATATTGTACGAGATTTTTGGCAGCACATCTGCTACAAGAAATGCTACGATAAATGCTTCCGTTTAAAACTAGCCTAATATAGCTCATACCTTCTACCGAGGAACCCTTTTTTAAGACTCGGAGAACCTAACAAGTCCAAGCAAGTCCTCCGTAATACTCACCCTATCAAGCCAATTTTACTCGGTCTTATATGCTGCTGAGAGAGTTTGATAAAAGAGTTAAAAAAAAAAAAAAAAAAAAAAACTGTGAGAGAAGGAACTTGCAAAAGGAGCATTGAATAAAGACGTTGCTGGCGTAAGTGTTTCCATCTAGTTAACTGAAATTTTATAGACAAAATTTTTTTTAAGAATGCTAAATTAGATACAGGGCTCCAGCTTAAAACAGGGATCCAGGTTAAAACCTCACTCACCAGAAGTGAATGCTCTATGTCTAGTTCTTATTGATCCAGTATTCTGACCGTGATACGTGTACCACTTGCGGTTTCAACATAAGAATAAGGAGCGGAGAGGAGATGCAACCCATGCTTGGGACGCTGAATCTATATCAACAAATAATTTCTTGTTATCGCTTACCGTTTTGCTCTATGTAAATTGAAAGTGTGATAAGGGGCAATGCAGAGTAACTAGATGAAGTAGCTACAATCATTGGCATAAGTCACGGCTCAATCAACATTATCCACGCTGTGCTCAGATTTTGAATGTGTGTGCCAGGATGGTATCACGCCAGCTGATAGACGAACTGAAGCAGCGATGTGTTGATGTGTGACAAGATTTTGCCACGCAGCAAACGAAAAGATAGTGACTTTCAGAAGAGATTCGTTACTGGTATGAAATATGGTTGAACTATTACATTCCGGAAGTAAGAAAGCGAACATGCAATGGCAGTATCCATTATCGGACACATTCATCTACAGGGAAGTTAGTACTTTCTTCTGGGACCAACAGAGTGTTATTTTGGAGCAATAGAGCCTAGGGAACGCATAATCAATAATATCTTGTATTCTGATCTCCAAAAAGATCCTAAACCTGCTATATGAAGTGACACGGACTTCTGACAACAAATTTCCTTCTACAACATAACAATACTCGGCCTCATACTACTGCCAGTACAATAGCTGTGATCATTAAAAATGTTCATTTCGAGTGTCTACCCCATCCTCCTTCCATACCAAATCTCGCCTCAGTGGTTTTCATTTGTATCTCTTAAAGGTACTACAGAGAAAGAAGTTGAAATCTGATGAAGAGGTGCAAAAATGGTGTATGACTGGTTGCGTAGCCAATTAAAAAAAAAGTTCAGAAGCAATGGGACACTTTGCAAGTAATGGGAAACTTATATTGAACGTAGAGTGTATTGTGTAAAAAAAATGAAATTAATGTGTTTCATACTCGCTCAATGTCTTTTTCTTTTAAAGGTTTTTTTAACTGACATCGTAACACTAGAAAATTGTTGTTTCCGAAAGTACTGGATATGGAAGTGGAGGTACAATTTTAACAACCGGTTCCAAGAACCTAAAAAATTTTAATAACCGGTTCGGGCAAACCAGATTAATGACACCATTGAACGAAAGCAATATGCTCTGTCAACGATAAGGCCATGGACGCCCGCAGTGGAGGCAAAGGGGAAATCGCTTTACCCTGCATTTTTGAAAGGCGTTTGGTTGTTTCAAAAGGCTTTTATCCAGAAACACACCTCAAGGCATATTATATTTGGTTACACCCACTAGAATATTTAATATAGTCCACAAAGTTACGCAATATGCCTCAATAATAATTATTTTGCATTAAGCTTTATGCGCATCAATTTATGTCGGTCTTTGCCTTTTCCCCGCCCTTGGAAAAATGTTCTTATTCGGAACTGTTATTATCTTCAGGTGTGCATAGTATGCTATGAACCAATACTGAAAGATAGCGTGAAACTGTTTTGAATATGCCACTATAAAGAAGAATTAGAGAGCACGTACTTGCAAAACACTTGGATAAATGAAGTAGGTTTAATATACTAATACACTTCAATAAAATTAGCTGTAAATAGCTTGGTAGATACATCACCTTTGGCGCATCGCTGGTTCGATCTCACATCGAGCCAGGAAGACTTTATGTAGGACACATAGTGTGCGTGGGTTTTCTCGGCGTTTTCCCACTTCTTTCAGTCCACCATTTCGATAATCATCATCACTGCTCCTTTTAGATTCGGAGTATAATCGTGAAATATTAAACTAGAAAATTTCAAATAGCGCTTTCGGCACCCCAATACCCATGCTAATCGTGTGGCTTTACTCGCTGTGTGCCGAGTCGTTCTGACGCGTGATTAGTGCCAGTGGTGGCTAATGTTAGTGTTGCAGCGTTGCACAACAACTAAAGTATTTCAAGAAAAAAATATTAGCAATAGTAGTAAAGAGCAGAAAAATACTTTCTAATACTCCCATACATACTTTAAATAACATTTTTTTTTACTTCTGTAACTGTCCGTTTCGTTAATCCGTTTAAAAAAGTGAAAAATAATCCGTCACAGAGTCCCTAATTTATATTGTGTTGCAGCGAGCATACAACGACCAGATTCCTTCAGCGCGGGAATTGGAACGAATGTTAAGCCTCCTTTCCCCTATCTCAGAAGTTAAAAGGGTCTGGTCGTTGCAGCGCTTCTGCAACACAGCACGGTTTCCAGTGAATGAGAAGGTTTTTCGCACTAAATAAGTTTTCTGAATTTTATTTCACTAGCAATTAACAAATGGAATTTGTTTTTATGCATTCATGTTTTTAAATTACGGTACTTATACTGAAGCAAATCAATATAATGAGAAAAAAAAGTGATAGCATAAAATAAGAAAGAAAATATGTAGTAAAGCAGAAATCAAATGAAAGTAGATCCCCATTTACAAGTTAATTTTTAGCTTATATAGATAATGAAGGTTTCTTCTACAGTAATTTGTGAACCAAATATTAATAAGTCAATATGCAGAATCCCTCTCCCTCCCTCTGTGGATAGTATTTTAGTATATACATATTTCTTTTATAAAATAAGTATATTTTATACGGTACTCTTGATAAAACTTTATGGTGGGGAACGCCACATTGAATTTGGGACTAGTCAGCAATGCTCAGAGGCGTAGCCACGAGGGGCTCCACAGGGTCCGGATCTCGCAAAAATTTCGAAACTTTCCTAACGAACTATACTTGTTTAACAGAGAAATGATTGATGTACGCTAAATATTTTATTTTACGCTTCATCATATACTCTTTCTTTTCTTATAGAAATATTCGTTCTATCATTTTTTCTAAAAATATAGGTGACAGTAATTAAGAATTACTTATCTTTTCGGGTACAGTATAAGACAGGTTCGTTATTACGTAGACGTATTGGAGCTTCCTCAAATACTTTGAACAACTCCCAGCTAACATGTTGTTCCTATGTCTGGCGGGTTTCAAGGTTGCTTTCCAGAACGTAACATTTATAAACATTGTTTCGCCTCTAGGGATGGCATCGAGACGAGACGAGACGAGACTTTATACAGTCTCGGTCTCGTCTCGGTTGATAAGTAGCGGTCTCGGTCTCGATCTCGTCTCGAGTCAAAATTGCCGTCTCGGTCTCGTCTCGGTCAACAGATGCTTGTCTCTATCTCGGTCTCAGTCTCGAAGGCCAAGTCTCGGTCTCGTCTCGAAAGTCTCGAAATAAATAGTGTGAAATTAAAATTGTGAAAGTATTATTATCATACAGTCTGTCGTTTCCGCTTCTTATTTTTTTGCCTTCACTCTTGACTTAGAATTATGGTATGATGTACCTCTTCATAGCTAATTTGCTAGCGCTAATGCTTTCCTTGTGTGTGTTCCAGCTTCAATCATAAGTGGGTATAACATACCTGGGATAAAGCAATAATAGTAACCCATATTTCATTTTTAGCAATAGACTTTGTCTCAAACAGCCTCAGTACTCCTATACAATTAAACTCTATTAAATTAACTCCAGTACTATACAGTATTTATTTCCTTCCTTTGAATCAAAATTGTTCAATACCTCCTAACCGATAACGCAACACATAGGAGCACGAATGTATTCAATCGCGCCGAAATTGAAATTTATAATTTCTCAGTTATTATCCAATACATTCTGCTTTGACTGTCATTTTAAAAAACAGAATATAACGTTCATTATCTTAACAAATAGAGTAAATTATTACTACATTATATTTTGTTTCAAATTGACCAAATGCTTTGTTACCGTTTCACATATCAGTGTTTAATTGACACTTTAAAACAGGAACTTCTTTATTCTTTAACCTTATGGTGGGAGCTACGGCACTCATCTTTGCTATCTGTGGTCTCGGGTTGGATCACCAATCAAGTTAGATTCAAAGTCCGATGTTTCATATAGTTCGCGTCTCACGTTAAGTACATTCTGTTTCTTATACAAGTTCATAAAGTCATAATGTATTACATAAGCATATCCAGTACCGTAATATAGATTAAGCTTATTCCTGAGCTCTCAGCGGTGCATGTGGTCTTCATTCGAGAAAACTTATCGTGCGTTCATTATGTTGAAATTTTATAGTGATTGAAAATTACTTGCGAAACATGGACATACACATTATATAAGTATATAGGTAATTCGAGCTATATGTATATCCTATCTATATTCTCTGTCCCGGCAAAACAAGTGATTCTTAACTTTCTAGTTTTCTATTAATTTTCGTAGTTTTGCTGCAATATGAAGAATCAAAAATATTTTTTTATTTTAGATCCGTTTTTACCCTACCTTACCTAGTAAAAGTGATGTATGTACAGATGATGATCAGAAAAATGGAAACACCTGTAGTTGGCAATACGTCAGATGTATGGGTTGGCAGTGGTGTCGTGGCGCCCGCAGAGCCGGACCGCTGGTGGTGGTGTGTTAGGTCGGTCTCCATACTTCGTCAGGCGCAGTGGAACAGCAGTGTCCAGTGGCTGCAGCAGACGGAGGTAGTGTAAAATGGGAGACCTCTCAGATTTTCAAAGAGGGCAAATTGTTGGTGCGCGGTTATGTGGAGTGAGTGTGACGGCAGCGGCTACTGTGTTAGATGTGTCGCGTGGGACAGTGTGGAAGGTGATGACGGCCTACACAACACACGGGAAAACCACATCGGGGAAGCGGAACAGTGGGCGGAAGAAAATCATGAGTGACAGGTCACACCGGGTATTAAAGCGCATTGTCACGCAGAACCGTCGTGCCACTGCGAAGCAAGTGACGGAGGAACTCGATCAGCACCTCCCCCACCTGTTTCGACAATCACAGTCCGCCGCGAATTACATGACATGAACTTACGGGATCGTGTTGCACGGGCCAAACCGCTCATCAGGGGGACCCGGACAAATCCGCCAAATGACAAATCTGCCAATTACCAAATCTGCCAATTACCAAATGCGCCAAACGCGAAAATGACCAAATGTGCCAATTGAGAAAACGGACAAATCAGCCAATGGACAAATCTGCCAATTGACAAATCTGCCAAACGCGAAAATGACCAAATGCGCCAATCGCGAGATGGACAAATCTGCCAATTGACAAATCCGCCAATTACCAAATCTGCCAATTACCAAATCTGCCAATGGACAAATCTGCCAAACGCGAAAATGACCAAATGCGCCAATCGTGAGAACGGACAAATCAGCCAATTACCAAATCTGCCAATTACCAAATCTGCCAAACGCGAAAATGACCAACTCTGTTTGTATTATCATCAAATAACTGGATAATCTAGTAAAAAACTTTACAAAAGAAAGTATTTATGAATATCAAGCAAGAAACTAAGAGTAATTAATAGAAAGTAATCAAATGATCGCCCAAATATTTGAGGATTTGAACGAGGTAACCATTTACAATAACATTAATGTTTACTTAGTGGGGGAGACCGGGGCTGGTTGGCAGCAGGGGCTGGTTGACGAACTGCATATAACTCCTTCATTAATTAACATAATGAGTTGTTGCTGCTGTTAAAAGAGCGACCTATGGATGCAGTTGCCACCTTCATATGGAATTTGTAACTTGCGGATTATGGCGTCTATTAGATAAAGAGTGTTTTTGCCAATCTGAAGTATTTTTTTTCAGTTCTCCGTTACATCACAGAATCGTCACTACTTGGAGTACAGAGGTAAGTAATATAGCATTAGTTAGATCTGAACTTTTTTTTTTTTTTTTTTTTTTGGATATTCAAACAATAAAACGTAAACGCCAAACAATTGCTGAGTAATTACGACCTTGTTGCACAACATGGGCTTGGGGTTAGTTGGCGTATAGCACTTGGGGTTGGTTGGCAAGTGCGCCAAACAACCCTGTGTGGAATATTAGTATATTTCATTTTACTTTTATTGTTATATTGTTTGTTTTATTGTTGTGTAGTTTACAGTTCTACCAATATTTTACTTCAATGTTATAGAATAGCATGCACTATTGGATTACTGTCAAAATTTAGAAATCGAGATAAGACTGTATGCCAGACTCTGAATTTTCTGAATAGGCCTAATTCTCAGGATCAAGAATATTTTGTATGTGTTCTTTTGTTACAAAAATAGAGGCCTAGCTATTGCTTTTTCTTTCTTTGTGGAAAGTAGGAAATAAACTGCATTTCTCAATAATTCAGCTAGTTTCTCTTAGTTTCTCTTAGCTACTTTGTGAACAGCGGGAAATAAACTAACTGTCTTGATAGTTCAGTTATTTTAATTACATTTTGAAATAATATGAAGAATTAACCTACACCAAATATATTAAAACTGATGTGGCTTGATAATCTTGTATCTTTCAATGTCATGACAACCAAGCTAGAATGAAAGAAAGAAGTTTTCATATTTCATAATGCTGATTCTTTTAAACGTTGTGAATAAAAGTCATTTCAAACTTCAAATAGCCTACTTCACTACCATATATATAATAGAATTTTAAAAAATAACGTTTATTTCCAATAAATCCAATTTTTTTTTTGTTTTGTTTTGCTATATTTAAAAAGTATGCCAACTAGCCCCACAATATCAGCCAACCAGCCCCTTAGTAGGGATCGGTTGACATACTCCGTTTTCAAAGAAAGAAAAAATTATTTCTCGAAAACTGTAAGCAACAAAACAAAAACAAAAATTGAATTTTTTAGAGGAAACTTTGGTCTGTCCATACATATCCATTACATTGCAATACAGTGCACAATCTGCTCATAAAAAAAATAAAGAATGAAAAGTTCGCCAACCAGGCCCGTACTTCCCTATATGTTTAAAAAGTTGGTTATTTTGTGAAGACCACAGAGACATATGATGTAAAATTTCAATAAATCGTACATGCTCTAACGCAATGAGAGATAATTTGCTTGTAATTATGTGTTAATTTTGATGAATTTATAACTGTTAAAAATGAATGTCCTTGTTATGTGTTGAAGTGATTGCCCCCTTTCTGCACTGAGGTTATATTTTGGGGGCGCCCGACCTCTTGGACATTACCATATATACATGTTACAGTTGGCAATACTTCTTAAAATGACGTAGTTGCGAGAAATTTTTAAAGCGATCGTTGCTTGTCTTCGTACCTTTGACACTTGACTAGTGTTGTAAAATTTCCGGAAATTTTGAACCCGTTGGTAAAAAACCGTTTCTTCCGGTTTCTTTCCGGAAAAATTGAAAAAATTGGGAAAATAACAAAAATCTTTGTATCACGTTAATTTTACTAGTAATGGAATCGTTTTTCCTCAAATGCGTGAAAGTTATTAGTTGAGAAACTTCAATATTGCAACTATTTAAAAAAGAAGGAATCTAAAATAAAACTGTTGTAATTATTCTTTTGAAAATTAATAGTCTGCACTCATTTCCTTTATATGCTTTTTAGTCGTTTATTCGTGGTTGGGCATTAATTAAAGGACTTTAACAGCTGCATATACATCTACCATCATGAAGCGTTTTTGTTGCAACAAATAGAGTTCTTAAATGAAACTGAGTTCTTAATGTGCTCTTTGATCTGGTGAAATTTTGTTAATTTTAACCAAAATACTTCTTAAATGAGACTGCAGTATGCAAATTTCACTAATACTCATGCATTAAAACATATAATTACTATTATTTAATATTCTAATATGAACTTTTATATAAACTTTATGCATAATATTTTGTATGTAAACAAATACCTGTTTTCTAGTGTGACAAATTATATAAAAATGAAAGTGACTATATTTGTAACTTGACAACTTTTGAACCACCAGACCGATCTTGAAAAAAATTTCAACATAGATGGGGTTTGGGCCTAGGATGGTTTTTATCATTTCACTTTGAAGGTGCAACTTGGAGGAAGGAAGGGGGAATACATGTTGAAAATGACCGACATTAGTGTCAAATCCATAATTTTTGGAGTAGCTGAGATGAACTTGAACAGTGACTCTTTCAAAGCTGTTTAAATTCAAATTCATCCCCGCAAATTAGGGGAAGGTGAGATGTATATATATAAATGATTTAAAATGACCGATATTAGTGTCGAATCCATAGTTTTTGGGGTCGCTGAGATGAAGAGTAACTTCTGATGCCGTTTAAATACAAATTCGGCGCCATAAATTGCGGGCGTGGGTTCGATGCTGTCTAAATCCAAATTCATCCCCGCAAATTGGAGAAGGGGAAATTTATATATATAAATGATCGAAAGTGACCGATATTAGTGTTTAATCCATAGTGTTTGGGGTCGCTGAGATGAGCATTGACACTCCCGATGCCGTTTAAATCCAAATTCAGCGCCGTAACTTCATTGAGGGCGAAGGATTGATATATAAAAAAAGATCAAAAATGACCGTTATTAGTGTCGAATCCATAGTTTCTGGAGTCGCTGATATGAGCAGCAACACTTCCGATGCCGTTTAAATCCAAAATCAACGCTGCAGCTTGGGGGAGGGAGAAGGGAAAAATGATCCAAAATAGCCGATTTAGGATTTAGATTTCTGGGCTTTCGGCATCTAAGGCCATTTAGCCCTTCACCTTTTTTGAGGGATGACGTCCCTCTGCGAGCACACAATCCGGGGAAAGGGAAGAAAGGATGGGGGAACAAAGGAAGCGGCCTGGGACCTATAAGTTAGGTACCACCCTGGCATTTGCCTGGTGTGAATGAGGAAAACCCAGGAAAACTCATTCAGGGTGGCTGATCTGAAAATGCGTTTTACACTTTTTCGACCAAGTACCCCGAAAATTGCCGATATTAGTGTCAAATCCATAGATCTCGGGGTCGCTGAGATGAACAGTGACACTTCCGACGCCGTTTAAATCCAAATTCATACAACATCAATACTCCTAAAGGAGTAGGGTAACGTAAAAGTAATTGAAAATGACTGATACATGTGTCAAATTATTGTTTTGGGGGTACCAGTACATTATTGACAGTATGTTCAACATGAAACGCATTCTCCCCGTGCGAAGAACGCTTGTTTTGCTAGTATTTATTAATAACGAACGGAAGTTTCACATGTCAAATTTTAATATATTTCTCGCTGCTCAAATTTACACTTATGCGGTGTATATGTATGTGTAATAAGATAATCTCTCCTTCTGAGTTGTTCTAAAAATATACAAATAATAAAGAGGAATTTTTACCCGAAATGAGAAAACTAAAAATAAACTTAAAACCTGTTGCTTTAAGTACTTTTCCTGCTAGCTAAATGCATTATATATATGCTGCAGACACGTTACAGCAAATAAGATTAACATCAGGCGAAAAAATAACTTTTAAATTGTATTTGCGGTTTTTGCCGATATTTCCGAAAGTTTTTTTTTTTAATGGGTTAAATTTTCCGCAAATTTTACACAGCACAAGTAAGATACGTATCTCCATAAAATATATATTTCATTTCAACATATCGGTATTAATGATTCTGGCTCCGTTATTTTAACTCTTCCCTCTCATAAAGCGGGAACTTCATAAGATTACTTAAGATAATTTAAATGCGTCTATCTTAATTTTATTTTAGTACCTTTTGTAGCAATAACACCATTCTATTATGGTGTTAACATTAAAAGAGAGGTGCGCATACATTTGTTGACAGAAATTTTCCCTATTCTAATACGAGAAACATAAACACTCAATGATCTTCACTATAAACTAGTAAATATAAAATATTTTTCATTTTAAAAGCATAACGAAGTAAAATATTAAAAAATTTCAACTTTTCTCAATTTTTTCCGTTTTTTCCAAGCTCGGGAAAAAACGGTAAAAACTGTTTTCTACCCACAATTTCCGGGCTTTTTCCAGGCCTTCACAACACTACACTTGACCAACAGTTTTTGGTAGTTGCGATTACCTCATATTCTCCTAATTTCACGACTTTTAGCAGTTCTGCCAACTTTAACATTCATTACCATGTCTCCTAAACGGTGTAAAATATCAAATTGCTGTAAACGGCATTATGATTATGACATCTTTTTACAGTAATCTACGTAATTAGATGTGATACTTATCTAAGCTCTTTTTCGAAATAAAGCCCTTTGCAAGAAGTCAAGTTTTGAATTCCTTGTAGCTTTTTTCTTCTGTTTGATAGAAATACATCATATGCTGACCATAGTATTCGACACTAAGGTGCTTTCGATGTGCGACGCACCATCCGTCTCACTTGCGTCATTACTGTTGTAGAGACCTCCAAAATTGGGAAGTTTCTGGATTTTTGTGATATTATAGCATAATTAGTTTCCAACACTGAACAATAAAAGTGGTATTGTTTGTTTTCGATTTGTATGTAGACTTAAAATTTGTAATAACTTAACGTAGTGCTATTCAAAAAATACAACTTTGTGTTGAGTTGGCAAACATTTTTCATCCGGTGATATTAACCAATACGTGGCTAGGTGTCCCCCTTCCTACAGTTGCTTCATGCAAAGCTTCGCTTCTCTTCCTCTTTTAGTTTTTCTGTTATCACGGTTGGACATTATAAATGACCACCCTGTATATATGAAGAAGAGCTACAGAAAGTCAACTGGGACATCGTCGGATTGACCAAAGTAAGAAGAAAAGGAGAAGAATTAATCGAATTGAAGAACGGACACTTATTCTACTACAGAGGATCAGAATGTGGCAAGACCGGCAGAGTGGGATTTCTTATCAACGAAAAATTGAAAAACAAGGTCCTTGAGGTAGAGGTAGTCGAGTAGCAAGGCTTGTAGTCAAACTCTCCCAGAGATATATACTACAAGTGATTCAAGTGTATGCACCTCCCACAAGCCATTCAGAAGAGGAAGTGGAAGGGGAAATGGAAGGTTGTTGTGGAAAAGAGTTGGAAAGACCTTCATCCAGCAGTGTATTGACAACAGTTGACTATGATTATATATATATATATATATATATATATATATATATATATATATATATATATATCCAGTGAAACTTGTAGAAACCGGAACTTGAATAAAACGGAAATCTGTCTATAACGGAAACTCCTCAAAGTTCTTATCGCTGTTATTCCTTCGAGTAAAATTCGGACCCATCGCCTTCCGTTTTATACAAGTTTTTCACTATATATATATATATATATATATATATATATATATATATATATATATATATATATATATATACATTAGCTAAAATATTTGAATCTCCCAACTCCCCATATAATGCTCATTTCAACGAGTGATTACCCGGTTTATCTCGACTGAATCTATTCTTTGTTCATGTCATACTCACTATGACTTTATTTTTAACTCCCCCTCACTTTCCATACCAGTGGGGGTTATATTTTACAGTAATGGCATTGGGAGTCACCATTCGTCTCCGTGACCCCGAAAACTAAGAATTCGACACTAATACCAGTCATTTTCGATTATTTGTATATGTCATCCCACTGTGACCCTCTTGGGGATGATAGATGTATCTCACCCCTACAACATTTTTTCCTGGTTATAAGTAATATGTGTACCAAGTTTCGTTAAAATTGCTCCGGGCGTTCCAGAGTTATGCTAGACAGTATATAGATACATACAGACACGCCTACATACATTATTTGTTTTACATATCATCCTCCTGTGACCCTCCTAGGGATAAAAGGGGTATTTTTCGCCCATAGTGTTTGTTTCCTCACTGTAAGTAATACGTGTACCAAGTTTGGTTGAAATTGCTCAAGACATTCTAGAGTTACGCTAGAACATATACACCCATACACATAGGGTCTACATACGTTCGTACATACGTCTTTTTTATATACAGTATCCACGTTTATCCAGACTATCTGGGACCAAAGGCAATCTGGAAAATCAAAAATCCGAATAATCCTGATAATATGGATAATAAGCAAAACAAATCCTGAGTCAATTCACTTCAACGTCTTGTGAGTAAAGCTTTCTAAAACTCGATAAGAAGCATTTTATGTACAGTATTACCATAATTTATTGTGGAAACTATACACAAACTGTACATTTAATCAAAACAAAAAGAAAATGTTTGTCGCACTTATGGTTATGTTCTTGCTATCATAGTTAAAAATTATTATGACGTCACAGGGGGAATGACGTACAAATAATCGAAAATGAGCGATATTTGTTTGGAATCCATGGTTTTCGGGGTTGTGGAGATGAATGGTGCCATACCCGATGGCGTTTCTGTCCAAATGTGGCTAAGAAACCCCTATCAACCCTTCGGGGTCACATGGGGGATGACATGTATAGTCGGATAGGTGATAATCATTTTCTCCTCTGTATCGATCAGCATCAGAGTGGATAAATTTCGAAATAAATTCCAGCAAAAAATTGTATGGGTGCTGAACGCCTATCAAAAATCCTCTATAAATGTTTGATCCTACAAGCAACCATCTACTTAGTTAATTATTAGTGTCTAGCGTTTCTTTCCAGCACCGAGGCTATATGCAACTTGGACCTACAGTTTGAGATGGGATCCGAACCACCGCAATGCCCCTAAACTTAAAACCTCTCCCACTGGGAATCGAACCTGGAACCCCCTGTGTGGCAGACATCTCCTAGGCACCAGACCTGTCTCAAATCCAGTCTCATGTGTAATTATAATATGCGCTTATCCTAGACACTTTTGTCCGATTATCAAATGAAAACCACCGATTAAGTTGAAAATTAGGTGTATATATATATATATATATATATATATATACAGTTACAGCAGTAATGAAAGTGGTGTTTAATTTTGTATAGGTGAAAATTCTTTGCATCTTTTTAACATGCACAACAATATGTTCAAATAATATTTCTAAGGTTAAATAAACCACTTGTAGACCTTGTAAACGTATTTTATATTTAACTCAATAGTCGTAACAAGGTACAACACTTTTTAGTAAAAACACTGTATAAGATGTGAAGTTTCAATACTATAAGAGTATCTTCATCAGACTTAAACACATTTATCTAGCGTGGATAAGTGTGTTTAAGTCTGATGAAGATACTGTTATAGTATTGAAACGTTACATCTTATACAGTATTTTTACTAGAAAGTGTTGTATCCTCGTCGCCAAAAGTGCCTTTACATCGCCGTGACGGGTATGTGACACCGCAGTACTATAAGGAAGGGATGGTTGCATAAGAAATTTTGATTAATTTTGAAGAGTTTTTATTTTGACTAGGGAAATAACGTAGGTATAGGGAATAAGGGCATAGATTTAAAGCATCAGTGCACTGTCATCTCTAAAAAGATTTGTATTCTCAGTTTTTCAAATTATTGTCTTATATGTTAAGTTAAAAACTGCTAACAACTGCTACTGGCGGTTTTCACTCTTCAGGAATTTACTACGACATGTTCGGGCTTGAATTATTTCATTCGCCTCACTGTAATTATTTGTGAATGGAAACTGATTACGCTGAACATGAATATGTTTCGTTGTCGTAAAGCAAGGGCCGTAATAAATGTAGATCAGGTTCCTATTATTATATAAAACACATAAGTATTTATTCCGTGTATAGAATAATATAATACAGTAACTAAGCAACATCATAATCACTAACGCCCGCAGGATTTTTTCTAACGGGGGGGGGAGAACGATATAGAGTTTTTCGTTTTATTCCCTACTAGCAGCGTTCACCCCGCTTCGCTGCGGTCACCCCGGAACGCAATAAACTTTGTTACTTAGATAATTTTTACTTTTTCGCTTTCAAGTGATATGATAAAAACCATAGAAGATTGCAGTAAATGTTAACATTATATCGCCTGTCATTTATGTTAACCCGCCCCGCTTCGCTGCGATCACCCCGGAACGCAATAAACTTTGTTACTTAGATAATTTTTACTTTTTCGCTTTCAAGTGATATGATAAAAACCATAGTAGATTGCAGTAAATGTTAACATTATATCGCCTGTCATTTATGTTAACCCGCCGAGTGACACGGTCATGCGGGTTGCATATAAATACGTTTATTTTTACCTATGATGAACTAACAAAGGAATTGTACGTTATGGACTCTTGAATGGTCAATTATCTCAAGACACTGGTAATTAAAAATTAAAGTGATATGATAAAAACCATCTAGGGTCCAAATCCTAATAACCCCCCAAAAATGAAAGAAATTGGTTCAGCCGTATTAGCGTGATGAGGGAACAAAGGATTTGTACGTTCTCTTTTATATATAAGATATATATTACGTTAACAGTCATAACACTGATAACGTATATCGTCTTTCGCCGCTGTAGGCTATTAGTCAGAACACTGATCTCCAGATATGTCGAAAGAAAAAATAAATTGATATGAACAGTGATGTGATTAATTTTACTGCGCCCTGGATCGATCTACCATCGATTTACTCATACTCCCCCAGGCCCCCTGCCCCAGGTATTTCAGCTGCTGCGTTATATATACGGTTCCATGTCAAAAGGGCCTGACAAAAGGGAAAAGACCGACAGGCCAGAGTCAATATGGCCCGCAACGAAAGGACCCGAGTCTAAACGGCCCTGCTTCAAACGGACCCGGGTTGAAAGAGGCCCCGCTACAAAGGGGCCCGAGTCAAAATGGCCCATGTGAAAAGGACCCAAGTCGAAACGTCTCCGCAACAAAAGGGCCCAAGTCAAAAGGGCCCGAGTCAAAATGGACCATGTTACAAAAGAGCCAGACCACAATGACCCCGCAACAAAAGTGCTCGAGTCCAAAGGTTTCCGCAACAAAAGGGCAGGAGTCAAAATTGCCCGAATGAAAACGACCCTCATCAAAAGGGTCCATGACAAAAGAGCCCGATTAAAAAGGGACTTGCTTCAAACGAGCCCGGCTGAAAAAGAGCCCTGCTACAAAAGAACCCGAGTCAAACGGCCCGGGCTAAAAGGCCTCCGCAACAAAAGGGCCCGAGTCAAAAGGGGCCGAATCAAAACGGCCCTCATAAAAAAGGAGCCCGGGTCAAAAGAGACCCACGACAAAATAACCCGAGTCAAAAGGCCCCGGGTCAAAAAGGGGCATCGCTGCAAAATGGCCCGAGTCAAACGGCTCGGCGTTAAAAGGGCCCGGTTCAAAAAGTCTCCGCAAAAATGGGCACGAGTCAAAACGCCTTTCATTAAAAGGACCCGAGTCAAAAGGGTCCCACGACAAAAGGGCTTGAGTCCCAAGCGACCTGCGTCAAACGGGCCCGGTTCAAAAGGTCTCCGCAACAAAAGGGCCCGAGTCAAAAAGGGCCGAAACGAAACGCCCCTCATGAAAATGGCCAGGATCAAAAGAGTCCCGCTACAAAAGAGCCCGAGTCAAAACTTTCCCACGTCAAATGGGCCCGGGTCAAAAGATCTCCACAAGAAAAGAGCAGAAGTCAAAAGTGGCCCCTCTACAAAGGGCACGAGTCAAAAGGGACCCGCGAAAAAAGGGCTTGGGTCAAATTTCTCCGCAAGAAAAGGGTAGGAGTCAAAAGGGCAAGAATGAAAAGCTCCGCGTCAAAAGGGTCCCACGACAAAAGAGCCCGAGTCAAAAGAGACCTGCCTGAAATGAACCCGTGTCAAAAGGTGCCGCGCTCCAAGAGGGCCCGAGTCAAAATTGCCCTAGTCAAAATTGCCCGGGTCAAAACCTCTCCGCAATAAAAGGGTTTGAGTCAAAAAGACCCGAATCAAAACGCCCTTCATTTAAAGAGCCCGTGTCAAAAGGGTCCCAGGACAAAATGACCCGAGTCAGAATGCCCCGCGTCAAACGGACCCGAATCAAAACGGGCCCGAGTGAAAAAAAGGCCCGCTACAAAAGGACCCGGGTCAAATGGCCCCCTATCAAAAGGGCCTGGGTCAAAAAGTCTACGCAACAAAAGGACCCGAGTCAAAAGGGGCCGAATCAAAACGCTCCTCATGAAAAGGGCCTGGGTCAAAAGAGTACCACGACAAAAGGATCCGAGTCAAAAGGGCCCTGCGTCAAACGGATCCGAGTCAAAAGGGGGCCCGCTACAAAATACCCGAGTCAAAACAGCCCCGCGTCAAAAGGACCTAGGTAAAAAGGTCTCCGCGACAAAATGGTTCTGCGTTAAAAGGTCCCGGGTCAAAAAGGATCTGCAACAAAAGGAGCCGAGTTATAAGGACGCTGCGTCAAAAGGGTCCGGATCCAAAGGGTTCTGCGACAAAAGGTCCAGAGTCAACAAGAAACTTCGTCAAACGGGCCCTGATCAAAAGGAGTACCATTACAATAGGGCACGGGTCAAAACGGCCAGGCGTCAACTGGGTGCGAGTCAAAAGGGCCCTGCGTCAAAAGAAACACGTCAGAAAGACCCGCGTCCAAAGGGCCTGGTAAATACGGTTCCACGTGTAAAAAGCTTGAGATCAAAGCAAGAGTGGAGATCAATCATGCAAAAAGAGGATTGTGTCCCCTTAGTAAGTTGAAGTGTTTATGCAAATGAAGGAAATATATCTGTCGTTATTAATAACAAATAGGAAATTTGAATGATAATATTAGTTTTGTTTGCTTGTTGATTGTTTTGGAACAATCGCTATCGCTTAAGTCGTTCTCCATGAAAGTTTGCTTGCACTCCCGTCATAGGCGGACTGGGTGTATTAGGGCCTAGGCCGCGGTTACTATGGAGGGAGCTCAGACTATAACACTAATTTCTAAAATAACGTACAATCAGTGGCGCAACGAGCTATGAACTCGGGGGCCCATGCCCTCTCCGAAGCAAACCTGATCTATCTTATACAGCAGTGTTGCAGACAAATTTTGGTGAAATTTCAAAATAGATCAAAGCATAAATGAATATTGAATTAAGTCAAAGCACTGTACGAAAGGAGAAATACCCACTGAAAACCCCTACATTAATTTCTTAGAGTAATAAATGTTAGTAAAGAGTGCGTCATTTTATGCAAAAATAAAGATGTTCAAAATATTTATTATAGCGCAAATTTTAAAACTTGTAACCGTTAATAATAGGGAATTTGTGAATTGGAATTTTCATTTTAAGGTTTTTATTAAGGCATGTTAATAATAAGGATAACTAAATTGCTTGTAATGAGGAGAAATCAAAATTTCAATTTTGTCCACATCAAATGGTGCAGCACGTCGTTTGCAGACTACTGTACTGGATATTCTTGGCCCCTCCCGAAATAAAATCCTGGTTGCGCCACTGCGTACAATGAACATCTGCGATGAGCCATCGCGTTGTGCAGTTGTAAATTCGTTGTTACTTGATAGTTTTTGCAAGCTATAATTTATCATTGGTCGTTGAAAATTTGATGACACAGCAAGCACAGAATTTCCAGAAACAAACTTTCAAGAGAATATTTTATAATTATTATTGCATTGCCACACGGGGTGTCTAAAAAGTCCCCTGACATGGATAACTCTGTTGTTATCAGAGTTACAACAAAATGTAAGAGAGGAAACCGCCTACAAATATAATGTTTTTAATAGACAGTAACTTCATTCATTTATGTTGTGGGTCCGGGTAAATGGTAACGTTGCATTTTCATGTAACATTGGGCGCATATTGAGTGTACAGCCCAAACGGCTTGTCGGATTTGAAAAATTCTTTCACTTTAGATTGAAAACATCATATTTGGAGACCGTTTCCCCGCCTATATTTTGTTGTAACTCTGATAATAAGAGAGTTACCGTATGTCACGGGACTTTTGAGACACTCTGTATAGTAGCTGAAACACTAAAAAAATAATAGCGAATAACTTTTACTATGGAATGAACAAGGCAGCTTACTAAAAATTGTAACACTAAACAACTAATAATAACTTTTGACTGTGGAATGAACACGACAGTTTTACTGAAAATGATAAACACTGCTGAACCACGAAACAACTAATAATTTTAAAAAGTTAAGATTCTTTGCAGTTCAGCTTATGAATCGCGGAGTTTCTGAATAACTTCGTTCACAGACACTAAATTTAACATGTCTCTTTCCATATTCATTAGCAAAAATGTGTCCAAATGTCTTCACACAAACTAGGTCTGAGATTTGTTTACTCTAACTTTAACTTTGAGAAGCACCTTCCACATGTCACTTGTGTGCATGGTAGAGACAACGCATGTTTGTATACAATGTATAAATTATTAAAGCAACTAGACTGACGGAAATTGGTGCAAAATTTTCCCTGCACATGACAAACAATTTTTATACAAGGTGTTTGCAGCATCATTATCACTCTTACCGTGAATCCCGTCCAAAGATGTTCCATCTTCCATAGCATGCTCAGATGCATAATCATCATCATCTTCTACGGATTCAGGGGCATCATTCTCTTCAGGATCATCAAAAACGAGAACGTTTTGTGACAGTGAAATACACGACAGAGAACTGCTGTAGCTCTTTGTATATTTTCTCCTGTTTTATATTTAGTTTTTTTTTTCGGAAGAACTCTGAAAGCTCTTGCAGATACACCATTCTTCTTGATTTCTGAAAAGTCCTTAGGTTCCAGTATTTGGAGTTCTTTCGGCTGCTGAAATCTATCACTGACACATGTAACAGCTGTATTTAGAATTTTCGTTGAAGTTTTTTTTATTCTGAATAAATCATTTTCACTTATATTTAAGTTCTTTTCCAGTTCATCTGCTCTCCTGGCATTTTCTTTTTCTTTAAGATTCTTCTGTGCAAAAAGTTTTTTTTTCCATTGCTATCTCTACACCAGATAGCGCAAGCTGTTGATTTATTTTCACACAAAATATTTTTGTATTTTAGTAAAGCATTAAACAGACATCTTTTGCCTCTATTTTCTTCTGAAGCTGCTGCTGCAAATTGTCTAGAAATCTCCAGGTAGTAAGATAGTCCAATCCGTGAGACTGCAGGTATTTTGAAACAGGCTCCGTTTCCGTAAATAAGTCCTGAAACATAGAAGTCCTCATTACAGTGTTAAATTCTGTCCATTTATTCAGCAAAGTTTAGCTTAAAATTTTCATTTCGCATTAAAACCCCTGTTCTGTACATCATCACTGAGGAACAATAAAAATGAAAGAAATCTTGATGATAGACAGTCATCCTCGTCTTGGTTTCATGTTTCGTAGCGAAACTCATTAGTGTCCACTACTGCATTCAGTGCCTTGTTTCTGCTCCATCATCGTGTTGTACCAACTTGTTGAACTTTTCGTTGTCTGTCATGTCCCTCGTGGCTTGCATCAATCATTTTTTTACAAACATCCTTTCTTTTGTAGTATTCAGATAGAACATGGCACTGGTTTCAAATAAATTTGCAGCTTCAGGTATCTACTCAGTCGAATTTGTCATAACGAAATTAAGAGCATAAGCCATGCATTGGGTGTAAATGATTTCAGGATTATCCTTCTCCAGTAATGCTTTAACTCCTTAATAGCATCCACTGAAGTTAGCAGCTCCATCAAAAAAGCAACTTACAATATCATCACAAGCATTAAAACATTTTTGTCACAAAGTACTCTTTTGATTTCATTATAAGTTACTTGTCTTGTAGTGTCATTGTTTACCACTGGCGTCTCTGGCATATACAATTTGGGGAGGACATCAAAGAAAGTTATTTAAATGGTACTATCTAGCCCAACCTGTTTATTATCTTTAATTCCATTTGTTACATTTCTGCTTACCTTCACGGACCCCGTGAGGCATATCAAGAACTCTGTTACACAGCCTGAATATTATATGAGAAATAAATATAATTATTATCATTTATATGTTATTCTGCCGTTAGTAAATAAATTAAATTAGAACAAAATATTGAATATTTTGTACTTCAAAATATTGGAGGGACGCGTCCCCATCGTCCCCCCGCCAGAGACGCCCAAGCTGTTTACGACAACTACTAACAGCCGCTCAAATGACCGTTTATAACGCAGAGAATTACTATAGCCAGCTGATTAAGCCCTGAAACATCTTGGATAGAATCAACCATTATGTTGAAATGCCCGCTTTCTTGGCGTCTTCCACTGTTTTCTCCTGTTATTTTGTAAACTTTTTGATAGAAAATAAATTTTTAAAAATGCGTTGTTTTCCCATTTTTGAATTATCAAATATAGACCTACAAGGTGTATTAACATCCATAAAGAACCAATCAGCCTGTGGTTAAATATGAACCCAGCTACAAACCAGGCACCAGTCTTCAACCTTGAAAGGGATGCAACTACCCTACATTATGAAAAAAGGTCCCAGGTCCCAACAGCTCAACATGATGAAAAACATGCCTAGGACCGCAACTGCTCAATGAAATGAAAGAAGGGCCCCAACTGCCCAATATAATGAATAAAGGGCCCAGGGCCCCAACTTCTCAATGTAATGAAAGAAGGACCCAACTGTCCAATATATTGAAAGAAGGGCCCAAGGCCCCAGGTACAAACTAAATCACAGTTTCTGATAATAAAAGACCATAGTGAAAGATGGACCTAGCCACAAATCTAGTAACGAAAGGACCCTATTAAAAAAGATAACTTACTGATTGATGGAAGGGTGGAAGATGTAATGTACCATTACAGTTGAAAGTAATGGCAATTTTTTTTTACACACCCTGTACCTAGTAATTTTTTTTTCTCAATTTCGGTTTAGCTACACAATTTATTTACTCCCTCTACTTCGAATTAAATATAATGAACCCAAAGGTTTCGTTAGTAACCATATTCCCACTGTATAATATATTTATTTATATTTTGATTAAGTGTAAATCCCATTTCCGGATATATAACTTGAATAGTTACAAGGTTTACCATTCTGACGTCATACCGAAACATAGTTCCGTTATTGGATATAAATTTCCTTAATTTCAGACCAATGTAGATTTTGGCCAGGTACCTAATCTTTCCCTCACCCCCTCTCACTAGTCCATAGTCGCTTTCAGATCCGGTTATATCTGGATTTGCCAAATTTCCATTCGCTTTGTAATTTCCGCGGCTAAAGTTTTCTTTCTGATTGGAGGAATTCTCCTACCTCTGGCTTTTTCGGCGCAATATTATCAGAATAATAGAAGACACCTTATGAGACGCAGCTTATATTTTCGCCTACCTATCTGCGTTAAAAGGACTAGGATTTTAATAGAATTCAGGTAAAAATATGATTTAATTTCATAATTGAACACTGAAGGCTGTGTAGGAGCCCCCAAAACAGTGAAAAAAGCTACATTTTCCGTAAAGAAACAATAAGTTAGTGAAGCATCCAGTTCTGTTTTTCTAGGAAGCCATGTTTGCTGCCCAGCTATAACAGCAGAAGTGAAAGAGTGACTTTATTTTTTTTGTTATTCCAAATTCAATTAGGGATTAGGGACATTACGACCTGATTAGTGCATGTTGGTCGTGTATACAGTAAATGTGATTTATCATTATTTATTTCGTAATTGCATGTATGTAGTAGGTTTGATAGTACTGTAAATAATCATAATGGCAGCTTAAGTTAGCTTAAAAGGGCTCCTATCCCCTTTTCCAAATTGAACCAATTCTAGCGGGGGAATGGGTTAGTTATTGTTTGTTTTAGGGCCTTTTCCCCTTTCAGGGGAAGGGTCCCTCCATAAACCTCGTTAAGGTGCCCCCCGGGCATCAATTTTTGGCAATCATTATGTAAACAATTGGTCAGGTCAATTGGACCTAGTGTTACTTTTCTCATTTTTGACCCCCTTTAAATTAAATAGAGCCGACTGTATATATCGACGAGGGAGTAATGTATTTTAAATTTAATGTGTTAGGTTATTTTCGTCAACGTGCATGTAACTAAATGGTGCATGTTTAGTTTAGTTAGTTGTCTTTATGTATAATACTAACAGTGGTGTATGTAGTTAGTAGGTTTGTGTGAGTGTGTGAATTTTCGATTTGGACAGTGTATAAATATGCTTTAATTTAGTACCATTTTTCTAACAGAAATAAACCAGAGTAAATATTAAATTTCTGATTAATGAGTACAAGTATAGATTTCAGTACACGGTAAATTATGCCTCCACTACAGCGCCACAGCGTCCGGTTTCGGTACTCAATTGTTTGTTGACAGTACGACATCGCATGACTTAGTGATTTAGATTGTTTGATTTTGGACAGTTATTCTCAAATTACTTCCCGTGGACATGGTTTTCGGTTCGGATGAGTATACCTTCGTATAAAATAGCATGAGATCTTACTGTACTGAAAATTTCAGCTTGCTAGGTCCAGTAGTTAATGAATAATCCGCTGAAATAAAGAACACCTATTTTCTTAATAGAAGTAAAGTCCATATGCTGTTACTGTTCGTTTAAAAATGTAGTATTAAATTCTCTTTTCCGGTAGCTGTAGAAAATTCCATTGTTGCTTCGGTTTTATCAACAAATCAGAAATAGATTAATCGTTGACAATTTAACTTTCCGTAAATACATGTATGATTTTTTTTTTTTAAACCTGCAAGGTAAATACAATTTGGGTGCTTCGAAATAAAGAGTACGTGGTTCGATGAATGTGATCGTGTGGTGGTTTGAGCGTGATAGATTGTGATAGTTATATATATATATATTTATTACTGCGTAATGTAAATATGTGTATGGCCTGCGTGTAAAATGTACGAAATAGGGTGTTTATAAAATATTACTTCGTGTGGAAATTAGTAGATAATGAATGAATGTAATGATGTGTTAATAATATGATATATAATATGAATGAAATGATGACCCCTATATTTAAATGGATAGGCCTAGTGAATTTTATATAGTGAAAATACGAATATGTTTACGAAGAAAGAAAGAGAAAAAAAAAAAATCTCTCGCGTTTTGACTTCCACACCAGTGCATTCATCCAACCGAGTTTGCTACTTGGATAGTAAATTATAGTTGGGAATTGTGTGTTACTTTGCATTTATGTACCTCCTAACAACAGCCCCAGATCTTAAGCCTTTCAATAGATAGAGTAGCATCATGTGGGAATTACTTTTAAAGGTTGACAGAAATGATAATTAAGAAAACCAACTGCTATATCCTGTGATCATCGAAAAGTACAGGTTTCGGTCATTTGTACCTTTAGCATTCATTGCCTCTCCGAGATTTTTTTTTTTTTGTTGCTTACCTTATTTATTTATTGTGCAGTGTTCATATAACTCAGTTCGGACTATCCGATTAAATTAACTGCTACTAAATTAATATTCATGGATAGCGTACCCGGACGTCGACCCCTAGTCCCCTTAAGTATTTTTCATGTCTTTTCTTAGTTTAATTAGATGAGGGAAATTAACGACGTCCCAGACGGTGGCATGTCTGCGCTGGGTAGCCATCGGTGATGTTTTGGTTATTGAAATCACCGATCCGAAATTCAGTTTATTTAATTTTTTTTTATTTTGGCAAATTCTCGTTAGGGATATCTTAGCTATTACTCTAATTTCATCCCTATTCTGGAATCTTCTAGTTTCCAAGAGGTCGGATGATTTTTTTTCTTGAAATTCTAAATTAGCGCCTTCTCTAACCTTCCGGACGATTTCCGGGAACCTGCTGGTTTGGGCCGGATACGGGGATCGGATTTCAATCTTACAACCAAATTCTTGTGGGATTGGGATCTGATGGACACAGAACTTGCATCCTTGGCAGCAGGGCGTTCCTTGAGTCTACGTATTTGAGTAGACCACCCTTTTGGCATGTTAAGAATATTTTGGCTATGGATTTTGTTGAGAGCGAAATTCGATTTCTGTCTTTGTAGCGTTAGTTATTTCCCACTTAAGTCTTTGGCGCCACTATTTCTTCGTCTTCCTTCTTCTCTATCTCTCTCTGTCTTCATTACTTCGAGATTTTTTTTTTTTTAAATTTCAACCTTGCCCCCCCCCCTGGTTTCTGAAACTCATGAAAACATACAATATTCATTTCACTTATTTCGATCGTATGTACTAACTGAGACATCGAGGGATGCAATTCGTGGAGGTATTGCAGCACAACTCAGGACCATTTTCGCGATATTCAATCCACCACGGGAGAAATTGACAGGAAGGTACACTATGCTTTCAGATTCCTAGAAACCTTCGTTATTCATTGATCATACAACTTATATCAATTGATTACTGATTTCTGGTTTTTATTTCTATTGATTGGTCATATAGTGTGTATGTATTAGTAGTCTGGGCCCACTAGTTTCCAATAACATTGATTTTTTTTTTATATACATCTATATATGTGCTTACATAGTTTTAAAAGTTACGTGCCTGCTCATTTTGTTGCATTTCCACCTCTTATGTCATTAAATAACACCAACTATTTTTTTATATATCTACGCGGATCTTTAGTAAGTTGAAAATGATTATTGATTATCGGGTTTATACATATAAATTACAATGTTGCAACCTTATGAGGGAAAAAAGGTGAATTTTTGATAGTCAGGGTTTTTGTTTTGTCTTTGAGCCAATAAAATATAAATATTTATAAAATATGAATATTTGTCGAATATGAACGGTTATGTAGAATTTAAACGTCGACAAAATACTACGATGGATATTAAAGTGAAATTTATTGTATTGAATAATATGAATATATATATATACGAGTATGTATGTAATGGGCTCGGTATTTACCCTGGTTTTGTTTAGGTTGCCATAGGTTTTTGACACCCGACCTTTACCAACTATTTGTGACATATAACGTTACCGCGTATATTGTAATAAATTACATTTTGTTGAGTGGTTACTGATGTTTGTAACTATTAAAGTTGAATATAATGTTAAATACCGCATGTAAGTAAAACGAGTAGCAGGTCGTAAGATAAGTAAAATAACCCTAATCCTCATCCAAATTTATTTGCAAGATCAAAGTGAAATTAATAACCTACGAAACAGTGTGCCCCACCAACGAATCTTCTATCAGTAGACTCTGAAACAAATCCTTCTCCTACGATCAGAAATTTAACTATTCAGTGTCTAGAATCTTTTGACTACAAGATCTATACTATAAAGAAAATTACTGGTCTTAAATTTAATGAAGAGAAATTTAGTTGATAACTTAATGTGAATACCGGAATATGGAAATATGTTCTCAATGTCTGTGACTGGATTCAAAATTTTTTTAACCTTGATAAACTTTGAAATTTTATATTGAGTGCGTCGAGTGACAAAATGAGAAATATAAATATATATGTGATATGAAGCGACTATTTGTCTATAGCTAAAACAAAAACAATTAAACACTCTCATGGACACAAACCACAGTGCAAAAGAGAGTTGGGAAAAGGAGCTATTATCGATGTGAGAACAAAGACTCATAAAATCGTCGAAATGTCTCCTCTTGGGACAGAGACCTAATAAAATGCTATTAAGGTATTTTTTTTTTTTTAAGAATGATTAACCAATTATATATATATATATATATATATATATATATATATATATATATTTTTTAAATTTATTTTTTTCTTTCGTTTTCCGCAATGATATATATATATTCATTACAATGAATCCTAAATGTATTGATCTGTGAATCTCCTTATTTTTGTTTTTTTTTTCATTTTTTTCTTTTGTCAAATTCTCTTTTATGTAATTCAACTTTTAATATATATATAGGAAGAGAAATGTGTTATTTGGTCTTGATAAAACTAGCGAATTTCTATGCATGTTAATGAAACATTCTTTCCATGTATTAAATTTTTCCATGTTATGTCCAACTAATTTTTCTTCTATTGAAATGTAATAAATGTATATAGTAATGTAGTTAGGTTAGTTTAATTTAACTAAATACAACCCGAAGTATACATTGTCCTGTATGAATGTGTGTGTGAGTGAAATGTAGGTTTAGTATTAAGTGCATCCATTATTTTGACATATATGTGTGATTTATTATAATTAATGGTAGTTATCAATTAAACTCATTGAATGTTAATACTAACTTAAGTTGGCTCTATGAAGGAAGTAAAAAGGACTGAAGTAGCCTGAACGAATGATCAGCATGGGAGAACTGTGAAAGTCAAAATCTTCTACGAATATGTAATACTCTGATTTTTTTTTTTTTTTTCTTTGTGGTCGATTCTAACATGCCATCAACTTCGTCCTCTATTTTTCAAGTATTGGATATTAGTCTAGAACTTCTGGAAATATTGAATAAACTGTAAACTCAAACTTTCTCGTCTATCTCAGATCTAGATCGGGATAATTTGGTAGTTGGGGTTAAATGGATCTAGATCGGGGATGTATGGGTTAACATGTGTCTACCCTTAATCACCTGAATACCAAATATTAACCCAATAGCTATTGGAATTCGATAATTATTCACTTTCTTTACCATATTTTTTCAAAATATCCAGTAACAGTTTCCTCTTTATCACCTTCTTACTTTACCTCTTTCCTCTTCTATCTTCCTCTTCCTTTCTTCATCTTCTTCTTCTATTTTTAATAAAACTGAAAGGGGGGTCGTGACTGGGAATTCTATATGTAATAAACACGGTCATGTATTTATTTGATTTTATTTTCTTTAGAAGTCCGATAAAAAGTTTTCTCGTTTCGATCGAATCTAGTATGTTCAAAATTAAGAAACGGCTAATATATTCCAACGTAATTAGACATAAGCTGATAGCTTCATGAACATCCCCACCAGGGGTGAAGGGTTCCCACTTACGACTTATTCTTTTCTTCAAACAGTTTTAGATTGACAAGCAGTGACAGGATTCGTTGTTATGGAAACGTTTGTTTCTATGGCAACGGCCCCTCCCCCCTTTTTTCAGTTTTAAAGAGGAGTGTGTGTTGGTAGCATAATAACACTGAGCTACCGAATTATTTAGCCCTCTTTTGTTTTAGCTTTTCTTTCTCTTTCTTTCTTTATTCTTTCATCATTGTTTTCTTAGAGGGCCTAGGCCGCGATTGCGACCTAAGGGCCCTGGCCAGTCCGCCCCTAACTACCGTCTTTCTGAGTTTGTATTCTCGTGACATAGCTCAATCAAACTTTATCTATTGCTGACTTTTCCCTTACTTCTAGAATTCCATTTCTACTCCTGGATCAAAGTATAAAAATACATATTAGTATGAAAAATATTCTGTGGAAAACATTAGATTAATTTTGCTGTGAGAAGACATGTGGATCTGTATACAGGGTTACTGAAAAGTATTGGGACAGAACAATAATAACGACATAAATGATTTAGTGCACATCATGGCAGCCATCTTGAATTCCGAATATTGTATACCACACAATATTTTTAAATAGAAAGAGGTATGTGTTGAGTTTTGATTTAGAGTTTAACGTCACGTTCAACAGCGATGTTATATGAAAAGAGGTATGTGTGTCACAGAAATTGATGCTAGAATCTTCGTACAAACTACATTCATCGTCCGTTTCAAAAGCATCGGAGTCTACATTATTTATTATTTCCATAATTTCTCCGAACGAAAATACGCCACTATCATAAGAACCACGACTTGTCGCGGTGGTATTCGTTAGGGATGGCCTTTTTAAAAAATCTGTTTTTCGATTTTCGGAAATTTCATTTCTCGTTTTTTCGTTCGTTTTTCGAAAAAAAAAGTTTTTCGTTTTTCGGAAATTTTTTTGTCTTTCATTTTTCGAAAAAATTTGTTTTCCGTTTTTTTGAAAGATTTTTCGTTTTTCGAAAAAAATCGTTTTTCGTTTTTTCGAAAACATTTTTTTCGAAAAATTCGTTTTCCCTATTTTGATGATTTTTCGTTTCTCGAAAAGTTTTCGGAATTCGTGGAATGATAATGTGGGAGGAAATGGGAGTACCCCGGGAAAATACACGAACACGATGTTGTCTGCCACGAACTTACTTGGTCTGGGATCAAATGCACAAGAGGTAAGCGTTCTAACACTGAGCTACCGTGCTCCTTGGATTTGGATCTAATGAAAGGTTGAATTGATTTTGAGTTTAACGTCCCGTTCAGCAGCGAGGCTATATGAGGCGTGGACCTACTGATTAACGTGGACGTTCACCTCTGGTGCTTGGGGTCCCGGGTTCGATCCCAGCCCCCGCCAAGTGAACTTTGTGGTGGACAAACACCGTGCTCGTGGGTTTTCTCGGGGTTCTCTCGTTTTCTCCCACTTTCTTCATTCCACCATTTTCATTCATCTCTCATCATCACCGTCTCCTTTAGCCTAACCGGCATAACGTGGGACGTAAAACTCAAAGATTTCATTTCATTTCATTGATTAACGTGGAATCCGAACCACATGAGCTCCCGCCGGGAATCGAACGCGGGTCTAACACGCCAAAGGCGCGTACGCTAACCGCTAAGCCACGGAGGAGCTCGATCTAACGAAAGGATAGTGTGTAGTGCTACTATTGACGAAACTCATCCAATCACGACCAAAATTAGTATGGTTATGGACTGCAATGTATTTAGTACACATGTTAAATATTATGGTGTTTGGGACTTTGGTTCCAGAGTTATTGCTAATCAAATTTGTGTTTTAAGTTAGTGATATCAAGAAATTTCACTAAGTCGCATTTGATTAAACTCAAATGATCTTGACTAAAGTTGGTAGGATCGTAAATATTGACAAGCTTGGTATGCATGGAAGCTCATATAAAATATTATGATGTGCAGACTTTTTGTTTCTGAGTTATTAGCTATCAATGTTAGGTTTGGAATCAGTGAAATCAAGAAATTTCATTAAAGCGCGAAAGATGGAACTCATTCAATTTTTACCAAACTTGGTAAGGTGGTAGATCTTGACGAGCTTAGTAACTATAAAGGTAACCAAGAAAGATCTGTCGCTTTTTCACCCAACACCTTCAAACATCGATATTTAACCTAAGACATACCTGGAAGATCAAAAATAGTCTCCTTCTGCCAACGTTTTGGAAGGCCATGTATTCCATCGCGGTAGAACTTGGTGGGCCGTGAATCGAAAAAGGTATCAAGTGCATTTTGCACCTCTACTAGGGATTTCAACTGGTGTCCTCTAAGCTGATTGTCCAAGGAATAGAACAGGTGGTAATCGGACGGTGCAATGTCCGGGGAGTATGGCGGATGCAATAGTGTTTCCCATCCAAAGTGTAGAATGGTGTCCCGGGTTATCCTAGCCACGTGGGGCTTAGCTTTGTCCTGTAAGAGAAGGACCCCTTTGCGATTCAGAAGTGCTGGCTCCAGAGTCTTTTTTTTTAACACTGCTCAACTGCTGACAGTACAGAGTTGCATTGATGCTCTGACTAGCCTGTAGCAGTACTTTTTCTCAAAATACTGTTCAGAAAATTTGGACTTGAACTTAGTTAAATGAATAAATTTCATTAAAACGCGTTAATCTCATCCGATATTGGCCAAAGTTGATATGGTCATAGACTTTAACAAGTCTAGTACGTGTGCGAGCTCAGCATGAAACATTGTGATCCACAGACCCTTGGTTCTCGGTTCTTGAGGGATATAAATTAGAAATAATAATTAACAAAGGTAAACAGTGTAAAATTTATATTTTACAGAATATTAAAAAATAATTATTTACTAGTGATTATTAATGTGTTATCGACAATATGGCATTACTGCTGAATCGCCGGATCAATTTGAAAATCGAAAAACTGGAACAAAATATACTGCATTCGGTTATATTTGGTTGGATTACATTAAGTTACGTTAGATTATGTTATTAGGTGCGCAGTTTTACTATACGGATCCATAGTATAAGTAGGAGTAGCAGTAGTAGTAGGAGTAGGAGTAGGAGTAGGGGTAGTGATAGTAGTAGGAACGGATTAGAAGCCCCACAGGGGTTTGTTGGTTTCTGTTCTCGACATGAAATGGGCAAATTAAAGATTTGCTCAAATTTATCTATACATTTTACAATCTATGGATTCGTATAGTAAAACAAGTGTACCTCTCCGCGAAATAGTCCATCCGTCTCCACTTACAGTGCCGCTTACAACATCAAAAACAACCAGCAAATGCAATCACTATCTGAGCTTTTGCTATTCCCCTTACCTGACTTTCAATCATTCTTCCTCATAAACTTAAATAAATTCTCCAATTGACCCGGTAAATTTCCTAAAATTAGTCCGGCGATACAGCAATTAGCCCGACATTATATTTTATAATGTAAAAAAAGACTAATAAATTACCAAATAGAAGGATGCTGTATAAACTGATCGTGATAGTATCAGGCAACTCTGTAATAAATTGACTTTTAACAATTGATTTTAACAAAATATGAAACATGAAGTGATTATATGTACTGATACTAAAGACTTCTCACTAAGATCCCCCATTCATTTATCTTATTTTCTATAACTAATTAAGTCAGTATCAAAAACAATTTGATTGCTTTCAAAAATAGGCAATTTAATACTAACAAAATACTATTGAATGGTTTATTTGTTCTAAAGATGTTTTATATACGGTAAGACAAAGAACTAAGTATCTGACTATAATAATCTCATCAAACGAGAATTCAAATTTTAAATAGGTGGGTCTTCGTTTTCGTATTAGTTTTTACTGCTACTAACTTCAGTAGAAGAATACTACTAAGATGAAATATTTTTTATTTGGTTGTTTGTTGAAGTTCAGCGTCCCTTTTCAGAATCGAGCAAGACTATACAAGACGTGAACCTACATTATAAAGTGGAATCCGAACCACCATAACACGTTCAATGTTTTCCCACTCGGGACCCTGTGCATCAAAGGAATAGGCGCTAGCCACTAGACCAGTTGCAGGGCTTGAAATCTTTTCTTGGAATTATAAAATTATATATTGAAAAGAAACGTTTGTCGCTTCCTAGTACTTCTCTCGTTCTATGAGAAAGAAAGATTGTAACCAGAGATATAGTAAGTATTTATCACTTTCGGTTGCATTAAACTTAGAGATGGAAACTACCATTGTGGCACAGAATCCATATCAAAAACTGCTTCCGGTTATCGCCGTTTCTTTACTATGAAATCGGAAATGGTAGTTTCTCACTATTTCCGGTTTACATAGAGGGATAGCGATCGATATGACAATCTTCGAATCCTGGATTTATATATATAAACATATCTCATTATCTCTTATTAGTTTTGCTCTATGGTGATCACTATTGAAATTAGAAGTGGTAGTAAATTTCTACCACAGGATAAAACTTGGACATAGTCTATTGCGAAGGTACTGAATTCATGCTTCTCGCTTGCTCTATGGTGATCAATACTGAAACCGGGAGTTGTGATCAGGGGCCGATCCAGGACGGGCTTCTGGGGGGGGTTGTAATACTGCTACTTAGAGCTATTTTTACGAGCTCCAACTCTGGGATGGGTTTAATTTATATATAAAATAGGAGTGTTCTCTTCTGGGGGGCGATCGACCCCTGGATCCCCCCTGATTGTGATACATTTTTTCCTGTTTTTGTAGAGAAACAAATGAGTTTCGTTTCACAGTGTAAAACTGAGGCAGACTTGCAATCCATGCGAATTGAATATTCAAAACTTCAGTACAACAAGTAGCACAACTAAAACTCTTGGTTGGAATAGGTTAATAAAATCAAAGATAGAATCTGTTCCTCGGATGCTGAATCCATATCAAAAAGCCATTATTAGCTATCACTTATCGTTTTTGTTCTATGGCGATAAAGATTGAAAGCAGGAATGGCTAATTTGAACCACTTCCGGCTTGAATAGAGGGTTAAGGGAGGAGACGGAATCTATTTTTAGGACGCTGAATCGATTTCAGAAAACTTCTCGATATCTTTTATAGTTATTGTTCTATGCATATAAGTATTGGAACCGAAAGTAGTAGTAAATATCAAGCATTTCCGTTTCAGAAGAGTGGTGCAGGTTATGAAGATATGTTCTCTTAAAACCCTGAATTGATTCCAGAAAATTGCTTGTCGCTATCTATTACAATTTTGTTTTATCGCGACAAGTGTTAACACCGGAAATGGTTAATTTGAACACTTTCGGTTCAAATAAAGTGTTAACGAAGAAGGTGGAATCTATTCTTGGGATACTGGATTAATTTTAAAAAATGCATCTCGATATCTCTGACCGATTTTGCTCTATGGAAATTAGTATTATCTATAAAATCAAAAATAGTAATAACCTTCTACCATTTCTGCCTTTGTGGAGTGTTGTGGATTGTAATTGTGTTTCCTCTTGAGAACCTGAATCGATTGTAGATGAACCACTTGTCCCTATCTATTACCAATTTTGTTCTGTGGCGATTAATGTTGAAACTTGTAATCGTTAATTTGAACCACTTCTGGTGTGAATAGAGATCAAGGCAGAAGGTAGAGCCTATTCTTAGAACGCTTAGTCGATCGCAAAAAACCGCATCACTATTTCTTCAATCTTTTGCTTTATAAAAATCCGTATTGAATCCCTATTGAATATACTAGTAAATTCAGCCACTTTCAATTTCGATAGTATTGTGCGTTGATATGATGTATAGCTTATATACTCTTGAGACGCTGTATAGATTAAAAAAAAAAAAAAAAAACACTTGTGGCTATCTATTACTATTTTTGTTCTATATCGATCAATGTTAAACCGAAAATGATTATTTTAAACAACTTCCGATCTGAATAGAGGATTAATGGAAAAGGTACAGCTATTTCTAGGTAGTTGAATCGATTGCCAAAATCTACATCTCGATATCTCGTAATTCAGTATTAAAACCGGAAATAATAGTAAATATAAACAATTTCTGGTTTTGATTAAATGTTGTGGGTAGTTGTATGTTGTCTAAGACGCTAAATTGTTTGCAACAAATCGCTTCTCGCTATCTATTACGATTTTCGTTCTATAGCGATACAAATTGAAACCAAAAATGGTATTAGAACCACTTACGGTTTTAAATGGAGGGTTAATTTAGGAGATCGAACCTATTTTAGGGGCTCTAAATCGACCGCAAGAAACGACTTCCCAATATTTGTTACTGTTTTGCTCTGACACCTCTCGACAGACAGACGGACAAAGCCATTCTCAAGACTTTCGACACTTATGCATAGCTTAAGCTGCAAGTGTAATAAGGGCGAACATTGAATATATTCTTGGGACACTGAATTGGTTCTGGAAAATCGCGTCTTTCTATATGTTACCGTTTGTGTTCTGTGTTGATCAACAATGTAGCAGAAAGCGATAGATCTCTACCACTTCTGGATTATTAAATAAAAGTCAAATGCATTAGATGAATCTATTCGTGTTGCAAACTTACATGTATGCTTCTCGCTATTTCTTGCCGCTCTTGCTCTGATACCAGCTGACAGACGAACGGATGGATAGGCAGACAGATGAACATAGCCCTTCTATAAGACTTCCTATACGTATGCATAGTATACTATAGTTTGGAAGTACTAACAAATGAAATAAACTCAGTTTGTTTTACAAAAATTATCCGTTTTCCGTTTCTCGGTAGTTTTCGTTTTCCGGTTTTCGGAAAAATTTCGTTTTCGTTTTTTCGAAAAAAAAAACGTTTTTCGTTTCTCGAAAAAAATTTCGTATTTTCGAAAAAAAATTTCGTTTTTGAAAAATTCATTTTTCGAAAAAGTATTCATAGCCGAAAGCTCAACTAAAAAGAGGAAGTGAAAGTGCTAAGCAAGCTACAAGAAGGATGTTGAAACAACGCTTCCACTGGCTAATAGAAAAAGGAAAACAAAAGTAGCTACAGGTTTTTGCCTTTTGAGTACTCATATCTTTTTGGGAATATATACTTGACACAGCATGCCTTTTAAATGTACGCCAGACGTGATCTGTACACATGAAGGTGAAAAATATTCGTGAAAAGTAAACAGATGAGACTAGTTATATGCTTCTGTTTTTTAACAGTCAACTTCGTGTTCAACTGCAGGAGCTGACCTTGATACTACCTGACTCAACACCTTGTAACAAGAGGGCAACTATAGTTACCCATAGGTCTCTTGCAGCTACACAGCGAGCTGTGTGTTCTGTGTGTCTCTCTCTCTCTGCCCCTGGCAGTGTTTGCTTTTCATGCTTTGGGGGAAGGGGTAAGACACCCATGCACACCTTCGAACATAAAATGATCGAAAGACGACCTATGTTAATGTAGAGTTCATTGTTTCAAACAGTGGCGTATACTGGTTTGAAGGCATGGGCTACCACTGACCTTGCATATTATTATTAATAAAAATGGTAATAATAATAAAAGTAATATAATAATAATAATAATAATAATAATAATAATAATAATAATAATAATCACAATATGCATAACAATGAACAAAAAGTGATTGATGTGTTTTGTTTAGTGATGAGCAAATGCAAGGTCTTGGTCTGAGCTCCTCCGTGGCTAAGCGGTTAGCGTACGCGCCTTTGGCGTGGGAGACCCGGGTTCGATTCCCGGCGGGAGCTCATGTGGTTCGGATTCCACGTTAATCAGTAGGTCCACGTCTCATATAGCCTCGCTGCTGAAAGGGACGCTAAACTAAAATCAACTCAACTCAACGCAAGGTCTTGGTCTTGGTCTTGCACATTGAGCGTTGGTCTTGGTCTTGCACATCGAGTCTTGGTCTTGGTCTTGCACTGAAACCCTTGGTCTTGGTCTTGGTCTTGCATGCAAGAATCTTGCAAGTCTTGCATTTAAGAAATCTCAAGCTTTTCATAGGTAAATTTTACTATGGATATAAGGGATAATAAACTCTACAAAGCAACAGTAGTAACGGAAATACAATGTATGTTTCTAAATGTAATATAATTTAACGTCGTGTAAGTATGATAGCGTACAACATAGGTTATGACCTTTATTTTTTTTAATGGGTGCCCATGCTTCACTACTTATAACATATGCCTAAATCACAGGGTTTCGTAATCTGTTTATATATATATATATATATATATATATATATATATATATATATTTTTTTTAACAGATCCAACATTCCACTGGTTCCCAAACTGAGGAGGCTACCCCTGTTGCGCATGAAAGAAAATCAGACGGCACAGATTATTGAAATACCATGAATTGCAAAATTATTTTTACACTCTAAAGGCGTCAGATTTTTCTTTCCAACCACGATTAGCTAATTCTTGTATTAAACAAACTTCCAATTAAATATTGAATTTTTGTTTTACTGATTACAATATGTACTCCATGGGGCAGAGACATTCACATTACGCAAAAGCGATGAAAAAATTGCAGACTTTCGAAACATGGGCATGGAGAAAAAAGGAGAGAATTAGCCGTGTTGAACGAAAACGAATGCAATAGGAGAAAAACGTTAGAAATATTAGCAGTAGGAGAAAAAAAGAAGAATTTTAGATATTGTTAAGAGGGGGAAAGGGAACTGTTTAGGATATTGGCTGACGAGGAACTGTATTACAAGGGACGTGCTAGAGAGTATTGTGGAAGGAAAAAGAGGGAGGGAGCGAAGCAGACTAGTTGAAGGAAGGTATTGAAACAGAAAATTGCCACGTCAAGACGAAGAGGTCAGCTGAGGACCACCGAACGTCAAACCTTGTCTGTTGAAGCAAATAACCTGTCAATAATAGCAGAATAGCTATTATGATGATGATATGTTTAGCAATATTGACAAAAAAAAAGGGAAAGAAAATTAAAATAATAATTATTATAATCAAACCTCTTAATATTTTAGAATAATTTGAGGGAAAACTGAAAACGACTCAACTGTCTATGTCTTTTGTGTAGACTCAATTTATATAAATACTGTTGACCTGTATTAGAAATACAAAATAAGGGCATCAAACTCCAAGTTATTTGAAGTCTCACTTGTGAATATGGATTACTAGCATCAAGTATCTACTTTGTTGGGTCAAACTAAAATAATATATATATATATATATATATATATATATATATATATATATATATATATATATATATATATATATATATATATATATATAGATATATATATCGTTAGTCAATCACTTTTTTACTATTAGTAAAGCGCCCTCTAATATCGGTCATCTTCGATTATTTTTATGTTTCCCTCTCTTCCTCTTCCCCAAGTTGCCGGGCTGAATTTGGATTTAAACGGCATCACAAGTGTCACTGTTCGTGTCAGAGACCACGAAACTATGGATTCGGCACTAATATTTGGTCATTTTTAATCATTATTATGCATCTCCCTCTTCCCCAAATTACGAGGCTGAATTTGGTCGTGAATGGTATAGGAAGTCTCAGTATTCAACTCAGCGACCTCGAAAACTATGGATTCGACACTAATATTCGCCATTTTCGATCATTTTTATATATCTCCCCTCCCCTCCGCCAAGCTACGGGGCTGAATTTTGATTTAAACAGCACCGGAAGTATCATTGTTTACCTTAGCAGTCTCCAAAACTATAGATTCCATTTCAATGTCGGTCATTTTCCATCATTTTTAAATATCTTTCCTCTTCCTCTCCCCTAAACTTCAAGATCAAAGTCATATGATAGAAACCATCTCAGGCCCGATCCTCATCTATCTTAAAATAAGATCGAGTTCGGTCAGGTGGTTCAAGAGTTATTAAGTTTTATATATATATATATATATATATATATATATATATATATATACCCTTTCTCTCTTCTCCCCCTAGGTTCTACCACCAAAGTGAACTGACATATAACATTCCAGGCTTGAACCTCATCTATGTTAAAAATTTGATCGAGATTACTCGTTTGGTTGAAGTTGTTAAGTTTTATTTATTATTATATAACTCCCCCTTCTCCCCTCTCCTAAGCTTACCGTCAAAGTGAAATGATGAAAACACTCCCAGGCTCAAACTCCATCTGTGTTGAAAATTTGATCGAGATCGGTTGGGTGGTTCAAGAAATTAGGAGTCATAAAAATAGTCACTTTCAATTTTATGACATACATTTATTGTTGTAGGATAATTTTATATCGCTCAACCCTCGATGTGTCGAATACCTAAGGATGCTAAAAGTTATATTGATAAACAATTATTCAACGTATAAGCATCCGCCCATGAAATCAAACTTGCGGTTACATGTATTAAGTTTTTTCAATGCCATGAAAATGTTATTTCGATATTAATTTTATGAGCACACATTAAAAATTCCCAACGGATGCTTGAGTCTGGGAGCCAAGGCCATACCCATGTAGTCGACACCTATGGTGTACGGTATCACCAATGTTCAATACTACATTTCACTTTAGTTTTGGAAGAAAAACACCACTAATATGTTTTAAAACGAAACGAAATATCTAGTTTAACATCCCACGATTATGCATCGGGGCTAAGGGAGACGGTATTCATGAGAAATGAATGAAATAGTGGATTGAAGAAAGTAGGAGGGAACATCAAAACACCGAGAAATAGAGACCTGCACGGGCCGAAGTTTTCGGCCCGAGCCCAATCCAGCCCGAATGTACGTAGGCGCGGCCCAGCCCGGATCCGAAACGTTTTGGAGATTTTCGGCCCGAGCCCGGCCCGGCCCTATAAGTTTTTTAAAATTCTTGGCCCAAGCCCGGCCCGGGCCCGATAAATTTTCGAAGTTTCATTTTATAACATTTTTCACGGGCACACTTCTTCAACGTTTGCCTTTATTCTAATTATCGTTTAACGAATGTCAATAATTAATAACCCTCGAGTAGTCGCGCCGCGGTCAAAAGCACCACAGGGAAATTATTTTCGATCGTGTGTCCATTCTGTTTGTCCGACAGACTTCTCCGTCTAGCTAATCTTGCCCCTCACCTTCCCAAACATTCCTGCTCAATCACTCCGTTATCAGGCACGTAGCCAAAGGGTGGGTCCGGGGGGTCCGGACCCCCCCTTCGAGACCAGAAATAAAAAATTAAGGAAGAACGAAACAAAAAGAAACAAAAATATGAAGAATCAGCGTTAAAAATAAAGATAAAATATAAAGATAAAATATAAAGATAAAAATATAAAGATAAAATATAAAGATAAAAAAGCTAAAAATAAAAATAATTTTTTGTCATCGCATCCTTGCAGTATCAAACATGTTATTTCAGAAAAGGTTTTCTACTGCTCCTTTAACTTATCATTTGGAACAGACAGTAATTGACGGAATAATAAAGCAAAAAAGTTATGTGGAAAGCAAGTCCTGTTAACATTTGATTCAACAGAGAAAGGAACGCAGATATAAAATATTTTACAAGACATTATTGGATACATACTTTTTTTAATAGCTGAGATCATAATGAAAGGAAAATTGCTATATTTGGATGAACAAAAGAAGGAACGTAGATATTGTAAAAATTTTTAAATATTCTTTTACCCAAATTTCTTCATAGTTTGTTACTAAATTACTTACTAACATGCATTGGCGCCGATCCTGGGGGCCGAGGGGTCCGTCCCCCCAAAGGTCATGTGGGCCTCCTTGTTGTATTTATGAATATACAATATATTGACATAATTTGATTGCAATTTGTCTTAAAATCCTCATATATGCCTTCTGCATCTGAATGTATCCCCCCAAACTTACAGAGAAATCGGCGCCCTTACTAACATGTCATAATTTTAAAGTCTTAACATACCAATATATGTTGCCAGTAAAATGTTTAAATTGATCAGGCCCCTAGTGTGATAACCACAATATTTCATATCATACTCCCCCCCCCCATCACCAAATCGTGACTAAACGAACCAATATATGTTACTAGTAAATTAGTTTAGAATAATCGAACTCTGGTGTGTTAAACACAGTATTTCATGTCTCGGACCCCCCCTATTACGAAATCCTGGCTACGTGCCTGCCGTTATCCGTTGTTTAGTTTAAGTACTAGTGATTGTTTAGTGATTCTGCGGTGCTTTCCACCGCGCGCGACTAACCGTGTAATGTTTTTTCTCAGTGTTTCGCTCTGCACGTGACCTTTGCTTTGGAGATGTTTTAAGCTTTATAAACATAAATATTATTTTAATGGATGGAAGAGAGGTCGACAGAGTTAACAAACTGATACCAAGTATGAGAAAAGAGAAAATTAGAACTGAACAGCTTAAAACAACGGAAGGAAATGTTAGGGATTGACTATTTGGATAAATCAGCCGACATGATCTCGTGGAAGCTTTGTCTGAGGAAGATCATAACAAATATTTATATATGAGTGAACACGAAAGGTCAAGTGAGGAGTCTGCGAGCGAATCTGAAGACCTTAAACCCAGAAATGACCAGCGATTCCCCGAATGTAGTCAGAGCAAGAGGGGACGAAATAAGCGACGACGAAGTGTAGAACAGTGTAAATTTGAAGATAACCTAAAATAATTCAATGTAGTGCTGTATAGGTGAAGTTTCAAAATAACAGGACCTTAAAATAATTCAATGTAAATTTGATTTGATTTCAATTTAGCGCCCTTTTCAGCATCAAGGCTATGTAAGACGTGGACCTACTGCTTAACGAAGGATCCGAACCACATGAGGTCCCACCGGGAATCGAGCCGGCAGTCCCACGCCAAAGGCGTGTATGCTAACCGCTTAGCTACGACTGAGCTCTAATTCAATGCAAAATGCGCTGTGAAGCTTTGTTTTATTGTTATGTTTATATAGTATATTTTTAACTAATTTACTATTGCATTTCTAATTTTAGACGAACCAAAGTTGACAAAAACAAAAGATCATCATCAGGTTTAGAATTTTCAATAAAACCAGTGCGTAGCTATCTATCTAAAGAAATATGTAACGACAAAAACGTTTTATTCCAAATGAGAAATAAAAAAATAACATGTCTAGTTGTAGGTTTCTCTAATAGTTATTACTGTAAAACTTATCATAATAATAAAAATGTTATTCCCTCTTAATCAGAAAATATACAAAATTACGTTTCTAATACAAGAAAACTGTTTAAAACGATTTTTGCAACACATTATGTTCGTTCGGTCCATTTGACCGCGCGCGACTACTCGCGTTACTTTTTCAGCGCGACTTCTCGAGGGTTAAAGAATTGCAATTAATCGGCCCCAGCCCGGCCCGACCTGAAAAGAAATCAGTGTCGGACCGCCAAGCCCGGCCCGACTCAAAGAAATAATAGAATCGGCCCGCCCAAGCCCGGCCCTACGGGTCTCGGGCAAGGCCCGGCCCATGCAGGTCTCTACCGAGAAAACCTACGCACACGGTGTTTGCCCACTAAAAAGTTTGCATGGCGCATGCTAGAATCCTACCAGGGACCCGTATAACCACATGTGACTGCTCTAACCAGCCCTTTTGACGCACGGCCGTTTGACTCGGGCACTTTAGTAGGGGGACCCCTTTGGACTCGGCTCCTTTTTATGAGGGGCATTATGATTCGGGCCCTTTTGTTGTGGAGATCTTTTGAACAGGTCCCTTTTGATGTGGGGCCGATTTCACTCGGGCCCTTTTGTAGCGGGGCCCATTTCGACGCAGGCGCGTTTAATGCAGGTCCTTTTGACTCGGGTCTTTTGTCATGAGACTCTTTTGACTATGGCCCTTTTGATGAAGGGCGTTTTGATTCGGGCCTTCTGGCTCGGGCCCTTTTGTTGAGGAGACCTTTCGACCTGGGCCCTTTAGACGCAGGGCCGTTTGACTCCGGCTTTATTTGACCCGGGTCCGTTTAACGCAGGGTCTTTTGACTCAGGTAACTTTGTCGTGGAACCCTTTTGACCCGGGCTCTTTTTATGAGGTGCATTTTGATTTGGCCCCTTTTGACTAGGGCCTTTTTAATCCGCGACCTTTTGACTTACGGCCGTTTGACTCGGGCCCTTTCGTAGCGGGGCCCCTTTTGACTCTGCTCCTTTTTATGACGGGCGTTTTGATTCGGGCCCTTTTGACTCGGGACTTATGTTGTGGAGACCTGTTGACCCGGGCCCTTTTGATGTGGGGTCGTTTTCACACGGACCCTTTTGTGGCAGAGCCCCTTTTGACCCGCGCTCATTTGACGCAGGGCCTTTGACTCGGATCCTTTTCTCGTGGGCTCCTTTTGACTATGGCTCTTTTTATGAGGGGCGTTTTGATTCGGCCACTTTTGACTCGGTCCCTTTCGACGCAGGGTCGTTTGACTTTGGCTCTTTTGTAGCGGAGTCCCTTTTGACTGGGGTTTTTTTATGAGGGTCGTTTTGATTCGGGGCCTTTTGACTCGGGTCCTTTTGTTGCGGAGACCTTTCGACCCGGGTCCTTTTTATGAGTGGCGTTTTGATTCGGGCCCTTTTGATCCGAGCCCGTTTGACGCAGGGTTCTTTGACTCGTGCCCTGTTGTTGCGGAGATCTTTTGACTCGGGCCCTTTTATAGCGAGGGGGCCATCTCGACCCGGGCTCATTTGACGCAGGGCCCTTTTGACTCGGGTCTTTCTGTCTTTGCCCTTTTGTTTGGCCCTTGTTACATGGAACCATATATATAACGCAGCAGCTGAAATACCTGTGGCAGGGGGCCTGGGGGAGTATGAGTAAATCGATGATCGATCGATCCAGGGCGCAGTAAAATTAGTTACACCACTGTTCATATCTATTTCTTTCTATTCTCTCGACATCATGTCTGGAGATGAATGTTCTGACTAATAAGCTACAGTGGCGAAAGACGATATACGCTGTCAATGATAAATGTTATGACTGTTAATATATATAGGGAATAAAACGAAACCTTCTATATCGGACTTCCCCTCCACCCGTTGAAAAAAAATCCTGCGGGCGTTAGTGATTATGATGTTGCTTAGTTACTGTATTATATTGTTCTATACACGGAATAAATACTTATGTGTTTTATATAATAATGAGAACCTTATTTACATTTATTACGGCCCTTGCTTTACGAGAAACATTTTCACGTTCAGCGTAATCAGTTTCCATTCTAAAATAATTACAGTGAGGCGAATGAAATAATTCACGCACAGATTTAGGACTTAGAATAATGTTTTGCGAACATGTAGTAAATCCCTGAAGATTAAAAAGCGCTAGTAGCAGTAATTATAAATAGCTTAGTCGTTTCCTATAGTCCCTTAGTGAATTACATAAATCTTACAGATGTTGTATCTCTTTCTTTCTCCTCTCTATACATCATGTCTGGAGATTAATGTATGGACAAATAGGCTACAGAGGCAATTTTAAAAAGTAAGATGATCTACGCTATCAGTGACAGATGTTGTGGTGTTTAACTTAACATATAAGGCAATAATACGAATCTTTTCAGAGATGACAGTGCACTGATGCTTCAAATCTGTGTCTTTACTCCCTATACCTACTTTATTTTCCTAGTCAAAATAAAAACTCTTCAAAATTAATCACAAATTCTTATGCAACCATCCCTTCTTTAATGTACTACGCTGTCACATACCCGTCACGGCGATGTAAAGGCACTTTTGGCGACGAGGATACCTTGTCACGACTATTGGGTTAAATATTTCTAACGTTAGTAGAGACTGCATTTTTTGTGAGGACCCTGTTATGATCCAAGCTCCCAGCAAGTGCGCCTTGTGGACAAATATCGTGTAGTTTTCTCTAGTTATTTCCGGCTGCTCCCACTTTCTTCATTTCACCATTATCGTCTTCTTTCTTAAATTTGTTACATAATCACTGAAAAAAATTCAAAATGTTGTTTCTACTCTTTCTACATCTCGTGGTATAGGCCAATGTTGTGGTTGCAATGAGGTACCTAAAAGTACACCAAAAGCGATTCTACTAATGTAATGTCCCTTCTTCCTAAGATGGGACATTACTACGATTCTAGTAATGTAATGTCCCTTCTTCCTAAGATGCCTCTATTGACATGTAATGGGTTCTAATATCTTTATCAAGAACGTGCTATGTATAAGCTTTAATGTATGACATTTTAACGAACACTCGTAAGACATTATAATATTTATACATGCCATTAAATTGTCTTTGTGACTCTATATTATGTTTGCAATTGTAAAAAAAAAAAAAAAAGAAAAGAAAAGAAAAAAAAGGAAAAAAAGTTCATTTTATATCTAAAAGAAGGTGACTGAATGAGAAATGGAAGAAGAATACATCTTGATTTTGAAGTTACGACCACTTACTTTATAGATTTATAGTTTATATCTATTCTCAGGTTATCAAAATGACTAATGAAAAATATATAACTACAGTATGTATGTAAATCAAAGAAATATGAGTCGAAATGTTAATTTTTGTGTAAATTTTATAAGTACAGAAAGAGGAACATGTCATACACACGTTATTTTAGAGAACCTGACCTATTCATTGAAAACCAAAAAGTAAAAATTGTATGTAAGAGAATAACATTTACACAAATAATAAGAGAATATATACACTTTATATATACTGTATTATAAGTAGGCAATTTGTGATACTTTTATTGAAGTTATAGTATTTGTTCCAAAGGACCAAACTGAACATGCCCATGAATATCTTATAATAAAAGAAATACAAGAGAATATGAAGATAAATATGTGAGTAATGTATTGGCTTATTGTATATTATTTAATTTTAAAAAGAATGTAAATGTATGTCGAGGAAATATCTTGTAAAGAACAAACTGCGTTCCTTTACTAATATGACCGCAAAGAGGGTAACCGTAGCAAATATTGATGGAAAACGGGTCTTTGGGGAGCCAGTTTATTTCTTTTCTTTATTTATTTCGTTTATTCAGTTATGAGTATTTCAAGTTTGAAGTTACCGACGAAGTGCCTGTGGTGTACCATCATGTAAGTACACCACTATGAGAGGGATACACTTTACACAAAGCTCTTTCAATTTTCAAAGGGCTGTGACACATCCATAAGGTGTCTGGGCCACAACAATCGATTTTGATGAAACTTGATAGACTAATAGGACACTTTGCAAAACTAATGTAACTAGCAGGAATTTGTCGAAAAAACTGTAGTTTCTGAGATACAGTCAATTCATTAAAGACGACATTTGTCGTGATATCTCGGGAACGGCTCCACGGAAAACAAGCAAACTTTGCAAGCCATAGTAGATACATGATAGCTTTAAAAGGATTTAAAACAAATTGTCTGCACTTGCGCAGAACTGCGCATAATGCGCAAATTGTGCGCATGCGCATATCTCGAAAACGTGAAGACTGTGATATATTTTTCTCTTCCTTAGTTTGAACTACATGACAAGTATAACATAATGGAAGAAAAAACTAGACTCAAAGGTGTTTTCAAGCAATTGAGGTGAGAAGATGTTGGGGTGGTCTGCCCCCGGACACCCGCCCCTAGTTACGCACTTTGTCTGGCTTATCAGTCATACATTTCCATTATACCTGTGTAGAAGTCATATAGTTAACGTTAATAGTCGCCATATTCGGGGCGTAGTGATATCAAGTACTGTAAGTCATCAATGTTACACAACAGTAACACAGTATTAAGAGAGCGTAAGGAAATACTATCAGGCCTATATAGTCGCGGTCTATTCGAATACATCAGTGTGATGCAGGCATCTATGCTTCAAAGAAACGTGCCAAAATCATAGGTCATAGGGTTTACTTATATATAGCTAGTGTGGCCATGAGACGAAACCTTTGGTGTTTCTCATCTCGTCGCGTGAAACAGTCTCGTCGCAAACATGAGATGCTGGTGTCGTCTCGTGTCTTTGTCTCGAAGCCTGTGCCTGGTGTCGTGTCGTCTTGTAGAACATTACTCGTGATAAAAATGAAGGGAAAACCGACTATATGCTAGTCATAACCCGAACAAGCCTGCGTAACTACCGTCGCGGATCTCTTACGTTAGCCTTTGCTTTATACAACTGGGTAGTATTGCTACGAGAGGAGACGGGATATTGGGGCTGTTGCATCTCGTCTCCTTACAACACTGTCGCGTGTCTCGTCTTGCAAATAATAGACAGGTCTCGTCTATTATTTGCTCGTTTGCTCGTTATCGAGACGAGACGAGACATGAAAAAGGGCTCGTCTCGTGGCAACACTAACTATATATAGGTAACCCTATGGGCTATGATTTTGACATGTTTCTTTGATGCATAGATGCCTGCATCACACTGATGTGTTCCAATAGACCGCGATAATAGGCCTGATAGTGTATCCTTACCCTCTGCGCAGGTGCAGACAATTCGTTTTTATTTCGTTTCAAAGCTATCATGTATCTACTATGGTTTGCAAAGTTTGCTTGTTCTCGGTGAAGCCGTTCCCGAAATAGCACGACAAATGTCATTTTTAATGAATCGACTGGCTCTGATTCGAATCTCAGAAACTACAACTTTTTCGACAAATTCTTGCTAGTTATTTAGTTTTGCAGTGTCCTATTAATCTACCAAGTTTCATCAAAATCGGTTGTTGTGGCCCAGACACCTTATGGATGTGTCACAGGCCCGTTAAAAATAGTGGAAGAAATAATAAAAAAGGACTTGAACCATATAAATATTGTTACTTTACTATTTCAACAAAACGAAGTTACAACTGTGCTGACGACCCTTACGGGGATGGAGATTTCACAAGTTTGGTTGGTCCTTGCATATAATTTGTGTGAAAGACCATGAAATCTACGAGCAGCAATGTCTATGGCTGACCTAATTCATTAAGCGGATGTCAGCTTCCTTTTTAATATTTTCGAAATAAACAACTATATGTATTCCTTATTATAAGTAGAAGAATGCAGTTGGTAATAAGTTAATAATAAAAAGTCTTCAATAAGAAGCTATAACAGACAATGGGTAAGGAAAGTAAGAAGAAACACAATTATTATAGCAATAATAACATCGTTAATAAGTTATAACCGCTACCAGGTTATAGAAGGATTTTTTGTGGACACTCTGTATATTTCGTAAAGACAGTGATTATTATTTTCGATGTGTACTTTATTCCGCGACGCATATAAGTTCTTTCTTCGGTGGGAATTGCTTCTTTCCCACACAATTGGACAAAGAAGTCTTTCATCATTTTTTCATATATATATTTAAAACATTGCTTTTAGTGAGAACATTTCAGTTAGTGACTAACCATTTCAGTGTTTCTCCCTGACTTATTATATGCACAGTGTATATTCTGCAGTTATTTGGGACTGAATTAAGTGCTTTCTTTAATCGCTTATGGAAACATTACAATAGATTAGAGAAATACGGGCTGACCAGATGTCCCAGTGGCCAAAGTGGGACCAGCCTCACAGTTTTTGCAGTTCGTTATCTGTACTTTCTCACGCCAGTGTTATCGCCGTGTCTAGTGCATTATAGGCAGTTGACTAAAATTAACATAAATTCTTTTCCGTATTCTGTTTGTATGTGCATAGAGGTGAGTTAACTGAGTGATTTTTGAAATGAACTGCCAACACTTTTAGTTGATCATTGCAATCCGTAGCTTGAGCTTGGATGCTCAGAGAGTTTGACTCCAGGTCTGGAAGCCGTAACCACGCATCTCGCGTCGAGCTTCAAGTATGGCTTTTCGTTAAGGGGCACAAGCTATTTAGCCGGTGAAGGACGTTTTCTTACGGCTAGCCCCAACCAGTGAAGTCCCAGGTCCGCAGACCTTGTGCGTACATGTAAGTTATACACGCGCCCTCCAATATCAGTATTCCACTGTGGAGACCTTTTTGTTTATTTGCTGAAGATTCACCTTTACGCTGCAGGACTGTTCAGCGTAACAACTGGATTCATCGTGGGACGATCCAGACAACTTTTCCCCAGTGCTAATCCCCCAAGTGTGTCAATGGTGTGAGAGAAGCATTTGTAGTGATATCTGAATTATAATCATATATACAGTCTGTTACAAAATAACTGCACCACCTAAGAAAAATTTATACATTTTGCGAATGCTTATATATATTATGAAAGATATTAATAGCAATGGTTTCAAATTATTTCTCATACATCGTTTGGTGTTTTATCTACTGCATATATAGAGAAAAAAGATTCAAATACTATATATTACATAATACTATCCTACAAATAGTCATTATTACAAAAAATACGAATATAATTGTTTTCATGTACTTTGTATGAACGCATGTTAACATCTCATTAATGAACAAGAAATGAATGAGAGTTTTTTGAGCAGTACTGTTAAGTGTATAAAAGCCATAACTGTGTATATACCCCATTCAGTACTTTGTATGTTTCCCATGTGCAGCTTTCAGTGATGCCAACCTACTTGGCATGTTGTATACAAGAGATTGGCACAAAGATTCGTCTAACTCATGGAACCACACTTGCACCACAGCTTCAATAAGCTCCTTCCTTGTTTGAAAGCACTTCCCTGAAAGCTTGCGAGACATGATATGCCATAAATTTTCAATAGGATGTATGTCTGGAGAGTTAGGTGGCCATCACAACCTTTGGATATGCATATCTGCAAACCACTTTTTAACCACAGCAGCTCTGTGACACGGCGCATTATCATCTTGAAATATGAAGTAATCTAAGTTTTTGCCTGAGAAATGATCCCTTGCTGTTGATAGAAGTTCACAGTTTAAAATGTCCATGTAATACTGTGCGTTAACTGACCTGTTGCAAATTTCTAATCTTCCGATACCTTTCGACGTGAAACGACCACACACCATTACACTCTCACCAAACTTCTTTGTCGGTGATATACAGTCGCTATTAAGTTCTTCCCCACTTTTCATCCATAAGCGGACGCCACTGTCATTCCCAAGCACCCTAAACTTTTTCTCATCGGATAAAATCACATGTTCCCATTCTTCAACACCCCACGCTTCGTACATGGTAAGAAAATGTTTCCTGGCTCTTATGTGATTTGTGTTAAGTATTGGCTTCTTTCTAGGTGTTTTCTTCCTAACTCCTTGTTCTTTTAGCCGTCTAACAACTGTCACGTAGCTTACACTAACATTTGTATCATCGGACACAGATTGAGCAATTTGTCGTGAAGATGATACTCTGTTTGTCAGAGCTAGGCCCTTCATTTTTCTGTTTACACGAGGGCTTGTTTTTTGCCTTCGGCTACATTTGTCTCTCAAAGAGGACTTGTTATACATTGTTTGCTTTTTAATAAACTTTACCAACCGTTGTATGATGCAGTTCAAGTTGTTTTGCAATTTGACGTTGCGAAATGCCACGCCAGTATCTTCCCTTGTTTACGAGGAGATAGGTCATTCAGTATTTTACCCATTTTAGTATGTAATCACACTAACTATTGAGGAACAATCACAAAGCACTAAATATCATATACAAATCATAAACAACAACCCACAAACACAAAAGTTCACGTATGGAAGAAATTTTCATTAACAACGATCAGCGGATTACCATTCACTTGCGCATACACGAGGCATCCATTTGCATAGTGAATGCACGGAATGCACTGCCACCTGTTGAGCAAAGATCACACAAAATCCATGAGTAGTAATAAACAAAAACACATCAAAATGCAATGGCTAACAAGTGTATAATACGTTAAGCCCCTTTAGAGATAAAATTAATTAAGAATTTTCTAAAATAAATTAAAACCTTGAGATTTTAGTAGGTGGTGCAGTTATTTTGTAACAGACTGTATATATAAAGGGCTATATTGCCTGAAAAGGGCAAAGTGTGGTTTCAGCGACGAAAATTATTATATATATTTAGTGTTCAGTGTTGTGTCCATTCCTCTTCGCTATTTTTTTATACAATAGTGTTCTAATAAATAAGTATAGTGTTATTTAATCCAGTGTGTTTTCGTTGTTTGTATGAGTGATGTTTGTGTGCGTTATGGTCTGGATGACCGTCTGATCGTCCGTGAGGTTTTCGAGACGAGACACCCGAACCTCTCGGCGCCTAATGCTCATCTCATTATTGAGACCGACGAGCGATTTGGAAACAGTTTGTAACCTTTTCTTGGAGAGGTCCTTCATCGTCCTTTCAAGGTAAGTTAAAGTATCAGGAAGATACTTATTGGTAGTACCACGAGCCACGGACAGCGACCAGATTACACGGAGTGGTTACAAATAAATGGCCGCCCGAACAGTGACACGAACTCCTGCCGGTTACAAAGTAAGCAGTAGTTAGTATAATCATGACTTGTTCGAGATCTTTTTTGAGTACTCTATTTAGAAAGTTTAGAATATTTAGTTTTTCTTTTTCATATAGTTCACTGAGAGTCAGCTTTGCTGGGTTCTTAGATTGTAGGAACTTTGCCCATATTACAAGTAACTTTTTTCCTCTTGACCTGATTTACAGTCGTGAAATTTAAAACCGAAAGTTATAACAGAAGAAATTGTTTTACAACTATAAATTTTGGTATTTATATTTTGTACGATCTTGTACTTAGTGAGTGAGAAATTCCCATTTGTAATTGTGAAAGTTGTGAATATTTGAAAGAATGTGAAGAAATATTGTTTCATAGCCTTGTAAATAATAAATAAAGATAATATTTTAAGTAAACACTTTTGTAATTTTCTTTAAAAAGATTCTAAAGTGACGGCTTATATTTTGATGTCCCTATTCAATTACCCGTTCCGAAAACAGATTGGGATTCATTTTAACCAGTTTGAAAATACTTATTACAAAGACTTTTTAATTAACTTGATTGTTATTACCTACGATTACAACTAGCATGTTCGGAAAAGTGTATGTGTGTCACCTTACGAAAAGACAAGCAAGCTGCTAGTTCGCTACTGCCAGGACAATGAATGAAAGCTGTCACTGATTATTGGCAACGAAAGATTCAGTTGTTAGTGCAGCATATTTTTTTATAAACTAAACATGTAAACTTGTACTCGAGCATCTCGTTTTATTTGGTTCGATGTGATTTATACATATAAGTTATAATGTATTTGACAATGTTATTTTTAAAGGAATAAATCAATCAACATTCTGGACTATATCTCATTAACTGAGTAATGTAGTCTTAGAATTGGTGTAATAAAGATCTTAATGACAGCGACGACGACTTCTGTATAACTTTGGGGAGGCATTGAAATATATGTAGTTCCTTGTCACAAATTCAAATAAAGATATCTACATCCAGGGAGGCCAATCCCCAAGATCAGGGCGCATGGTTAATGACGATATAATTCAGTTTCACTTTTATATCAGTAAGTAGCTGTAACAAAGCATCAATTTTCATATCTACGAATAGGATATTTTACATGTTCTAGAAAAGTTTACATGGGTTTTTACACGCACGTATGACATTTTGTTTACATCAATATTATCAATGGAATGATATATGTCTCGTCATTGGAAGACTGTTAGGACTACGCGTGTCATTCTTGGAAATATGTGTGTCAGTGTTAAGAGAAATCAAGCAACAAAAGGTACAATCCGATTGTTAACAGTATATATATTTTTCACTTTAGAAATCTGTTATCAGGATCACAAAATTATTTTATGCACTAAGCATACAAGTTACAAAACACTAGTCACTAATGTGTATTTACTAATAGATAAAAAGTGAACTCAATTATACTAATTTTCCCTTTATATTAACTAATCTTGGATCATATTTAATCCACATTAAACGTATTAACTACATAAAGAGAAACTTGTTCTGAAAACACTGGTCAACAGTGAAAATGCTTCGGAGGTAAAACTAACTAATTCTTACTAATTTTAGGGTGCTGATAAAGAATATGAAATTAGTTTCTGAAGATTGGTTCGGGTTTCAAAGAAATACGTTATCACCCGATGTGCTCTGCTGGGCAAATTAAGGGTTCGTGGCAACAAGAGCTGTCTACTTATTTCAATCAACTTCCATTGTTTGACGGTTAGTGTCATCGCTATCCTCAAGGACATACGCAAAGGTGGGTCCTGAAGGTCTTGACACCCCGACTTGTTTGTAAATTTAGTCTAATTTCAGGTGAAATTTTACAAATTTTAATATAATTTAGTTTCAAATTGTATTTGGACCCACGAAAAGCATAGGGCCCATCCCGAAATAAATTCCTGCGTACTGTCTGGCTATCCATATTACTCAACGTGCCTGAAGTTGCCCACCCCACCTCTCCCAAATTACACAAAACGTTGCACATCGTTAGTGCATCGATAGTGCATGTTAGTGCACTCAGAACTAACGTTAGTGCTATCAGCGTTTACGAGATATTGAAGATTTTTGGTTGGGGGGCCAACTTAATATGAAGTTAGCTCCCCCACCCATCTTTATGCAGACAGATTTTCACAAAACTTAGCGCATCGGTAGTGCATCGTTAGTGCACTTAAACACAGTAAGCACTACCGTTAGTGCTACCATATTTTGGGATTTATTCAAGATTTTCGCTGAGGGGATGGGGCAACTTCAGAAATATCTAATTCTATACAAATAGAGGTAGAAACATGGGGTTAACGGCAATCCTTAGTGCATCGTTAGTGCACTTAAACGCACTAAGCACTAACGTTAGTGCTACCATATTTTGGGATTTATTCAAGATTTTTGGTGGGGTGCCAACTTCAGAAATATCAAATTATATACAAATACAGGTAGAAACATAGTGTTCACGGCAATGGTTAGTGCATCATTAGTGCACTTAACCGCACTAAGGACTAATGTTAGTTATACAATAGTTTGGTATTTATTCATGATTTTTGGTTAGGAGTTCACGTCATAAATATCAAATTCCATACAATTGATATATAAATATGGGGTTAACGGCAATCGTTAGTGCGTTGTTAGTGCACTGAAACGCACTAAGCACTAACGTTAGTGCTACTACATTTTGGTATTTTTTCAAATTTTTTGGTGGGGGCCAACTTCAGAAATATCAAATTCCATACAAAGTGTCAGTATTTTCAGGAAGCACTAACGAATGCACTAATTACTTTCTTAGTGCTTAAAGTGGGCGCAAATTCACGCTGACCACCAAAGATATTTTACATGTAGCACCTACATAATTTAGCACTAACGTTAGGGGTTGGTGCACGAAGAAGCACTAACCGTGCACTAAGTATTGTACTAGAAGTGATCATTAGTGCTTTTAATTTGGTAGAAATTTGACACAGTGAAGAACTCCCCTTAAATTTCTTATGTAATTTTCCTGAGATTTAACTGGCCATAACTACACTAATAATGTTCGTTATTGGTTGAAGTGGGGGCGCCAAGTTCATGAAGGCTTCCAAAGGTTTTTTTTTACTTGTAGGACCAACATTAATGAAGAACTAACGTTAGGTGTTAGTGCACTATGAAGCAGTAACTATTTCAGTAGAAGAGGTCATTAGTGCTTTTGATTTTGGCGGAAATTTGACGCAATGAAAAATTCCCCATGAATTTCTTATGGGATTTTTGTGGCGTATAATTGGCCATATCTACATCAATTGTTAAGCATTAACGGAACTATGAGTGTTTTGCAGAAGCACTAACGATACATTAACGAATGGACTTATTTTTCATTAGTGCTTGAAGTGGAAAGCACAAAGGTTTTTTTACTTGCAGCACCTACACTAATGAAGCACTAAAGTTTGGTGTTGATGCACTAGGAAGCAATAATGTTACAAGTAAAAAAAACTTTCGAAATTAGCGTGAACTTAGCCCCCACTACAAGGACTAATGAAAAAATTAGTTTTATTCGTTAGTGCATTGTTAGTACCTCTAGAAGATACAAGTAGTTTCGTTAGTGTTTCACCATTAGTGTAGATATGGCCAATTATAAGTCACAAAACTCCCATAAGAAACACATGGGGAATTATTCATTGTATCAAATTCCCATCGTATTCAAAAGCAGTAATTACATCTGTATGGGCTTCTTAGAGCACAAACACCTAACGTTAGTGCCTCATTAGTGTAGGTGTTACAAGTAAAAAAAAACTTTGGGGAAGTCAGCGTGAATTTCGCACCCGCTAACGCTAACGGAAAAAATAGTGCCATTCGTTAGTTCTTCTATAAAGCCGTAACAATTTCGTTAGTGCCTCACTATTAGTGTAGTTATGGCCAATTACATATCACGAGACTCACAAGAAATTTATGGCAAATTTTTCATTGAATCAAATTTCCGCCAAATTCAAAATCACTAATGATCTCTTCTAGAGCAATCATTAGTGCATTGTTAGTGCTTCTTAGTGCATCCACACCTAAGGTTAGTGCTTCATTAGTATAGGTGCTACAATTAAAATACTTTTGAGGCCAAAGTGAACTTAGCGCCCCCACTTCAAGCACTAATTAAAAACTTAGTGCTATTCGTTAGTGCATTGTTAGTGCTTCTAGAAAACACTAACAGTTTAGTTAGTACTTCACTATTAGTTTAGTTATGGCCAATTACATGTCATGAAACTCCCATAAGAAATTTATTGGGAATTTTTAATTGCATCAAATTTCCGCCAAATTCAAAAGTACTAATGATATCTTCTAGTGCAATTGTTAATGGTTCTTAGTGCACCAACCCCTAACGTTAGTACTTCATTAGTGTAGGTGCTACAAGTACAATATCTTTGGAGGGCACGGTGCATTTGCCCCAACTTCAAGCACTAACTATAAATTAATGCTATTCGTTAGTTCTTCTAGAAAGCACTAAAGGTTTCTATAGACTAATATTTCTGAAGTTGGAGCTACCAAAAGTCTTGAATAAATCCCAAAATATGGTAATGCTAACGTTAGTGCTTAGTGCATTTAAGTACACTAACGATGCAATAACGATTGTCGTTAACTGCATGTTTCTAACTATTTGTATAGAATTTCATATTTCTGAAGTTGGCCCCTCATCTAAAATGTTGAAAAAATCCCAAAATATGGTAGCACTAACGTAAGTGTTTAGTGTTTTTAAGTGAACTAATGATGCACTAACCATTGCCGTTAACCGCATGTTTCTACGTCAATTTGTATAGAATTTGATATTTCTGTAGCTGCCACCCCACCGAAAATCTTGAATAAATCCCAAAACATGGTAGCAGTAACGTTAGTGCTTAGTGCGTTTAAATGCACTAACGATGCACTAACGGTTGCCGTTAACTCCATGTTTCTACATCTATTTGTATAGAATTCGATATTTCTGAAGTTGCTCCCCCCACCAAAAATCTTGAATAAATCCCAAAACATGGTAGCAGTAACGTTAGTGCTTAGTGCGTTTAGGTGCACTAACGATGCACTAACGATTGCCGTTAACTCTATGATTCTACCTCTATTTGTATAGAATTTGATATTTCTCAAGTTGGCCCCCACCAAAAATCTTGAATAAATCCCAAAATATGGTAGCACTAACGTTAGTGCTTAGTGCGTTTAAGTGCACTAACGATGCACTAAGGATTGCCGTTAACCCCATGTTTCTACCTCTATTTGTATAGAATTAGATATTTCTGAAGTTGCCCCCCCCCTCAGCGAAAATCTTGAATAAATCCCAAAATATGGTAGCACTAACGGTAGTGCTTAGTGTGTTTAAGTGCACTAACGATGCACTACCGATGCGCTAAGTTTTGTGAAAATCTGTCTGCATAAAGATGGGTGGGGGGGCTAACTTCATATTAAGTTGGCCCCCCAACCAAAAATCTTCAATATCTCGTATCCCAAAATATCTATGATGGAGAAACGATATCAGGGCTACTGGAGCAACTCTGCTCTTGAATTGTTGTTGGATGGAAAATTCCCAATTTCCCCTTTTCTCGTACAGCACACACATATTATCATGATACCATTTGAAAGCCTGTTTTATTCTGCAGAGAATGACGTATAAGTCATGATACTCAAATAAATAATAGAGGCCGTGGTGGCTCAGTGGTAGAGCGTTCACCTCTGGTACTTGGGGTCCCAGGTTTGATCCCAGCCCTGCCAAGTGAACTTTGTGGTGGACAAACACCGTGTGCGTGGGTTTCCTCGGGGTTCTCCCGTTTCCTCCCACTTTCTCCATTCCACCATTTCATTCATTACTCATCATCGCTGTCTTCTTTAGCCTTACCGGCATATTCGTGGGACGTAAAACTCAAAGATTTCATTTCATTTCAAATAAATAATACTGTTCGGATTCATTAGATTTTATAGTTATCTCACTTTCTTCCTATATGAAATTTGGTATTGTCTAGCAGAACTGAGAAATATTTTTTTCGTCACAACTATTGTAGGTATTACAATGAAACTTGGCACATGTATTATTTATAAACTACAGTAGTTTTTAAAGGTATATTATATTTGGGCGCCTTTAGTCGGGGCCGTACCAGGGGGTGCTACATTTGAAAAAAGGGAATTTTGGACGGTAAATTTCCAATTTTACCTTGAATTTCCTTCTTCTTATACATCATGTACACATGTGCATAGTACCATTTGCAAGCTTGGTTTATTCTGAAGTGAATGGCATATGAACCAAGATAATCGGATGAACAGAATTGAAGCAATAGCTACTTAAGTGAAAGACAAATAGAAAATTCAAGAATCTAAGTGTCAACACTACATAACATACATTTCTATCGATTACACTTAAACTCGAACCAATTCATCATTTTAATTTTTATTTTCGTATTCAGCATCCTTATTTGCATAAGAAAATGTACTTTTCTTTTCCGAAGCATTAAAAAAGTTAAAATTTGTTGTCCAGTGAAATTATTTGTTGGCTATCCAATAATTACAACAAACATTAGTCTTTTCGGGTTCTTTACCCAGTGAGAGGGCATTAAAATTCAAACGAGTTACGTCACGTCTCATATAACCTAAGTACAGCAATGAGATACCAAACTCCAACAACCAACATCAGTAAACATTCATTTTGAAACATAATTGCGAATTTATAAAAGTAACACATTAAAATTAAAATACCCTTTTCTGCTCTTTCATAAATAATTCTTCTTCTTCTTTTTTGTAATACTGTGGGATGATGACTGAAGAATACATCTAAAATAAAATGATAGTTCGATGACTTATCCATTGGCGGATTTGTCCATTGGCAGATTTGGTAATTGGCGGATTTGTCGATTGGCAGATTTGTCCATTTTCACAATTGGCGCATTTGGTCATTTTCGCGTTTGGCGCATTTGGTAATTGGCAGATTTGTCAGTTGGCAGATTTGTCCATTGGCGGATTTGTCCATTGGCAGATTTGTCCATTTTCACGATTGGCGCATTTGGTAATTGGCAGATTTGTCCTAGACCCTCATCAGGGACCATAACGCTTTCGCACGCCGCAAATGGTGCCGCGACCATGCAACTTGGACTGTTGAGGACTGGAAACGTGTGATATGGTCGGATGAGTCATCCTTCACCCTATTCCCAACCACGGGCCGTGTTTATGTGTGGAGAACGCCCAAAGAAGCTTATGATCTGCAGTGTCTCCGCCCAACTGTGAAACATGGCGGCGGCTCGGTGATGCTGTGGGCCGCCATATCATGGTTTTCATTGGGTCCTGTGGTTACACTTAGCGGACTAATCACTGCCAACGATTATGTCGCAATTTTAGGAGACTACTTGCATCCTATGGTCCGGATTTTGTTCCCGGACAATGACGCCATCTTCCAGGATGATAATGAACCCATTCACACAGCTGGCGTAGTTGCAGCGTGGTTTTAGGAACATCGGGATGAAGTTCAACACCTCCCCTGGCCCGCCCAATCCCCAGATCTCAACATAATTGAACATCTGTGATCCGTCTTGGGAACACGACTCCGGCGACGATTTCCACCTCCATCCTCTCTCACAGAACTGGCCGATTCCCTGCACGAGGAATGGTGTAAAATTCCACGTGCTACCATTCACGACCTCTATGCCTCCATCCCACGTCGCATCAAGGCTGTTCTGAAGGCGAAAGGTGGCCCGACACCATAATTATCTGGTAAGTTGCAATTTCGTTCATTTGTTTCAATTATTCTGATCACCATCTGTATGTATGTATGTATGTATGTATGTATGTATGTGTGTGTGTGTGTGTGTGTGTGTGTGTGTGTGTGTTGAAATATGAATAGAGTTGCCAACTCGGTAAAATAAAAAAAAAAAAAAAAACGGCTCTTCCTCAAAATTCTCTATGATATAGGTCTCAGCGTGAAGTATCTCTGTTCGGACCTATCCATGGAAAGGAAATGTACTATCGTGAACAAAAGTGCATTAACACTTATATTATGTATGTCCTTAGAACATTCACTAATAAGCTTAATAGATACATTGTGCTATAAATGAGAAACTAAAATTGATCAATCGGCATTAATCAATTTATTGTATTTACCAGTAACTACCACTTCTTTAAAATTATCGAAACAGATGAACAAAAGTTTAATAATCTTTAAGTGACAATTTTGGATTTGGAAAATGAAATTCACTCTTTAAACATAAAGTGCCTTATGCAGAGTCTTTCTGAAGCGTGATTAGACCCATACTAAATCGTTCGATTAACATATGTTACCTGCAGTAGTCAGGCTTTTAGTATGACTCTAATCATACGTCAAAACGATTCTGCATAAGGCAGATAGTCTCTACTTCAACAATAGGAAATTGCTTTAAGAAGTCCTTTTCCACTTTTAATAAATGTATAAAATTCCTTGAAAGGAAATTTACTTTTCCAAAATTTATTTTAAATTTTCCTAGATAAATTGTGAATAAAACGTGTTCAATGTACATTTTTTATAACATTAATCTCTGCTACGAACTCTCTTCAGTCTACACTGAAGGGGAATTCGAATCACTGTTAGGGACTGAGTTTGCTAGAATGAATTGTTCACAATAATCTAGAAAAAATATTTAGAGAATCTATAAAGCTTCTGAAGTTAATATTAACTGTACCTATGGCGTCAGTAAAAGAAGGATTTTTTTTTCACATCGAAAAGAATTGACACTTTCAAGAAATTGAATGTCCCAAGAAAGGGTATCACCATTGGTTATGCTTTTCATCGAAAAGGACCTGACAGTAAGAATACAAAAGTTCAACCAGCATGTATTAGGCAGATTTGTTCCAATCAAAGAGAGAAGAACGAACTTACTAATTAAATAAGGTGATTAATCAGATTAAATGTTTTGCATTTTTTATTTTTTTAAAAACAGAATTTTATTTAATTTAACATGTCACATAGCATTTGCATCTAAAGTTATGCTGATTAGTCAATGAGTCCATTTTATATCTTCTGTCTCCGATCGTTCGCACTGCAACACCCGAAACCACAATCCAACGGCTACCACTGATTAGTGCTATACTAAAGAGTTCGACTAACATGTGTTTCCTCCAGTAGTCAGGCTTTTAGTATGACGCTAATCATACGTCAAAATGACTCTAAGGCCCTATAAATCTCAGATTCCTCATTCCACCTGGATTATGGAACAAATCTGTCTGTGTAAGTAAGCAACCTAGTACAAGTGGTAATCGTCTTCATTTAACGCAGCCGTGTTTGGTCCAGAAAGCGCTGAAATTTTAGCCATGATGATTATGCCTTTTAAAGTAAAGTTGCCCTGGGGAACAGGGATGAATTCAGGGGGTAGCCCGGGGAAATCTCCCCCCCGAAGAAAATTCATTCCCTCCCCGGAGAAACTCAGTCACAAAATGTAGAAATTACTTCACCCAATTAGTTGCTTTTCTTTCCGTGCACGTGCAGACTAAATCCGATCTCTCAGTATACTTATAAATGTCGCAGACCCATTCTATATAAATATTAAACATGTAACATCTAAGATACCAAATAGTCAATAAAACATGTATTTCTTAACGCTATGACCGAGTTTGGCAGATGTCAACTGTTGAAGAAAGGTTTGTATTTTAGTAGGTACTATACTCTCGCCCTATATTATATATTAGTAGGTAGGACCAGAGATGTTCACCCTCGCGAGGGTGGCCCTCTCGAGGGCATCCTCACCCTCAAGTTCCCTCGCCCACAGTGACGCGAGGGCGAGGGAGCGCGAGGGCGAGGACAAGTTTTGGCCGCGAGGGCGAGGGTGCGCGAGGGCGAGGACAAGCTTCGATGGCGAGGGTGAGGGTGCGCGAGGGCGAGGACAAGTTTTGGCCGCGAGGGCGAGGGTGCGCGAGGGCGAGGACAAGCTTTGATGGCAAGGGCGAGTGTGCGCGAGGGCGAGGACAAGTTTCGGCAGCGAGGGTGAGGATGCGTGAGGGCGAAGAAAAGCGAAGGCGCGAGGGCGAAGAATTCAATAACGAACTTTTTAAATGAATTAAATGTAGACACCGTAAATTGATAACACTTAGTGTAATCCACTTCATCAAAGTCAGTTATTAGTTGATCAATAATTTTAATTGATCTTAAATTAGTATTATCTTATAAATCACTACTGTTAATGGCTTAATTGAATTGTCAATTTTGTAAATAAAATCTCATTCGAAGATAATTACGTTAAGTGTAGATCGCAACTATCTAGGCCAGCCCACAAACTGTTTTTAATTTAAATCCTATCCGTTTTCCAAGTACCCAGTTACAAAACTATTAAGTCAATACTGAAAACTAAAAACGAAAATATTTATTGCAATTAAACGATTAACATGATTGGTATTATTGGACGGGAGCACGTTGGCTCAGTGCTACAGCCAATCTCTGCTTTCAGGGTGCACTCGTTCGATCCCAGGCCAAGTGAGTTCGTGGAGGACGATAGCGTATACTTGGGTTTTCTCGGGATTTTCCCGTTTCCTCCCGTTTTCTCATTCCACCTATTATTTCATCATCATTCACTTGCAATTCCATCAGTCTCCTTTAGCCATCGATGGCATAAGCGTTGGATGTTAAACTAAAGATTTATTTTTTTATTTTATTTTATTTTATTTTTTTAAGATTGGTATCTTTGAAAGCGTTTTTAATATAGTGTAAGAATATGCAGCGCACAGTCTTGAAAAGGGAGACTATTTTGGGCGTCCAGTAGGCTTCTTTCTGTGATCTGTTACCCTTCATTATCGACGTTTTTATTATTATTTTTTTTTTTTTTTCGCTAAATAGGATATTAAAATAGAATGATTTGGTTCTATATCGCAAGTTTTAAAGCTCCCTGACAACTGATATTTAGTCAGCAAAGCATAGGAAAACTTAGAAATAAAGAAGCAAAACTACCTGAAGTATTCGGCTATGGTTCATCTAATCATGGGCGTCGTAACGAGGGGCTTGGGTGGTCGCGTTCCTCCCAGATTTTCGTCACACGTATGTAAGCAAACTAAGAAAATAAAAGCATATATTCAGGGGTGTAGTCGAGAGTATACGAAGGTGTATTGCTCAATCTTAGTCATTTGCGCATACTTTCTGCTTCAAGGCGTGTAGTACTATATTCAAAACTAGCATATATAACCTGTGAAATTTTTAAGACTAGCGTATACTCTGTGAAAATTTTAAGACTATGGTGTACACCGTGTGAAATTTTAGGACTTGAGCAGGAAGGTTTTGATATTCTATTATTGCAACACAGCCCCTGCCCGCTGCAGCCCCTAGTTATTCGCCTCTACTTTCTAAACATTTTCTATATAATGTTATTTTACATCCCTGGAGTTGGTGGCCCCACATCGTGGAGGTTGTGGGGACATTATCTAAGCCTTTGGTCAAGTGACCTTACATTTGGACTTGTCAAGTGACCTTACATTTACATAGATTACTATTGAGATAAGTGGGTAAAACTGCATTCAGGTTTACACCTATAATTTCATGATTCTTAGTGTTCATCCTCCCGAAGGGGAACTTTCGAAGATGTCCTCAATTCTAACTATAGAGAAACGTTCTCACACAACAGAATAAACATAATTTCAAACCGTTCATGATCTATATTTAGAAAAAAATAGCACTCTACTAACGTAATTTGCTGTTTTGGAAAATATAAGTTTTACTTATGAATATCTGGGAATCAGTCGAACTGTCTGTATTCTGACGTATTAGAGTTAATGTCCCTTTATAATTCATCACCGATGCTGATGCTAAATGGTACGTGAATCTATAGTTTATGGTAGGATCCGAACCACCATAATGCGTTCAAACTTCACTCAAGGGAATCGAACCTGAGACTTGCTGCAAAGCAGACATGCTTGCTAGACTCTATACTAACTTCCTTTGTATATTTCAATATCATTAACTTTCAGTAATCACCGGTAATCGACCTATAACCAGAGTCGAAGTCTAAGAGGGAGTTATTGAAAATGTTTAATTATCCTAATTTTTATGTAAATATTTCACTTTAGAATATTAGCGTTTAAATATTCCTCTCCCCCATACAACCATTACACACGCTAATACTATGTAACAAGTAGTAACGACTACATATTATCAGGTGCAACATTTAATCAATCAACATATAACACATAAAGCTTATAAAATTTTAATTAGTCAGCTGGATTACTCTTATGAAAAAAGTTGAATAATTTCCACCTTATATGTTAGTTGTTTGACGTAACGTAAGCATGAAGGTAAGCTTAGATCTTTGTTCGAAATTCACATTGAAATGATATTCGCAAAGAATCTTCAGTGGGCTGAATCTCTTTCGTTCCAGGTTGGCTACAAGACTGCGATAATCGTAGGACGTAAAAATGAAGATTTTATTCCCCAGTCAGAATTTTTAAACTATCCCATCTCTTCAAGTCAATAATTGTCTGTTTTGCATTATTACTTTTCAACCACAGAGCAAAATAATTCAGTCACTCTACTCCTGTTTTAATGATGTATGGCAGCGTGTAACAAATTGTTGCGAGGTCCTGGGCAAGAAAAGTTTGTGATCGCTTTTTCAGTTTTTAATTGCTAATTATAATAAAATTTCTGAAAATCAATTAATCTACACATTTAATTATTTGTGCTAAAGAAAATAAAGGTTTGTTCTCTTACTTTCCCGTTCCACCATTTCTTTCATCATCATTCACTTGCAATTTCACCCATCTTCTTTAGCAGTTACATAACTCTGGGGCGCTAAACTAAAGATTTCATCTTTTCTTTCATTACTACAATCTTAAAGTTTGCACGTATTAAAGTTTGCACGACATTATTAATTGTTGAATTGGTGGATTTATAAAAGTCAGTGCTAAATCATTTTAGGCTCGATAATCTTTCCAAGGCCCCTGGAGGCGCTAAGCTCTGAGCGTGCCGTTTAGGGAGGAACGGTGGCTCAGCGATAGAGAAATTACCTTTGTTCGAAGGGTCACATGTTCGATTCCCGTCCAAGTAAGTTCGTGGTGGAGGACGTCGTGTTCGTGGGGTTTCTGGGGATTCTCCAGTTTCCTACCACATTCTCATTCAACTATTTCTTTCATCATTCACTTCTGTCTCCTTTAGCATTTAGCTTGCATAATCGTGGGACCTTAAACTAAAGATTTCATTTTTCATTTGCCTTTACGTATTTGTAGTGTAAGGAATCCTTGAGACAACGTTTGAAAGATATCATTTCATAATTGTGGGAATTACTGAAAATAAACGTTCCAACAATGATAGCTGCCAAAAATGAACCAAGACCAAACTGATAAAGTGCACAAATTGGCCCCTAGGGTAGTTTCTTAAGACAAAGTTTCATATTTATGGCAATTATTGAAAAATATTAAAAATTTTAACATTGTTAAGGTAGGACAAATGTATCTCTATTAGTGGTGAATATTAACAATATTTGAGCATCGAAATTAACCTTACAAGCACATGACACATTTCAGTTTATATTTTAAAACACCAATTAACTTAGATTCACATTCAAATCAATGAAGTCATTCATGTTATAGGTTAGAGTGGGTATATATTTCCGAGTGATAATTCAACAATAGTGTTCTGAAGTATTTTATTTGTTTGCTGACGGAATTTCAAAATTAAGCTCTTTAGATCTTTCCCTTTGAATTTGTTCAAATTCCTCAGTTACGCTACATACATCAGGGATGGCCAACGTGTTGACTGTCAAATTCTGACAGATAGTCCGCGGCAGTCACTCTACCGCCACTCATCAAACCTTGATTTCACCCTCACCCTCATGAAAGCCGCCCTTGTGTGGCTGAATACTTATGCTGTTGGAGGAACATTTTGAAGGAACATTTTGTTCAAGGAACATTTTGAAGTAAAGGCATTGGATACTGTTGATAAATGATGTAAACGGTCACTATCGACCGAGATCTCCATTGTTACAGTTGTTCCATTTTAGGTGTTCCACAGTAAGTTATACTATGATACGATGATATGTTTAGTTTCCTTTCTTTAGGACGTATGTTAAGCAAGGGCGAATCCAGGACGGACTTCTGGTGGGGGTGGTGGGTTGTAATACTGCTACTTAGAGCTACTTTTAAGAGCTCCAAACTCTGGGATGCGTTTTATTTGTATATATAAAATAAAGAAGTTTCCTCTTCTGGGGGGAGCGATCGCCCCCCTGGATCCGCCACTGACGATAAGGAAATAATTCAACAAATAGGTTGAAAAATTGATGCTCTGATCCTCACGAAGGAGGCCCTCTCGAGGCTTCCTCACCATCAATTACCCTCGCCCTCAATGATATGAGGGCGAGGGTGCGCAGTAGTGATGGCCCCACTCTGCCTAACTCTCGATTATCCAATTTGGGTTCCCATGGACCATAGTGAATGAACCAGGGATGCTTTGGCCCGGCATTGCGTCACCTATTGAAATTTTGCTTATGCTTATTCAGGGGCCGCACGATGGTACGAATGATCAGAGGTACCTTGGCCATGCTATGACGTAATAGAATTGGGAGTATTGGATCAGTGGTCATGATGATTCTTTAAAATTACTAAAAATATGGTCTTGATGATTCATTACGTTATGAAATAGTACAGGTTTACGAATGCTTTCGCTCCCTTTTATGGGATAAAATTTGGAGATTGTTATCCATGGACTAACACGGATGCAAATGAAATCTTTTAGTTTTACGTCCCACGCTTATGCCGTTTAGGCTAAAGGAGACGGTGACGATAAGAAAGGAATGAAACTGTGGGAGAAAATTGGAGCATAATGTTGCTCACCACAAAACTATTTTCGTGATGTTTGAACTAGGGACTCCATACAGCAGAGGTGAACGCTCTACCACTGAGCCACCGCACCTCTACTGGTATGAATGAATTAGAGGTGGTTGGTTCGAGCTAATATGTTTGTTTGACGTCACTGAACTGGGATTTTTAGCTTGGAACTTATGATGGCTTGTTTCGTTCCCTTTTATGGGTATAAAATTACCAAAACAAGGTTTGATCTCTTTCTTGATGACCTATTACATTATGAATTAGTAGACCTCAGTAATAGTATAAATTAGTATTAGTATTAATATGAAACTCGAAAACTTTGGAGTTCCTCCGTGGCTAACCGGTTAGCGTATGCGTCTTTAACGTGGGAGACCAGGGTTCGATTTCCGGCAGGAGCTCATGTGGTTCGGATTGTTATCCCTTTGATGAGATGGGCTAACACTGGTGCAAATGAAATCTTTAGTTTTACGTCCCACGATTATGCTAAAGGAGACGGTGAAGATGAGAAAGGAATGAATGGCAGGGATTACTCAGGACACATAAGATCACATTGATTTACATCAGGAGTTGGGGAAGGGGGTGGGCGTATAGGACCTTGTACTCTTTGATGAGTATAAAAAATATTAAAATTTGGACGTTTTAACTTATCCTATTATCTTTCACGAGACATTTTTGTTATATAATAGAGTGCAATGGTTTACTTTTTGGGAGTTATCGTTCCCTTTGGAGCCTTATTACGTTATATGGAGGCATATTTAAAATTATTCCATTAAATTTGATAAGTACTTTGTGATCCATTTTGTTCCGCTTCAGGTGTGAACATGGATACCTTGCAATCGTCCCGAGTTCAATTCTTGGTGCTAGTTTAGGAAATGTTGAATTTAATGTCCCCGCTGATGATGAGAAATGATGAAATGAGAAAACACCATAAACTTACTTGCTTGCGGATTGAAGCAGAGACCTCACACATCAAAAATAAGAGCTGAGTCACCATACTCCATTGAGAAGTCCAGTTTGTTGATTACTATGTAATGGTCCCGAGTTTGATTTTTTGTGTTAGTTTCAAGAGATGTTGAGTTTAACGTCCCCTTGAAACGATGATGAAAAATGATAGGAGGAAACATGAACTCACTTCGTTGTGGATTGAAGCAGGAACCTCACACGTTAGAGACAAGCGCTGAGTCACCGTACTCCATTCAGTGCGAACAGTTTCGCGTATGAAAAGAAGACGAGCAAATTATGTTACATTACACATTTCAGTGCGAGCAGTTTACACTAGGTTTATGTTTCATATAGAAAGATAGAAGATCTGTGTTGTCATCTTTTTACTTCGTGTGCGACTTTGACCTTGAAGAAAACCTTGCTGACTCAGTGCAAAGCATTGACGTATACACATAATCTTATTGTTTAGTTGGCTGTATTTAGAGATGAATCAGACATTTAAGGTTGCTGGTTCGAATCTAGTTGTGTTCGCTGTAACTCAGTGCCTGAGCGATACTTACCGAAATTTTCCAGTGTTGCCAACACTATCAGAATGAATCGATTCATTTAGTCGGAGCAGTTTCGTGACGAAAACTGATTTTTGTTTTGCACACAAAATTTTTTCTGAAACAGAATTTTGTTTGTACATAAAAATTTTTTCTGAAACAGAATTTTATTTGTACATAAATTTTTTTCTGAAAGTTTTTGTTTTGTACACACAAAAAAAATTTCTGAAACAGAATTTTGTTTTCGTACACAAAATTTTTTTCTGAAAACATTTTTTTTTTCGTACACAAAAATTTTCTGAATCAGTTTTTTTTTCGTACATAAATTTTTTTTCTGAAACAGAATTTTATTTTGTACACAATTTTTTTTATTTCGTACATGAAAAAAAGTTCTGAAACAAAAATTTAGTTTGATTTTTTTCCGTTAAACATTGATTTATTTTACCGGTAAACTGATTGAGAAAAAAGAAATTGAAATCGCAGTACAGGAAAAGAATTTGATTTTAGGATGTGAAATAAAACACAAAATCATGTTTCTGTACATTTATTTTAGCATGTGAAATAGAATACAGAATTTCTTTTTCTTCAAAGGAAGACGTGTTCGTGACGGGTACAAATTCTGTAAAGAGAAAATAAAACATATGAATATACATGGTAATATTTATTTTGTTTCCTGTGAAAGAAGAAAAAACAGATTATTAACATAAACTAACTGATCAAGAGAGTAATGTGAGAAAAAGAAAAGCAAATGTGACGTACCTGAATTCCTTTTTTTTCTCCACTGGTATCTGCAAGGTGATGTCATCTGAGTTTGTCTCCTCTCGTGCATCGTTGAAGCATGTCCCGGTCCCGTGTTGCGGTTGATTCTTTGCCCCGTCTTTGGGAAGTGATGTTGGTGGAATTAGGGAAAAATATGGCTGTTATTCTGTTCTGGCTTTTTTATACCCATAGGGCAATGTCTCGTATGTGTCTGGTATTAATCGGCGTTTTTTTATAGTTGAAACTGTACTTCTTTTCTTCAGGTTTTGTGACAAGATGATGATCGTGGGTTCTGTAAATTTTGTGCGGCGTGCTAATGGAGATTTTTTCACTCGATTGATTTATGATCATTTGCTCCAGACTATTGAAATTTAACTTTTGACTTGCAGTATAATTGAGTGTAAACCCACGAATTTTGCATACATAACTGGTTGATTTCGTGTCGGGGTTGTAGATTTCCAAGGCGTACTGTTTTGGGCCACCAGAGACGAATTTTTTAATGTATGCTTTTGGTCCAATTGATTCCAGTTCATTTGACATTGAACCAAGAAATACTTCTGGTTCTATTGTGGGCTGTGATGGTCGTTGCGTGAATATCACTGAATCTGTATCGAAATATAGTACTCTTTCTTGCAGCAATTCTAAATATTTGTAGAGTTCCAGACGAGCTTGACACGTTGTAAATGCTCCAAGGACAACATTAGCATTGTTATTTTGTACTGGAACATCGTCTTCATACTGCCAATAAAGGTATAACAACGAATCATTAACAGGTAAAATTTGGTCGACTTTTAAATCTGGAGCAGTTAATTTCTGATACAGTTCTTTGGGGTCGTTAATGATGGTCGTTTGGCTGAAATTCTCTTATAGCGAGTCGTCCCCAGAAGGCATTCAAACAGAGTTTTGCAAGACTACGACGTGCTGAATTTGAAATTATATTTGCTGCATCCAAAGTTATGCCCTCACGTTGTTGTACCACTTGAATATACTGCTGCTTTTCTTCTTCGGTGACGCAATTGGCAGGCCAACCAGAAGCTTCCAGCTTAGATTTCAAAAATGTGTTAATGTATTCGCTGAATAATCCGCCAGTCTTGGTTTCTGGATCATATACGGTGATGTCGTAATCCCAAATTTCGTAAATTTCAATGACTTGATACCCAAGTTCAATGGCTTTTTGAATTTCATAGGACCCCACGTTCCTGTTAGACTTCGTTCAGTGTCGGTATGTCTACATTCAGAATCTTGATTCAATGCTGTGGCACAGGCAGCACAAAGTGGAAACAACAACTTCTTATTTGAGCGAAATGGCAGCACTGGATGAAACACATTTCTGCTAGGCAAAATCTTCAACTTGACCAATCCGTTGACATCTTGAATGTCGGGCATTTCTGGATCTCCCTGTAGATATATTCGTGGATGTCCTATTGGATACCGTCCACATTTATTCACATAAGGATACAGGGAAACGATATCCAAGAATTTTATTTCTTCGCCTTCATTTTCATTTGCGACGTGGTACAATTTAATGGCATTAACACGGCCACCATAGAAACTGTCTCTTGGATTTAATGGTGTCTTATTCATATAAGGATGTGTGCTTAAAGAAGAGGCCAATGCTGGATTGGATTTTAACACTTGACGAAATTCACATTCCCACATTTCATGTACTTCATATCCCATGGATCGTAATAATTTGATTTTACGCTGTGTTCTCTCGTAGCGATAGTTCATCGTTTCTTCGGAGTTCTCATAAATGGGCTGATTACGGCCTGTACGGACACATAGAGTACAGCCATGAATTCTGCAACCTTGAAACTCATACGCGTGTTCCTCTTTAGTGTCAGGATCTTTGTAGTAGCCGTCCAGATGAAAACCAGCAACATAAACTTCTTTTCCTCTCGCAGCATGCAGAATTGAATGACCCTCTTTTTCCTCCATGTAGGCAAGCCGCTGCAAAGCAATCCGTGACTGATTGTTTGTGTGACGGTATCCTCGTGCAGGAAGAATGCTAATAGTATGGGGTTTTAAGAAATTTCGTCGAAATACTAAATTGCACGCACTCGCCAAAGTAATAGTCTCCAGGAAAGGATTGACGTGAGTTTCTTGTTCAAAAGTGGTCATGAAAGATATACAAGCCATTCGAAGTACATTGACGTCCTGGACACAATAGTTCACCAATTCTTCTTGGAAAATAAACGTATCGTTCTGGTGTTCGTTGTACCATGTCATGAATTTTTCTCGTTCATCCACTTTCATTTCATCTGCACCATAATAATGGATGTCCGGTAATTTTCCCACATACGCTTGATTTGCAGCAGTATTAAAAAAGTGTGGAAAATATCCTTTGGTCGCTGGTAAATGAAATGCCTTGGATAATTTACTTAAAGCAATTGGCATGAAATTTAAGGAATCAATAAACGATAAGTGATTCACTTTCATGCTTAAAATTTTTGCTCCATTCAAGATCAAAGTAGGTTTCAATTCATGTTTTTCCACTAAAGATTTAAGAATAAAATGACCATCATATCCCTTAGAGTTATGTGCCAAAGATACAATAAGTTTGATGTTGGGTCGTGGTTGACGTAAATACGCAAGAAAGGCATTGATCGGATCATCTTGAAAAATAGGTTCCCGCTGTCCACAAACTTCACACGGATGATGTATATCTTCATCTTGCACACAGTTGTAACATACTTGTTGGGCCACCAGTAAATTGGGATTATGAATGAATGTTTCTTCATCAAAGAAAGTATCCTGTGTGGCTTCGATATCATAGAAGACAATCATAGCCTTCTTGGCATGTAACACTGATGGAACTCCAGGTTTTAATTGAATCGTATCAGGCTTCATGTAGCATTGGTGAGTAGACGTAACGTGTTTATGGCACACATTACAAAAATAATCTGTACAATCATGTTTTCTTTCCCCTGTATGGACAAACGAATAAATGCGTAGACATTTGGCACACTGTTTCACCATCTTGCATATTGGTTGGCCCTTATGATATGGTACAGTCAGATGATTTGTATAGCATGTTTCACCATAAAATTCACGACTGCATTCTGAACACTGCTTCTCCGTATTGGTCTTACTGCATGGCGGTTTCTGCAAACATTTCTCACACATGGCCGAACAGTTCTTAACGTGTCTATTAAGATGATCATATTTTTTGCGGCATGCAGCACAATAGTATTTAGTAGAAAAAACAGACGTTAATGATGTGATGATGTCATAATGAGAATTGATGCACATTAAATTGATTGGAATTTTGTCTTCGCCACCTGCCCTTCATACAGAATATCTTCTCCGGAAAAGCTGGTGTATATGGTAAGTTTATAATCGGTCAAGTAGCGTTGCAATTGTCGCAATTCTTCCACGGATCCCCCATGGTCTAAATTCACTGATGATCGAGACAAAAGTTCATGTACGGCTGGGAGAACGACACACTTGCTCTGGTTGTGATATTGTCTGTACAGTTTCTTGTTCGTATCCTTATATTTCTTTAGGCCAATAGCAATCACAATTGCATAAGCCAAACATTTCTTGTCGGTGTGTTTCACTCGTAAAATGCCAGTCTTGCGTTTTAGTAACTCGTCGTTTAATAAAAGACCTCGACTCATTCTCCCAAATCCACGGGGCACATCCACATGATGAAAATGGACAATGAACGGTTCGTTCATGAGAAAACTATCGTTACTTTGAAGGATGCGATCAAAGGAAGCCCATAAAGTTTCCAGTGTCAGATTACTTGCACGCCGAAAAGATAAATAAAACGGTTTGTTCTTCTCATCGTGAGATAAAATCGATAATCCAACCATCGATAATTCGTCGACATTTTCCAATAAGTAATCCAACATCTGTTGAAAGGAGGCCTGAACCCACTCAACAATATCGGTGTCACTGGTCGGAGCATTAATTTGAATTTCCAGCATTCGTCCTTCAAGATTAAAACGCCGATAATGTCTATTGATTTCTCGCAAGACAGTAAAGCCAGAAGTAGCCATATTCAAATAGGAAAAAGGTAAGGTAAGCAAAAAAGGAATAGGCAAAGAAAACAAGTATCTAAAACGAGAAGAAGAAAAAACACGAATTAAAATTGAATTCAGAAAATCGCTAACACGTTTAACTGTATCAAAATGACTACACGATCAATCCTAAAAGAATTATCATATCTCAAACAGTTCTACTGTTAAAAATTTTTATTGTCGTCATACTGGAAATCAAACCTGGGACCAATATGTAACTGACCTAACTTTCTGTAGTGATAAAAAGAATGAATGAAATTGTTTTTTCTAACTATGCTGAGAGAATCATTGTAGTAAGCATTTTCCTCTGACACTGAATTTTAAACGTATAACGAATATGAAACGAAAACAAAATCTCATGCGCTTGCTTTTCTCGAGCTAAGGCAAGAAAGACTCGAATTCGTTTCTCGGCGGGAGATAAACTGTAGGTCCACGTCTCACATTGTAGGGAACAAATTCGTGCGTAGTTTCTTTGTTTACGTTCATGGTAACTTTCAGAAACTGAGCTAAGTGGTTAGCGTTACGCACCTCTGGCCCGGGTTCAACACCCAGTATGCACTCAGATTCAACATTATGCTGTATTCCTAGCCCCCCACTACTGAAGGGACGCTAAACCAAAATCAACAAATTTCTCGTGCTTACTTCTAATGTGTGGGATTTCCGGTCAAGTAAGTGAGGGTTATTCTTCCATTTGCTAAATATTTCATGCTAAATAAAACAGTGATAACAATGTTATCCTCATGCAAAAGCACTCCATTGATATTAAGAAACGCGGTTGATACTTACCTCAAATTCAAGGAACGGAGTCAAGTCACGCTGTCACTAGAGGTACACCTTCGTTCATTCAAGATCTTCGTGGAAGTAGGACTTGAAAATGAAATTAAGAATTTTATTTAGGTCTGAAACGGATTCAACTATAAAGTGACAACACTATCAGCCAATCAGAAACGAGGAAAATAATAAATGACATCACGGAAAACCAATGAAAACACAGCTTTCATCATGTATCATGAGCCGAAACGTGATGTAAGAAACAATCTGATTGGTTGTGACATTATTCACGTTTTTCTCCTTACACATCAATCGTTACGACATCTAGTATCGCAATTTTGATCATGACATCATACCGTTGACTCGTTAGTTTCTTACGACATTTCAAATTACCACATCTAAAATGTGATTCATTTTCCTCAAACTTGATTGAAAATGTAACACTCATCGATATGTTACGAAACTGTCTTTGACATGAATCTAAAGTTGAGCTTTAAAAGTCCGTCAGCTGAGAAAAAAAATGCTGATGTAGTATAAGCAGATTCTGCAATTTCACAATAACAAACTTCTATGTTTAACAACGAGCAGAAATGTGTAGTAATGTAACATAATCTGTTCATGTTCTTTTTCATACGTGAAATTGCTCGCACCAAAAGTGCATGGTGACTCAGCTCTTATTTCTGATGTGTGAGGTCTCTGCTTCAATCCGCAAGCAAGTAAGTTTATGGTGTTTTCTCATTTCATCATTTCTCATCATCGGCGGGGACATTAAATTCAACATTTCCTAAACTAGCACCAAGAATTGAACTCGGGACGATTGCAAGGTATCCATGTTCACACCTGAAGCGGAACAAAATGGATCACAAAGTACTTATCAAATTTAATGGAATAATTTTAAATATGCCTCCATATAACGTAATAAGGCTCCAAAGGGAACGATAACTCCCAAAAAGTAAACCATTGCACTCTATTATATAACAAAAATGTCTCGTGAAAGATAATAGGATAAGTTAAAACGTCCAAATTTTAATATTTTTTATACTCATCAAAGAGTACAAGGTCCTATATGCCCACCCCCTTCCCCAACTCCTGATGTAAATCAATGTGATCTTATGTGTCCTGAGTAATCCCTGCCATTCATTCCTTTCTCATCGTCACCGTCTCCTTTAGCATAATCGTGGGACGTAAAACTAAAGATTTCATTTGCACCAGTGTTAGCCCATCTCATCAAAGGGATAACAATCCGAACCACATGAGCTCCTGCCGGAAATCGAACCCTGGTCTCCCACGTTAAAGACGCATACGCTAACCGGTTAGCCACGGAGGAACTCCAAAGTTTTCGAGTTTCATATTAATACTAATACTAATTTATACTATTACTGAGGTCTACTAATTCATAATGTAATAGGTCATCAAGAAAGAGATCAAACCTTGTTTTGGTAATTTTATACCCATAAAAGGGAACGAAACAAGCCATCATAAGTTCCAAGCTAAAAATCCCAGTTCAGTGACGTCAAACAAACATATTAGCTCGAACCAACCACCTCTAATTCATTCATACCAGTAGAGGTGCGGTGGCTCAGTGGTAGAGCGTTCACCTCTGCTGTATGGAGTCCCTAGTTCAAACATCACGAAAATAGTTTTGTGGTGAGCAACATTATGCTCCAATTTTCTCCCACAGTTTCATTCCTTTCTTATCGTCACCGTCTCCTTTAGCTTAAACGGCATAAGCGTGGGACGTAAAACTAAAAGATTTCATTTGCATCCGTGTTAGTCCATGGATAACAATCTCCAAATTTTATCCCATAAAAGGGAGCGAAAGCATTCGTAAACCTGTACTATTTCATAACGTAATGAATCATCAAGACCATATTTTTAGTAATTTTAAAGAATCATCATGACCACTGATCCAATACTCCCAATTCTATTACGTCATAGCATGGCCAAGGTACCTCTGACTCATTCGTACCATCGTGCGGCCCCTGAATAAGCATAAGCAAAATTTCAATAGGTGACGCAATGCCGGGCCAAAGCATCCCTGGTTCATTCACTATGGTCCATGGGAACCCAAATTGGATAATCGAGAGTTAGGCAGAGTGGGGCCATTACTACTTGCGCGAGGGCGAGAAAAAGTTTTGAGCACGAAGGCGAGGGCGAGCCAGGATAATGGACAACTCCTATCGCGAGGGCGAGGGTGCGCGAGGATGAGGACGCTTCGATGGCGAGGGTGAGGGTGCGTGAGAGCGAGGAAAAGCTTCGACGAAAAGGGCGAGGGTGTGCGAGGGCGAGGAGAAGCTTCGACAGCGAGGGTGAGGGTGCGCGAGGGCGAGGACAAGCTTCGATGGCGAGGGTGAGTGTGCGAGAGGGTGAGGAAAAGCTTCGACGGCGAGGGCGAGGGTGCGCGAGGGCGAGGACAAGTTTCGGCAGCGACGGCGAGGGTGCGCCAGGACGAGGACAAGCTTCGATGGCGAGGGTGAGGGTGCGCGAGGGCGAGGACAAGTTTTTGCCGCGAGGGCAAGGGTGCGCGAGGGCGAGGACAAGCTTCGACGGCGAGGGCGAGGGTGCGCGAGGGCGAGGACAAGTTTCGACAGCGAGGGTGAGGGCGCGCGAGGGCGATGGACGATTCCATTCGCGAGGGCGAGGGTGAACGAGGGCGAGGGTCAACTGCTACTGCGAGGGCGAGGGTGAGTGTGGTCGAAGTAAAATGAACATCTATGGGTAGGACTAGCACAGATTGAGATAGGAAACGAAAGATAGGGAAGATCTTTCGATCTTTCCATATGATCTCTGATGTCAGCAGACTTGAGTTCTTTAAAATGTACAGTTCTTGCATTATTTGAAATAGAGCGCCTACATCCCATTTCTCGCATCAGAGTTACAGACGAAAAATTTGTTTTACGATTGTTAAAGTAAATACACCTTTCTTTAACTAAAAATAAAGGGTGAGATTCAGAGGACGTTATTTAGAGGGATCAGGGAGGAACAGTTATCCCTCCTGGGTTAGAGATTTATATAGAATTTATCAATATAATAGTAGTAGGCCTATATAAGTGAAAGATTGCTATTGAAGGTGACGAAGATCCTGCTCAGTGCCGTGCCATGGGGGAGGAGCAAGCGGGGCAACGACCCCGGACGCCGAAGAAAGGGGCGATAAATTCGGGAGGGAAAAAGAAAAGAAAAAAAGAGAGGAATGAAACACATGTGCACATGTGGGCATGTGCACATATATAAAATGAAAGGAAAAAAAGTAATAAAAAGTGCTCAAAATCAAGGAAAAGTAGGATTTACTTTTTAAAATTTTCTCACCTTTCGCGGCTGGTCTGTCGACCTCACTCATATGTATGGGGGTGCCGTAGTATACTCTCGCCCCAAGCGCTGATTTTCCACGACACGGCACTAATCCTACTCAAGATTTCGTAAACTAAACTATTGATGTGTATGCAGTAAAGAAACAAGGCTTAATATGCTTGATTTAGAATCAGAAGTGTGAGAAAGAATGATAACTTTTTGTTAAGATATTCCTATGTATGTTTGTTTTAGGACAAAAAATATTTGAGCTAATTTAATCTTTTTAAAAACTTCTACATTAGTAATAAACAGTATCTACTGAATATAGGAAATAATAACAAAAATAAAAATGTTAGCTACTGTAAATAGCAGTTTAGTCTAAAATATTTTTGCCAGTCTTTATTTAATTTTTTGATAAAATTAAACGATTGTTTTTTTTTAAAATTATAATCTCACATTGAATATTTATCAGCAATTAGTCTTAATATTAGGTAAGATGTGCATGTGAATGGAATTGTTAAATATGCTGCTTTCTTGCAAAAATACAGAAAAACAACCCTCCCTCCGAGGAGTTCACATTCCCCCTAGGTGAAAATGTCTGAATTCAACACTGCTGGGGGACAGAACTTACAAAATACCTGCTTGGGAATACAAGTTACAAAACACCATGCTTGAAGGAACTAAGCCTGTCTGGTTGAAAACATCGGATTTGTGTTAATGGTTTTGTATTTGTATACTTATTCCTAATCTGCATCGTAGAGGTATCTAGTTATAAATAAAGTATAAAGTTTCACTGATATTTTCTGAGGAACTATTGCCATAAAAATTATGTAATTTTACCGTAAATGCAAATTGAGTTGCATTTTGACCAGAAAATGCTGGAATTTTAACCATGATAATTAAGCCTCTAAAGTAAAGCTACACCAAGGATTGCAACTACGCTTATAAAATATCATTTTTGAGCGTACTGAGAGTCTGTTTTGTCCAAAAGGTTAAATTTATGTAATGATTTTGTATTAGTATACCTATTCTTAACTGTGGCGGCCGGTGGGTTGTGGTTTCGGGTGTTGCAGTACGAACGATCGGAGACAGAAGATATAAAATGGACTCATTGACTAATAAGCATAACTTTAGATGCAAATCCTATGTGACATGTTAAATTAAATAAAATTCTGTTTTTAAAAAATAAAAAATGCATAACGTTTAATCAGATTAATCACCTTAATTAATTAGTAAGTTCATTCTTCTCTCTTTGATTGGAGCAAATCTGCCTAATACATGCTGGTTGAACTCTAGTATTCTTATTGTCAGGTCTTTTTCGATGGAAAGCATAACCAATGGTAATAACCTTTCTTGGGACATTCAATTTCTTGAAAGTGTCAATTCTTCTTGGTGCGAGAAAATTTTTTTTTCTTTTACTGACGCCATAGGTACAGGTAATATTAATTTCAGAAGCTTTGTAGATTCACTAAATATTTTTCCTAGATTATTGTGAACAATTCATTCTAGCAAACTCAGTCCCTGATAGTGATCCGAATTCCTCTTCAGTGTAGACTGAAGAGAGTTCGTAGCAGAGATTAATGTTATAAAAATCTGTACATTGAACACGCTTTATTCACAATTTATCTAGGAAAATTTAAAATAAATTGTGGAAATGTATTTAGTGCATACAACATTACTGCCATAAGATGTCCTGTAAATTTAAACCTTTTTTTTTTTTCGAACACTCTCCTGAATTGCACTTTGCTTGGTTTGTCTAAGCCTTAGTTGTAAGTTTTTCCTCGGTTGAAAGCTGGGCAATTTTTTTGTAAGTTATTTACAGAAGTCATGGTATACAATTCATTCAGAATTTGTAGGTTATGTACAGAATTAAAGCACACACAATAAAATTAAACCTAATAACTAATAACCAAAACAGCTGATACAAAAGAGATACTGGTATATGAATTGCGAATGTTACATATTCATACATAGGGCTGTCAACTGGCCGGCTTTTCATTGGCCTGGCCGGAAAAATTGCTGTTATTTTGATTAATGCCGGTGACGGGTACAAACTTCTCACCAGTCTCTTTATAACCGTTTTTTTTCAAATTTGTATCTAGTTCGAATTATAGATAATGAAAAGTAGCTGTCATTCTGTAAACTCAAAACTATTACCTTTCACCATCTATCAACGATTAATATATTTTGTTCACCTGTTTAGAAAATTTTAGAGAGATGACAGGAACTGTATCAGGGAAAATTTGAAATTTACTTTCAAGGAATTTTATACATTTATTAAGAGTGGAAAAGGACTTCTTAAAGCAAATTCCCATAGTTGAAGTAGAGACTATATGTTTAAAGAGTGAATTTCATTTTCCAAATCCAAAATTGTCACTTAAAGATTATTATACTTTTGTTCATCTGCTTCGAAAATTTTAAAGAAATGGTAGTTACTGGTAAATACAATAAATTGATCAATGCCAATTGATCAATTTCAGTTTCTCATAGCACAATGTATCTATTAAGCTTATTAGTGAATGTTCTAAGGACATACAGAATATAAGTGTTAATGCACTTTTGTTCACGATAGTACATTTCCTTTCAATGGATAGGTCCGAACAGAGATACTTCACGCTGAGACCTATATCATATAGAATTTTGAGGAAGTACCGTTTTCTTTTTATTTTACAGAGTTGGCAACCCTATTCATATATCAACACACACACACACACACACACACACACACACACACACACACACACACACACACACACACACACACACACATGTGCGTAAAAGAAAAAAACTACATTCCAAATCACCCGTCTTGGTTGTAACGCAATGCACGATGAACACAATATACTTCCACATGAGACGAAATAATGTTTATAAATGTCATACGTTCTGGAAAGCAACCTTGAAACCCGCCAGATATAGGAACAACATGTTAGCTGGGAGGGGTTCAAAGTATTTGAGGAAGCTCCAATACGTCTACGTAATAACGAACCTGTCTTATACTGTACCCGAAAAGATAAGTAATTCTTAATTACTGTCACCTATATTTTTAGAAAAAATGATAGAACGATTATTTCTACAAGAAAAGAAAGAGTATATGATGAAGCGTAAAATAAAATATTTAGCGTACATCAATCATTTCTCTGTTAAACAAGTATAGTTCGTTAGGAAAGTCTACAAATGTTAATCAAGTTTCGAAATTTTTGGGAGGTCCGGACCCTGTGGACCCCCTCGTGCATTGCTGACTAGTCCCAAATTCAATGTGGTGTTCCCCACCATAAAGTTTTATCAAGAATACCGTATAAAATATACTTATTTTATAAAAGAAATATGTATATACTAAAATACTATCCACAGAGGGGGGGAGAGGGATTCTGCATGTTGACTTATTAATATTTGGTTTACAAATTACTGTAGAAGAAACCTTCATTATCTATATAAGCTAAGAATTAACTTGTAAATGGGGATCTACTTTCATTTGATTTCTGCTTTACTACATATTTTCTTTCTTATTTTCTAATTCTGCTATCACTTTTTTTTGTCATTATAATCATTTGCTTCAGTATAAGTACCGTAATTTAAAAATATGAATGCATAAAAACAAATTCCATTTGTTAATTGCTAGTGAAATAAAATTCAGAAAACTTATTTAGCGCGAAAAACCTTCTCATTCACTGGAAACCATGCTGTGTTGCAGAAGCACTGCAACGACCAGACCCTTTAACTTCTGAGATAGGGGAAAGAGACTTAACATTCGCTCCAATTCCCGCGCTGAAGGAATCTGGTCGTTGTATGCTTGCTGCAACACAATATAAATTAGAGACTCTCTGACGGATTATTTTTCACTTTTTAAAACGGATTAACGAAACGAACAGTTACAGAAGTAAAAAAAAATGTTATTTAAAGTATATATGGGAGTATTAGAAAGTATTTTTTCTGTTCTTTATTACTATTGCTAGTAATATTTTTTTTCTAGAAATACTTTGGTTGTTGCGCAACGCTTCAACACTAACATTAGCCGCCACTGATTCTTAATCTGCACAGTAAAGACATCTAGTTTGAGAGAAATATACGCATAACGTTTCGAGAGTTGAAAAAATCACTTTTGATCAAAGAATATAGTTAACTCATATTTTAAAGAGACAGTATTGAGTAAAATGGAAATAAAACTCTCATTTCTCTTCGTTGTAAATCATGTATAAAATGTGATCGTGTCTAACAACTTTTCTATCCGTAACTCATGTGGCAACATCGTATGTGTCGCAATGTGCTCTGCCATCTAGTGAGAAAGTTTTATCCTAAAGGTGGATAGCGATCCAGCTTAATACATAAATATATAAAAATGTAAATACGCTTAAATATAATATTAAACTAAGATAGAAATAAATAATATTAACCAGATCTGACCAATTTTCCCCACATATATATAAATTTTACATACTAATACAGTTATACAATTCTATCATTTTACACAATATAATCCATCAAGTGACCCAAAGTGAAACTTGCATATCCGGCATCTTTGAAAAAAAAAAGTGTGAAAGGGCACACTTTTCATATTAAGTTCAATCGTCTCTCTCTATCTTTTCCTTAACTATACAAGAAAGGAAACTACATACCCTTCCCACCACATAAAGACAATTCACATAAACTTCCTGTAAACACGAAATTCACTTTTTAAAAATATTTTTTTATTATTTTAGGCAATCAGATGCTTCACTTTAAGCGTCTAAAGTCCTGATAAGTTCAGATATTCCAATAACTTCTACCACATAACACTATATATTTTCACACTTAATTAACACAATACTTTAATGTGGATAAGAAAAGAAAATTAATACAATGTAATTATGGGTGGGTCGAGTTTTGTGAGTTCATTGTCTTTTAGGGCGGCTATACACTATAAGATAGATCCTAGGAGATCTCTATACGATTTGTCCTAGATTCAAAATCTCAACGTGTATGGTATCAGATCGCATGTCACTTAATGTGTCTGAACGATCTTATGAGATTTCTCTTGTTTAGAGCACGCTCTATTTAGGAAAGAAAATTCGTAAGATTTCGATTTAAGCGACATCAGGTGAGAGAAAGTGAAAACAAAACAAGTAAAAACACAACTGATGAGGTATCTTCTGATCATGCAGGTTTACTTTAGGTGTACCACTCGAAATAATTGTTGAAAAATTATAATTTGTCACTGTTTCTTAAATGATTTGCGTTGACCGACATGAAAATATCTAACATAGCATAGATAAAATCCCTCAAGGGGACTATCAAAAGCAATTGTTGATAAACTACAATTCTTTTACGATTTGCGTACAAATACGGGGTCCAGATATATAGTATAAAAACTATAGTGCAAAAAACGCAAACCAAGTTGCGCTAGGTGGTTTTTAGAAAGTACGAATGCTATCGAGTCAGAGCAGGACGAAGCGGGGGCCGAGCGTCAGCTAGGGGTTGCGAGCGAAGGAAAGTGCGTGCGAGCAGGCGCGTCAGTGAATGTAGTGTAAACGACCCCCGTGAAGTTAGCGACCAAAAGTTTAATAAATCGATATTTTTTTAGAGTTCTGAGTAGCACTCAAAGAGTTCTAGAGTTCTTGCTAGGTTAGACCAATAGTTCTGGGTAAATAAATATTTTATAGCGATTTTAAAGTTTTGGTGCTAACTTCACGCAACACCAAAAATCTTAAAATGTCTATATTTTTTAGACTTCTGAGTAACACTCAAAGAGTTCTAGAGTTCCTGCTAGGTTACACCAATAGTTCTGGGTAAATAAAGATTTTATAGCGATTTTAAAGTTTCGCTGCTAACTTCACGGAAAACCGAAAATCTTAAAATGTCTATATATGAGAGTTTAATGAGTTAACTTACTGATTTCATTTTGTTCGAATAAAAAATAATTAAATTTTCATTTGGCTTAATTGAACCATTCTTCAGTGTACTATGTAAAAATATTATTTTTTAGATAACACTACTTGCATTTAATATGCGATAATTTTGTATAAAAATAATAATTGTACCTTTTACTAGAATGAGATAATTTCTAAGGCGGAACTATGTGGACTACTCGATGGTCTCCTTAAGCTACTACTTCCGCTACGTATACAATTTCAGCTGAAAACAATTTATTTTATTATATTGTCAATACAAATTTCATTTTGTTTTTTTCTTTATACAAGGAATAAACAATAAACGGAAACAATATATATAGTATTTTTATGGTATTTGCTGCAGAGTTCTTGTTGACATTGTTAAACTCAAGGATTGTTGTTCACATTGTTAACAAAAAAGTCGGGCGACAAAATTACTTTCTTAAAATTATAAACAGGTCACAAAATATACGATAATGCCCATTAGTCAATACATGAAGGTTATGCTGTTTCCTATCCGATAATGGTTAACTTTTTATTTTATAGCAACTTAAATCAACAACTGAGGAGCTTGTTTCCAAAATGTACTATATCACAGTTAGGAATTTTTAAAGGAAATAGAAAAAACAAATATTATCATTAAATTTTGCTGTAGAATGGTGATTCAGTTTCATGTAGGTAGAATATTTTACAATTTATTTTTATGATGCATAATTCTTTGAATACATGTAATTAGTAATTTTTAATAAAATATTTAAAATTTTAGAAATTATGGATATGGTACCTTCTGGTTTTATATGTGGATGTAGTACATTTTGGTATTTTACATTTTGGTGCTGGTTAAGAGTTCCGAGTAGCACTGGTAATGTTCTACAGGGTTCTGTTGGTACAATGGTTAAATATTTATTTCTAACAATTTATGCGCCACTCGCGAACAGATTCTGAACAAGGTGATAGAACTCTTTTATTTCGCAATGAAATAGAGTTCTGAGTAGCGCTATAAAAATTTAGATTAACAATTTATGGGACGCTCGCAAGCCGACTATGAGCAAGGTGTTAGAACTCTTTTATTTCGCAATGAAATAGAGTTCTGATGAGAGTCTTGAGTAGCACTTGTCGATTTCTATGTTTTGGGTAACATTGTTTGAATTTTATTAGGCACGTGTTATATACTTGTTAATGATTTGCACCTATTGCATGTGTGGTCAGTACATTATGACGAAACATTTATTTCCCATTTATTCCCTTATTTTGCGAGAATTGTTCTAAATTTTAATGAGAAACTTTAGAACTCTTCAAGTGCTACTGACAATTGTAAATACATAAAGACTTTTAAGATTTTTGGTTTTGAATGAAGTTAGCAGCGACAATTTGAAATCGCTATACAATCTTTATTTACCCAGAACTATTGGTCTAACCTAGCAAGAACTCTAGAACTCTTTGAGTGCTACTCAGAACTCTAAAAAACACAGACATTTTAAGATTTTTAGTTTTGCGAGGTTAGCAGCGAAACTTTAAAATCGCTATAAAATCTTTATTTACCAAGAACTATTGGTCTAACCTAGCAAGAACTCTAGAACTCTTTGAGCGCTACTCAGAACTCAAAGAAATATAGACATTTTATGATTTTTGGTTTTGCGTGAAGGTAGCACCAAAACTTTAAAATCGCTATAAAATCTTTATTTACCCAGAACTATTGGTGTAACCTAGCAAGAACTCTAGAACTCTTTGAGTGCTACTCAGAACTGTAAAAGAATATAGACATTTTAAGATTTTTGGTGTTGCGTGAAGTTAGCACCGAACTTTTAAAATCGCTATAAAATATTTATTTACCCCCAACTATTCGTCTAACCTAGCAAGAACTCTAGAACTCTTTGAGTGCTACTCAGAACTCTAAAAAATATAGAGATTTTAAGATTTTTAGTGTTGCGTGAAGTTAGCACCAAAACTTTAAAATTGCTATAAAATCTTTATTTACCCAGAACTATTGATCTAACCTAGCAAGAACTCTAGAACTCTTTGAGTGCTACTCAGAACTCTAAAAAAAAAATGTAGAGATGTTAAGATTTTCGGTTTTCAGTGAAGTTATTAGCGAAACTTTAAAATCGCTATAAAATCTTCATTTACCCAGAACTATTGGTCTAACCTAGCAAGAACTCTAGAACTCTTTGAGTGCTACTCAGAACTCTAAAAAATATGGACGTTTTAAGATTTTTGGTGTTGCGTGAAGTTAGCAGCGAAAGTTTAAAATCAATATAAAATCTTTATTTACCCAGAACTATTGGTCTAACCTAGCAAGAACTCTAGAACCATTTGAGTGCTACTCAGAAGTCTAAAAAAATATAGAGATTTTAAGATTTTTGGTGTTGCGTGAAGTTAGCACCAAAACTTTAAAATCGCTATAAAATCTTTATTTACCCAGAACTATTGGTCTAACCTAGCAAGAACTCTAGAACTCTTTGAGTGCTACTTAGAACTCTAAAAAAATATAGAGATTTTAAGATTTTTGGTTTTCCGTGAAGTTAGCAGCGAAACTTTAAAATCGGTATAAAATCTTTATTTACCTAGAACTATTGGTCTAACCTAGCAAGAACTCTAGAACTCTTTGAGTGCTACTCAGAACTCTAAAAAAATATAGAGATTTTAAGATTTTTGGTTTTCCGTGATATTAGTAGCGAAACTTTAAAATCGCTATAAAATCTTTATTTACCCAGAACTATTGGTCTAACCTAGCAAGAACTCTAGAACTCTTTGAGTGCTACTCAGAACTCTAAAAGAATATCGATTTATTAAACTTTTGGTCGCTAACTTCACGGAGGTGTGAAAACGAGTGGGTTTTGGCAATGATACGAGTTTGAATAGCACATGTCATGGTATCGTGGTAGTAGCGCTCCACTTGTAAACATAAATTATAGCTTCTGTAAACTATGCAGAAATACACCGGTGGTGGAAAATACTCCACCGGTCATCTTTCATATACACTCACTTAGGTAAATGTTTCGCAGAAGGGGTCCAGAAGTAAGCAGAACATACAAAATTTACAGGAGAAATGGAAGATGGAAGTACTTAGACCTAACACAACCTAACCAAACCTAACCTAATGAAATTAACTAACTTAAACTAACCTAATATTAATAGAAGTAAGCGAAATTCTATCACTTTTTGAAAATTGTGTTAGACCCAACGTAACATAACCATAACTAACCTGAACCAACCTAAACTAAACTAATGTGAATAGAAACTACCGAAATTGTAACATTTCTTAGAAAAAAATAGCTACACCCTTTCTGCTAAACATTGTCTCTCAAATGATTTTACAGTAGTAACCCTGCAGTTGTAAACATAAAATACAGGTGTACTACTTTGTATTTAATTATGTTGCTTGCAAAAAAATAAATAAATAAATAAATAAATAAATAAAATAAAGTTCCTTATAAATGTCTTTTCATGCAAAGCATTAAATTTTACTTGTAAATCTTCTGAAATGTGGTTTGCGAAAAGTGTACTAGCACCCTTCTAACTTTTATGTTTTGTTTCCTTTCTTTTTTTTTTTTTTTGAGGTATCCAATTTAACAATATAGCGCCTGATATTATCAGTGGGATGTGCAGTGTAATTAGCATAGTAATTCTTCAACTTTGTACTTTTATTAAATAGAACTATTTCACAATGTTGATAAACGTCATTCGGTCAGGCAGGAAAACTCTTCACGTGTATGGCACAAAAAGGGTAAGATTTCCTACAAGATATATCATAACATTTTTCCGAAGATAAATCCTAAGATATTTCCTAGGATTGATCTCGTAGTGTATAGCCCGCCTTACAGTCTTTTCCCTTAACTGTTAGAGCAAGGGAAAAATCTGACCACATTCCTCTTTTGCAATACACTATAATAATATGTACACCATTCAAGACACTGATTAAATCACTTTCACATACAAAACAATAAATAAAAGCATTCCCTGGGCAAGCTTCACACTTTCCGAATTTCAGTTTAATGTCTCGATCAGTATTTTAATGATAATTTAATTAATTAATAACACTAGTCGACAAAAGAGAATACTTTTTCTCTGGCACACAGAAGAAAATACCTGATTCTAATACTTTTCACGTAGAATTCGCATCTGCAATCAGTTTTTCTCCATCACCCTCAGTTTCCCCGTGACAGAGAAATTTTCGGGAAATTTCCCTCAAATTTCCTTTTTAAAACAATTTTTATACCTGTAGCTCGGGTACCCTTAGTCTGTGTAAGAAAAGGAGATCGTTCAACGTCCGTCTTTGTTCAAGTGTCTGAAGTGTAAAGTTATCAAGTAAATTATCGTACGGTTCGTATTTTGGGTAAAGTCCTGTCCTCTTGTACCTGAGAAAACGCATGAATTTGCTTTGTATCTGCTCTACTTTTTGGCTACGTGTTTTCACAGAAGTGTTCCAATTAACCATAGGGATGGTACCGAGACCGAGACGGACTTTTATATACCGAGACGAGACCGAGATCGAGACGGACTTTTACATACCGAGACGAGACCGAGACAGACCTCTATAAATCGAGACGAGACCGAGACGACACCATGGTCAGTCTCGAAAGTCTCGGTCTCGTCTCGAATATTGATAGTTATTTTGCCTTTACTCAAAATTTGTTTCGTTGCTGTATAAGATGATATGGGAACGGTTGACTGATGTACCTGCAAGTGGCGTATTTAGGGGGTAGGTATCGGGCTCAAGCCCCTCCCGAAACAAAATTCCTCTCTATCTATCTATCTATCTATCTATCTATCTATCTATCTATCTATCTATCTATCTATCTATCTATCTATATATATATATATATATATATATATATATATATATATATATATATATATATATAGGGTAGGCCATTTTAATCAATCCACGGAAATATCTGAAAAATGATAAAACATAGAAGAAATTTTTGAAGTACACGTTATACTATATTACTAAGGGGGAAAACCAGTTCCGCCAAAGTACCCCTCTCCGCCCCCCATAAATGGGGGTAACGGGGGGTAACTTTGAAATGTCAAATGGGAACATGGGTCGAGTAATACCTCGTTCGAAAGGTCTTGGAAAACTAGGTAACGCTGTACCAAAAGATGTTTCATATGGAGCACCAGTTTCAAAATGACCGCCATGATATAGTTCAGAAACTCCAGTAACCGCAGTATGAAAACCATGGAAGGTAAATGAATGGAACAAAATTGAAATACGTAAATATCATAGGGCATATCGAATGATGTAATCCCTGTGATCCCAGTGGCCTCTCTGAAGGGGTCTTGGGGGCTAACTTCAAAATTTCAATGTCCGACCGGACAACGGTTCGGGCGTACGCTTGACCTACCCAATGTTGTTTGGAAGGCAGACTTCATGGATAGAGAATTGGTGCACTGAGTTAATGCGGATGGCCACAGTTACATTTTGATTAACTATTAGCACTCATGTCATATTGTGAGCTTGAGGGATGAAACGGTGTGTACGTATATCCCAGAAATGCTTTCTGAATAACCAGCACGCATTGCATAAAAGTTTCTGTGGCGACGGAGATTAGCAAATTCACACGTTTGTAAGTTCCAGCAACTGCATTATTCGACAACTTCTTTCGTATAACGTTCGTTCTGTTTTCGCATCAAATCATACTCAGCCACACAGATATGCGTTACCATTCAAATAAAATTTCACCTTTTTTAAGTCACTACAGCGTCATCCTTACAAACAAATGTTTCAACCACACCATACCTATTTGTAAGGTAACCTTAATTTGCGAATTAAAGTAGAGTTCTCATTTGAGCTTTCACTGTTACTTTCCACCCTACTCACAAACAGAGCGCAGGGAGAGATTATTTTGCAGGATTTGGATTTCTCTCTATACATTATGGCAATTTTACTGTAATATTTTTATCTCTGTTGTATTATTCTCGAGCCTTGGAACGCCTCCGTGGTTTTCCTATTTAATTTTCGTTATTTTCATTTATGTCTAACCGTATTCATACTATGGGCACTAGATGTTTTCTTAGACACAGTCACCATGTCTTGGTGATCATTTTGAAAACGGTGTCTCATGTCGAAAATTTTCTTACAGAAGCTGTTTGATATTAATTTGTCTATGTAACGTGATGTTACTCGCTTCAAGTTGCTATTTGAAATTTTCAAGTTGGCCTCGGATACTTTTCAGTTGGCCCTAGGAGCCACCCCGACAACACCTCTCGATGTACCTTACATCAGTTAGTTACTCCAGTTTTTCTTCTGTTGATTTATCTCCAATCGCTTTCATACTACGGGTACTAAACCTTTTCTCTGACACGGATACTATGTTTCGGCGGCCTTTTGAGAACACTGCCATTTCACCTCAATCGTCTTCTCCTGCAATATCTTTGATTTTGCAAGATTTATCGAACGAGGTACCACTCGACTCATGTTACTATTAGAAATTTTGAACTTAGTCCCCAAGACCCCTTCAGGGAGGCCACTGGGATAACAGGGATCACACCATTCGATATGTCCTATGATATTTACGTATTTCAATTTTGTTCCATTCATTTACCTTCCATGGTTTTCATACTACGGGTACTGGAGTTTCCGAACCATATCATGGCGGCCATTTTGAAACTGGTGCACAATATGAAACATCTTTTGGTACAGCGTTACTTAGTTTTCCAAGACCTCTCGAACGAGGTATTACTCGACCCATGTTCCCATTTGATATTTCAAAGTTACCCCCCGTTACCCCCATTTACGGGGGGCGAGGAGGGGCACTTTTGTCGGAGTTGGTTTTGCCTCTTAGTAATATATAACGTGTACTTCAAAAATTTCTTCTATGTTTTATCATTTTTCAGATATTTCCGTGGATTGATTAAAATGGCCCACCCTGTATATATATAGGGTGGCCCATTTTAATCTTTCAACGGAAATATCTCGAAAACGGTTGAACATAAATGAACTGAACAAAAACTAAAATAAGAAATACCAAGAGGCAGATCGAACGGCGATGTCATGGTGCCCCCCAGGGCCGTCCTTCAAGGGAGACCGGGGCGCAACTTTAAAATCTTAAACGGAAACGTGGGTCGAGTGACACCTCGTTCGATAAATCTTTAAAAACTAAAAAGCTATGTGGCAAAAGATTTTTCATATCGGTCACCGTATTCAAAATAGCCCCCAAACCTGCATCAGATGAATTTCCAGTAGCACTAATATGAAAACGGTTGAACATTAATGAACCAAACAAAAATTCAAATATTATAAATCCACGAGGAAAATCGAATGATGTTGTCCTGGTGCCCCCCAGGGCCGGCTTTCATGGGAGCCCAGGCCCAACTTAGAAATTTTAAACGAAAATATGGGTGGAGTGATACCTCGTTCGATAGATCTTCATACACTAATCAGCGATTTGGCAAAAGATTGTTCATATGGGTCACCATTTTCAAAATGGCCGCCAAGACATGGACCATGTCTTGGCGGCCATTTGAAAACGGTGACCCATATGAACAATCTTTTGCCAAATCGCTGATTAGTGTATGAAGATCTATCGAACGAGGTATGCCTGTATCAGATAAAACGTCCAGTACCACTAATATGAAAACTTTTGCAGATAATAACGGATGAACTGAATAAAACTCCTATAGAAATAACAGAGTGTATTTATCATTCAAGGACTCGAAAATGTTGCAACGGAGAAGATTCCTAGAGTAAAAGTGCCATAATGCAAAGGAGGAAATCTAATTCCTAGAAAATCATAGTTCCAACGTCCTCTGTAAGTGGGTGAAGCGGGACAGGGAGAAACGGTGAAATTGCAAATGAGAACCTTAGTTTTTGCAAATTATATCTATACAACAAAATTATCTGAAATGTGATTTTATAACAGATAGGTCTTTTTTTTAAAAAAAAAAAAAGTGGTAAAATTCTTGTTAAATATTACTTTCCATTTTGATTGCAGGCAATGATTTGTGCAAAAATGAATCAACTGAAATGCGAAACCAATTTGTCGAACAATGCAATTTTAGAACAACGTGTACAAATGTTGGTTTTGCTCAAAAGTCGTCTGCACAATATTGGTTCATTACTTCATTACAGTACCAGTCACTTGTACACCCATGTGTTTCAGACAAACCATAGTATACCTATTGCAAGTAAAAGTGGGGTTCTCATTTGAGATTTTACAATTCATTTCCGCTTCACCCACTTACGGAGGGAGATCGGAAAGATAAATTTCTAAGAATTAGATTTCCTCTTTAGCATTATCTCACTTATACTTTAACCCTTTCACAGAGGAAGTCGACTTTTGTCGACAGAAACAAAATTTCCTTAACATGCGAATGTCGACTATAGTCGACGTGTTAAAATTTGTTTGTCCGTATCTTGGCTTTGTCGAGAGTAGTCGCCAAAGTTGTACCGTTCATTTTTTTTTGTGTGTTCTATTGTTTTCGATAAACAATAGAAATCTCACAGAAAACCTTTGGCGACTACAATCGACAAAACCAAGATACAGACAAATTTTAACACGTCGACTATAATCGACATTCGCAGGTTAGGGAACTTTTTTTCCGTCGCCTTCCACAGTGAAAGGGTTAATAATCTTTTTCTTCGTTGGAATGATAAATACTTTCTGTGATTTCCTATACGAGTTTTATCCTGTTCATTTGTCTCCAACCGTTTTCATATTAGTGGTACTGGACGTTTTATCTAATACAGGCACCACGTCTTGGCTACCATTTTGAACACGGTAACCGATATGAAAAATCTTTTACCACAACACTTTTTTAGCTTTTGAAGATCTATCGAACGAGATATCACTTGACCTATGTTTTTCCCATGGACAATTTTGAAGTTGGGCCCTGGGCCCCCATGAAAGGCGGCCCTGTGGTCACCACGACACCATCTGATGTGTTTTATGTAATTTCCCTGTTTCACGTTTTGTTCTGTTCATTGTCACAACTCTGTTTTGGTATTTGAAGGTCTATCGAACGAGGTATCACTTGCCCCATGTTTCCATTTAAAATTTTAAAGTTGGCCCCTGGGCCCCCATGAAGGGCGGACCTTGGGGACACCACGACAACACCATTCGATGTGCCCCCATGGCTTTCCTATTTGAACTTTTGTTTGATTCATTTATGTTCAACCGTTTTCGAGATATATATAGGCGCGGATCCAGGGTATGATCAAGGGAGGGGCTAAACCATACTTTGCCTCTTTATCCAGTGTAAAGCAGGATTGAAGCTCATTTTATTCAGTGTATACCTGAACGTTAAGGGGGGATATAGCTCCTATAGCCCTTCCCTTGGATCCACGCCTATATATAAACAAGCAGTGTTGCCAACTCAAAATAAAGTTATATTTTCTCAAATTGCACTATGTAAGGTATTACCTATTTCTAATTTAGATATTAAATAAAACCACAATACCACATATATTATGCAGTGTAACAAAGGACAATACAGTATCACTAACATCGACATTTTGGAGATCTCTGATAACTCAAATAGCATACACGGTGCAATGCGCATCATTTGTATCTTAGCGTCAAATACTATGATCATGGTATAATATATTTCGAATGAATGAAGAAACAAAGTTACAAGAAATGAAAAATTTAACTTTTTCTAAAGACTTTACTTCGAAAACATGCTAACATATCGCGTCTCATCATGTAGATGCTTCCAAAAGATTTTGATCTTAATATCATTAAAAGAATTGTTATTTCAAACCGTTTCAGAGATACCAAACACATGGATAGTGATTGTTTTATTGCTTAAAATAACGCATTTTGGTAAGTTTTTATAATGATTATTGTTTTAGTTTGCTTCTATAACATTGCAACAATAGTTTTTCGTTGTTTCAATTGAAACAAGTTGCAGTTCCATTATTTTAAACAGTGTTGCCACTTAAATTGCTAAATATTATTCTAAATATAGTGCAAACAACGTAACTAAGCTGCAAAATATTTTAATAACACGTAATTTGCTTTATGGTGCAAGAATGGTTTCAAAAGACGACGTTTTTCATAGTCTTTGGGCTATTTAGTTTTCGTTCCAGTAATACATGTAAATGCAAATTGTAACTGAAATTAAATGTAACTGATAACTTTTCAGTAACACTAGTTGTTGTTCTAAGCCTTAGACCTGATGTACACAAAACCATGCGTAATTAAAAGTTCTAAATACACCCTAGTTACATTTCACTTGTTTTAGTTTGACCACCGATCACCTCAAACTCGATCCATACCATTAGCAATATGCAATTATTCAAGGACTTACAGTTAGTAACACACATTGTGTTGATTTTTGGTTTGTTTTGTTTTAGTTTAACGTCCCATGATTATGCTAGGGCGTCTAAAAAAGACGTGGAGCTAATGATTATAGTGGAAACCGAACCACTTCGGTCGTTCAACTGTACTCCCACCGGAAATCGAATTCGGGACTACGCGAAACGAAGTCAAGCGTGCTAGCCACTAGACCAAATGGAGGTCCTCACATTGTGCTGATTTAGATCATTGAGTCAGTGTTGCCAGTTGCCTAGATAAAAATTACCGTATCTGTGCTCCAAAAGTAGCGGATTTGAACTATTTGTAGGCCAAATATATACAGTAGAAATAAATTATTTGGCAACTAATGACTGGTACTAATTGAATAATTTTTAACATGGGCTGGAAAATGTGCTGGACATATTGCAAGAAATTATTATCGATGAACAAAAACAATTCTACACAGGATACCATGAGATAAAAACAGCCTAGGAAACGTCCTTATACAAGAAGGTTTGACAAGATCAAGAACAACTGGGGAGTAACCTGAAAAAGAATTGCTCAAGATAGATAGTTGTGGAGAAGACCTGGAATGACCTTCATCCAGCAGTGGATTGACAATGGTTGATTATGATTTATTATATCTGGACCTCAGAGGTAAACTAAACCAAGTCGTAATTTCGTAATTTTACAAGAGAAGCGAAAAACCAGTTCCCTAAGTAAGACCTATAGTACTGTTTTCAAACTATACTAACTAGTTACAAAGTAATAGGATGTTTTTAGACTTACATTTTTACACCACTAGAAAGAACATAGTCTATTTTTTAAAAAAAAGTATTCTTAACTCAATTTCGACCGAAAAATGACTTAGCATAGTCTACCTCTAAAGTTCATGTATATATATAACTTTTACTAGGTAAGGTAGGGTAAAAACAGATCCAAAATTTAACGAAATTCGTACAGCGAAAAACAAATTTGATCCTTCATATTGCAGCAAAACTACGAAAATTAATACTAAAGAAAACTAGAAATTTAAGAATCACTTGTTTTGCCGGGACAGAGAAAATAGATACATATAGCTCGAATTACCTATATACATACATTATATGTATGTCTATGTTTCGCAGATTTCACCGTAATGAACGCATGATGAGTTTTCTCGAATCAAGATCACATGCACCGCTGAGAAAAATGAAATGAAATCTTTGAGTTTTACGTCCCACGGTTATGCCGGTTAGGCTAAAGGATACGGTGATGATGAGTAATGAATGAAATAGTGGAATGAAGAAAGTGGGAGGAAACGGGAGAACCCCGAGGAAACCCACGCACACGGTGTTTGTCCGTGGTGAACGCTCTACTACTGAGCCACCGCGGCCCCATGCACCGCTGAGAACTCAGGAATAAGCTCAGGGGAACTCAGGAATATGTTACGGCACTGGATACATGCTTCTATAATACATTACGACCTTATAAACTTGTACAAGAAACATAATGTACTTAAAGTGAGATGCGAACTATATGAAACATAAAACTTTGAATCTAACTTGTTTGGTGATCCAACCCGAGACCACACATAGCAAAGATGAGTGCCGTAGCTCCCACTATAAGATTAAGGAAGCGCCTGTTTTAAAGTGTCAATTAAACACTGAGATGTGAAACGGTAATAAAGCAATTGATCAATTTGAAACAAAATATTTGGTAGTAATTATTTATTCTATTTGTTAAGATAATGAACGTTATATTCTGCTTTTAAAATGACGATCAAAGCAGAGTGTTTTGGATAATAACTGAGAAATTGTAAAATTTCAATTTCGGTACGATTAAATACATTTGTGCTGCTATGTGTTGCGTTATCCGTTAGGAGGTATCGAACAATTCTGATTCAAAGGAAGTAAATAAACTATTGTATAGTACTGATAGGCAGTACTGAGACTATTTGAGACAAAGTCTATTGCTGAAAGTGAAATATGGGTTACTATTAGTGTTTTATAACAGGTATGTTATACCCACTGATGATTGATCCCGGAACACACACATGGAAAGCATTAGCGCTAGCAAATTAGCTACGAAGAAGTACATCATGTCATAATTCTGTCAAAAATGAAGGCAAAAAGTAAGAACCGGAAACGACAGACTGTACGATAATAATACTTTCACAATTTTAATTTCATACTATTTATTTCGAGACTTTCGAGAGGAGACCCGAGACGAGACCGAGACTTGGCCTTCGATACCGAGACCGAGATCGAGACAAGCATCTGTTGACCGAGACGAGACCGAGACTGCGATTTTTGACTCGAGACGAGATCGAGACCGAGACCGCTAATTATCAACCGAGACTGTACAAAGTCTCGTCTCGTCTCGTCTCGATACCATCCCTAATTAACCATTATGTCAGCAACTATGAGCTTTATGTGAGCAACTATGAAACATACGTCGGATACAGTGAACACTCTAACGGTAATTGTGATCACCGATCGCGGCTAGTAGCCTTTAGACGTCAAGTGTGAAACATTTTCCCCAATGAACACATGTCCGCTCACATGTCAACAATCTCATAGCTGCTGTGAAAATATTCATAACTGCCGTCAGGAGGTTCACAGTTGCCTTCAAAACGTTCATAGATGCCATCAATAGAATCAAAGTTGCCGTCAATTCTCGCAGTTGCCGTCAACATGTTTATATGTGTCATCAATGCATTTGAAGTTGCCGCCAACTTATTTATAACGGCCATTAATCCCCACACCTACCGTTAATATGTTGGGAGCGAAAGACCACAGTCGCCACAATAACTTTCACACTTTCCGTAAAAAGGTTAATAGATGCCGTAAAACGTTTCACACTGGCTATAAAGAGGTTCATAGTTGCGGTCAGTGCTCAACATGGCCATCTGTGTTTTCATTGTTGCCGACGTACACTCTTTAAAATTCAGGTGGTTTCATATAAAATTCTCCCTAAAGTTTACAGATCCTTTACTAGAATGTATTTTTCAGGTGAAATTTCGGTATTTTAGCGCAGTGTATGCAGCATTTGGCAAACGATCTTTTGTGCTGTTTAAAGTTGTTACCATATTTTGAAAAATAGAATGGATATAAAGCTACGCAAAAGAAAATAACTTAAAAAATGTGTTTTTATTATTTCTTCTGGTTTAGTCGAAAATAATTTGAGGAATTATTAAATATTTTTAGTCTTACATTTCGTGGTTGTAGGCACTGTCAAGATACTGTTATTAGATATGACAAATAAAGGCGTTTCCGCAAATGAAAGCGTGTTGCTGATTTGGTCAAAGAAAAATATTTGTCAAGCACGTCATGCGATTGTAGTCTGTTTTTATAAGAAGAAATACGAGACTACGTGAACATTATAGGTAAGTACATTTCTTATTATAATTTTAAGTAAACTTATAAGGTGCGTATTGCTTATAATTGTGGATTGAAGTTTCTTTATTATTTCATTATCATCTTTTGTGTAAAACGTTAGCCGGCGAAACACCTCGATTTCCGCATCAGAAGTTTGATCCCCTGTTCCGTGTACAAATAATGCAGAGATGTTCAAGTCATATGTTACGCAACACCACATAAGAAAAGTATGTTCGGAAAATATTCTAGTGCAAGTAGTAGTGTTTATTGTCAATTTTTGGGCAAGGAAGACAATTGTGCTTTTGTGACGTAGAGTCAGGGGTGTAGCCAAGGGTGGGGCCATCGGGGCCAGGCTCCCCAAATGGTTTCCTGGCCCCCCAAATGACCAGCTTTTAAAACATCATAGTAAAATTATCTCGCTTCATTCATTTAAAAGTAACAAAGTTTATTGACAATTAATAATTTACGGTAAAATAGTATGGAGAAATATTGTTTTTCCATACCGATCGAAAAATAGTATAGTATCTCTTCCTTATACCGATCGAAAAATAAGATACATTTTTGTGACAGCAGATTACACAATTTACTGCGATTTATATTTGACTGTTTGAAGACAAAGGTACAGCCATAAAACAAAGGTACTAAACTGATTTGTAAGTACAGTATATTTTTATATGCTTTAACAAGTGTTTTAAAAGACATAGAGGATGGAAAATTTGTTGAGAAACAATGTTTTTATTCAATTTGGATTTCATTCGCTCTCTCTTTTATTTCTACGCAGTGTAACAAAATAATAATTTTTTAAAGTCACGAATAATAAATAAATATTTTGTCAGGAAACCGTAAAGAAATTAAGTGAAATTTCAAAGAAAATCAATCTTGTGTAGATAGGTTCTGTATAGAAGGTCTTAAATTTAAATATAAAGTTAACCAAGAAAAGTTTTGTTGATTTTTCACTCACCACCTTCGAACATCGATATGTCGCCTAACCTGTAAGATCAAAAATAGTCCCCATCAGCATCGACGATCTCCTGAAAACATTCTAGAAGGCCATGGAATCCATCGTGGTAGAGCTTGGAGGGCCGTGAAACGAAGAAGGTATCAGGTGCATTTTGGACTTTCACTAGGGATTTGAACTGACCGTCTCTAAGGTGATTGTTCGAAGAATGGAACAGGTGATAATCGGACGGTGCAATTCCCGGGGAATATAGCGGTTGCAATATTGTTTCCCATCCAAGGCGGAGAATGGTGTCCTGAGTCATCCTAGCCACGTGGGATTTTGCGTTGTCCCGTAAACGAGGACCCATTTGCAATTCAGAAGTGATGACTCCAGAGTTTTGAGTGATGACTCCAGAGTTTTTGTTGAGCACAGCTCAACTGCTGACACTACACAGTTGCATTGATACTCTGACCAGCTGGTAGCAGTTCCCGATGCACGATGCACCAAACACACAGAAGGACCTTCTTCTGGTACAGTGCTGGTTTCGGCTGTTTTGAAATCGGTTCATGGGATGCTAACCAATGATGACGGCGCCGTGGAGCTTCGTATAGAACCCAGTTTATATCACACATCAACGCCCTGTCCAGAAATGGCTCCGAAACAGTAAATAAACACAGGCGACTGCCGCGTTGCCTTCTGACCCGGAGTCAAAACATGAGACCCATCGACCCAACTTATAGTGTTTCCCAAGTTGATGGGTGTGCTGCCGAATGGTTTCTCCACATACTAAATTGTAGTTCCAATTCCTCTTTGTACATGTGTTGGTGTTTGGCACGTGGTGTTTTCGAGTGTTTCGTCATCGTCCTTAAACTTGTTAAACCAACGCCGTGTCGTCACGACACCCTCACCAAAGGCCTGGCATATCTTCTGTCCCGCTACAGCGGCGTTTGACCTCCATTTGAACTCGTTCAGCATACATGCTCTTATAACACTCTGTGGATTTCCCATGTTCCCTCTGTCTTTACGCAAGTTCACGGTGTATCTGAATTGCCACAACCAGGTAGTATGTTGGATATAGTCATACCAACAACTGACGTTCGCCTATCTCCACTCGCATTCAACTCACGGTGTGAGGTCCAATTGAACACAGACCTCCACGAAAAGGGACAGAGCTTCCTTGGTTATCTTTATAGTTATACACAAAAGTATAGCGTTTGGTTCCGGGCAGAAGTTCTTGACTAAGCGTAATAAAAACTATCTTGAATATAATTTATGGATAATAATAATAACAACAATAATAATAATAATAAGAAGAAGAAGAAGCTAAAATAGTGTTTTTAGTTTTCCAGAAGGAAACCAAAATTTTCCTTTCTTTCAGGCCTCAAAAACACTAGCAGCAACATATTTTTTGTCTTTGTACATTGTAGCTGCCCCCCCTAAAAAACGACGGGCCCCTCCTACACAAACCTGCTGGCTAAACCCCTGCGTAGAGTAAGTGTTAAAATGTTGCCATTTACTACGAAATTCTCTGTCACTACCATAGAAATTGTTTCTTAACAATTCCTAGGTGCACTCACCGTTCTTTGTGTAAATACTGCGTCGGGAAATATGCCACAAAACACAAACCAACCTGTATTACGTTCCCACAAAAACACGAATGCTATTTAGGCGTGTCAGGATAGAAGAGCCTGAACGATAGCGAGTGGTGCGTCCGTAGGGAGCAGGCGCGTCAGCGATGATAGGTATGAGCGAAAACGAGGATGTTGCTGAAAACACTACGTTAAATTACATTAATTTCTTTACATCATTCACTGCGATGACTTAGGTTTACGGTTTGTACAATTCAGACACTGCATTTAGGAAACTATAAACAACAAACTGGTTTGGGTTAGCTTATAGTTTCTCTTCCAGTCTTGCACATATAAGATCCTCAGTGTTACTTAATTCACAAAATATAGCCGAGTGAGCGAAGGTGCTTAGAAGCTCAGCAAGGCTCGTTGTTTTCTACCTTTATCACAATTTAGACCAAAACAAGGTACTCAATTCTGAATTAAAACACTTCATTACAGTCTGTACGCTGTAAGTTGAAATCATTCCTAATTGAGAGCTGTAGTGACACTTTTTAATTTTTTTTTTAAATTTTGCTCACTAAACTTTACATACCATCTACCATATGTTAATGATTTACTTATTTATGCACTTCGTCAACTTAAGTTGAATAAACTTATTTTTGCTTTCGTTTTTAATGCATTTTTGTTATAGATTTTGACGACGTATATGAGCATTTTGAGAGCATCTGTGAACACTTTGACGGCAACTATGAGCATTGTAACCATAACTATGAACCATTATGTCGGCAACTATGATCGATGTGTCGGTAATTATGAACCATATGTCAGCAACGGTGAACACTCTGATGGTAATTTTGAGCAGTGACAGCAACCATGAGCTTTTTAATGCAAGTGTGAAAGTTTTGACGGGAACTGTGAAGTTTTGACGAGAAGTGTGAGCTTTCCGGATCCTGGCTTTTTGGGCTATTTTTTAGACTTTCAGTCAAGCAGCTACTGTATGGTCACTATTTATCCTAGGATCATGGTTCATACCTCATTCTCTTCAGAATAGAGCTGGCTTTCAAATGATACCACTTGCATGCTTATACCATATACCAGAATCGGTAAAAAAATGTCAAAGTGAAAGTTTCGGAGGGAATTTTTTTCTCGGACTTTGGCTCCCCCTGCCCCCCCCTGTGTGAACGTAGCCATCTAAAAAAATCTTAGAAATAATACTTGGTATACTGAATGTTAGTGCCAAATTTCAAGTTTCTATCTTGAATAGTAAGGGAGGGAGAAATTTTATCAAAATTTCCCACCATGCCCCAAATTACCACAAAACACTATGATCTCAGGGAAAAAATTCCTGAGACATCCCTAATTACCCTAGGGTCATGTGTCGCCCATATTCTCTTCTGAATACAACTGCCTTTCAGGCGGCACCATTCACATGTCTCCATCGTGTATCTAAGGCGGGAAATTGCAAAAAAAAAAAAGGATTTTTTGGTCTAAATTTCCCTTTTTTCAAATTTAGCCCCTCTGGACCCCCCTGTTTTAACGCAGAAATCTGAAAGAAAATCTGTTAAATACTACTCGGTGGACTGAATGTTTGTGCACAATTTCAATCTTCTAGGTGCAAAAATAAGCCCGCCAGAAAAAATTCAGAAATTTCCCCATGTTACCCTATACAGAAGTATATTTTGAAAAAAAATCACTGAGACGTCCCTAATTACCCTAGAATAATAATTCGACCGTCATTTTCTTCAGAATGGAACTGCCTTTCAGACGGTATGACTCACGTGTCTCCATCATGTATGTGAGGCGGGAAAATCCTGAAAAACGGGATTTTTTGGTCTAAAAATCCCTTTTTTCAGTTTTTTCCCCCTCTGGACCCTCCTGTTTTAACGCAGAGATCTGAAAAAATCTGATAAATACTACTAGCTAGGCTGAATGTTTGCCGTGTAACGTGGGTTCCTGTCACCACGTCATGGCGCGTCCTCAGGTTGCGGATCGAGGAGAAGGCCTCTAGATATAGAGGTTAGCTGCGAATATACTGAATAAGCAGTCGCGGACAGCCGACTAGGAGTGGTCCTCCAGCTTGGGGGTTTGGGTAAGGCTAACACCCTCATCCTGTAAAAAAAGGTATTTGTTCAGAAACATTCACAAAAGCCTCGGACAAGGACTGATAACTTGGCACGACCTCGGCAAAAGAAAATGGACATGAGATTTGGAACATGGAATATTAGAAGTCTTTATAGGGCAGGCGCGTTAAAATCTGTTACGAGTGAGTTAGAGAAATACAGGATGGACTTAGTAGGAGTTCAGGAAGTTAGGTGGGAAGGAAATGGATCTGAGAATTCCGGAAATTTTACGTTCTTTTACGGGGAAGGAAATAAAAATCACCAGTTAGGAACAGGGTTTTTCGTTCACAAACGAATATTACCAGCAATTAAACGGGTTGAATTTGTTACTGACAGGCTTTCTTTTATTACTCTCAAGGGACGGTGGTGTGATATTATTGTTTTAAATGTACATGCTCCAACTGAAGATAAGGGTGACGATATAAAGGATAGTTTTTACGAAGAAGTGGAACGGATATTTGACCAACTCCCGCGATACCATATGAAGATTCTATTAGGGGATTTCAATGCGAAGGTAGGACGAGAGGATATTTTCAAACCGATTATAGGGAACGAAAGTTTGCATAAGGAAAGTAATGACAACGGTGTTAGACTCGTGAACTTTGCAACATCCAAAAACCTAATCGTGAAGAGTACAAAATTCCCACATCGCGACGTTCATAAATACACTTGGACATCACCAGACGGAAAAACGCATAATCAAATTGATCACGTTTTAGTAGATAGAAGAAGACAATCTAGCATAATTGACGTCCAGTCGTTTAGAGGGGCTGATTGTGACACTGATCACTACCTGGTAGTAGCGATAATACGGGAGAGATTATCGCTCAATAATATCGTTCAATATTCAATGTCCGAAAACGAAGAGATTTAATTTAAAGAAATTAGAAGAGAGCCATGTAAGAAAGGAATACCAGATTGAAGTTTCGAATAGATTCTCGGTTTTAGAAGACTCGGAAAGCACTAGTGTTGAGGATACTTGGATTGAAATTAGAGATAGCATTAAAAGTTCAGCAATAGAAAAATTGGGACACGCGGAAATACGTAGGAACAAACCATGGTTCGACCAAGAATGCATTAAACTAGCAGAGAAGAGAAAACAGGCAAAATTACGGTGGCTACAAAATCCGAATGAAATAACTACACAAAATTTCGCAGATATCAGGCGGGAAACTTCCAAAACTTTTAGAACAAAGAAACGCGATTTTTTGAAAGCTAAAATTAAGGAACTTGAAGATAATAGTAAAAATAAAAATATTCGGGACATGTATAAGGGGATCAGCGAATTTAAGAAAGGCTATCAACCTCGTGCTTATATATTAAAGAAAGCTGACGGAACAGTTCTCACTGATACGGATAGCCTCTTAAATAGATGGAAAGATTTCTTTGACGATTTGCTGAACACGCAGCCAAAAACTAATACGCGTGGAGAAAAGGAGATACACACCGCAGAACCGTATATTCCAGAACCCAATCGAATAGAAGTAGAAGCCGCTATAAAGAAATTAAAGAAACACAAATCTCCGGGTGTGGATGAAATTCCGGCTGAGTTAATTTTAGCTGGAGGCGAAAAATTGTGGAACAAGATACACAAACTCATTCTCCTTATCTGGAACAAGGAAGAATTGCCACAAGAGTGGAAAGAATCAATCATTGTTCCAATTCACAAGAAAGGCGACAAAACTGACTGTAATAATTATCGAGGCATTTCTCTTCTGTCAACATCCTATAAAATCCTTTCAAATATTCTATTAGCAAGACTGACCCCATACGCAGATGAAATTATTGGAGATTATCAGTGCGGATTTAGACGAAATCGATCAACTATCGACCAAATATTTACCATTCGCCAAATACTCGAAAAAAAGTGGGAATACAATATCCCGGTACATCAACTATTTATTGATTTTAGAAAGGCTTACGACTCGGTTAGAAGAGAAACATTGTACAACGTTCTCACAGAACTTTGAATACCGAGAAAGCTAATTAGATTAATTAAGATATGCTTAAGTGAATCCCAAAGTAAAGTCCGGGTAGGAAAATTTTTGTCCACGAGCTTTCACGTCCAAAATGGCCTGAAACAAGGAGATGCGTTGTCGCCATTGTTATTTAACTTTGTTCTGGAGTACGCTATAAGGAAAATCAAAGATAGCAACCAGGGCCTACAGTTGAACGGTATTCACCAGGTGATGGCATATGCTGATGATGTAAATTTAATAGGGGATGATAGGAGAACAGTAGAAATAAATGCAGAGATCTTATTAAATGCTTGCAGGGACATGGGTTTAGAAGTAAATGCAGAGAAAACTAAATACATGGAAGTGCGTCGGGACCGTAATACGGCAAATTGTGGGGGCGTTAAAATATTAAATAATACTTTTGATAAAGTGGATACTTTCAAATATTTAGGATCAATATTAACAGATGAAAATCATATTCACGAAGAAATTAAATGTCGACTAAAAGCAGGGAATTCGTGTTACTATTCGGTTCAAAATCTCTTGTCGTCGCGAATTCTGTCGAAGAATTTGAAGCTTAAAATATATAAAACGATAATCATGCCTGTTGTTCTGTATGGTTGCGAAACATGGTCACTTACTCTGAGGGAAGAACATAGACTGAAAGTATTTGAGAACAGGATCCTGAGAAAAATATTCGGACCCAAGAGGAACGAGAATGGGGAATGGCGGAAACTTCATAACGAGGAACTACATAGTTTATACGGCTTACCCAACATTGTTAGGGTCGTCAAGTCTAGGAGGCTTAGGTGGGCAGGTCATGTAGCTAGAATGGAAGAAAGTAGAAACGCTTTCAAAGTCTTGACTGGAAGACCCATAGGAAAACGACCATTAGGAAGACCTAGGCGCAGATGGGAGGATAATATTAAGATGGATCTCGCAGAGATAGGAATACAAAGTAGAAACTGGATGCAATTAGCTAAGGATAGAAGTCAGTGGAGAGCTTTTGTGAACGCGGCACTGAACCTGCGGGTTCCATAGGCCATAGAGTTAGTTTTAGTTTTTTTTAGGCTGAATGTTTGTGCACAATTTCAATCTTCTAGGTGCAAAAGTAAGCCCGCCAAAAAAAATATATATATATATACCCACCATGTCCCATTTTTCCGTATATAGAAGTATATTTTTCAAAAAATCCCTGAGACGTCCCTAATTACCCTAGGACAATGATTTTACCGTCATTCTCTTCAGAATGGAACTGCCTTTCAGACGGTATGACTCACGTGTCCCCATCATTTATGTGAGGCGGGAAAATGACGAGAAGCGGGATTTTGGGGGTAAAAATATCCCTTTTTTCACCCCTTTACCCCTCTGGTTCCCCCCATGTTTTAGCACTGACATCGGAACAAAAATCTGGTAAATACTACTCGGTGGATTGAATGTTTGTGCAAAATTTCAATCTTCTACGTGGAAAAATAAGCCCGCCAAAAAATATTGAACCTAGGCTTAGTAAATGAGAAAATAAATTTTTGACTTATGACGTTATCACCTCCTATGTCTGGACGCAGGAAGGTCTGAAACCATACGTAATGTCTTCTACAAGGCCTCTGGATTTGGAAAACAAACAAACAAACAAAAAAAGAACGGACGAAAAAGCTCAAATAGAAGAGAAATAACACAATGTACCATGAAAAATGCGTATGGTACAAATTGTACCATAGGATCCCCAAAGGGATATGAGCATTTTTAGAGCAACTGTGAACACTTTGACGGCAACTATGAGCATTGTAACCATAACTATGAACCATTATGTCGGCAACTATGATCGATGTGTCGGTAATTATGAACCATATGTCAGCAACGGTGAACACTCTGACGGTAATTTTGAGCAGTGACAGCAACCATGAGCTTTTTAATGCATGTGTGAAAGTTTTGACGGGAAGTGTGAGCAGTCTAGCGACAATTATGTGCATTGTGACGGCCACAATGAACGGCCACGGACACTATGAACCTTATGGTGGCAACTATGAACAATATGTTCGCAACTATGAACCAGATGTCGCCGCATTGACATTTTGCCGCCATCAATGGCGGACCGCCTCCTAGTTGAGCGGCCAGGCCGCCAACACAGGCGGTGCCAAGGCGGGATGTGGGCGTTGTCACATATGCCGTTTAGCAGCTCTTTCTGCTGGCGGCCAGCCAGCTACAACATCTTTGCCACTAAAAAACCTGATTGGAGAAATCGTCGTCTGGTCGCCCTGCCTGTATGTTCGGTTTGCGTTCTTCATTTGTTACATGGTGATGTAATGTGAGTGGACTCCTTCGAAGGTTTATAAAGAGAGCTTACACATACAAGTGAGAAAAGACGTTTTGTGAGCGATAGAAATGTGCATACATTATACCGTGGTGGTTTTCCAAGTGAACAATAGTCTGACAACTGTAGCAAGTTGCTGGTTAAGCGAAAATGACAAAAGCATGATGTGTAAGTGGCCTCTGGTGGGGAAGACGACGAATAAAGCAATTGTTAAATTGTATCCCTTCACTGGTATCTTCCCAATGACTATAGTTAGCGTAATACATGTGTTGTTGTGTGTTAGGAGCCTCATAAATCAAATTGAAGTACCGCTAATTTTATCATTTTTCTGTAATCAAACTAAAAAAATTGAAACATTGTTTTGTAGGAATAGCAGTGTGCATGAGATACAGTTATCACGAGTCGGCTAACTGCTTTCGTTAAACAGAAATGTGTGGAATACGCATTAACGAAATCAGCTAGCCAACTCGTGATAACTGTCTCATGGTCACTACTATTCGTACTGTAATGATAACCTAGAATCAGGACAATATACACTGGAAGAATGAAAAAGGACATTCTGTGCCATTTATCATCAAAATTGGCCAAAGTAGTATTGTTTGGAAGAGGAATGCAATGATTACCTAGGATCAGGACAATATACACTGGAAGAATGAAAAAAATATAAAAAACTTTACTTCTAATATTAAACAAAATAAACCTGTGTTTTCCTACAAGTCAACAAGAAACCGTTGGAAAAGTTTCAGTGGCTGCATTAAGACACGGAACACAAGCTAAAGATTAACTTCCTAAGTAAAATTTAGTTACAGAACGTATTTATAGCTCGTGACCTGAAAACCAAGAACAGCAAGCAGTATTTAAATTTCGGGTTTTGAGGTCACAGAGGTCGTTCTCGAATGATAGGCAAAAGTGCTGCACGTTCGCCGACGAGTTCTTGATTGACAGGCTGCCTCGATTTCGGAAAAGAGAGGACCTGAGTTCAATCCAGTTCCATCCAGCTCCATAAGCCACGCAAAGAGGTTTGCTGTGGGCTACCACTGATGCTATCCTTGGAGGTCCAAAGTTCGATCTCGACTCCGTAGCTACACAAAGAAGATTGTTGTGGGCTTACAATCTGATCGCTGCTCTAGGCTTGGAAGAGGAAGAAGTGATGCATCTAGTGATCTATAGTGCCCATAATTAGTAAGTGATTATCGTGTAGTATGAATGTAAGACCAGAAGCTGACTTCCAAGACAAGGGCGAAATATGTAAGTAGCCAGTAATGAAATTCAATACATAAATGATAGATTCACTCTTAAGACAGTTCTACGCGATATAGCCCAAGGCTTATCTTATGCCTGACGTATTATTTCAAATCATTTTGCTGATATAATGATTTTCTTTATAGGTCAGACAGAATCTATATTCTTTAATTAAACTCTATTAAACTAACTTTTATGACACACAGAGTTTGACCCTGGTTTAGCAGATAAGCAGTAGTGATCAACAGATTCCCTTTTGTTGTATGTATAGCTTATGTAAATAAATGATCATCATCATTATATGTTTTCTCTCTTATTCCATTTTGTAATTCTTAAATAAGATTAACGAAAGGTTGTAAGAACTAGTAGCATTATATTAGCGAAGGTTCCCCAAGTAGTTTGTAAAATAATTACGTCCTTGTTTATGATGGAGTTGCAGGGGCTTATCGCCCAGCCTTGTTAGGAAGAAGCATATACGGTTTATTGCATTGCAGATAGCATACCCTACAGGGGAATCGATTATAGGTCACACTCTATCACTGTACTACCACACCGACACAAATAAGAATAGTAATATTCTAAGACAAGAGCCCTTATCTTGTTCTAGTACAAAACAATTTTTCGGCTTTTTTTTTCAGTTTTCACAATGGTCATAGTTACCATCAGAATATTCAGACTTGCAGTCAAAAGGTTCACATTTGCCGTCAAAAGCTTCACACTTACAGTGAAAGAGCTCATGATTTTTGTCAGTGTTCAATATTGCCGTTAAAGTGTTCATAGCTGATTAAGTATGGTTCATAGTTACCGACATATCGTTCATAATTGCCGCCGTAATGGTTCAGAGTTGTGGTCAGAATGCTAATAGATGCCCTCAGAGTGACCACTTTTTCAAACATGGTTCATAATTGCTGACATTATATTCATTGTGGTATCAGACATAATGGTTCATAGTTGCCACCGTAATGCCCATAGTTGCTGACAAAATGTTTACAGTTGCCGTCAAAATGCTCACTCATGCCCTCATAATTTATAATAACAAAAAATGTATTAAAAACGTAAGCAATATTAAGTTTACTTAACAATTTATATTCCTTACACTCAGTCAGGGGAACTCAAAAATCACGGCAAACGCTGCCCTTATAACAGCTAAAAAGAGTATTTCCCTCAGCCAACGAAACTATCAGTCGTGCGTGTGAAACTTCAATACACCTTATACCGCAGCAGTCGCAAGTATACTAACATAGCTTTTCACATATAAATAACTTGAACGTCGAAAACACATCCAATATTTTTAACAAAAGCTTAAAGATGAAGTAAATGCTCGCATGTCAACAAGTTCAGACTTAGCGTAAAAATATTGCTGCATTTGCAAAGTTCACAGTTGACTTTAAAATGCTCAGAGATGCCGTCTATAGATTCACACTTGCCGTCAATGCTCACAGTTGCCATGAAATTAGCCAGCATAACTTTCACACTTGCAGTCAAAATGTTCACAGTTGCCCTCAAAAGTTTCACCTTTGATGTCAAAAGTTCATAGTTGCGATCAGCGCTTACAGTTGCCGACATAGTAGCCGATATATCATAGCTGGCGTCACAATACTCATAATTGACGTCAGTATGTTCCAAGTTGTCGGCATATGGTTCATATTGATCGACATAAGATTCATAGTTGCCGACATAATGGTTCATATTTGCGGTCACAATGCTCTTAGTTGACGTCAGAGTGTTCACAGGTGCCGACATATTGTTCATATTTGCAAACACTACGTTCAAAAATCCCCACATTAGTTGCCGTCAATATGTCCATACTTGACGACAAAATGCCCAAGGTTGCTGTCAAAATCCTCAAGCTTTCCGTTGAAATGTTCTACGTGCCGTTACAATTTATAACATCAAAAAATGTAGCGAAAACGAAAACAAACTTAAGTTTACTCAACAATGTATCGTCGGCGGCAATTCAAAACCTGCTATGTGCATTTTGCAGGAGAAGCGAAAAACAGTATCCTGGTTAGCTTTTTGGCTTTATAAAAGTGATGTTATAAGTAATATTTGATGCTGCACGTAACTTGATACCTTTTCAAGTAACTTGAGAAGGTACCAGTTACGTGCAGCATCAAATATTACTTATAACATCACTTTTATAAAGCCAAAAAGCTAACCAGGATACTGTTTTTCGCTTCTCCTGCAAAATGCACATAGCAGGTTTTGAATTGCCGCCGACGGTATATTTCTCAGTCTCAGTCATGGTTAACTTAAAAATCACGGAAAACGCTGCCCTGATAACAGCCAAAAGCAGTATCTTTTTCCTACAAAGCTATCAGCCGTGCGTGCGGAATGTCAACACGGGCAATAGCACAGCAGGCGCAAATATATTGTTCATAGTTACCGACATTAGGGTAGGGTAAAGTTGTCGATATTAGTTCATAGTTCATATTAGGTTCATAGCACAGCAGCCACAAGTACACTGACATAGCCATTCATATTTAAACAACTTGCACATCAAAAACACACTTATATTTTTTTTAAACAAAAACTGAAACATACCGTAAGTGCTCACAAGTCTGTTCAGAGTTGCTGTAAAAATATTCATAACTGCCGTCACAACGTTCAGAATTGCTTTCAAAATGTTCATCGATGCCGTCATATATACACAGTTGCATCAGTCCTCATAGTAGAAGTGATGTTTGAGTTCCTTGGGACTGAGACTGAGAAATATACATTGTTGAGTGAACTTTATGTCACCTTTGTTTTCACTACATTTTGTGATGTTATAAATTGTCACGGCATATATCAGCATATTGACAGCAAGTGTAAATATTTTGACAGCAACTATAAACCTAATATGAGCACTATGAACCTAATGCTGGAAACTATGAACAATATATCGGCAATGTGACGGGAAGTATGTGCATTGTGACTGCAAACATGAACAATTATGTCGGCAGCTATGGTTCTTACTTTGGCAACTATGAAACACATGCCGACAACTGTGAGCACAGAGACGGCAAGTACGAGCATTGTAACGGTAACTATAAACCATTATGTCCCCTCCTGTGAACCTTATATCGGCAACTGTGAAAAGTGATGATGGCAATTGTTACCACTGATCGCAACGATGAACCTTTTATGGAAAGTGTGAAACTTTATACTGTATCTGTGAACATTTTAACGCCAAATATGAAAGTTATTATGATGACTTTGAACTCTTTGATAGCAAGTTTGAACATTCTGACGGCAAGTGTGAGGATTAATTTGCGTTTAAATGTTGGCTTCAAATGTGAATGCATTGGTGACACCTATAAACGTGTCGACGGGAACTGTGAGGATTGACTAACAATAATTTGACGGCTACTTTGAACATTGAAGGCAACTGTCAATATGTAGACGGCATCTATGAATATTTTAAAGGAACTGTGACAGCAGTTAGTAATATTTTTACAGCAACTGTAAACTCGTTGACCTGTGAGCATTTAGGACATGTTTCAACTTTTGTTAAACATTTTGGATGTGTTTATAATGTGAAAGTTATTTGTATATCAATGCCTAGGTTAGTATACTTGTATCTGCTGTGGTATTAACTGCATTTCTAATTCCATCCAAAAGACTGATAGTTTTGTAGGCTGAGGGGAGATACTCGTTTTGGCTGTTATCATGGCAGCATTTGCCGTGATTTTTGAGTTCCCCCTGAGTGAGACTAACCCTAGAACGCAGAACATGGGTCAAAAATGACCCGGTAGTAATTTATGTATATTTTTAGCCTGTAATATTTGTAATATTGAGTAGTTTTTCTCCGTGACATCTTCTGGTTTGTTTACTACATAAAAATAATGTATTTAAGTTTTTGGTTTCCATATTTATTTTTTTTTTACATTTTATTATATATATTTATATACGTTGTATACATATCATGGGTCATTTCTGACCCGTGGTATATTTTAGTATTAGATTGGTATTATATATTAGTATTAGTATATAATAGTGATACTAATCCTTATATTAGTATTAGATTAGTCCTTTACTATGACAAATTAGTGTTTGTTTTACTAAAATTTAATTATATTAGTAGTAGTATTACTACTACTAGCCTTGCATTTTGAATTGGATTTCTTTTTTAGAAATATGTATCCTGAACAGACTAATCTTTTTGATGCATTAGTTACAATTGCTTCCTGTGAGTTTTCTAAACTGTCTACAAAAAAGTCGTGTATTAAAATACAATGATTTGTTTGTATTTTAAATATTTCCCTACTTTTTATTCATTGCAAAATAAACTTTCAGCTATTTTACGCGATATTTACAATCTGTAATACATTCTCAATATGTTCTATGAAGTATTTTTTTTGGTATTTTTGTACTTTTTTCCTTGGCAACTATAAGCATCTCTCAACATGGACTAATTTAGACTGATGTATTGTGCAGTTCTTTTGCCGGCAACTGGTGGATAAACCTGAAACTTGTGTCGTGGTGGTGAAAAGAACAAGTTTGATGTTTTAATGCTGTAGGATTGAATAAAGTTGAAGTGTAAGACAATGGCTTATTTAGGAGAGAAAGAGATTCAAGCTGTTCTTGATGAATGTGATTGGGTTTTAGACAGTGATGAAGAAAGTTATGTGTCAGATGATGCAGGAGAAGACGAAAACCATAGTGACGAAAGTGTTGGAATATGTGGTAGTAGCGTGACGTCTGAAGAAACATTAGAAGATGAAGATTCTGGTATTGTTCACAACCGGAAAGACTGGACAGACAAAAGAGGAACTACATGCAGTAATGTGGAACAATTTTGTCAAAAAACGACCTCAACCAACAACGGGAAACAAGAAGAGGAAGGGCTGACATTGCATGAAGTGTGAAAACTGTGTGTGTGTTGAGCATTCAGTTAGATTTAGTGTTTGTGAAGACTGCAATGGCAAGTAAGAAGAGGAAGAGGTGCCAGAAATGTCACACAAAGACAGAAAATCTTCAAAAACAGAAAGCATGAAGTGTGAAAAGTGTGTGTGCGTGTAGTGAATATTCAGTTTCATTTGTTGCTTGTGTAGAATGGAATTTTTGTCCTGTAACTTAATACAATACTTGCTAGTGTATAGTCAACACAACGCATTTTCATTTTGTAATATATTATAATATAACTTGGAATAAAAGAATAAAATGTATTATGCACAAAGAACTCAATCAAAAAACATTGAATTAATGAGAAAATATGAGTAAAATGTCTTAAACATACCAAATACACCTATACCAATGAAATTGAGTATGGGTCAAGAAAGATCCATGTTATGGGAATTATGGTACAATTCATGTCATGCATTCAAGGGCTAAGAAATATACATTGTTTAGTAAACTTAATATTGCTTTCGTTTCTAATAATTTTTTGTTATAAATTGTGACGGCATGTATGAGCATTTTGACGTCAACTATAAACACTCCGACGACAGCTATGAGCATTGTGGTCGCAGCTATGAACCATTATCTCGGCAAATATGAACCTTATGTCGGTTACTATGAACCATATGTCGAAAACTGTGAGCACTGTGATGGTAACTATGGCCATTGTTACCGCAACTATGAACCATTGTGTCGGCAACTATGAACGATATGTTGGTAACTATGAACCATACGTCGGCAACTGTGAACACTCTGACGGCAATTGTTAGCATTGACCGCATCTGTGAACCTTTTGAAGACAAGTGTTAAGCATTTTACGCAACTGTGAAACATTTTACGACAAGTGTGAAAGTTATTCTTGCGACTGTAAACTCTTTGATGACAAGCTTAAACATTTTGATCGCAAATGTGATTCTTAATGGCCGTTGGAAATATATTAGTGGTAATTGTGAATGCATTGATTACACCCATAAGAGTGTCGAGGGCAATTGTGAAGATTGACTAACAAATATTTGACGCCCACTTTGAAAATTGAGCGCACCTGTCAATATATGGACTGCATGTTTGAACATTTTGAAGGCAACTGTGAACTTCGTGACGGCAGTTATTAATAGCGTCCGGAATTAATGGCGAAATAAAAGCCTGAAAATGACTGACAAATGTACAAAATAAACACCCAAAAATGGCAGGTAAAATGGCAAAATAAATTGAACAAGCAATTACGAACTTTGGGGAAATACGTAAAAGTTATAATAGGCTATAATTCGTTTACTAATCGAATAAAATGTTTTATTTTGCACTTTATACTTACTACTTAAAATTCTGAAAACTTGCGCAACCCGTGAAGGGACGACATCTAACAATTCATTCGCCATTCTTCAGTAGTAACAATGACACAACAACTTAAAAATATTATCACATTTTATTCATACGCGGTTACATTAGCAATCAACATTCAAAGCACAAGAAATACTAAAGCGAAGTCATTTTACACTACACTAACAGTTTATTTTCACTTACGAAAGGTTTTTCATATTTTTGATATTAACATCTTTTTAAGATTTTCAAAGGAAAACTCTGTCTCCTGTCAGAAAGAATTCGCTTTAGAATGAAAATGATCTTTCCACATGTACAGATGTCACTGGAGCAATCTTGAAGCATGTAATTTGGGTAGGATCCATGTCACTGTCAACAGTTGTATCAGCATCACCTTCCATAACACTACCGATGTCCTTCAATTTTCCAAAATCTGGATTAGCACTTACAACACGATCACACTTACGCCGAATGTACTCGCCCTTGTCACCAGGTACAACACTCAGATCGTTGAGAGTATCATTGAAGATTTTCAGAGAACCAGCGAGAGTCTGTTCTTTTCTTTTTCAAGCTTGGCAATAGCATCTGGTAACTTTGAAAATGTGTTGCAATGAAGACTAAGTCCTTTTTCAATGAATTCTTCTTAAGCAAACTTTGAGCAACCTTAATTGAAGACGCATCATCCTCATCAAAAGTATCAATGGTTCTTTTGATGGGTTCAAAGTTGTTAGCATAATAGAGAACAGCTGTAATCCATATACCCCATCTCGTTAAGACAGGTTGTGCTGGAAGCGGAAGTTCACGGGCTAATTCGCGAAACACACTTGTTCGCGAGGGAGCTTTCAGAAACACCTTTTTTCACATTTGATACAAGAATGTCAACGTCAGGAAAATAAGAACGAACTTCCTCTGCAATTCTATGTAGCGCGTATGCCAGACAGGTGACATGCAGCATATGTGGGAATAGAATCTTACGGGCTTTTGCTGCACTTTTAATGTATGCAGATCCGTCTGTGAGAAAAAGAAGGACCTTATCGTGTTTTACACTTTCTGGCCACAGAATATTCAGCAATTTTGTAAAAACCTGTGCAATTGCCGTGCCATTTACTTTTTCCAGAACTTCTGATGCAATCAAAAATGTTTGTGTGCCTTCTTCCCCTCCCAAAGTTCCAATTACAACGTTGGCAATTAAAGTCCTAGAATATCGCGTTTCATAAATTGAAATCCATATATTTTTGTCAGCAACACTTTTACGGATATCGTCAATAGTTCTGCTCTACGCGCTATCAACGTAAGTCTTTTTCAAAGATGAACTTTTTGTTTTGTGTATTTCTCGAGAAAGTTTCTAAAGGAAACATTTTCTAACTCCCATAAAAGAATGTCCGCGTTAATTAGAGCTTCATACAGATCATTCGCAAAACTCTTAGTACGCGAAGCGGGATTCATGACTGTTCCATGAAGATTTTGAACCTTTTCACCAGCTGATTTGCGTGTCCTTGCAGAATTGTGTTTTGCAGTACTTATATGGTGTGTTACAAAATAACGCTTTTAAGCGGAAACCACAGTTTCACATAACTTACAAAACAGTACAGAACCCTCTGTTGAAAACACAGTACGTCCGAACTCACTCACAAATTTTTCCAACTTCTGTTGCCTAGAAAGACCAACTTTCGGCATCTTGAAATACTGAAACGCACATAAATACCAGTTTTGTATCACGCACGCCTAAGTTTCACAATAACTGCCCTCCTGGTTACTTCTTGAAAGTAAGCATCTTCGTTTGTCATTCCAAGAACCGAACACTGCTTCAAAATTCCAAGAACTGAATACGCACTAGCATTCCCGCCGCTCCACTTATCACATTCCAACGGGAATAGACCAGTTATTATCAGAACCGAGATCACTTGGCCAGATAAGAGTGACTCAGATCTGTGGTATGCTGTCATTCATGAGTAAATAAAGAGTAGTGGAAGAGAAAACCTGTGACAATGGCAACAAATTGCTTCTAAATTGTGAAATTGCACTTTTCCTGAAAATATCATGAAAATTGCAATAATGGCACTTATGGTATTTTGCCATTAATTCCGGGCTTTAGTTATTAATGTTCTTACAGCAACTCTGTACTTGCTGACGTGTGAGCACTTACGGCATGTTTCAGCTTTTGTTAAAAATTTTAATGTGTTTGTGACGTATAAGTTATTTATATATGAATGGTTATTTTAGTATAGTTGTGGCTGCTGTGGTATAGCCTGTATTGAAATTTCAGTCCCACGAGAGATAGTTGTTTTAGGCTGAAGGAGATACTGTTCTTGGCTGTTATCGGGGCAGCGTTTGCCCTGATTTTTGAGTTTCCCCTGACTGAGCAATATTGAGTAAACTTTCGGTTTTAATGCATTTTTTGTTATAAATTATGACGGCGTGTATGAGTATTTTGAGAGCAACTGTGAACACTATGGCGGCAACTATGAGCATTTTGAAGGCAAACGTGAACTTTGTGATGGCAGTTATTAATAGTTTTACAGCAAGTTTGAACTTGTTGACGTGGGAGCACTTACAACACGTTTCAGCTTTTGTTAGAAAATTTGGATGTGTTTTTGACGTGCAAGTTATTTGTATATGTTTGGAGATGTTAGTATACTTGTGGCTCCTGCGGTATAACCTGTATCGAAATTTCACACTAAAGACTGATAATTTTGTAGGCTGAAGGAGATACTCTCTTTGGCTGCTGTCAGGATAGCATTTGAGGTGATTTTTGAATTCGCCCTGACTGAGACTGAGAATTATACATTGTTGAGTAAACTTAATATTGCTTTCCTTTTTAATACATTTTATGTTGTTATTAAGTCTGGCAGCATGTATGAGCATTTTGACGGCAACTGTAAACACTCTGACGGCAACCATGAGCGTTCTGACACCAACTACAGTAGAGCGTCGATTATCCGAAGTAATTGAGGGACATGGGTGTTCGGAAAACTGGTTTGTTCGGATAATCGAACTGTACATGTATATTTGCCAAAAAGAAGTACTGTACAGTAAATTTATTCATAAAAAGAAGTGTGCTGATTGTTGAAACACAGCGACTGGCGGCTTGGCCGGTCAGCAGCGCCTTATGAAGGCCCCATTAGAAGCAATGTTCCGCCAGCGGTGGCTCAGTGCGGCGACTACTGTGGGAAACTTGGTTTGGGAGTGAGGGGGATGATGGACGGTAGGGTGGGAGAGTAACAGGTGCGAGCGAGTACACAGTTCGGTTAAGCGGTCGTTCGGTTGACCGACGTTCGGATAATCGACGCTCTACTGTATAGACATTATGTCGACAAATATGAACTTTATGTAGGTTACTACTATGAACCATTTGTTGGCAACTGTGAACGTCCTGACGGCAACTATGAGCATTTTGACGCCAACTATGAACAATTATGACGGCCATATGAACCTTTTGTGGGCAACAATGAACCATACATCGGCAACTGTGAACACTCTTGATAGTAATTGTGAGCACTGACCGAAACTATGAAATTCTTGACGGTAAGTGTGAAACTTTTGACGGAAACTGTAAACATTTTGAATGTAGGTGTGAACTATGGGCGTTGTAATGGCAACTACGAAACATATCTGCATCTATAAAGTATTTGATGGCAACTCTGAATCAGATGTCGGCAGCTATGAACGCTCTGACGAGAATTCTGAGTACTTACCGCAACTATTCTGACTTTGCTCTGAAACCTGATTCCCATTGTTCTGACTTCCATTGCTATTTGCTTATGAAGCTTGTAACTCGTTTAGCTTGTTTTCTAATTTTGCTACTTGTGACATACTGGTTCTTGCTTAATTTCTTTTTCTTCTTTCTGCTTACTATCTTTCTTACATAACAATTTCTCTAGTTCTAGTTCACTATCTTCAATATCTCGATCCTTTAATTTCTTTATCCAGTCTCCAACTGTAACCTTCTGTTTTACTACTTCTTGTTTCTGTATTTTCTCTATTTTGCGTTTGTTTTTCTCTATTTTCTGTAAATCTTCTAGAAAATAATCTAATTAGCGTACGTTTGTGTACTTCCTTTTCCCATATAGTAAGGCAATAAACCTGACGCAATCAAACCTATTTTCTTCTCTTACATCTTGTCATCCAACCTTTCTGCTAGTGAAAATAGTATAGGCAAAATTAATATAGGTTTGTCTTTTTTCTGTAATCTGTCACGAATCCTATAATCTAAATCCAAATTAAAATTTGAGTTTGTAAACTCATCAATCAGCTACTCAATTTAAGGAGGTTTTTCTAATTCATCCATGTTGTGTTCTAATGATTTACTAATTTCGTCTATTTGGCTATTCGATCTTTCCATTTTCTTCTGTTTTCTTACCAAATTTCAAAATTTCTTAACAAATTTGAATTATCTTTCAAAAATTTGAACTTTTGCTTTTATAAATACAATATTTACTATGTATGTAGTAAGCTTTACTGTAGGCGTAAGCCACATTTAACATCTCCACCATGTGAACCTGGGTTGTTATTCTTTTACAATTTAATTTGGAATGTAGCATTCTCTAAACTAGAGCACTTGAAATAGACCCACATTGGTAGCATTAGCTCAAGGCACATCCTACATTACCTGTATTGCTAATGTTCAAAGAACGCACCTATATCGTGGTATGAGGTACTGTGGTGATGTCCATCACTGGTTTGAGATGACAAAATATAACCGATTTAACACAATTTAACCTAGTATTTAACATGTGTTTTGTCTCATTCTTAATGTCTGTATCTAAGTGCGTGTTCGTATAGCGAATGTCTGTTATGATACTCAAAAGTATTTGACAATTCTTAGGCCAGAAAGAGGAGAACTTAACTACATCATACCTGACGTAGTTGATGATGTCGATCAAAATCGGAAAGTCCGCTAAATGAGTGCAATTGCCTTTGTTGCACACACTGTCAAACTATCAGATTAACTAACGTTGTTAAATATTTAATTCTCAACTTGAGGATTTAACTATGAGATACTAGCCCAATTACTCTCCAATTACTTCAATTCTTATTTACCTGACCGACCACGACTGCTACCAAGACCAATCCAAACTGACTCTGACGAAATAAACTGAAGCATTTATACAACAAAAGATGCTTACACTGCAGCTCGTGGCTCCCAAAATTCAGGCTGAAATCATTATACAGTACATAAGTGTGAGATTTCTCTGAAGAAATCTTAGTTAACCAATACTTTTTAAATATTGAGAATCATGTCAACACTTGGAATTTTACATAACTTACAACACGTTGTCCAATGCAATGTGTTTTTGTTAACAACAAAACACAATTATAAAATGCTTACATTAACAGAAAACTTGATACGGCTTACAACATTAATAACATTCCCAGACTGCTTTTTATGAAACCGAAATATCGAAACCAAAACCAAAACAAACTTTGATAATCTTCCAATACTTAGAATTAACATACACAATATTTTCAATATTAAGTTTCTCAGATATTAAATTATGAAGACTGTTTGGCACTATATATGCTTGTTTGTATGTATGTATGCATGAAAATGTAATTCCTTATGTACTACAAATAAATAAAGTTTGATTTGAGTTTTTAAGATTTAATTATATCTACTTGCTGATCATTTAGCACAAAGAAGCTTTCAGTGAAACATATTTGTAAACAGTGGTGGCGGAGATATAGGGGGCTAGGCCACTCTGTTTGAAAATTTGTCTTCCTCGTGACAATTTCAGTCTCACTAGTGACCATGTTGTTACTAACTAAAATATCAGAAACCTAGTTCTTGACGATAAATACTTTGTCCTATCAAACGTTTAAAACTATCCAATAACATACACTGATAATTCGTAAGATACCACAAAACTTTAAGTTGTCCACCAGAAAAAATCGTTCACTATAGTGAATCTGGAGTGCAATTTTTGTTATGAAACTACATTGTGATTCTTTTGTGTATACATTTTTTCTTCGGTGTTGAAAATATGTGTTTACTTCGTAAGAGGAAGCAAAGGTAACGATCGTTTTAGATTTTACATTTCAAGAAAGCAAAATAACTCACTATATATTTAATATATTGATAAACTTCCACACTTAAATATAAAATCCTAATCTAAATTAACGCTGTACCAACATCAGATGATTCTCCCCCTCTCTCTTTATATATATATATATATATATATATATATATATATATATATATATATATATATATATATATATATATATATATATATATATATATATATATACATGCAACACATGTAACTGCAGTTTTCTTTTGACCTGCAGACCCTTATGGGTTCCTGAGATTCTTCACATCTCAGAATCTATAAGCGATGTATATATTTATTCTATATTTATTGAATGTTGTATATACTACTCAGATACCAACATTTTAATGTATAGTACCTTGCATTAAAAGCAAAATTGGTTCCACAACTCTGAAGTTTTGGGAATCATTGGTTTGGCCTATAGAACATAATCTTTGGGGCGTGTAACGCAAAACTATATAAAGAAGTTAAATACCTAAGAACATGTATACCTACATCCAGTGAAAGAAAATGGTATGTCTACCAGGTCTTATCTTTATGTCTGTTATTTCTCTAACAATTTTCATGAAGAGATAAAAACTGAATATCAATATAAAGATTAAAACAGAAATGCATCAAATTTTTTACGCATTTCAGTGGGTTAATATTCAATACCTAAAGAGAATGTCCATGAGTGCTTTTAGCGTACATTTCTCTTCGTATCTTTGTGTCCATTCATTACAAATGGTAAATTAGTAATATATTTAGTTCCGAAGGAGTTAATTTTCTGTCACACGTTGTTAAAATTTATTTAATGCATTTCTTGTTATGAGCACATAAACTAAAAAAATATTATTGTGAAGTATCTGTCTATTGGAAATGAAGTGACTGTGTATTTGATATAAAGAAGCATGAACTTTTGAAAACTTATGAAAGAAAACTTTGACTAGAAGTGTACATTCTCAGACACTTGTTGTAAATGCACATTTGTTAAATAAACTCGACTAGCTTCCTTCTTTCCTTTCCGCATACCTTCGAGCACAGCCTGATACTTCCCGATTAGGTCATCATTCTTGAATTGATCAAAACCACGAAGAACAGAACAACAAGGGGTATTCGACACGCGATCTAGAGAGGTGCAGGATCATCGGAGAGAAGCGGATCCCACCATTGGAGGACCACCGACTCCACAAGACAAAGAGTACCATTCTGACGGTTCATCGCCGCAGACACCTTTAAGTTTGTCACCAGAGTAGTAGAATGAAGATGTAGAAGGACATTATCGTAAGACGCTTATCGACGCCCCTTGCAGACCAAAAGGATTAAGATTCAGATGTTGACTGTCTTCAGCTAATCCAGACTTCTCCAGATATTCATCATTCCAGATGACCAGGACGACGCCAGTCTCGATGGATCTATCAGGCTAGTGCTCATTCCTATTCTTTAATTACAACCTTTCTCTTTCTCACCCTTTTCCCCAACTAGTCATTTTCTAAATTAAAAACATTTGAATTTTATTTAAATTCAACCACAATTTTACAGTTAAGTACCGTGTTGTGCATCAGTTCCATCCCCATTTGATTGCATTTATTTATTTCATATTCTGAGCCATAACTGATGACACAGCACCGGCACATGATGGAGATGCTGTGAGGCTTACGCCTTTGTTACGATCCTAAAATTTCGATAAATTACGATTCTAAATATTCGGTAGATGCTTTAAGATCCCAAATTTTGAGTAATTTGTACTGTGTAATTTTAGTTTGTCGAGAGAAATTAAGTAGATTTATTTTTAACCCACCCGCCCACCCTCGCTACTTTATTCATTTGCTCTGTTAGAGTAATTTTTTGTTTTTGTTGTATTTTAATTGAATGATAAGTGGGTGAGAAGAGAAAATTTTGCTAAGTTATTATATTTTGTTTTTCTTTGTGTTATTTATATTTTGGTGTTGGATATATATACATAGTAGTGTAAGATATTTATCTCAAGTGTGATTTTGAAAATAGATATAATGGAGAATACTAGTGTTATGTCTTCTGCTATAGATCGTTTAGTAGAACCCCCCAAATTTTCCGGCAAATTGAACGAGTCAGTTCAATCATTTTTTAGTCATTTTGAGGATTTTTCTGTCCTTCATAACCTACGTGATGTACAGAAACGTCATTTGTTGCCGTATTGTTTAGAAAATGGGGCTCGTGCTTATCTGCTAGCTTTACAATCAACCGCAGAATATAATAATCTCATGTATGTACAGATTAAGAAGAAACTAATAGAGGCTTATGAAGATAATATAGTTTTGCAAGTTTTAGAGCAAGACATGAGAAATAGAGAGCAGTTAGATTCTGAATCTGTTTTAGATTACAATTTTCATAAATGGAAATTAATACTTGAGTACGATCCGAAGATGCCAGTGACCGAACAAATTAACTTGATAATCGATGGGTTATTGCCTTCATTTTATTCTGTAGTTGTAAGAAAATCGTATAAGACTGTTATTGAGTTAGCAAAGTCCTTAGGTCTAGAGGAAAGAGTTAATTTTCTTGTCAGCATGCGTAGTTAGCAATCGAAGTCCTTGGCAATAACAAACGAATACAATATACATCCTGTTAGTAAGAATGCTATACAGCAAAAAGAAAATACTTTAGATGTTAATATTCAGAACGAAAATGAAATTGTAAGTCAGCCTGAAGAAAAAAATACATTGATAGCTCAGTTAGACGGTATCAAAGTCCAGTTAGAAGATCTTGTGCAACGAACTGCGCTCGCAAAAGTTTCTCACGCACACAAAGGGAAATCTGTGTGTATACAATCTTATGAGCATTCGCGTTTGGAGCGAAGAAATCCCATTCATGCATCAAACGCATCCTTTTTTCATTCGTTGCCTCCTGCTTCTGTCGATGTAGTCAATGTAAATGAGAATGTTAAATCGAATAATAGGAATAAAGTAGACAATAATATGTGTAATAATGTTAGAAATAGTAAGCGATATTATGTTCCTATTCAATATGAAGCTGATTTGCCTCATGTTAAAGCATATATTGATAATAAGCCGCATTTATTTCTATTGGATTCAGGCGGCACTGTTAGCTTAATTTCTGGTAATAGTTTAAGTAAGAAGCACAAAATACTTAAAGGAACGACTTTTATTCGTGGTATCACTGGATGTTAGTGACCATGTTGTTACTAACTAAAATATCAGAAACCTAGTTCTTGACGATAAATACTTTGTCCTATCAAACGTTTAAAACTATCCAATAACATACACTGATAATTCGTAAGATACCACAAAACTTTAAGTTGTCCACCAGAAAAAATCGTTCACTATAGTGAATCTGGAGTGCAATTTTTGTTATGAAACTACATTGTGATTCTTTTGTGTATACATTTTTTCTTCGGTGTTGAAAATATGTGTTTACTTCGTAAGAGGAAGCAAAGGTAACGATCGTTTTAGATTTTACATTTCAAGAAAGCAAAATAACTCACTATATATTTAATATATTGATAAACTTCCACACTTAAATATAAAATCCTAATCTAAATTAACGCTGTACCAACATCAGATGATTCTCCCTCTCTCTCTTTATATATATATATATATATATATATATATATATATATATATATATATATATATATATATATATATGCAACACATGTAACTGCAGTTTTCTTTTGACCTGCAGACCCTTATGGGTTCCTGAGATTCTTCACATCTCAGAATCTATAAGCGATGTATATATTTATTCTATATTTATTGAATGTTGTATATACTACTCAGATACCAACATTTTAATGTGGTTAGGGTCCGTACCTTGCATTAAAAGCAAAATTGGTTCCACAACTCTGAAGTTTTGGGAATCATTGGTTTGGCCTATAGAACATAATCTTTGGGGCGTGTAACGCAAAACTATATAAAGAAGTTAAATACCTAAGAACATGTATACCTACATCCAGTGAAAGAAAATGGTATGTCTACCAGGTCTTATCTTTATGTCTGTTATTTCTCTAACAATTTTCATGAAGAGATAAAAACTGAATATCAATATAAAGATTAAAACAGAAATGCATCAAATTTTTTACGCATTTCAGTGGGTTAATATTCAATACCTAAAGAGAATGTCCATGAGTGCTTTTAGCGTACATTTCTCTTCGTATCTTTGTGTCCATTCATTACAAATGGTAAATTAGTAATATATTTAGTTCCGAAGGAGTTAATTTTCTGTCACACGTTGTTAAAATTTATTTAATGCATTTCTTGTTATGAGCACATAAACTAAAAAAATATTATTTATCTCGTATCTTCATAATTTATTTTGTGTCTTTGCATTAGGAAGTTGAATTTTACAGTTATTAAGCTATAGGTTTATTGAGCTTTGATCGATGTTCAAGGATGTTGCCCATTTGCCCGTTGCATTAGATTGAGGCCACCAAATTTTGCGAAATAGCTAGCAAACTCTGTCATGAATGATCCAACCGACGATAATGGTATCTGAAATGAAACAAAGAAAATTTAATTTGTTACTGCATTTTTCTTTCAGTTATGAAAGGTATATTATGTTCCATACAATGAATATTTTACAGATCTTGATGTTATTTCAAAAATACAAACTTTGTATTTTAATAGAAACAACGTCTCCCAGAAGTCATGACGAAACTTTCTTATGCAACACAACAAAATAGAAAATGTACTTCTTTGGTAGGCGATGGAGCCTGTGAAGATAGTTCTGTCTTAAATAAATGGAGATTTATTACATTGAGTTTCCAGAGGGGATAATTTACTAAGCTCGTATGGTAAGGAACATATGAACTTCAGTTATCTTGATATGTGATGAAATATTTTTTTTTCGGTGTTTAAGAATTCTTACACTGCAGGGGTTGTGAGAGATATGTGAGAGATATTCGAACTCCAAGAGAGCTCTCACCTCGACCCAATCTAAGTTTTTCATACTAACCATTTATTCAGAAGGAAATGTTGAAATGTAAGAAGTTCAAAAAGATGTGTATGCGAAAGCTAAGAAATAGAAGAGAATACGCCTAAGAAGTGTATGCGAAAGCTAAGAAAAATAAGAGAATACGCCTCTCTTCCATACGTCAATAGGTGATCCCTTTTCAGTTTCTTCTAAGAGTTATGAATTTCTCTTATATCCATATCGTTCAAGTTACTATCAAGTTGGAAATTGTGGAAATTTACGCGTAGATGTACCATTATGACAATTTTTTCATAGCTAGAAACTACTTAGTGGAAGAAAGTATGTTACATTACGCTTATATGAACATAGTTAACTAATAACTACAAAACGAGATCTAATATCTATTGCAACATTTTAAAGCATTATTTTATTTAAACACTTAATTACTATTAATAATGGCATACGAAAGGAAGGGTTTCGTTCGGGGTTTAAACACTTTCTTGAACTAAGCAGGCACGTAGCCAAGGGTGGGTCCGGGGAGGGGTGGACCCCTTCGGAACCATAAATGAAAAAAATAAAGGAAGGATAGAACAAAAAGAGACGAGAAAAAGAAGAATTAGCGTTCAAAATATAAAGCTACAGCAAGCATTTGGTTACTTTTTCTTGCGACTATCTCTTGTGGAGGAACCGGGTGTGGGTGGGGTGGGAACGGTCAAGTTGAAAATGGATATTATTGTAACGGAGCATTCCGAAGTCCATCTAGCTCCATGCTAATCCTATGGACTACAAATGATCGATAAACCGATTCGATCAGAGAAACTCTCAGGTTGAACTTAAGAAATGCCCATGATCACCAATATGAGCTTGGCAACATAGATTCTAGTTACACTTAGTAAGGAGATTTTCAATTTCGCGGCAATACTAATCATTTTTACAGGATATCTTTACTGCCAAAAGAGATTTCGTTATTATCCTTGACGGCATTAAACGAAAATAAGAGAAAGAAGAAGAAAGAAGAAGAAAGAAGACAAGAAGAACCGAGTTCGAATGACCTCGGAACACTATATCTTTTCAATACTTTTCTTTTTTTATATTCTTCTACTCGAGATTTCTTCATAGCTTATTAAAATACTAACATATCCTCATTTTCTTGTCCTAACAAATCAATATGGGTATGTTGTCAGTAAAATATTTAGATTGATCGAGTCCCTGGTGTGTAACCACAGTATTTCATATCATGCCCCCCCCCCCATTAGAAATCTTGGTTAAACAAACCAATATATGTTGCCAGTAAAATAGTTTAGAATGATCGAGCCCCTGGTATAATAACCACAGTAATTTGTCATAGATCCCCCTATTACCAAATTCTGGCTAGTACCTGAACTAAGTACATATATAAAATCAAGTTTGTTCTGAAAGAAAACGACATTGAATGTTTGAACCCCACTTTATGAAATTCTGCGTACGCCACTGACCATCAAGCTCTTATTTTTAACCTTACACATTAGTAACTTACTAATGTATAAATTAGTAAGCTCATAAAAGTAAGTAACAAGACTGTACAACGTTAAATGCGTTGTATATTATGAATACACGGTACGAGAAAATTAACCAAATGCTGCAACTTGTATACAAGGAAATAATGTTGATAAGTATAGTATCTGCACGGATAACTAGATTTGAGCAAAAAATTTGCTATACGCATTATTAACGGCAAAATAGGCCATAGTTCTATGAGTGAGGCCATAGAACATGTGTAAAATACGAGGAGAAGTCAAAAAGTAAAGGGACGTGAAAAGGCACATTTGTTCTAATGATAGAAAACTGAAACGTACATTATTTTTCTACATAATCTCCCTCTACTTCAACGCACTTTTCCCAACGTTTCACAAGTTTTTTGATTCCGTCGAAAAACAATCGGTTGTACCTGTAACCAATTTTGCACAGCATCAATGACTTCTGCATCGGTTGCAAATCTTCTTCCCCTGAGCGCTTCCTTCAATGGTCTAAACATGTGAAAACGCTTGGAGCCAGATCTGGACTCTATGGTGGATGTTCCAGCAATTCGAATCCCAACTCCTTTATTGTTTCGACCATCCATTTGGCAGAATGTGGCTGAGCATTATCTTGCTGCAGGATGACGTCTTTTTACAGTTTCCCACGACATTTGGATCTGATTACAGGTTTTAGGTTAGCTCGCAACACATTACAATCAAATATAAACTAATTATTTGCTGAGCAAAACTATATATTTTAGTTAAAATTCAACACGTGTTACAGTTTCTCCAACTAACTCTTTGGCTTCATCAGATACTATGTGATACAGGATAACTGTACAAACGTACATATATAGTTTTGCTCAGCAAATAATTAGTTTATATTTAATTATAACAAAGCAAAGCTTCTACTTATGGAAAACATTACAATCGTTATCACTGTTCACAGTTTCGCCAGTCGGGTGAAATGAACAACTACCACACCTTCCATGTCCCAGAATAGTGTTAGTATAATGTTACCAGCTGATGGTTGGCGTTTAAATTTCTTAACTTCTTGTGATGATAAGTGTTTTCAAACCATGCTCGCATCCTTACTTTCCGCTTCGTGATGACGTACCTAAGTTTCATCTACAGTAACGATTTGCTGTACAAATCCATCTCCCTCGTTACGATAACGAGCGAAATTTTTACGAGAGATGTCCAACATTTGTGCCTTACGCTGTGCTCACAAGTTTTCGGGACCCACCTTGCACACACTTTCCGAAATTTTAGCCTGTCGTGTAAGATGGAATACATTGAACCATGACTGATGTGTGAAGTATTGACAATTTCGTCCATTGTGATTCATCTGTTTTCCATCAACATAACCGCAACGACTATCGATTTGTCCGCAGTCGTTGACTTCGATGGCCTGCCCGATCTTTCCTCGTTGCATAAAGAAGTGCCTCCCTGATTGAAACGCTCTATTCATTCGTAGATCTTGCTTCGCGATAAACAGCTGTCATCATACTGCGCTTGCATTCGACGAAAACTTCAGCAGGTTTAACACCTTCCGCAAACAAACAGCGAATCACTACCCTCATTTCCTCCTTGGTGCATATCGATAATAGAGTTGCTATGTTTAACGGTCTGTTACACTCCAACGACTAATACGGGAATAAGAGAGACACATTGCATAGAAGTGTTGCAGACGATACGAATTCAGCGTTGGATACTAGCAGTGTTACCATACCCTAGTGCGGGAAATTGCGTCCTTTTACTTTTTGACTTCCCCTCTTAATTCGATTCATTTGTCAACCATTAAGAAAATAGACGCTAAATCATGAAGATTGCCTAGATAACATAATTTGAGCTTATAAATACACAACATACGTTAAGTAGTATTCAATAATAATTTTTCTTTTTAATAGTAAACTTTACGATCATGTGATATTTACGATAATTGAATAAAATCATGGGGGCATGGTGGCTAAGTGGTAGAACCCAGCTGCGTGAATTCACGCGCAAATGAGCATTGTGGTGGACGAATAACATGTTCGTGGGTTTTCTCAAGAGTTTCTTGTTTTCTTCCATTTCTTTCATTCCATCTTTCATTCATTTCTCATCATCATCGTTTCCTTTACCCTAGCCGGCTTAATTGTGGTATATAAAACTAACAGACTGTTTCTGAATTACACTAAGAATAGAAAATTTTAAAAAATGACAGGCTTAAGATAAAATTAATAATTTTAGGCGAGCATTTGAATTGTTACATAATAATATTTACACATATAAATGTTTTTATTGTCTAGTTATTATGTAGCAGATTTAGTAGTATCGGAAAAGCTTTATAAAGTAATACAAATTTAAGAAAACTACACAATATGATTACTACTGCTTTTTCATTATTCGTCTGGAGTTTAGAATCTTTGAGAAGTGGACCTACAGTTTAACCTGGAATGTAAACCACATGAACTCCCACCGGTTATCGATATCAGGTCTCCCTGCAAATTTCTTATCATTATTATTACATTTCTCGACATTAGTAATACAACATTAAGATGCAGACAAGATAGCCGCGCCAAAATTGACAGGCAGAGAACTGATGATACACTTCTGTCCACCAAAACCTTGATTGGCTTCCAGAGACTAGATCCAAAAAATGAACCTATATTCTTACGTCTCTCAGGTCTGTGCTTACAGGGAAATCTATTTTCCTCCATTCTGTCACAGAGTAACATGCATAAATACCTAGAAGACTTTACAACATAACAAACCTTGTGGACATTGCCACCAAATAAACGTGTAGCTCGGGTGAACATAATGGCGTGCCAAATTTTCTAACTTTCGAGTAAACTGAAAAAAAAAATACCATTTGCATGCAATTGAATGCAATGACATGTAAGCTTTCTCTGCCTTGTACAGGTATACTTTCGAAAATAAAACTATCTACATACTCTTCCCCAAATTTGATTACAACCAATGCTGCCTAATAATTAAACCAGTGATTTATCTACACCTCCCTAACACCCCTCAACACCCCCTAAAATTTTCGGACACCCCCGAAAATAAATTCCTACACCCTCCCAATTAGGGGGATCCAATATTAAAAAGATCCATTCTCGTTCTGCTTAAAGGCACTCCAGGACTTTGTAGAAAATATTTTAAATGATCTTATCTTTAGGCAGAATGGGAATTCCCGTTCTGCCTAATCTTTGGAGACAGGGAATTCTACGCGAGGAGGAAATATTTAGGGAAATGCAGCACCGAAAAGCTTGACTCCTAGCATGTTTGTATGCAGATCGGAACTCATGTATAAAATGGCTGTAGTAAGGAGGGCGGGAACTAAATCCAAGCGGTCAAAATGCAAGGAAAATTCTGACGAGGACAAAATCCATGGAACAAAATCACAGGAGTATATATTGAATGTGGCAGTGCACATCCTCTATGATTATTTCTTCAACTGAAATAACTTTTTCTTTCTTTTAAAATGCTGAAAACTGAATAACACGTAAAAATGTTATAATAAAAGGGCAGATTAGCTTTAATTACTTTCACACACACCCATATGAATAGTTCTGGGTATTCCTGTTTATTATACCTTTAATACATTTGAAATACGTTTAGCATATTACAGTAAGACTATTCATTTTAATTGTGAAAAGTAACTGTGATGCTATTTGACTTTAAAAAAAAGTCGTCCTTGTGTGGTAGCATATAGTTAGCAGTCTTTCATTCTGAGTAATGTAAGACTTTTTTTTCAAAGATCAAAATATGAAATATATACATACTATAAAAGTCTTACGTCTTTTATTGGGTTTCCAGCACTTTAAAAAATGTTATTTCCGTAAAATGAAGAATTTCATGTAACATATTACATGCATAACAGTTGAAGAAAAAATATTTTATTAATCTGCGCCTATGATTCTGCCGCTTGTATTTAGTCCGTTTTGTCTGAATTTTCCTTGGGGTTTGTCTTCTTGAATTTTGTCCTGCATTCGTAATAATCTGTTTGGTAATTCTAACAGAGGCTGTAAGAACAATAACTATTTCTTCAAGTTTCATAGTAAATTTTAGATGTTATTCTTGTTCTTTTTGGAAAAATGACGAGGATACAATTCTTTATCAGCAGTGTTATTCACATTTACTTTGGTAAAGATGAATGTGATTTCTTTATCATAAAATAATAACTTCGGGAAAATGGAAAATTGATTGACTCAGTTGCAAGAAAAACGTTTGACATTGTAACTGAAACGAACATAAAATACACTTAATTCGGTATAATATCAAATTATTTCACATCAAGATTTTATTCACTTTTCAGTAGTTCATCTCTAACATGCTAAGAGTCGCAATACATAAAAGGTGCCACAGTTTACATCCTCAAGATATGTTTGGTCATATATAAAGTAAACAATGCAAGAGGATGCATCATAAGGCGACTCTTAACCCTTTTAGGATTTCCACTTTTTGAGGTAAATTTTAGACTCACTCAAACACCTACTGCTTCCTTACTATTTATCGTAGGATCATGGCTCGTACCTCATTTTTTTCAGAATAGAGCATACTTTCCAACGGTACCTCTAGCTTGTCCGTATTATGTACCAGAAATGGGAAAATCGGGAAAAACCGGGAGATTTTTCGAAATTTTTCGCCCCTCTGGCCCGGGCCTGAGTTCACGTAGGAATGTGAATTTTAAAAAAACATATGTTATTATGTACGTAAGACGTGGGCAAAATTTCAATCTTGTATTTTGAAAACTAAGTTCGAGGGAAATTATTGAAAGTCTGAAGGTGATCAATTTTTTCGTGTATTATTGAACCACCCTCGAACACGAGGGTGGTTCAATAATTATTGTCCCTGACCTATAAGGAGTATTACTTTTCTAAAAAGTCTCCTTTCATAGTAATGCACTTCTTCCACCTATGCTGTAAAGCCACTATGCCAGCTTCAAAGAAAGTCTCTGGCTGAGCCGTGCACCATTCCTCCACAGCTTCAATAACAGGTGCATTTGAGTGACACTTCTTCCCCTTGAGGTGCTCCTTCAACTTTGGGAACAAATGAAAGTCACTAGGGGCGAGGTCGAGTGAGTAGGGAGGATGTTCCAACACATCAAAACCAGCAGCATGGATTGCGGCACCAGTAAGATGGCTTTTGTGGGCCGGAGCATTATCTTGGTGGAACAGCACTGTTCGCTGCAACATCCCTCGCCGTTTTTCCTTGATTGCTTCGTGTAACTTAGGGATTAGGGCTGCATAATAAGCCCCCGTGATAGTGTGTCCAACCTTCAGGTAGTCAATAAGGAGCACACCCTTCGCATCCAAAAAAATTGTGGCCATAACCTTGTGTGCTGATACTTGCAACTTGAACTTGCGTGGGAGAGGTGAACTGCTGTGCCGCCACTCCATGCTCTGTTGTTTGGACTCGGAATCATAGCGGTGGAGCCACGTCTCATCCACTGTCCCAAATCTATCACAGAACTGTTTCAGGTCTGCCCCCATAACCTCCAAACAATCCCTTGAACATCGAACTCTGTCTTTCTGACTTTCACGAGATAACATTTTGGGTACCCATCGTGCTGACACATTTCTGAATCCCAAGGGTTCATGCACAATGGTTTCCACTGAGCCTACAAAGATGTGCATGATGTCTGCTAACTGTTACATCGTGATTCATCTGTCTGTTATAATCGTATCATGCACAGCATCAATGTTTTCTGGGGTGCATGCTGTTATTGGAAGACCAGCACCAGGGGCCTGTTGACAAGTTTTCCTGCCGCAACGGAAGTCGCGGCACCAGTTCTTTACCACCTGGAACGAAGGAGCCCCATCGCCCAACACACTGATCATATCCTCATGAATCTCCTTTAGGCTTAACCCCTTTTTCTGGAAGTACTTGATAACAGCTCGTTGTTCGGTTTTCTCCATTTTTTAAGCTCTCACACCTGAAACGACAAAAAAAAAAAAAAAGAATATTAATATAGCAGCTATGGTTCTGAAATTTAGCATATAGACATCTAAGACATTAGGCTACAATATTCCCCATCAGCCATCCCAACTCAAGTATTTTAAATATGCCGGGGACAATAATTATTGAACCTCCTTCGTATATATATATACACTTCAAAAATGTACTGCGTCATTTCTATAGAGTCATGGTTCAAACGCCATTTTCTTCAGTATAACAAGTTCTTTACAACGGTACCACTCACATGTCCATATCATACACCTGAACCGCACAGAGAAAAATCTATTCTCCGGACAGCGGTATATTGTACAAATATACGGTATCCTCTTGCTTACTATAGAAATCAGTACGGAGCATACGTTATCCGTATGCTACATAGGCATTGCCCTTAGATGTTACATCATGCCCTTGCAGGATGTCTGATATCTAACAGTTTTCCGTATATCACATGCATATACTTATGTTACCTTCGTCAACTATATGTTATATACGTCCATTTGTATCTGAGATCCTGGCCGCCTACATTGTTTCATTCAGAAAGTACGTATAGATGGAACACTTCTACAAAAAGTATTATAAAATTTGCGTTTTCATTTATACGTCTGCTGTACGTTAAGTCCAAAAACTATAGGAATTACGTATGTAACCTATCTTTTTAAGTACGCCACCTACAATTTTTTCTCAGTGCGGATAATTCGGGAAAAACCAGGATTTTTTGAAAAATCTCGTCAAAACACTATGCCCCTCGGGCCCGGTCCTGGTTTCACGTAGGAATCTGATTTTTAAAAAAAATCGCTGTTATGTACATAATACGTGTGCAAAATTTCAATCTTGCATCTTGAAAACAAAGGGTGGAAAAAATTATTGAAAGTCTGAATTTAGGCCCTACACACACACACACACACACACACACACATATATATATATATATATATATATATATATATTACAAAAATGTACTGCGTCATTACTAGGATCATGTTTCAAACGCCGTTTTCTTCAGTATAACGAGCCCTTTCCAACGGTATCACTCAAATGTCCATATCATCCACCTGTATTGGAAAAATCGAAGAAAAAACGAAAATATTTCTGAAAAACCACCCCCTCGGAACATTTGCGCCCCTCGGCCCCGGCCCCGGTTTCACGTAAGAACCCCAATAATTTGAGAAGTACCCAAAGGTACCCACAATCCGTATGCAAAGTTTCAACTTGATATCTTGAAAACTAAAGGCATGAAAAATTGTTGAAATTTGCCTTAAGAAAAGCAAGTCACGCCCCTCCGCTCCCAACTTAGCGCCCCAAGTTGAATATCCGGTTTTAAAACTCATCTAGGGTGTTCTTTGGTCCATCCCTGACTTGACCAATAAAAAGAACCATGCTTAAATGTTTTTTATAGAACCTGCATAAGCGATCAAAGACGATACTACGCCATGGTATAAAAATATACCATAGATCCTAAAAAGGGTTAAGAAAGAATGTTAGTGTTCTATACCACAACTCCTTTTTCGATATCACCTTATCAGCTGGTTTGTCTTATATACATAATTCTATACTATATGCAATAGTCTTTTCTATATACTTTAATTTTCACATTTATATTGTCAATGTAAATAGTAGCAATACAAAATATCAATATCAACATTAAAATACGTGCATGTTTTTCGTAGATACTTTCAATCAAATCAGAAGGTCAGATAATCGGGGATAAGGGCCGTCTTACGCATCCGTTTGTATTGTTTGCTTAATATATGACCAAACGTCTTGAGGATGTGAACTGTGGCACCTTTTACGTACTGCGAGCAGTGGCGGTTTTAGCAGGTAGGCCGGATAGGCAGGGGCCTACCCAAAAAATTTGAATAATATATAAATACTAAAAGATACAATAAAGAATAAATATATTTTCCACTATTTATAGTAATGGTAGATAATTATTTAATAAATAACATCAACCACTACTGTAAAAGTAATTTCTTATTGTCATTAATCAATCAAATGTTCATATGTACACTGAGAAAAAATTTTAGGTAACGTACTTAAAAAGATAAGTTACATGCGTAATTCCTGTAGTTTTTGGACTTAACGTACAGCAGACGTATAACTGAAAACGCATGTTTTATAATACTTACTGTATAATTGTTCTATCTATACTTACTTTCCGTATGAAACAATGTAGGCGGTCAGGATCTCAGATACAAATGGACGTATATAACATAAAGCCGACGAAGGTAACATAAGCATATGCATGTGAAATACGGAAAACTGTTAGATGTCAGACATCCTGCAACGGCATTATGTAACACTTAAGGGCAGTGCCTATGTAGCATACGGATAACGTATGCTCCGTACTGATTTCTATAGCAAGCAAGAGGATACCGTATATTTGTACAATATACCGCTGTCCGGAGAACGGATTTTTCTTTGTGTATCCATACATGAAGGAGCGGGCCTACCCAAAATTAAAATCATAAAGCCGCCCTTGACTACGAGCCTTAGCATGTTGGAGGCGAACTACTGGAAAACTGAATAAAATTTTGTTGTGAAATGACTTGATACTAGACCGAAATAAGTTTGTTTTATCTTCGTTTCAGCTACAATATCAAACGGTTTTCTTACAACTGAGTCAATCAATTTTCCATTTCTCTGCAGCAGGCCCGTATCCAGGGGGGTCTAGGGGGAGGCCCCCTAAATTTTGGCTGCCCCCCTAAAATTTTCACGGTAGACTGGCAAATGAACTATAATATGGTTGCATGGGGCCCCCCTAACTTCTTCCGGGTCCCCTCTACATTTTTGAGCTGGCTACAGGCCTGCTCTGCAGGTAGCTTTTTTTTTTTTTTTAAATCACATTCATCTTTACTGAATAGATGTGAATAACACTGTTAATAACAGAACTGTGTCTAGTCATTTTTCTGAGAAGAACAAGTAGAATACATCTAAAATTTATAATAAAACTTAAATAAATGGTTATTCTACTTACAGAATCTGTTACAATTACTAAAGAAAAATTCTCTTGAAGAAATCACTCCCTGGACAGAATTCCTCGTCTCGAAAGATTAGGTTGAACGGGAATTCCCGTTCTGCCTGAAAATAAGATCATTTAAAATATTTTCTACAAAGTTCTGGAGGGCCTTTAGGCAGAACGGGAAGACACCATTATAAATGTTACTATTTTGGTTTCTAAAATATTTTGAATTCTTGCTTTCAAGTGCCAATAGAGTAAAACAACTTACTTTCGACAAGATAAATTTTCAAGCAAAGCATCCAACGCATGATTGAATGAAAATCAACCTTTATACGGTTGTGATCGTCACAACAATGTTTGATCAATCGATTGCCAACGATTTCATCTCGACGTCACACCAAGCATGAGAAAGTCGACGCTAATTGGCTTTGGCTGAGGAAGGAAATCCAATGCAATCGTTCGTTGCATCAACGAATTTTAAAGTTTGAAAAAAAAAAAAGCTAATTAAAAAGACGATAATAGTATGCGACCTTAATGCAAGAATGCACCCCCCCAGATTTTTTGAACACCCCCCTAAGTTCAAAATTCTGGACAAATCACTGAATTCAACCTCAGCGGAAGTGGCGCTTACAATTATGTTCGTCCGAGTTAGTCAAATGGTTGGCATATAGAAATAGGCCATAATTATGTCAATAAAAGATAAAGTTAAAAGCTGCTATAGTGGTAATACATTATTCAAGCTTGTTGTGAAGACAGGATCTCACCATAAGTTACTAAGATATACTGGTGGAACCCTATCGTGCCTTTGTGGTTTATTAGCTAGTGTTACGAATCTGTGTGTAAGTCTTCATGGTTTCTAATATGACTACCATATGTTTTTTTTTTAAATAGAACTCCTTTCTATTGTAAAGAATAGTCTGGTATAGATGTAAAAAATCATATATATTGTAAGGATCCCCAACTTACAGCGTGAGGATATGTTATTCAAACAATACATGCTATTAATCCAATGTTCTCGGGATTGCTGCCAGAGTAAGTGTTGCTGTGCTGAGCTTTCGTTACCATACAGCGGCAACATCTTCAGAGCTATGTCTCTGAAGCTCTGAAGATGTTGCCGCTCTTCACATAGCTCTGAAGATGTTGCCGCTGTATGCTAACGAAAGCTCAGCACAGCAACACTTACTCTGGCAGCAATCCCGAGAACATTGGATTAATAGTAGACGCCAGCAAAGCTTCAAGATCATAATACATGCTATTGTTTGTAAGCAGCAGACGATACACAAAACCAGGAAGACACGAAGAACAGCACGACGGGAACCGAAGAGGAACGCGCCAGCCAGAAATGGCCTATAAAAGTGGACCCAAAGAAGACGGAGGCATCAGTTGACCACTGATCACTTAACTTACACCTGCACTAGAGGTCTCCTTGGACGAAGGAGTACTACCCTGCATAAAATCCCTGAAGGCTGCCTTGAGCGAAGAGGTTTCCGTATATAGCATTTCCTTCCTTCACCTCTCTGGTCATAAGGAAGATCTAAGATATCAACTTTGTAGACATAAAGACTATTTTGTAATATTTTGTAAAATAAATTAGTGAAGGGCTAGAATTCAGGACTGACATTGTCTCTACGGTCATAAAATATTACTATATATATATATATATATATAGGTACACAGACTTGATTCGTCAAGTCCTAAGGCCGGACTCAAGACGTGGGGTGAGTCGCCCTGTGCTTTTCTGTTCATGTGGGAGTGGAGAGAAGGAACCGGGTCAAGAGAGGCATTAATTGTGTTAATAATCGAATGTCTCCCTGACGCCGAACCACACGCATGTATTAATGGCATGACCCTAGCTTTGATTTACCCAAATCACAGAGCTGGGCTAGTGCTTTTATACTACTAGGCATCACTTAGGTCACATAAGCTGCTTGAATGAATAAAAACATTATTTATTTGAACAAAAACTTAAAATAAAACTGTATTGATCACAATAAAGAAAACGCATCCTCACCAGCGTGATGGGGAAATTCATAGAAAACTGGAAGTCTAGGCCACTATTGGGCATGCGCATCGAAAACCTTCTAAGGTTCGTGCAAGCTCGTTACGTCAGCTCTAGAGCTGTGACAGAAAGTAGAAGAAATGCGTGGGACGAACTCGGTATATAAGCGACGAATCTTCCTGAGCTCGGGTCTTTCTACGTCATCCATCGGAGTGTCTAGTGAACTCTCTGTCACCTGTGGCTGTAAGCTTAAGGTATGTAACTTAAACTTCTGCACTTCGATTTGCAAGAATGATCGAAGCAGGTAGGAGTTTGATTCACACGAGGGATTCAGCCGTAATATCGATATGGAAGTAGACACACTAATTGGGATAGTCCTTCCCTCTCCCCCAATGCAAGTTATTGGACCAAAGATTGGAAGCTATTGGGTTTTCTTAAGTATGGGATAACTTTCGCGTTCTTCTAGCAGCACATAGACTGAATGCGGGTTATAGCTCACAAGCTAACAGTTAAGTTGTAACATCCTGAATTCGTACGATTTGTAATGGATCAATGTATATTTCCTTTGGTATTCTTGTTTTTACTTCATTTTTAATAAAACTGAAAATGAAAATGGATTCTTTAATTTAGCAATGCAATCCCTCTGTATTTTAACTCAGATTGCAGTATTACCTGGTATTTAATTATCGGTACATGCTCTTTCTCTGAGATACAACGTTTCCCCATTACCGAGACTATTTGTGTAATTTCTCATCATCTTCCAACCAGTAAAGCTAAAGACGTATTCAATACCGAGGCTTAGATGAAGCTGGTCCATTAGTACCAGCTTTGACATACTGGGTAAACGAGAAAGGCAATAGTCACAAAAACACGAAACCAAAATCACACATTTATGCACACATGTCTATCAATATATATATATATCACAGATTTGTAATATAGTATCGATATATTAAATCACGCATATTACATTAAATTATCCTCTTGTCTCTAATATTCATCTTAGTTCAATATAAAAAGATGTCCATCGTAGGACAGTATTTTGCGCAAGGAGAATAAGAACATATGAGGTGTGATTGGAAAGTTTTAAGATAGTTGGCAACCTGCACAGGAGGAGAATATATAATCGCCCGTTAGCATGGAAGCGGTGGCTTGATGTGTCCTTGAGAACATGTTGAAACATGCACCGAGATACATTTATTCAGTATGGCGTAGCAACCAGTTGAGAGCGGGCGTGTATGTATGTCTTGGCGGATTTTTAAGTACGCAGAATGGATGAAAAATTGGAACAACACGTTTGTATGAAATTTTGTTTTAAAACTGGGACATCTGCTTCGGAGACTTACGGACTCTTAGAAACAGCTTTTGGAGACAAATGTCTGAGCCGGTCAAACGTGTTTACCTGGTTTCACAGATTGAAAGATGACCGCAAGTCAGTAGAGGATGATCCCCGGTCTGGCCGGCCTTCAATATGAAAAACTAACTCAAACATTGCGAAAGTTGGCGATTTAGAACCTTAGACTTACAATTAGGGAGATGGCTGAAGACCTGAATTTAAGTTTCTATACGGTTCAGTCAATTTTAACTGATGATTTGAACATGCGTCGAGTGTCCGCGATATTCATTCAAAAAGTGTTGTCTCACGAGTGAAACAACACAGACTTGAAGTGTCCCAAGAACTGTTTAATCGAACTGAAATGGACTCAGATTTCTTGAATAGGGTAATAACAGGTGATGAATCATGGGTTTATGGGTGTGACTCAAAAAGAAGAGCCCAATCGTCTCAGTGGAAGAGCCCAGATTCACCAAGACCAAAGAAAGCGAGACAAAGTCGGTCGAATGTGAAGACAATGTTGGTGTTTGTTTCGATTCTAAGGGTATCGTGCATCATGAATTTGCCCTTAGGGGGCAGATAGTCAACCAGGAATACTACAAAAGTGTCCTTCAGAGACTGCGCGAAAATATGCGGCGGAAAAGGCCTGTCCTCTTGAAAGAAAAGAATTGGATTCTCCACCATGACAATGCACCAGCACATTGTGAGTTCTAGGAATTTTTAGCCAAATTCAACATTCTTGTGCTTCCGCAACCCCTGTATTCCCCAGATTTAGTCCCGGCCGACTTCTACCTCTTTCCTAAGTTAAAATTGTCATTGAAAGGGAAGAGATTTTACTCAATTGAGGACATTCAAGCAAGGAAAATGATTTTCAGGAATGCTTGCAGAAGTGGAAACACCGTTGTAATCGGTGTGTTCATTCAGCAGGGGACTACTTTGCAGGGTGATCCATCACAGTGGCCTGTAACTACTGACATTTTTAAATTACAAGCTCAGTCTTAAAACTTTGCAATCACTCCACGTAAATGATCACTAAATTAAATCTACAATTTTTCAATTTGCAGAAGCTGCATTTCTTGCACTTGGCAAAATCATACAGCAAATAAACAGAAATCTTCAGGCACCTATCGATCTATTCTCGTCCTGGTGCCTCAAATGGCGGTTTAAGATCAACGCCGAAATAACTCAAGTAGTTGTTTTTTGCCTCCTGGTGAACTATAGGAGTTCACCGCATTCATCTTACATCTCACCTGGATACCCCATTTAAAATCTCTTTTGATCAAAGCCCATAATCGAATAAACTTATTCCTTAGCTTGACTGACACCAACTGGGTCTCAAACCCTCTACAGTTGTCAGTACATATAAAGTATTTCTTCAACTAGAGGTGAAATGATCTATGGATTCATTGCGTAGATATCTACAGCGCATTACACGTGGGTCGTTCGATATATAAATTTCCCTAGGCCATAAAAAGTATTTCTAAGATACATTTGTAAATTATATATACACATCTGTAGGTGGTACCTTCCTCTTCTCCACATAATCCCCATTGATATTCAGGCATTTCTCTCACAGTTGCACCGATTTGTCCAATCCCTTTGCAAAACATTAACGCTCTGGTTATTTAGCACTCCCGTCACATTCCGTTTCACTTCTTCATCACCAGTTGACAGCACACTAGGTCATTTATGTCGAACCTGAACCCTTCTTCAGAAAAAAACGCAATTCGACATAAGCGATCTGGTGTCTTCTTCTTCCTAATATCTTCTTGACCTATCTCCACTCAGCACGCAAACAAGATACAAAATTGATGAATTAGGGTGGGAATGGCTACTCTACTCTCCATACAATTTCAATTTAGCACCGAGTTTTCCATTTTATTCCGGTGTTAAAGTCTACATTGCAAAGTGAGCATTTCAAACATAAAGTGAAGAGGAATGTGAGAAGAGTGCTAAACAGCCAGATCCTTGATTTTTGCAAAGGGTCTGGACAAATTGGTGCAATGGTGAAACTAACGCCTGAATCTTAATGAAGATTTATGTGGAGAGGTGAGGGAGGACTCACCTACACATATATGTATAGTTTATAAATGTATCTTTAAAAAATAAATATTTTACAGCTTAGGGAAACAGAACGACCCACGTACAAAAAACTACAAATTGTAGAACATCATGCCTTCAGAATCGCTTATCGCATATCCTTGCCCACCCCCACTGCCAATCTCTATAGTCCCATTACTTTTCCTACACCTATTTCCCACATAGAATCTCTTCGTCTGAAATATATCACTCAGCGCCTGACAGTGAACAACTCTTTACTCATAGATTCAGTACATACTTCAGCCGACTTTGTGTCTCTCTCACCATTATGGCATACTTCTCTCTCTGTGCTCTTTACTTTACACGTATATCGCTATGTAATACTCCCTGACTACCGACATCCCACTTCTCGATGTATTCCATCTCGAGATCCATTCATATTTCATACTTCCATTATATCATCCACAGTAACCTAACGTACTTACAGGGCTTCCACTCTCTTACATCAACGCTCCGCGTTACCCCGGGACGCGAAGATCATCTCACTCGTCATTCTAACATTACATACATGTTGTAACGTGTGTTGCACATATTCATTACTTTCATACTTCATATACAGTCCGCCCCTACTTTATGTTTATAACCTGAAGATTACAAAATCCAGTTATAAATAATTTTAAAAAATTGAAAAATATATAAGTAATACTTATTCCAACAAAAGTACCTCACAATTTATTTCCCTTGCAACCTCTTCTCGAATCAAGGACGTAACTCTTGGGCTAACAAAACATCTATAGGCATACTGAAATTATAGCTAGCCTATCTTCTATTTAGTTATTAAATATCTAAGGTCAATCGTAGCATACACACTTGTGAGAACAGTGTAAATACACCAGTAAAGGGTCTGACGAACTATTTTCATCTTCTAGAATGCTATATGTAAGTTATTGTTTGTTAAAGTGATATTGCTTGCATCTTGTAACTCTGGTCATGGTATACTCCATCTACTAATTTGGGTTGTCATTGTAGTCAAAGTGGCAAAGAAACAGCACTTTGGTGCTTAGCACTATCCAAAACAGTAATTAACATAAATAGCAAACAACAGTATTTTAGTATCTAGCGCGCTAGCGAAGACAGTAACTAACGTAATCTAAATGGCCAAACAGCAACACTTCTGTGTTTAGAGTGTAAAGCTGTCCTTCTACGCTATATGTTGTAGGTACGAAGACAAATCGGTATTTTGTACTCAGGTTAATAATTAGACGTACAAGTCAGAAAAAATATCAGTTTTGTTTTGTGAGGCTGCTAGTGGGTCCCAGGGACCTGGCATCACTTGTTGCCAGCGTGCAATTGAGGAGTATTAGACCTGGCATCAAGTGATGCCAATCCCTGGAAAAACTGAAATAATGTTTAATGTTCCTCAGAAATGATGATGATGATGTGATGTTCTGGCCTACGGCCAGTCTTAGATCCGGTGGTCCTTGAGCAAGGTGAATCCATAATGGTTTGTCATTTCCTTCCATGGGATGAAGATGATAAAGTCCTTAGGATGTGACCACATAAGGAATAAAGTTATTTACATTGACAAAAACAATACATTTACTAGGGGTATTACATTTACATTTTTTTAAAAATCTTTGCTACATAACGTTAATGCAGAACACAATACATTTCTATAGAAAATTGACTTCACTGAGAAGGAACACAAGACTACTACATAACCGATACTCATGCATAGTCTTTTTTCACTGTGAGAATAATGCGCAATCATTCTGTACATTAGATCTACGACCCCCGTAAATCTGTTGTACTCAGCAAGAGCGAATGATCTAGGTATTTGTATTAGAGACTTTTTCTTCCGGCCCCTCTTTGTACCTCATCTTCTGGCTGGGCACCAGCGTAAGACGATAGGGTATGCACTTCTCTCTTGTCCTTGGTCGATCTAGGAGTCACTCACTTCAGAGACATTAGGGTCGCTGTCATCTTCACGTGAATGAAAAAACCTTCCTCTCAAGTGGGATGAGTCTCATCGTTGGGCGGATAGTCATCTTCATCATTACTGCAGAAGCTGGAATCGGAGTCTGGTGGAAATTCTGAATACAGAAGGCTGTTAATTTCATCCTGCCTAAAAACTTGAGCCATGGAGATGCTGTAATAAATAATAAATATTCAAGTACAAGTAGGAAAACATACGATTATTTCATCTACTAATACATGTGTAGCAAATTTCATTGGCGGATCTAGAAGCCCAAAACTTGGAGGGAGGGGGTTATTGCAAACGATTCGAGAATATAACGCATCATCACCTATATCCTATTTTCTAATATAGTATTTCAAAACATATATGGATAATAATGTGATTTAATTTTTAGCTCAGAAAAGAGAGGAAGCTAGATCCGCCACTGAGCAATTTACTACCAAAACTTGTGTAGAATTTAACATGTCAAAAATAAATATTTTATTTCTTGTAATCTGTGCTATGATGATCTAATTTTGCAGTGTGATGAACTACCGTGAACCAAGTACTGCATCCGCAAAGTAATTTCAATATGAGGGTAAAGTACGGTATATATAAAATTATCCCTAAAATCAGACTTTCAAATAAAGTTTAGGTTTCAGGAGTTTGAACCCACGGAACATCCCTCCCATCCGTATTTCCCTCATTCTCATGTTTCAATGTGATTATTGTGAAGAAATATCGTCAGCACATATGACTAATGCTTATTGTGATTCATAGGCGACCACCGTGTTACAAGCTCAGAACACGACGTTTTTTGTAGGTGCATTTCGCCAGCCTCCCATCTTGGAGTTTCGAAACAAAACCTATGCCAATCGTTTGTGGTACGCTTGTGCCGGAATGTACCATAAAAATTTTTGTTTGTACCACTTCCGGTACGAAGATATAACCGTTTTAAAGTGGGGGATGGGGAAACGGCAGCCCCCCACCTTGTAATTGTCGAAACAAAACCTATGCCAGTCGTTTGTGCTACGTTTGTGCTGGAATATACCGTAAAATGTTTCGTTTGTACCCCTTCCGGTACGAAGTTATAAGAGTTTTAAAGTGGGGGGCCTGGGGAAACGGCAGCCTCCAACCTTGGAATTTCGAAACAAAACCTATGCCAATCGCTTGTGCTACGTTTGTGCCGGAATGTACCGCAAAAAATTTCGTTTGTACCACTTTCGGCACGAAGTTATAAGAGTTTTAAAATGGGGGGCCTGGGGAAACGGCAGCCTCCAACCTTGGAATTTCGAAACAAAACCTATGCCAATCGTTTGTGCTACGTTTGTGCCGGAATGTACCGCAAAACGTTTCGTTTGTACCAATTTCGGTACGAAGTTATAAGAGTTTTAAATTGGGGGGGGCTGGGGAAACGGCAGCCCCCACCTTGGAATTTCGAAACAAAACCTATGCCAATCGTTTGAGCTACGTTTGTGCCGGAATGTACCGCAAAAAGTTTCGATTGTACCACCTTCGGTACAAGGATAAAAGGGTTTAAAAATGGAGGGCTGTGGAAAAGGCAGCATCCCCACCTTGGAATATCGAAAAGAAACCTATGCAAATCGTTTGTGCTACGTTTGTGCAGGAATGTAAAGGAAAAATTTTCGTTTGTACCACTTCCGGTATAAAGTTATATGAGTTTTCAAGAGGGGCTGTGGGAACGGCAGCCCCGCACCCAGTAATTTTGAAATGAAACCTATGCCAACTGTTTGCACTACTTTTGAACAGGAACGTAGCGCAAAACTTTTTTTGTACCACTTCCGGTGCAAAGATACGAGAGTTTCAAACTACGGGGCTGCCGTTTTCACAGCCCCCTCGGAATTTCGAAACAAAATCTATGCCAATCGTTTGCACAACGTTTGTATCGGAATGTATCGCAAACATTTTTGTATGTATCACTTCCAGTACAAAAGTATGACAATTTTAACTAGGAGGCCGTTTCCAGAACCCCCCACCTTGGAATTTCGAGATAAGACTATGTCAATCGTTTGTGCTACGTTTTTACCGGAATGTACCGCAAAAAAAAAAAAAAAAAAATGTTTGCACCAGCTCCGTTACACAAGTATAAGAGTTTAAAAGTCTGGGCTGTAGAAACGGAAACTCCCCCTTCCAATTTCCAAAATTGTAAATTTTCCCAATCGTTTGTATTACCCTTGTAACGGAATGTACTGCAAAACCTTTGCTTGTTGCTTGCAAAAGCTTTGCCACTTCTGTTAAAAAGACATAGAAGTTTTAACTAGGGAGCTGTCGTTTCCACAGTCCGCCATCTTGGAATTTTGAAACAAACCTATGACAATCGTTTGTACTGCGTTATTTCTGGAATGTACCGTAAAAATCTTCGTTTGTACCACTTCCGGTACAAAGATATAAAAGTTTTAAACTAGGAAGCTGCCGTTTCCACAGCCCTCCCCCCATTAAGTTTCCAAACAAAACTTATGTCAATCCCATTTACTATGTTAGTACCGGAACGTACAGCAAAAAAATTCGTTTGTGTCCCTTCCGGTGCAAAGATAAGGGAGTTTTAATCTATGGGGCTGGCGATTTCACAGGCTCCCACCATTGAATTTCGAAATAAAACATATGCCATAACTAGAAGGATGAAGTTTCCACAGCTCGATACTTTAAAACATCTATACCTTTTTAACGGAAGTGGTACAAACGAAAATTTTTGCGGTACTTTCCGGCACAAACGTAGCACAAACGATTGGCATAGGTTTTGTTTCGAAATTCCAAGGTGGGGGACAGCCGTTTCCCCAGCCCCCCACTTATAAACTCTTACATCTTCGTACCGGAAGTGGCACAAACGAATATTTTTGCGGTACATTCCGGCACAAATGTAGCACAAACGATTGGAATAGGTTTTGTTTCGAAATTCCAAGGTTGGAGGATGCCGTTTTCCCAGGCCCCCACTTTAAAACTTCTATAACTTAATACCGGAAGTGGTACAAACGAAAATTTTTGCGGTAAATTTCGGCACAAACGTAGCACTAATGATTAGCATAGGTTTTCTTTAGAAATTCCAAAGTTGGGAGATGCCGTATCCCCAGCCTAACAATTTAAAATTCTTATAACGTTGTACCGGAAGTGATACAAACGAAAACTTTTGCGGTACATTCCGGGTCAAACGTAGCACAAACGATTGGCATAGGTTTTGTTTCGAAATTCCAAGGTTGGAGGCTGCCGTTTCCCCAGCCCCCACTTTAAAACTTATAACTTCGTACCGGAAGTGGTACAAACGAAAATTTTCGCTGTACGTTCCGGCACAAACGATTGGCATAGGTTTTGTTTCGAAATTCTAAGGTGGGAGGCTGCCGTTTCCCGGAACCACCCCACTTTAAAACTCTCATAACTTTGTACCGGAAGTGGTACAAACGAAAATTTTTGCTGTACATTCCGGCACAAACGTAGCACTAATGATTAGCATAGATTTTGTTTCGAAATTCCAAAGTTGGGAGATGCCGTATCCCCAGCCTAACACTTTAAAATTCATATAACGTTGCATCGGAAGTGGTACAAACGAAAATTTTTGTGGTACATTCCGGGTCAAACGTAGCACAAAAGATTGACATAAGATTTGTTCCGAAATTCCACGGTGGGGAGCTGCCGTTTCTCCAGCTCCCACTTTAAAAATGTTATAACTCCGTACCGGAAGTTGTAGAAACGAAAATTTTTACGGTACATACCGGCACAAACGTAGCACAAACAATTGGCATAGGATTTGTTTCAAAATTCCACGGTGGGGAGCTGTAGTTTCCCCAGCCCCCACTTTAAAACTCTTATAACTCCGTACCGGAAGTGGTATAATCGAAAATTTTTGCCGTACGTTCCGACACAAAGAATTGGCATAGGTTTTGTTTCGAAATTACAAGGTTGGAGGCTGCCGTTTCTCCAGCCCTTCCAATTTAAAACTCTTATAACTTCGTGCCGGAAGTGGTACAAACGAAAATTTTTGCGGTACATTGCGGCACAAACGTACCATAAACGATTGGCATAGGTTTTGTTTCAAAATTCCAAGGTTGGAGGCTGCCGTTTCTCCAAAGCCCCCCCACTTTAAAACCGTTATAACTTCGTACCGGAAGTGGTACAATCGAAAATTTTTGCGGTACCTTCCGGCACAAACGTAGCACAAACAATTGGCATAGGTTATGTTTCGAAACTGCAAGGTGGGGGGCTGGCGAAATGCACCTGTTTTTTGTACCTCTGCGATTGCTTCAAATATATATTGTTACATAAACTGCGCAAGAAATTATTGTTAGATATTATTTTCAGTTTCAAAATAATTATTATGTAAATGCGATTAGTTACAACCATATCTGCACAGAGGCATCATTTGATGCCATCATTTAATAGGCTCATAATTTTCGAAAGGATCGACATAACGACATACATGCACAATAATTTGAAAATGAAGATACCAATACTTCAGAACATAATTTTTACTTACCTTCAGTTCTCATTCTTCGTAAAAAAAAAAAAAAAAAAAAAAAAAATCGTTGTGACACACAGCGTGATTAAACAAACAGCTCTGTAAACCGCGCCAAAATTTTATACACGTTGTGATTGCTCCAGGCATCAAGTGGGGCGTCAAGAATTCACTCTGGCAACAAGCACTGTCAGCGTGTACTAAAGTACATTATTTTCCCGATAAATATGTGGCATCATTGGATGCCATATCCGTGAAGTGGCTAACCAAAAGAGTAACTAACATAATTTAAGTTGCTAAGCAACAGTATTTCGTTGTTTACCGCGCTAGCCAAGACAATAAAAACACTCTAAGTGGCAAAGAAGCAACACTTCGTTGCTGAGTGAGCTTGCAGAACAATCACTAACTTTTTAGAACTATAAGATAACCAGTATCATCGACGTTACTATCTAAACAGTCACGCCAATATCGTGTCGTCCCGATGCCATAGAGCACTCAATTGAACGGCATAAACTTCCGCCAACTATTATGCCTCCGCCCACTCCGAACTGATCATCACTCATAGGCGTGTCCTCATTCATTTTGTAACGCATCATCTAACTCTAGACTCTTATTACCTTGAGAAGCAAATAGAGACAGCTCATGCTCACCTAAATAAATATATATATATATATATATATATATATATATATATATATATATATATATATATATATATATATATATATATATATGAAGTATACTGATGCTTGGGTAAGTCCTAGAAATCGTACGGCCAGTATCCAATCTCAATTTAAACCATTTGTTTTTGGAAATGCTATGGACATTACTCATACTCTTGCTATTTTTGTTATTTTCTTTATCAATCTTCCTGATGCGCTTATGGACATTAAAAAATTTCATCTAAAACTAATCCAATACTACTCCAGCCTAGATCTCCCTCAATTAACTCAGACTTCTAATGGGCTCATTTAAAAATATAAGAATCCTAGTCTTTACAAACATGTTGTCTCAATGATGGCCGGTGAATTGCAGTTTCAGGTGTTGCAGTACGAACGATCGGAGACAGAAGATATAAACTGAACTCATTGACTAATCAGCATAACTGTAGGTGCAAATGCTATGTGACATGTGAAATGAAATACAATTCTATTTTTTTTAACGTAAAAAAATATGCAGAACATTTTATCCTAATAGTCACCTTATTTAATTAGTAAGTCCATTCTAGTCTCTTTCATTGGAATAAATCTGTCTAATACATGCTGGTTGAACTCTGATATTCTTATTATTAGGTCTATTTCGATGGAAAGCAAAATCAATGGTGATAACCTTTCTTGGGACATTTAAATTCCTTGAAAGTGACTATTATTTTCGATGTGGAAAAGCGCCTTTCTCCTTCTGCTGACATCATAAGTACAGTTAATATTAATTTCAGAAGCTTTGTAGATTCACTAAATATTTTCTCTAGATTATTGCGAACAATTCATTCTAGCAAACCCAGTCCCTGAAAGTGATCCAAATTCCTCTGCAGCGTAGACTGAAGACAGTGGTAGAAATTAGTGTTATAAAAATGTAAATTGAACACACTTTTATTAACAGTTTATCTGGGAAAATTTAAAACAAATTGTGGAACTATATCTAGTGCAAACAACACTGCTGCCATAGGATATCCTGTGAATTTAAATAGGATTTTTTCGAACACTTTCCTGAATTGCCCTTTGCTAATTTTGTCTAAGTCTTAATTGCAAGGTTTTCCTCAGTGGAGAGCTAGGCAAATTGGTTCTTTTTGTAAGTTATTTACGGAAGTTATGGTATGGAATTCATTAAGAATTTGTAGGTTATTTACAGAATTACAGCACACACAATAAAAGTATATCTAATAGCTAAAAATCAAAACAGCTGACTAAGAAAACACAGCTAATACAAAAGAGGTATATGAAGCACGAATGACATAATACACCAGCACCAACATACGCTCACGTGCGTAAAAGAATAACTGCATTCCAAATCATCTGTCTTGGGTGTAAGCAATGCACGTTGAACACAATATATTTCCACATGAGACAAAACAATGCTTATCAATGTCATAGTTCTGAAAAGCAAACTTTGAAACCCGCCAGATGTAGGATCAGCATGTAACAGAGGCCAAAAGCAAAATGAAAACAAACAGCATTACTAATTCTACACCCAGAATTGTTTGCTGGAAGGGGTCCAGAGGATTTGAGGGAGTCCAATAAGTCTATGTAATATCGAACCTGTCTTATTCTGCACCAGAAAAGACGATAAATAATTGAAGGGGTTAGCGCAACAGTGGTCTATCCAACATTTTTAAAAATTGATAAAAATCAAGTTCAACACATGCGGTCTTTTGTACAATATATGTATGTAGTACAATGTATGACACATTCAACCACTTGTACTTGTTTTTGGTATATTGCACTAAAAACCACATGTGTTTAAGTTTAGCTTCATTTCCCTCCGTTTTTAAAAATGTGGGTTAGACCACTGTTGCGCTAACTCCCTTAATTCTTAATTACTGTCACCTATATTTTAGAAAAAAATGATAGAACGATTTATTTTTATAAGAAAAGAAAGAGTACATGATGATGCGTAAAATAAAATATTTAGCCTACATCAATCATTTCTCTGCTAAACAAGTATAGTTCATTAAGCAAGTCTATCAATGTTAGCCGAATTTCGAAATTTTGGGGAATTCCGGACTCGGTGCATCCCCCTCGTGGGTGCGCCCCTGAGCATTGCTAACTAGTCCCAAAGTCAATATGGCGTTTCCCATCATACAGTTTTATGTGGAAAGTTGTGAAGAGTATAAAACACATTCATTTTATAAAAGAAATATGCATATACTAAGAAATATGCATACACTATACACAGAGGGAGGATTCTATATATTGACTTATTTAATATTTGATTCAGAAATCACTGTACATGAAGCCTTGTAAATGCGTGTTTACTTTCATTTATTTTCTGCTCTACTACATATTTTCTTTCTTAATTTGTAATTCTGCAATTATTGTTTAAAAAATATTCATTATATTGATTTACTTCAGTATAGTCATGTAATCTAAAAATATGAATGCAAAAAATGAATTCCATTTGATAACTGATACTGAAATAAAATTCAGAAATCTTATTTACCACGAAAAAGTTCGTTCACTGGAAACCGTGCCGCGTTGCAGAAACACTGCAACGACCGGAGCCTTTAACTTCTGAGATAGGGAAAAGGAAACTTAACATTCTTTCCAATTTCCGCGCTGTAGAAATCTGGTCGTTGTATGCTGGCTGCAACGCGATATAAATTAGAGACTCTGTGACGGATTGTTTTTCGCATTTTTAAAACGGATTAATGTATTGTACAAGAATAGAAGTAAAAAAAGTTATTTAAAAAATATATGGTAGTATTAGAAGGTAGTTTTCTTCTATTCTTTACTATTATTGCTAATAATATTTTTTTCTTGTAATACTTTGATCGTTGTACAACGCTGCAATACTACATTAGCCGCCACTGTCTTGTTTATAAAGCCGAACCAGCAATGCTTGGTGTTAAAAGAAAACACAGCTCCTTTGAGCTCCAAGTGATTTGAAATGAAATTTCCTTTTCTTACAAAATTCTTGATGATTGTAACGTTTTTTAAAACACGTAATTCCGAATTATTTGGAAATATTCGAATAAACTAGATCGAAGAGGATAATACTAGAAAACATTATTGGAACAAAACATTATTGTTTAACGAATTGACAGAATCACTATCTCTTAAAAAGTTACTGCAGGGTATGGGATTTAAACTGGTGATCGTGTAAAAAAATAAAATACTTAATGAGCCTATGCTAACCAACTACTCTACGAACGTAATTTAAAACTCGGCGATTTAGTAGACGTATATAAGGAAATCACTAACAAAAATGCCTGATTGCGTCTCATATTTAATGGGCTAATTTCTACTTAATTCTTTGTTTACGTGTAAAATGCTTACTACCTATGATTGTTAGAGACGTGTAATATGTATAGTAACTAAGACTGTGATAGATTTATGATATTAATAAAGGATAAAATTCCCTTTCCCTTTGTAAATTTCACTGCACGTTTGCCACGTTTCTGAAAATGGAACTTACAATTTGGCGATGAAAGTTTCGGAGATTTATTTCCTTAATTACAACTTGCTTATTATTTAATTTTTATTGAAATATATATATATTTTTTGAAAATACGTGTTTTCTTTTTCTGCATATATCTAAAAAAGCTTTTGATGTTTTCTATTACCTTTGGTGTTTGGGATTCTTGGTTAGACTTCGCGCCAAGTGAGCTTTGTAGTGGACAAACACCGTGCGCGTAGGTTTTCTCGGGGTTTTTCCGTTTCCTCCCACTTTCTTTACTCCACCATTTCATTCCTTATTTCATCATCACCGTCTCCTTTAGCCTAACCGACATAACCGAGGGACGTAAAACTTAATGATTACATTTTCTATCATAATAAAGAATTATTTATATTTATGTAATTTCTAAAGACATGCGACAAAAATTTTGGACAGAGGTGTACGGGTAGTTGGAAATATATCATGTACTTTTCCGATAAACGTACTAGCATTATTAATTTTATGAACTAATATTAGTTTTACTTACATATTTTTTTAAAATCAAAGTATTTATTTTAAACCAGGGTGGAAAAAATCATGATTTTTTAAATAAAAATCATTTTTGTTGATTTTTTTATTTAAATCGATTTTTTTGATTTAAATCAAATCTTTCTCCTTGTATAATACAAGTCGGGAACTGGAGAAAAAACATTAGGAATTAATATTAAATAACAATTATGCCTTTTAAGTGAAGGTATTTTGGTTTAATTTCGAATTAATCCTCAATTGTTAATCTATTTCAATCCGAAACAATATTTCTTAAGCATTAAGGAAAAAACGTACAGCAACGTTTATCAACATGACACTTTTCTTTTCACGAAAGTTCCTGATATTTGGCAGGAGTATAATTTTTTTAAAACAATCGAAACTAGCCAGCGGCACGAAATACATGTAAAGTACATAAATTTCGCCCAAAATTAACTAATTAACTTTATGGCCTATGGAACCCGGAGGTTCAATGCCGCGTTCACCTAGATCTTCCTAATGGTCGTTTTCCGATTGGACTTCCAGTTAAGAATTTGAAAGTGTTCCTATTTTTTTCCATTCTGGCATCCTGCCCACCTGAGTCTCCTAAACTTGATGACCCTAGCAATGTTTGGTAAACCGTATAAATTATGTAGTTCCTCGTTATGAAGTTTTCGCCATTTCCCATTCCGGTTCTTCTTGGGTCCGAATATTCGTCTCAGGATCTTGTTCTCGAATACTTTCAGTCTACGTTCTTCCCTCAGAGTAAGCGACCATGTTTCGCAACCATATAGAAGCAGGGTGTCTACCAGTCAGGGAAAGTCAGGGAATTTGCAGGGTCAGGGAAAATGTCAGGGAATTTCATTGTGTGTCAGGGAAAAATCTTTCCCAGGCTGTGAGGGGTAAAGGAATGCTACTAAAATAGTCATAAATTACAGGTAAATGAATTGGTTCGTTTGTACGTTTGTAGAATATTTTATAAGCATATAAACAATGGTGAAAACTTACAGTTCACTTTAAATATAAGTTGGGGGCACGGTGGCTCACTGGTAGAGCGTTCACCTCCGGTGCTTGGGTCCCCTGGTTCGATCCCAGCTCGCGCCGTGTGGACTTTGTGGTGGACAAAGGCCGTGGTCGTGGGTTTTCTCGGGGTTCTCCCGTTTCCTCCCACTTTCTTCATTTCATTCATTACTCATCATCACCGTCTCCAATAGCCTAACCGGCATAACGGTGGGACGTAAAACTGAAAGATTTCATTTTCATGATTTAAATATAAATTACTTTTCACGAGTTACTAAGAAAAAAAGAATGACAGAGTCAGAGAAAATTATAATTTTGTCAGGGAAAGTCAGAAAATTTGATTATGCTTGTTTGCTAGACACCCTGAGAACAACAGGCATATATATTTTAATCTTCAAATTCTAAACAGAATTCGTGACGACAAGAGATTTTGAACTGAATAATAACACGAATTCCCTGCTTTTAGTCGACATTTAATTTCTTCGTAAATATCGTTTTCGTCTGTTAATATTGATCCTAGATATTTGAAAGAATCCACTTTATCAAAAGTATTATTCGATATTTTAACCCATCCAAAATTTGCCGTATTACGATCCCGAAGAACTTCTATGTATTTAGTATATAAATTTCGCCTAAGTTTTATTATTATTATTATTATTATTATTTTGTTTCGGAAAGGGGATTGGGCCCCTCTAAATACGCCCGTATTATCTGGAAACAAATAGACATGGACATAAAATAATTTTTGTCTTAAATGTCGATGGTGATTTCTCCGTTGGAATAGTTAACGATTTAAAAACCCTATGTTACGAAGAGAAGAAAGCAGGATTCTCCCGTTACCCGTTCAAAATGGGATTTTCCCTAATCATCCTCTGCATGATACTCGTTTTCATACTGTGCTGTACATACATTTGAGTCTCATTGTATTATGATTATTATCTTCCATAATCGAAATAACAGAACAGAAACGGGATTTTACTTATTTTCACTTTAAATTAATTTATTTAGGAATTTGATTTAAATCAACGATTTTTATTTAAAAAATCAAGTGATTTAAATCTTGATTAAAATCGTGATTTAAATCAGACTGATTTAAATCAATCCACCCTGTTTTAAACTAAATTACTTACGTCCAAGATTGCTTTGACAAGTTTCATCAGTGCTCTGCCAATCTCTGCGGCTGTAGTTTGCAAATCTCCTAAAACATTTACAATAGGTTCCTTTGGTTTGATCCCTGACATATACTGAAAAGAAAGCAAAATTACATATGTTAGTTTTTGTTTCGTCATATGATTATTATTGTTCATGTTTCATTTACGAACTAGATCACAAGGATTGTGTAGTGTTACAGAAAATTAGAAGTAATCATTGAAGTAGTAAGATGTAGTCAGTTAATATTGCCTTAATGCATTAAACATAATTATTTAATGTTTCTAATCTTCTGTACGTTTTCATACAACACCACGAAGACAAAGCCAACCATTATACGAGTGGATCCAAACACAGCTCGTGAACACGTATTCGACAATTTATGGATACCGATAGAGGATGCTAACTGCAATGGATGTAAAGTCTTCCTAGATTAGTATTTGATGCACTTCATTTGATGACAGGTTTTATGTAGAAAGTTGAAATGTAGGATATTTATAACACTATTTATTAAGAGTTTCCGACGGAAACAGACAAGGGACACACAATCTTACTGAAGTTAACTTCGAATATTGGAGGTGTCGCTTTTTACACTGAAAGCAGCAATTTCCTGTTGCTATACATGCACAGACATGTTAGATCTACGTGAACGTGAATCAAATTACTATTAAGTTTACGATAAACAAATTTCTAGCCTAATTAATACTAATATTATATTATGATTACTGACCTACACACACACATACACACACACACACATATATATATATATATATATATATATATATAGTAACAAAAGAAACACTGACCAAAGCTTCAACACACTGTATTTTAAACTATAATGTGCTACGGTTTCGGATATCTAACATATCCTTCATCAGACACTATAGAACATAAATGAAGATACAGACATATACAAAGTGTTAATGAACTAGACCGGTTGTAGGTAGTAATAAGAAATAGGACACATGGTATTTCCAGGCAGTCACAATGATGAAAGTGTCACTGAATGGATCAGGAGCACACGGACATGTCTGGGAACAATGTAGAATAAAAGTAATCCCTTCACTTCTCCTCCCCTTTCCTCTTTGATGTATGAATGAATGATATTATCTCAGGGACAGCGAAAACAAATTGCAAGTTAATTGAAAATCAGTCTTTTTAAAAATAAGTTACCTTGGGGTATCATCCAGGTGAAGATATCGACATCCGACGTTTCGAGTGCAGATGTCGCATTCACCTTCAGGGATTGTAATGTTACGGGTAACGACGGATGCCAATATCTTCACTTGGCCGATAGCCCGAGAGGACTTACAAAAAAAAAAAAAAAAAAAAAAAAAAAAAAAAAAAAAAAAAACACTGTGACTGCGTGGCCATGTGTTCTATTTCTTATTACTACCTACAACCTGACTCACGTGGCCAAGAAATTTCCCGTATTAGTTATCGCAATGATCAGGCGTCTTTGCAGAAGTGTCCATGGGTTTCCTCGCCGTTCTCCAATGGTATAGCATATTTTTGTTCCCTTAACTCTTTCCATATTTCTTTAATTATACGCCTCGTTGAGCCTAAGAGGCATCACTTTGGAATGTTAATTTCTTTCAAACAAATCTGAAAGGATAAGTTCTAACTCTTCTCGATATATCTTCCTTCTTAACAGGGCTTTTACCTCTTTTTATTTACATAACCAGTATTGTTCCTTTTGTACTTCATTAGCTCCCATACGTTGCAAACAAACTTGTGTTCGCTACGTAGGAGAGCAAAGGGGTACAAGGTAACTCAGTGTTAGGTGCACCTATATGGCAAGGGGTTTCACTTTAGATCTACGGCCAAGCGAGTTTGTAGTGAAGAACATTGTATATATTGTTCTTATTTTCGTTTTTTTCGAGGGATACTTCCATTTTCTCGGAAATCCTCATAGGATCAATTCTTCCAAAATGAATACGTATTATTAATGTCTGTATCCTTTAGCATATAGATGATGACTGTGGGTCATGAACCTGCAGATGTAATGATTTTATTTAATTTTCTTTTAACAACTACATTCAAGAATTATAGTTATGCAAACACGCACAACACATAAGAAACCCTTCGCCATCTTGATTTTGTTCAAAATATTGATGGTCTTTCAAGGACTTTTTGTTACCTGGTGATACGTTGTTGTATCTGTCATGAATCGGACCCATTTGTTCTAACAGAGAATCCGGGACCCCCATTTCCTGTGGGGACTCCCTTGCGCCACCACTGAACAATTCAGAATCATACATTTTCGGATAGAGTAGATTACAAGTCTAAGACAATAACATGCCGCCTCAGCTCAATAGCTAATAGTTTTGGGGATATTCACCCCCAAAGTTCATTTTCCCACGGTTTTGGACAGTCCTAGCTGTGAAACTATGCACTTTTGACCACGGGACAAGATGAACTTTTTCCCTGATTTTGATGTCAGGAATGGCCTGTTTCAGTTTGTCGGTCTAGTTCATTGACACCCTGTATATAGTCATTCTTATAAAGAAGTCTAAATTCTGTTCGCTGAAACGTTCAGCCAATCCCGTAGGTTCCCATGTCCATTTTCCAACCAATCACGTTTTGCCATTTTTGGTCCTTATAAGGGACTTTTTCAATTGAAAATTGAATAATCGAAATTATAAATTGCTAGTATGTCTACATGAAATATCTTAAGATACACGTTAGGAACTTAACATTAACTATGGTAAACTTGTCAATAATTGGTTGCCACAATTATGGTAATGAAAAAAAAGTTAAGGTAAGATATCGTAGATTTAAATAAATACGATAGTTTATGATACATTTTCCTTTAACAGTCTATTTTTAAATAATATTGCAAAATCAAAAGTGACTACAAAAAATGGGATATTTAAACCCTTACTATTACACAAGTAAAAACCTTGACTTCAAGCTAAATTTGCGAATGTAAGAGAAACCATATTTTTTCGATGATGACTGAAAAAGAATATTTTTGTAAATACGGTATATTTGTGTAGTAACCGCTCAAGCCCTCAAGGGGAACTGGGCCCGGAGTGGTACCACCAGAAGGAATTCTTATTGTTGATATTAATAACACTACTTCTGTCACTTGCTGGAAGGTAAAAGCTCGTCGAATAGTCGCTTTCTCAATTACACAATTGTCTGCGAAATTCATAAGTGAACACAAATATGGCAAACACATTAAAAATGATTTAGATGTTTTCTCTAAGAGTCACAACGATAGCATTGGCCTGAACAAAGAGTGGTGTGATTTATGATTCTAAGGTTAGAGGCTAAGACCTAAACAATAAGTCAGTCGTTCAATCTGAGAGTGGCGCAAAAAAGCATCGAACCCCGGCGGAAGTTATAACACAAGATGACGAAAAGGATACTTAGATATTGCTCGTCATATTATCACATTATATACATTTATAGTAAATTAAACACATAATAAATTTACAGAAATAAATTGGGCCACTCAGGTGTCGATAGGAGACACATCCAGGTCTCGTACAACAAAGGAAGGGAGTTGAAACACATCCCAATATCACCAGTTACAACAAAAGGAAGCGGACGAAACAACAATGTATGAGTCCGCATTCGCCATAAGTGAGAGGGTTCAAGCAAATGGGCAATTAAGGATGTAAGATAATTAAACGACCAAACAGTTAGGACAAAAGAGCATTATTGGGAGCTCCTCCGTGGCTAAGCGGTTAGCGTACGCGCCTTTGGCGCGGGAGACCCGGGTTCGATTCCCGGCGGGAGCTCATGTGGTTCGGATCCCACGTTAATCAGTAGGTCCACGTCTCATATAGCCTCGCTGCTGAACGGGACGATAAACTCAAAAAATCAATCAATCAATCAAAAGAGCATTATCAATGTAATTAAGTAAATTAAAAGGCTTGAGAATTATTCATTCACACATCAAATAATAGGCCAATTGAGGAAGCGACTCCTCTTAATCATTTGCAAAAATTAGATCACAACCGCAAGATTGATGAACGCAAGGATAGGAAGACGGTAACGTTGAGATAAAAATCAGTATTACGAACACATAATCTACATTAAGAGGCACTTCCCTACCAAAGCCCTCCTAAACTATTCACTGGTGACACTACACAAACTGCAAATCGAATCACAACACTTTATCATCGTAGACGAAATTACCTCACATACTAACAGTCGATTCTTGAAGAAGGAGTCTGGCAGTGATTATTAGTAGCACGAGCGTTTTGGCTAAAGGATGTTTAGTTCTTACCTGTAGGTAGATGCGGAGGAGACATCAACTTCATGCGTCTTAGTTGAGACAGAATATCGGTGTTACGTCCCTCGACGACGAAGGATTCCCGGAAGTCAACCGGACTCTGAAACACCAGACAACTTGCAGAAACAACTCGCATGGCGGCCCACCAGGAGATGGCTTATCACTTAATTCGCAGCGTGCAACACCAGGTGGAGGCGTTACCCATTTAAGTAATTACGTTGAGGTTTGGGATTTTGACATCGGTCTGTCGAATCAATGAAGATATTAACAACAGAGCGGATGTGTTGCAGATTTATTAAAGAGTCCAATTTCTTTACAGACCGTAGTTACAGGAGTGTTTTAAAATAGCTATTAAATCACAGAATAAAGGTCACAGTTCATAGGTTTCCAAAGATCAGTTAATTTAGGCGTAGGTGTGATATTCTGGTAGAAATCAAAGTCTACATAGAGAAGATTGTTAGATGTGCACAAAGAATCGGTGCGGAGATAACTCACTTAATTTGCGAAATAGTTCAGAACAGTGGCGGCTAATGTTAGTGTTGCAGCGTTGCGCAACGACCAAAGTATTTCAAGAAAAAAAATATTATTAGCAATAGTAGTAAAGAACAGAAAAAATACTTTCTAACACTCCCATATATACTTTAAATAACATATTTTTTTTACTTCTCTAACTGTCCGTTTCGTTAATCCGTTTTAAAAAGCGGAAAATAATCCGTCGCAGAGTCTCTAATTTATATTGTGTTGCAGCGAGCATGCAACGACCAGATTCCTTCAGCGCGGCAATTGGAGCAAATGTTAAATCTCCTTTCCCCTATCTCAGAAGTTAAAGGGACTGGTCGTTGCAGTGCTTCTGCAACACAGCACGGTTTCCAGTAAACGAGAAGTTTTTTCACGCTAAATAAGATTTCTGAATTTTCTTTCACTAGCAATTAACAGATCGAATTTCTCTTTATGCATTCATATTTTTAAATTACGGGACCATACTGAAGCAAATCAATATAATGACAATTAAAAAAAGTGATTGCAGAATTACAAAATAAGAAAGAAAATATCTAGTAGAGGAGAAAACAAATGAAAGTAGATCCGCATTTACAAGTTAATTCTTAGCTTATATAGATAATGAAGGTTTCTTCTACAGTAATTTGTGAACCAAATATTAATAATTTAATATGCAGAATCCCCCCCTCTGTGGATAGTACTTTAGTATATTCATTTTTCTTTTATAAAATAAGTATATTTTATACTCTTGATAGAACTGTATGGTGGGGAACGCCACATTGAATTTGGGACTAGTTAGCAATGCTCAGAGGCGTAGCCACGAGGGGGGCCACCGGGTCCGGACCTACCCAAAATTTCGAAACTCGACTAGCATTTGTAGACTTTCTTAACGAACTATGCTTGTTTAACAGAGAAATGATTGATGTAAGCTAAATATTTTATTTTACGCCTCATCATGTACTCTTTCTTTTCTTATAGAAATAATCGTTCTATCATTTTTTCTAAAAATATAGGTGACAGTAATTAAGAATTACTTATCTTTCCGGGTACAGTAAAAGACAGTTCGTTATTACGTAGACGTATTGGACCTTCCTCAAATACTTTGGACCCCTCCCAGCTAACATGTTGTTCCTATATCTGGCGGGTTTCAAGGTTGCTTTCCAGAACGTTGATAAACATTGTTTCGCCTCATGTGGAAGTATATTGTGTTCATCGTGCATTGCGTAACAACCAAGACGGATGATTTGGAATGTAGTTCTTTTTTTCTTTTACGCACAAGTATGTGGGGGTGTGTGTGTGTGTTGATATATGAATAGGGTTGCCAACTCTGTAAAATATAAAGAACCGACACTGACTCAAAATTCTCTGTGATTTAGGTCTCAGCGTGAAGTATCTCTGTACGGACCTATCCATGGAAAGGAAATGTACTATCGTGAACGAAAGTGCATTAACACATATATTCTGTATGTCCTTAGAACATTCACTAATAACCTTAATAGATACATTGTGCTATAAATGAGAAACTGAAATTGATCAATCGGCATTGATGAATTTATTGTATTTACCATTAACTACCATTCCTTTAAAATTATCGAAACAGATGAACAAAAGTATAATAATCTTTACGTGACAATTTTGGATTTGGAAAATAAAATTCACTCTTTAAACATATAGTCTCTATTTCAACTATAGGAAATTGCTTTAAGAAGTCCTTTTCTACTCTTAATAAATGTATAAAATTGTCCTTGAAAGTAAATTTCAAATTTTCCCTGATACAGTCCCTGTCATCTCTCTAAAATTTTCTAAGCAGGTGAACAAAATATATTAATCGTTGATACATGGTGAAAGGTAACAGTTTTGAGTTTACAGAATGACAGCTACTTTTCAATATCTATACTTCGAACTAGATACAAATTTGAAAAAAAAACGGTTATAAAGGGGCTGGTGAGAATGTTCTGCATTTTTTATTTTTTAAAAACAGATTTTTATTTAATTTAATATGTCACATAGCATTTGCATCTAAATTTATGCTGATTAGTCAATGAGTCCACTTTATATCTTCTGTCTCCGATCGTTCGTACTGCAACACCCGAAACCACAAACCACCGTTCGCCACTGGTTCAGAATGCTTAGGGCGATAGTTAACAAAAACGGTCGTCTGAGTGGAACAGAAGGAATTCAGTACTTACGGCCCAAACGAAGACAAACGTCCACTTCTCAGAGATGGACATGGTAGCTGCCATCTCACACTTATAGAGTTGACACAATACAATTTACAGTTTTACGTATTTAACTAAACAAAGCCGTAGATGTTTAGGACTTTAAACAAACACACAATTACAAACTTCTTGTATAAATAAAAGTACAAAGTATCTTAATTCTGCAAGAATAGCAGACCTGCGTCCCATGAAGGGAGGGACTAGAGCACGAGTTACATGGTCGTAACGGATTTCGTTGGTAATGAGCTGGAGAGATTTTAGTGCCTAGATTTTATGTGGATTGAATTTAGGTGTGTCAGTATTGCATCAGATGGTGCAATAGTTAGGGATGATTCTATACAATTTGGTTGGCTACCGATGACGTAATGGTTTGGACTACTTGGTGAATTTAATTGGCTGGGGATGATCTCATAAGACTTAGGATAGGCTCGCGTGTTTTCTAGTGACTTTGATGATTTTTCCAATGCTCACGCCCTTACAAAGATAACGCATAGAAAAATAAAGGAAAGAATACAGACATGGGTTCCAACTACAACCAGTTAATATTGCACAACATTATACCAGAAGGGATGACGCATATTCACCACCAGTGTTTAGTTCAAGGGTCAGTTTAGCATCTATAAAAGCGTATTAAGTCAGCGCTAAATATATAGTCTTATTTAATACTTGGAGTAATATTCTAAGAGGGATTTGTAACATTAGTATCAGATATGGTGAATAATAGCGACACATAGGGGATGAACTAACCCAAGTCTTAAGGTCAGGAGGTCGGACCTACTGTTGTACATGGCAAGATGATTCACAGTAAACAGGGGAGTTATTTTAAAAGAGAAAAAAGAATTTTATCATGTCATAGTTGGTTGTAAGGGTTGGAAAGAATGTTTGAAACGGAAGGGAACTAGACACTCTTAACATCTTTCTTCTTTCTAAGTCTTTTTGAGAAATAGAATTATTCCACAGAATTCGTAAAAGGAGAGAAATTAGGAATAAGTCTTGGTGAAATTCGTATAACAACTGATTTATTTACATTTTAGAACCGTATGCAGGTGAGGACTTGTCGTGAATATACAGGGTGTTTGCAAAAATACCGCAAAAACCTGGTCGAAAATTTAGGCCACGACACTAGTATATACCTTTTTACGTAACTCTGCAAATTAGACCAGGTGCATTTAATTTTTCGTTTGCATTGCGTTTGTTTTGTATCGTAAGCTGCGATGCAATACCGCTTTTCTCAAAAACGCTGATATATATACTATCGGCAGGGAGGTAGTGATCTCATGATCAATAGGCTCGCATAATCGTGGTCTCGTTTTCTTTAGCAGATATCCAGCTTTCTGAGGATATGTTGCTTCAAAGATGTTTCTAGTGGTTTTCTAAAGATAAAATGTTTCGTTACTTTTCCGGCATACTGTGTATGTATTTGCATTTGTTCAGGACGACACTGGCATTTTAATCTGGTGCGAGAGTTGAATTGAAAGACAACAGTGAGAAGTACATCGCATAGAAGAGCGTTTCTCCAATTTACACTAATTTGTATCCAAGGGAACTGGATTACAGGACCACTTAAAGGCCTTGGATAACGATGAGAGTCGTTTTCAATAGTACGTTTCTTAAGGCAACTGTCCCACTTGCCAAAGCATACACATATTTCACCCCAGCATGTATTGCAAAAATCCTGGTCCTCCAACAAACAACAGTGCCTCCATTTCCGGCTTCTCAATCAATTAGGTCACACAAATTAAGAATAATATGGCTAGAAGTGGTATCGCTTATCAAGAATGAAGCTCTCATCATTTGGACTGCACACCAGGCAGCGCAGAAAAGAAGTTAGTCATTTAAAGTAAGCGTTACTTCATTGATGCCGTTAATTCGAGATCACGCATACTCTATTGCAACCATAAAACATGTCATGGAGAAAGTTCGAGATTCAGTGAGTTTTCTAAATTCAGGTCAGATTCTAGCCGTAGCTGCTGACCAATCGTTCTGTGCTCTGGCAAAATAGATTCAGTGGAAATGGCCGAAACTTGGAGAGAATAAGTATGTGAGTATATTTGGGGGAACTCATATAGAAATGGTTGCGCTGAGGTCTGTTGGAACACCACTAAATGGCAGTTGGACCGCAACATGCAAAGTGTTTCAGCAACAAAAAAAAAAAAAAAAAAGGAAGATTCAAGTGCTTCAGCACAAGGCTTCCCTGTGCAATACTCTGTAGTTTTGTGTCTGACTACCATTATTTTCTCTGAAAGCTCACAGAGACAAAATTGTTCTTATAATATATTCCTTACGTGAATATTATTTCGCCCAATTACATACGGACTAGTTGTAGATTATTGTTTCATGTAAGATTACTTGTATAATGTAAGATTTGTAAGACTTCTACTTACTACTGTAAGAATGTAAGATTGTTTACTTTTTATTAAATTTGTATATAGTTGGCTATTTTACCAACATGGAACTGAAGAATGAAATAAAAACAATATTTTAATGTCCCATGTGGTATACAAACAACTTCACGCTTATGTTTACAAACACCACTCCATGATTTTACAAGAGGATTCTACACACCAGATGGATCCACTATCAACTGCAGATGACGGACTTCTTTCTTCCCACGAAGCAGAAGACGACAACGGAGCAGCAACGCCACCGTCGTCCAAGGACCCCTATGTTTGATGGCCAACAGTGGACCTGTACCAGTTCTCTGGTGCCCCATCTTGTGTTTACAACGGAACATTAGGAGTAGTCTAACCCCAGGCCTCTAGTCTCCAACGGGACTCTGGACTTTTCCTGTCTCCTGTTCTAGCCTGCCTAAGGGACCCTGTCGGGAATCCTAACCTCCGGCGTTTAGCCTGCTACGGGGCTCTGTGGTCATCTAACCAACCCTCTGCATTGGGATCCCTAACGTCACGCTGCTTAGCCTGCTTCGGGGCTCTGTGGAGATCCTGTCTGCGACCTTGCGATCAAAGACTACCTATATCTAACCTTTGCAAACTTAGAGAAATTATCTTTATAGTACTTTTGTAAAATACTGTTTATAATGGAATTTTATAATAAAAGCCGGTAGTGGGAGTCGATTCCGGACGCTCGTTTAATTAACGCTCTACCTACAACCTGCATGGGACAGAGTTTTACAATATAAATTGCCTGAATATTTTAATTAGTATAGAAATAGGCATTAAGACGGAAGGAATCAAGCATATAGTTCAAATTTTACTATGACACAAATTAACTTTTTCAGGTCAATTTGGCAGCCATCTTGAAAAATAGACGCCATCTTTAATTTTTAGGTGACCAATCTGACAGATGTGACCAATAACCTTAAGAGAATTAGCACATCCAATTTTATGCTTGTTATCAGCATTTGTACGTTTCTGCTAAAAATTGCTTTTTAACTGCTACACTACTGGAACATCAACTGATTTTCACACAAGGTAAATTTAAACCCTTGTGAACCTGGCCCGCCCGCCTCTCGGTACAAACTATTTCCGCATATCAATAAAAAGTACTTCGTTTGTACCGGTTTGTACCGCAAATATTTTTGTTTGTACTGTACTGCAGTATGAGAAATTAAGAAAACAAAGTGGGGGGGCCAAGTTCACGCAGCCCCCCCACATTGTCCTAGGATCGATTTAATTGGCTCATTTGAAAGATTTTCGTTTGTACCAGATTGTACCGTAGTTTGTTTCGTTTGTACCGTTCTGGATTATGACAAATTAACGAAAGAAAATGGGGGCCCAGATCAAACAGGCCCCCAAATCACGACTTAATACACCGGGTACACATGATTTTTGTATGTCATATGAAAATACTTGGTTAGTACCGGATTGTACCACAAAGGGTTTTATTTTAGCCATAATAGATTATGAAAAAATTAAGAAAACAAAATTGGGGGGACTATGTGAACCTAGCCCCCCCACGTTGTACAAACGATTTAGTTGGCTCATTTGAAAGATTTTCGTTTGTACCGGATTGTACCGTAGTTTGTTTCGTTTGTACCGTTCTGAATTATGAAAAATTAACGAAACAAAATGGGGAACCAGATCAAACAGGCCCCCAAATTACGACTTAATACACCGGGTACACATGATTTTTGTATGCCATGTGAAGGTACTTGGTTAGTACCAGATTGTACCACCAAGAGTTTTATTTTAGCCATAATAGATTGTGAAAAATTAAGAAAACAAAATTGAGGGGGCTGTGTGAACCTGGCCCCCCCACCACGTTGTACAAACGATTTAGTTGGCTCATTTGAAAGATTTTCGTTTGTACCGGATTGTACTGTAGTTTGTTTCGTTTTTACCGCCCTAGATTATGTTAAATTAACGGAACAAACTGGGGTCCCAATTCAAGCAAAACATTCTAATCAAGTTTTAAAACACAGGATACATATGATTTTTGTATGTCATATGAAAGTACTTGGTTAGTACCGGATTGTACCACAAAGCGTTTTATTTTAGCCATAATAGATTATGAAAAATTAAGAAAACAAAATTGGGGGCTGTGTTAACCTGGCCACCCAACCACGTTGTATACACGACTCCAAAAGTGCATTACCACCTGCAATTCTGGTTTTCCTGCAATAGCAGGCAACCCAAAAAGCTCGGCGGTTGGGTTGGTTCCGAATTCGAAAGGCGTTGGACCAAACCTTAATTTTGTTAAAAATATATCAGTGTGGCAAACTGAAAAATAAGAAAATAAAACCAATTGTTAAGAATGACAATTTTATTATCGTGACGGAGTTGGATGACATCAAAAGTTACAAAATGATCTTACTTAAGCAGTTCAAGAAAGATGAATGGCAAAAGACACATATCAGAAAAAACATTTCTCTCCTTCTCCCCCCCAAAAAAAGAATTTTAAAAAAGAAAAAGTTACATAAAGTAAAGGTTTAATATAAAAGACTCACCCAAAATTTTGAAAATTGACACGCGAAAGACAAGAATAACTGAGCCCAAGTGAATAAAATTGTGCACAGATATTGCAGACGTAAAAAGTGGGAATACGAGTTTCGTATTTTCCTGGAAAAAACGGTTGGGTGGGGCACGGACCCCTCCAAATCCTTGATCACGAGATATCAAAAATGCTTGTAACAGTATGTCAGATGTGTGTAAAGGACATGAAGAATTGTAACGAAACTTTTTCTATGGACAACACGTAAAAAATAAAGGAATACGAGGTTTTAATGTTCTGCGGAAAACAGTTTTAGGGGGCAAAAGCCCCCACGAAAAATTTTGAAATTTGACGTCCGAAAGGTAAGAAGAAGTGAACCGAACTGAATGAAATTCTGCACAGATATTATAAACATAAAATGAGGGAATACGGGTTTCTTATTTTCCTTTAAAAAAGGCTGGGTAGGGCGCGGACTCCTCCAAACATTTGATCATGAAATATCAAAAGTACTAGTAACAAATGTCCGATGGGTGTAAAGGACATGAAGAATTACAACGAAACTTTTTGTATGGACAATACGCAGAAAATAAACGAATACGTTTTTTTATTATTATTTTCTGCTGAAAGACAGTTTTATAGGGTAAAAGAACCCACCCCAAAATTTTAAAGTTGACGCGAGAAAGAGAAGAAGAAGTGAACCGAAGTGAGTGAAATATTGCAAAGATGTCGTAGGTTTAAAATGAGGAAATACGGGTTTCGTATTTTCCTGCAAAAAAAGGTTCGGTGAGGCACGGACCCCTCCAAACATTTGATCACGAAATATCAAAAGTGCTAGTAACAGTATGTAAGATGTGTCTAAAGAACATGAAGAATTGCAACGAAAGTTAATGTATGGATAATATGCGAAAAACATACGAATACTGCTTTTTTATTTTCTGCGTAAAAATGGTTTTACGGGGAAAAGCACCCACCCAAAATTTTGAAAGTTGACGAACGAAAAGCAAGGACAAGTGAATCGAAATGAATGAACTTGTGCACACATATTGTAGACGTAAAATGAGTGAATACGGGTTTCGTATTTTCCTGGAAAAAACTGTTGGAAAGGGCACGAATCCTTCCAAAGTTTTGATCACGAAATATCAAAAGTACTAGTAACAGTGAGGTGTGTGTAAAGGAAATGAAGAATTGCAACGAAACATTTTGTATGGAAAATAACCATAAAATAAATCAATACGAGTTTCTTATTTCCTGCGGAAAAACTGTTTTAGGAGTCGAAGGCTCCCATCCAAAATTTTGAAAGTTGACACCCGAAAGACAAGAAGAAATGAGCCGAAGTGAATGAAATTTGCACAAGTACTGCAGACGTAAAATGAGGATAAGGGTTTTATATTTTCTTAGAGAAAACAGTTAGGTGGGGCGCCGACCCTCCCAAACGTTTGATAACGAAAAATCAAAAATAATATTAATAGTATGTGAGATGTGTGTAAAGGAAATGAAGACCTTCAACGAAACTTTTTGTGTGGGAAATGTGCTGAAAACAAAAAAATACGGGTTTTTCATTTTTGCGGAAAAATGGTTTTATGGGGCAAAAGGCCCCACCCCAAAATTTTGAAATTTGGCACCGAAAGGGAAGAAAAAGTGAACCGAAGTGAATAAAATTTTGCGCAGATATTGTAGACATAAAATGAGGGTATACGGGTTTCGCATTTACCTAAAAAAAACGGTTAAGTGTGGCACGGACTCCTCCGAATCTTTGATCACGAAATTTCATAAGCGCTAGTAACAGTATGTCAGATGTCTGTAAAGGACATGAAGAATTGCAACGAAACTGTGTATGGAGAATACGCAAAAAGAAAATGAATACTTGTTTCTTATTTTATGCGGAAAAATTATTTTGTGGGCAAAAGAACCCATCCCAAAATTTTGAAAGTTGATGCCCGAAAGATAAGAAGAATTGAGCCGAAGTGAACGAAATTGTGCACAGATATTGTAGACATAAAATGGGGGAGTATTGGTTTCGTATTTACCTTGAGAAAACGGAAGCGTGGTGTGCCGACCCCTCCAAACCTTTGATCACGAAATATCGAAAGTACTATTAATAGTATGTCAGATGTGTGTAAAGGACATGAAGAATTCCAAAGAAACATTTCGTATCGACAATACGCAAAAAATAAAGGAATACGGTTTTTTTATGTTCTGCGGGAAAACGGTTTTAAAGGCTATAGCCCCACCCAAACTTTTGAAAGTTGAAGCCCGAAAGGCAAGAAGAAGTGAGCCGAAGTGAATTAAATTGTGCACAGATACTGCAGACGTAAAATGAGGATACGGGTTTCGTATTGTCCTCGGGAAAACGGTTCCGTAGTGCGCCAACCTCTCCAAACCTTTGATCACCAAATATCAAAAGTACTAGTAACAGTATCTGAGATGTGTGTAAAGGACATGAAGAATTGCAACATATCTTTTTGTATGGACAATACGCAAAAAATAAAGGAATACGGGTTTATTATTTTCTGCGGAAAGACTGTTTTATGAGGCAAAACAACCCACCTGAAAATTTTAAATTTGAAGCTGGAAAGGTCAGAACAAGTGAACCGAAATGAGTGAAATATTGCACAGATATTGAAGGCTTAAAACGAGGAAATACGGGTTTCGTATTTTCCTGGAAAAAAAGGTTGGGTGAGGCACGGACTCCTTCAAACATTTTGATCACGAAATATCAAAAGTACTAGTAACAGTATTTGAGATATGTGTAAAGGACACGAAGAATTGCAACATAACTTTTTGTATGGACAATACGCAAAAAATAAAGGAATATGAGTTTCTAATGTTCTGCGAGAAACGGTTTTAGGGGGCAAAAGACCCCATCCAAAATTTTAAAAGTTGACGCCCGAAAGGTAAAAAGACATTAGCCGAGGTAAATGAAATTCTGCACAGATATTACAGACGTAAAATGAGGATATGAGTTTCGTATTTTGCTGAAGAAAAAGGTTGGGTGAGGCACCGACCCCTCCAAACCTTTGATCACGAAATATCAAAAGCGCTAGTAACAGTATGTCAGATGTGTGTAAAGAACATGAAGAATTGCGACGAAACATTGTGTATGCAAAATAACCAAAAAAATAAATGAATACTGGTTTCTTATTTTCTGCGGAAAACTGTTTTAGGGGTCAAAATCTCTCACCCAAAATTTTGAAGTTGACACCCGAAAGAAAAGAAGAAATGAGCCGAAGTAAATGTAATTTGCACAGATATTGCAGACAGAAAATGAGGTTACGGGTTTCGTATTTTTCTAGAGAAAACAGTCGGGTGGAGCGCCGACCCCTCCAAACGTTTGATAACGAAAAATCAAAAGAGCTAACAGTATGTCAAATGTGTGTATAGGACATGAAGAATTGCACCGAAACTTTTGTATGGACAATGCACTGAAAACAAAGGAATACGGGTTTTTTATTTTTGCGGAAAAACGGTTTTATGGCGCAAAAGACCCCATCCCAAAATTTTGAAATTTGACGCCAAAAAGTAAGAAAAAGTAAACGGAAGTGAATGAAATTTTGCACAAATATTGTAGACATAAAACGAGGGAATACGAGTTTCGTATTTACCTAAAAAAACGGTTAGTTGGGGCCCGGACTCTTCTGAACCTTTGATCACGAAATATCAAAAGTGCTAGTAACAGATTGTCAGGTGTGTGTGAAGCCCACCAAGAATTCCAAAGAAACTTTCTGTATGGACAATACGCAAAAAATAAAGGAATACGTTTTTTTTATTTTCTACGGAGAAACAGTTGTAGGGGGCAAAAGAACCCACCCAAAGTTTTGAAAGTTGATGCCCGAAAGGCAAGAAGAAGTGAGGCGAAGTGAATTAAATTGTGCACAGATATTGTAGACAAAATGAGGGAATACGAGTTTCGTATTTTCCTGGGGAAAACGGAAGCGTGGGGTGCCGACCCCTCCAAACCTTTGATCACGAAATATGAAAAGTGCTAGTATGTCAGATGTGTGTAAAGGACATGAAGAATTGCAACACAACCTTTTGTATGGACAATACGCAAAAATTAAAGGAATACGGGTTTTTTATGATCTGCGGGAAAACGGTTTTAGGCGGCAAGAGACCTACCCAAAATTTTAAAAGTTGACGCCCGAAAGACGCGAAGAAGTGAACCAAATTGAATCAAATATTGCACAGATATTGTAGGTTTAAATTGAGGGCAAACGGGTTTCGTATTTTCCTGAGGAAAACGGTTAGGGGGCTCGGATCCTTCCAAACCTTTGATCACGAAATATAAAAAATGCTGGTAACAGTATGTCATATGTGTGTAAAGGCCACGAAGAATTCCAACGAAACTTTTTGTATGGACAAATACGCAAAAAAATAAAGGAATGCTTTTTTTATTTTCTGCAGAAAAACAGTTTTATGGGGCAAAATAACCCAAACCAAACTTTTGAAAGTTGACTCCCGAAAGGTACATGTTGTCTCAAAGGTCGAGGGCATTCTTTATTGCTATTTTAAGGAAAAAATTTTCTAAGTCTAGCTTCGGGTATCTTCGGGAAAAAGTAAACCAGGTTCGAACCTCGAAGTCAACCTTTGCAATCGGGAGTAATTTTGCAGATGTGTTTTTCTTCTTTTAAATATAATAAGACTTGTTAATAATTGTATAAAAAAGCAACATTGATTGAAATACTTAATAATTCAATATTTCGTATTGAATTTAATATTCAGTATTAATATAAGCACATGCCTGTTTGTCATTGAGCTCTCCATACGTAATGAAACATTTAGATACGTAAACGAATCTTTCCATATGTGAAAGAATGCAGAAAATTAAGACATAGAACACAATTCTCGTCTGAATACTAAAATAAAAGTCAAAATGGAACAAAAACAGCGTTTGCAGTGGATATGAATCAGAGCCCTGCACGGGCTGGGCGTGTCCTGTTCGGCCCGGACACAAATGCTATAGGGCCGAACCGGGCGCACGTATTTCCGGGTTGGAACCGGGCACTCAAGGACGGATTGGAAACTAATGTTGTCTTTTTTTCCCTTAAATGTCCTCCACTACCCCTGCCTTTGCCGTGTTCGTACGGTCTTACTGTCAGTCTATGTTAATCGTAGTGTGTTTGGGAAACTGACTCTTTATTCAAGACTGCAAAGTACTGTAATACTACTAATATTACTACTACTTCTATTATTACTACTAGTACCACAGTTAATACTACTATAACTGCTACGATTTCGCGTCAGAGTTGACATGTCTGGTGGTGCAGAATTTACCTTCTAAGTACAGTATTTTATAACAAGACTTGTCAAACAGGGTGAAATATCCCTATTTTCATTTTCCAACCATTTTTGACCATAAATCGACTTTTGCGAGGTGAGAAAGGAAGATATGACAGAAGGAAAACAAAGTTATTGTGACGCATTATCATCAATATTTTGCATTCCAAAATACGGAATGTTACTTAAAAAACATAACTTTAAAAGAAATATCTACTAAAATGAAAGAACAATCATGGCATTTTAGGCGTGTGTGCGTAACAGTAATATACAAAATAAATAAATAAATATTACAATACTTTTGAGGGTCTAGATCATTTAGATTAGATATTGATATTCCAAAGGTAAACAAATGAAATGTTTTTTTTCTTTTGACTGAAAACGTGATTTTGAATTATATATATATATATATATATATATATATATATATATATATATATATATATATAGACTGTTATACAATTCGTGTAATTTTCTACAGCACTGGAAGAAGATGAAGTTTTCACACCATTAATATAAAATTTGGCACTCTTATTGAGAAATATCTGAATTTTGAAATTTTTAAAGGAAATAGAAGAAAATTAATGTTTAGCCACCCTTTTGGAAGTGTAAACTCAGAAGTTCATTTTCCTTATGGGAGGTTCAATGTTAAATTTTGGAAGCAGTTTTCTCCAATAATTATTCGTAAAGATTTTGGGGCAAATGAGTTGTATTTGTTACGAAATGCAAAAACACTCATTCACAAAGCTAGTAAAGCCGTCTCAAACATTATTTTGGGAAGGCCCCCCTTCGGGGGGCAAGGGCCGTAAAATGCTGGTGGGTGATGTGTTACCAAATCCCAAAATTTATTTTCGGAGTGCCAGTAAACGTCAGATTAATCACGAATGTCACATAATTAATGCTCCAATGCTCCTTACATGTAAGAGTGACTGATAATGGGGCTACAGCCCCCTTTCAAAAGTAAGAAAATCACCAGAAATGTCCTTAGTAGGGACATACGAGAAGAAGGTGTTTTTGTTAATTAGTGTGAAATTTGGCGTCATTGTAGCAAAAGAGTATGCATTTTTGAAATATGGAATGCTATTTTGCTATTTGGTTACGGCTGTTTTGGGCATTTTTCGGACTGGTTTTTGGCTGGTCATAGCGCCAAAAGGAAGCATTGTGCACCCAGGTTGTCTTATCATGGTGTCAGGAATGAGCTCTCAAACGTTGTAAGTGTTGTTTTGAAACACGCTCTATATTTCTATCCTGTTTCTGATTAGCTTCTCTTTGCCAATCACTCTATATTTCTATCCTGTTTCTGATTAGCTTCTCTTTGCCAATCAATTTCCAGTATTCCCAAAATAAACCAAAAGTGAACTAAATTCACTAAATCGCCTTCCCCCTATGCTTTCTTCTTGTATAGTACTTATTATATATTTATATTGTAATTGACAGGGATTGCCAATATTGATTGAAATATCTGGTTAAAATTCTATTAGAGGAATTCCCTCTTCAGTACAGAAATTCCCTCCTTGCATCCTACCGCCATTTTAGGCGAGATGGGATTAAGTAAGATGGAAATTCCCATCTCGCCTAAAATGGTAGACTTTCTTATTTCGGAGATATAAGTGGCTGATAAATCGTTAGGTGAGGTGGGATTAGGCTAAATAGGATGGAATCATCTGAAAATGTAGGGGTACGGTAGGTAGCGGCATGACGTCACGCCGTCCCCCATGCCTATCTTTGCCCATTGTAATTGCTTAGACGTGGGAGGACGCCGTACACAGTTTTTTGGAAGTGGGGATAGGGTCCCCCGCGTTCCCACGCACTTTAATCCCTGCTGCTAAGTATTAATTGCTGTGAGGACTAACGAAAAATATTATGTGATAATAATAATAATAATAATAATAATAATAATAATAATAATAATAATAATAATAATAATAATAATAAAGTATCTGAATGATACAGATATTTTTTTCAACTTTTATTACAATTGCTGTGGGTTCCCATGAATCTGGTTATATTGTTTTTGTAAGGAATAAAGATGCTTCAAACAACAATATGATTTGTGTAAAAGAAAAAAAGCCTTATCAGTTGCAAGAACTGACAAGTGGCCTTGTGTCTGTTTTTTTTAAACACAATGTTACGAGGCACAGAAGCCACCACGCTTGCGGTGTGCTTGCTTTTTTGCCTCAGGCAGCTTCAGTACTAAAGTTAAGACTTTGCTTCAGGCAGACAGTACTAAAATTCTGTCAATTTATGTGTAGCTCAGTGAAGCCATATCTAGCATCTTGGGGCTAGATCTAGCATAATTCACATGCATTTAGCATCTAGCATCTTGACTTTAGCATCTTGGCCATATCTAGCATAATTTCATTCTTAACCTCTGATGACTAGAAAAAGTACGAAAATTTAGATGGTTCAAGGACCGTCGAGAATTATTCTTCTTAGTTGAAGCGATGGTTGGAACAATGAGACCAGTCAGTATTTCCGCGGTTGTAATTTATTGTTGAATTCAGAGAGATGTTCAAAAACAGCAAAACGTTACTACAAATCATATTTACTTACCCATAGCTTTATTACTGTCAATTGAAACCTGAATGTTTGGTTATCTGGAATGTTTCTGTCCCTTTCAATTTACAACTTGAGAGGGGAGGGATATGAACATCGGGGGATAGCTAGTAATACACTAAAAGAAATGCTTCAGGCCTGTGTCGGAAGCGGCATGTTGTGTATATATTTCTTAAAATGTTATCCATTCATAAAAAATAAATTCGACCTTCCTCTCCTATAATGTGCCATTTACCAATTTATTTCATTATGATTCCTGACAGCGTCATATTAGCTTTGTACATGAATACGGTTGAAACACTTCATTGAAATAATGAAGATAAGTACGGGCGGGTCTTTAAAATTAGTTAGGAAAGATAATTTGAAAATCTGGGATAATTTACAAAAATCTAGCATAATTCAGACCCGTGTTTGGCATCATCGCGAGTCTCGAGTATGGCAACCCTGGTGTAGCTATCAGCAACCACATAGGTTCTTTGAAATGCTGAATTTTACAAGAAAGGTTTTGTCCATCGGATAGGAAGCGAACGAACCCCATCGTACGTTGTAATCCCTTCCCCTCTTTTGCACACTGTGTGAAATTTAACTTGTATACTGTAGTAAGTTACAGAAAAGAGAATCCTATTTTTTAAAAAATGACATTATCGAATAAGATTGACCATTATTACAATATATTCAAGATGAAAAATATTCTTTTAACAGTCGTCGTACTTAGTTGTCTGCACTGAAATTCCCATAATGTACTTTTTTCTTTTCTAATATGAGCTCCGAGCTTCTTCGTGGCTAAGTGGTTAGCGTACGTGCCTTTGGCGTGAGAGACCCGGGTTCGATTCCGGTGAGAGCTCATTTAGTTCGGGTTTGTCAATTAATCAGTAGGTCCCGTCTTATATAGCCTCGCTGCTGAAAGGGACGACAAAATCAACTCAACTCATATTGAGCACCATAGGAGATATAACTCCGAGGTGAATTTTGTCCCTGGAAAACCTCCCAAAATCATCAACGATACGAAATATGTCTGCAATGCAACATGTCCATCATTTCCAACTCTATGGTCTGTGATCTAGTTTGCTTTTCATGTTTTCAGTAAACTAGAGAGACAAAAGGAAGAATAGAGGCTTTCTTCCAGAAAATTGTGTTCGAGGGTGGGGGGTCACACAGGCTCGTATCCACGGGGAGTCTAGGGGGCCGGGCTCACCAAAATTTTTTACATTAGAATAATTTATGAGCATTAAAGTAGTCAGCCATTAGGATTTTTTTGTTTTAGGATGATACCAGATTCGACTCCTGGTGTAGGCTCAACTTTCAGTATTGTGTCATTTGCAGGTCTCGTCTCATACAGATTCGTTGAAAAACCTCTAAACATGTGCTATGACTAGTATGCGAACTAAAGTTTTTTTTAGCAAAAGAGAGAGAAATTTCTTGCTTTAGACTCTGCCCTGTAATCCAGTTTTTCTGGAGGCGAGATAGTATGGTTGGGAACGACCTATCAGATTCAAGTTCCGAACCCACATATAAAAGACCTTCCTTTATAACCTTGGTGTACTATAAAGACGAAAAACAAAAATATACTGATAGCTCCAGTAATAGATATTATAGCAAAGAGATTTAAAAAATAGGTGGTTTTGAAATAGAGAAAGGACAGTACCTGAGCTTTATTAGTATTACTAGCATATATTACCCGCTTTGCTAAGTTAAAATGAAAATTTTAAAGCACATCTCCGTATTTCATGTGTTTAGTACCCGTGAAATATGCTGTTTTCGTTTTTAATGGCATCGATTTAAACAGCATCGGAAAGATCATTGATCGTCTCGGCGACCCCAAAAATCATGGATTCGACACCAATAATGGTCATTTTCGGTCATTTATATATATATTTCCTCCTCCCCTATGTTGCGGGCCATGGCAACGAAAGTGTCACTGTTCATCTCAGCGACCCCCCACAAATGTGGATTCAGCACTAATTAACGGTCATTTTCCATTATCTTTAAATATCTCTTCCCCCCTTTCCCCCAAGTTGTGGGGTTGAATTTGAATTTAAACATGATCGAAAGTACCACTGCTCATCTAAGCGACCCAGAAAACTATAAATTTGACACTGATAGTGGCCATTATCGATCATTTTATATATCACTTTCTCCCCTTCCCGCAAGTGGCGGAGCTGATTTTGCATTTAAACCGGATCGAAGATGTCACAGTTCATCAGAATGATCCCGAAACCTATGGATTAGGCACTAATATTGGTTATTTTCGATTATTATTATTATATATAGCTCCCCCGCCCCCGTGCTGCGGCACACGAAATCAGAATTGTCACTGTTAATCTCAGCTACTCCTAAAACTATTGATTCGACACTAATATTACTCAGTTTTGATCATTTTTAAACGTTTATCCCCCTCTTCTCCATTGTACCCTCCACCTTCCCAACTATCAGGGCTGAACTTGGATTGAAACAGCATCAGAAGTGTTACTGTTTGTCTCATCGGGCCCGAAAACTATGGATTCAACATTAATATCGGTCATTTTTGATCATTTTTAAATTTCTCTCCCTCTCGCCCTCCCCTACGTTGTTTCGTCAAAGTAAATAGCCTAAAGTAATCCCTGCCTCTATACTCATGTATATTGAAAATTTGATTTAGATCGGTCGGGTGGTTCAAGAGTGATGAAGTCACAGAGACAGACATTTTTATTTTTATTTTTTTTACATATATCTGCCCCCTCTCCCTCCCCTACGTTGGCTCGTCAAAGTGAAATGATAAAAAAACACCCAAGGCCCGACCCTCATATTTGTTGAAAATTAGATCGAGATTGGTTGGGTGGTTCAAAAGTTATTAGGTTTTATTAGTTTCTATTTATACGTTCCCCCCTCCCCCCCTAGGATGTACCGTTAAAGTAAAATTACAAAAATGTTTCCAGATCCAAACCTCATATATCTTGAAAATTTGATTGCGATCGGTCGGATATTCAAGATATAGTTCAAGAGTTATTAAGTTACAAAAATAGTGGCTTTCAGTCTTATATAAATTGATTTTTATATATATCTCTCCTCCTTCTCCACCCCCAAGTTACTTCGTCAAATTTAAATAACACGATCCCAAGCCTGAGCCTCATCTATGTTGAAAATTTGATCAAGATTGGCCGAGTGGTTCAGGAATTATTAAATTTTATTTATTTTTACACCCCCCCCCAAAGTTGTACCATCAAAGTGAATAGCCTAAAACCAGCCCAGCCGTAAAACTCATCCATGTTTCAAATTTGATTAAGATCAGTGGGGCGGTTCGGGAGATTTATAGTCACAAACATAGTGTTTCTAAATTATATATATATTGTGGCAGGACTCGATTTTCGAGGAAAATAATTTGTATATTTTGATTTTATTTTTATGTTTATGTCACGAAATCATTAATTAAGGTTATGGGATTAAATGTAGTATATGTGAGTAAATGCAAGCTGCACAATCTTGCTAATGTTTGTGTCAGCAGTTTATTGTAAACACATGTGTATAAGAATGTCATCGTTGAGTGTCTGGCAATGTAGGAAGGAAATGTTGACAATGTGTCTTTCCTCACATTAGCCAGATTCTAGAAATTGTATAAAGTGAATCTGTAAGATTTCACGAATTTCATGAGATTACGGATGTACGGAGAATTGCTTAGAATCGGGAAATCAGAACGTGTCGAGGATTGCAATTTTGAGTTTTGACACATGGAAGGAATTTGTCTCTCCATGTGAAAACGGTGTTACACGTGCCGCAGCAGACGAAAAAGCAGACGATGGTAGTTGGACAACGCCAAACAAAACCGGAGGACGATAAGGTTTTAGGACAGTTCTCAGAGAGTTCAAGGAGAGTTCTCAGAGAGTTCTAAGACAGTTCACCGAGATTCTACGGTGTACAATTCTTCGAGAATCTATGATCAAGTTACTGTGATCAGACTTGGGTTCGAGGTTGGAGAACCAAGTTCTATTGGAGACTTAGCCAGATGATAGGAGGAGACAATACTTTGTATTCCAAAACATCATAACGACGCAGAACTTCGGCAGAGTGTTGCATTGAGAGGAGCCATACCTCAATGCTCATTTTCGTCTTCCACCAACAAGGAGTTTCAGCTTAAAAGGAGCAGAGTTCGACGCCAGAACGACGTGGGAGTACACCAGTTTTATCCAGGTATGTGTGGCACCGAGTCAGAATTCAAAAGCTCAATACTTGATCGTTCTGTACCTGTCTGGCAAATGAATCTTAATATCCGTTATAACTAATACTCTGAGATCTTACAGTTCACTCATAAGCTTAACGAAATACAGTGTTTTATTTTAAATGAAGTGGACGTATCGTTATTTAACTAATCCCCAAATGAGAAACCTCTCGCAAGTTAATCTTATGGTTTGTCCCACTCATTCTAGATGGTGAGTGGAAGGCGCCTAGTAGCACTCATCTTTGCATCCCCAATTAGGCACAGAGTGGCTAGGTTGTCATGGTCGAGATGCTTTGGGTTTCAATCTCAGTAGTAATTCACTCAGTAATAATACAGTATTATATTTTAATGAAGTGTACGGTTTCTTATATTTAAATTATCCCCATGTTGAGGTTCCCATGGTGGAGTATGCTTAGGGTTCGATGCCTAGCGGAGGTTATTTGTAAAGATCTTAGTAAATTTAATTCCCTCCCATCCCTCCCATGGTGGTGAGATGCTGGTCTTAAGATCTTTTAGATCAAAGGTACGATTCCAGTAGTTATTTAGAACATGGTGTAGAGCTGGGATCAGATCTCAGTAAGTAAAATTTAATTCCCTCCCATCCCACCCATGGCAGAAATGATCTGGGTATTTTTCAGAAAATAAGTTTAAGCAGTCGTAAATTTAAACAATAGTAAATTTAAAAACCCTCCCTACCCACCCATTCATGGTGAAATATGTAAAATTAGTATCTTATATAGTTGTAAATGAAACCCACCCATCCCACCCTCGCTTCGATTCAGTATAAGAGTATAACAAGTGCGACGACTGAGTTCGATTCTCGTCTATATAACAGAAATGTGCATTAGTGATATTTTTATATTTAATAACGTATTACGTTCACCAAATATAGTAATTTAATGGTAGTTTGTGTTATAATCTTGAGGTTAATAATAATAACACATGTAGTGATAATATATTACAAGTTTACAATAAGAATAATAAGAGAAAAGAAAAATAGTAAAATAATTTTGTTGTTATGTGTATTCAGAACGTATAGAACGTACATAGCACACAGAACGGGATGCATGTATCAGACAGGATCTGATGAGCGGACGATGATTGTCGCTCAAGCGATCAACACGAGTGTAGGCGAGTAGACACGACGGCACACGATTACGTCAAGAGCCGCACGAATTATTCGCTCCGTTTCGAAGTTACGAGCAGAGCAGGCAGAATAACAAAGACAAAACAGTTGTTGTATAATAGATTAAATATAACCTACATTAATCTTAGAAGTAAACTATTTAGTATTTAATTAGTAGTAAATAGTAATAGGTTATTGCAATGTTGTCCTTAAAGAACAATCACAGGGTGCATTATCCTGTTCTTAAAGACAATGGAAAACCTGCGACGATGTTCAGTAAGTCAAGGTACTATTCCTTAGATTTAGGAGTTTTAAAATACTTTGCGGAATATTATCCGACATACGACGAAACGAAGGAACAGACGTTTAGAGATAACGTTCTGGGTAGAAGATATAAGAATTATTATATGATTGAATTCTCAGAGAAGAATTTCAGCGTTGATGATTTGGTAGAATTAGGATTCAGGAGACACTTTTTGTCTATAATTACTGGTATTTCAGAGACAAATACGTTGATACGCAACGCTATATTTTTCGCGATCAAAGAAGATCAACTAAAATACAAAGTATGTGCGTTATTCACTAGTGGTGCTAGTCAAGAACTAGTGAATCAATGGCTTGATCGTTTTAGGAATAGATTTGTCTGCACTCAGGCAGTAAAAATCTCAGATTTTATTAGTACCATAGCGTTATATGAGAAACAAGCAAAAATCGTAGTGGCGAGCGATAAATCGTTGCTAGATTTAGTAGCTTTTGCGTTGTTCTTTAAACAACGGACACCTTGGTTATTAGCCTAGAGATGACCAAGAAAGTAGAAGAGTTTTGTGTATTATTATTATTATTATTAGTTAGATATATGTATAGGATAAGGATATATTATTAGTAATTATTAATGTTTTAAATATTTAGCAAGGATAATAATTTGATTATAAGATATTTTGTTTTAGTAATATAGGACAGAAATATATGGTTAGTTATAGTAGTATTATTAATATTGGAAGAGGAAAATCTGAATATCAATTGGTTTTATTGCAGTATGTCTTTATGGCATATAGTTTTAATGTAATTTTAATAGTGACGTAATAAAGAGAATAATAGTAGGGAAGACTATGGAGAAAAGAAAAGCAAAACTAAGGAAATGAAATATGAATGTTTTTGTGATTAGTTTTTGCATTAGGATTTTAGATGTAAGAAAAGGCAAGAATGAAAAAAAAATGAATGATGCAATTGAAGTAGATTTAGTCTAGACATAAGTTAAAATTAAGAAACCCTGATAATTAGGCAAACCTTTCATTAGGGGAAACTCTAATCAGGAAGGAAATCCCATTCTCTTCGAGTTAAAATTGGGCGATTACCGAACGTCGATGAGAATATTTTATTTATTATGCAACATAAGTCTTCCGTGATTGTTGAAAAGAGACACAGGAGTTGACTCGTACATCACGTGAAAGCCGTGCAAATTTTTTTTTGGTGGAGATATCCTTCATTTTTAGCTAGTCCCTTAGCGTAAGATTAAAATTAAGATAGAAATAATTAGTGAGTAAATCATTTGATATTCTAGGGAATACTAGGATAGTCAGAACAGAGAGAGATGTTAGTGGTACATCTAAATGTAGTAGAAATAGAAGATAGTTATATTCTTCTTGTTATAATATAAAATAGTCTAGATTAATCGGTTCATTTGTGTTAGTAGGAAAGAAAGAGGAAAAGAGTTGGATTTAGGAATGTGAGTATTGAGAAGAAGGAAATTTTAGTGAAGATAGATTTAGAATGTAAACAATCATAGACGGTAGACGTAAAGAAATAACCACCAGTAGATCTATAACATAGACTATAATTAATAATAAATGTGGATAGAGAGAAGAAGAGAGAAATAATAAATAATAAATAATGTTTAATAAGTAAATAATAGTAATAAGATAGAAGTAAATAATGAGTTTATAGATTTAAGCATGCATCGACGAATAGATATATAGATGAATACGTATGCATATATTAGCGCTAGGAGTACTCCATGAGAATATAAGAAGTAGATATAGATATATATATGAATAAAGCGCAAGAAAAGAAGAAAATGGAGAAATGTTATCGGGGACATGCAGAGGATTTTTCCTGCAGACGAGAAGCCCTGAACAGATTTAGTACTGATTCGAGTTGGAAATATGAAGTAGTTTTAGACTTTCTTCGAAAGTAGTCCTTCTCACACGCTATAGGCCCTGTCGGCAAATGTTAAAATAAGGTAATAATTTAATATGTTAATGTAGAGATAAGTATAGTATAATAAGTTAAGAAGATTAATAGTAAATAATAATAAGATGAAGTGTTAACCTAGTGTATTTGTTATGGAATGGCCATCCTAGACAATGCAAGTAGGCAAATAAGTAAATGAGTAAATAATAAATAAATAAATAGTCTATGGTTATGATCTAAGAGAATAAATAGTCACGTCTTCGATATTGATGGAAAAAAAAAGAGGAATCATGTCACGATAATTCTATTAAAGTTAGGTATGGAGAAGAATTAAGTTTTAAAATTTTTGAAAACCGGTCAGATTTTGTAAAACCATGTATATAGATAGTTATAAATATGCTAACTGTAGCCAATTGTTGATTGAGATGATACGGCAAGTCAGGCTGCCGTATTTAACAACCAAAGCCTTCAGGATTTTTAGGAAATGGAAAATCCATCATTTCTCTGAATCACAATCAATTTTTGTATGCAGTTAACAAGTGTTAGGGATAATAATAATTATAGGTTAAGAACAAATAAATAGTCATAGTATTTAAATAAATATATATATTCGCGAGTAAAAATTTTTTTTGGTACTTACCCATATAGATAATCCAGTAAATAGTTCATTGTGTAATCCTGTGTAATGTCCATTTAAGTATATCACATATTAATCAATAACATTTTCACTTTTAAACATTTTATCACTTTATAATATTTTTAATTTTTAATATATCACATTTTGAATATTTTAATCACCAACGGATATGCCAGATTGGTAGAGTAATGATCGAGTACTAATATGAATTTTGAATATCGGTAACACTACTACAGTGCAAGAGATCCCGCACGCAATCCCACGAATAGATGTTAAAGAATTGGAACATTTTAGTGAATCCCAATAAACATTCGACGTAGATAAGAACATTCACGTACATCATGTGAAATAGTGGTTTTGTAAAATAAAGTGTTTTAAAACGAATAATGTAATAATTGCGACGGAATATTAGCACTTGATGTTATCCAGTCAACGGTGACGCGTGAACAGAAGGCAGGAAGTTAAGTTAACCTTGACAAGCTTGATTGAAAACTGTTGATCTTGCAGTTACCATCCTGGAAATAGATTCAGGATATCCAATGCCCTGTGGCAGGATTTTCTTTCCGTTCATGTTAAAATGTCAGTGAATAAAATTTTCATGAAAATAAAACAATAATATTTTCAAGTTTTTACAGTGCAAATGTGAATAATTTAACTAACTATGTTCTAAAAACTATGTTACAAGTTTTTGTTTTAGATTTCCATTCACATAGCGGTGGAAGTTGAACCATTACTGATACGGCCAATAAATTCATTGGTTGGCACGTATGGACAGTCAGAGTAATGGAAGTTTTTGGTAATATGACACTCTAAAAGCGTTGTCGCTAAGAGGAGATAACTCAAGAGTACTTGCAAACTAACATATATGTATTTATGCACAATCACTCTTGACAAAATGTGATGTGCAAGTATTTCAGCAAAAACTCGCTAGATGTCGTGAGGATATACTTTGCTACATTACATTTGAAATATTGTATTTTATAATTTTAGGAATTAAGAGAAAGATTGAAAATTCAAATATATATATATTTTTGAATAATTTTAGGTGAAGGAATATTGATTACTATTTATATAATTATTTTGCATAATAATACATATTTTATTTCATTTCAAGTTTATATTTATTTTTCAATATGGTTTCAGTATGTATCATGTACAGGGTGTTTATAGAAAATCGCCCTCTTACGATGTCGAATTTGGTTTGCGGAGCAACCAAAGTTTTAAGGGGAGGCCATGTGGCAGGACTCGATTTTCGAGGAAAATAATTTGTATATTTTGATTTTATTTTTATGTTTATGTCACGAAATCATTAATTAAGGTTATGGGATTAAATGTAGTATATGTGAGTAAATGCAAGCTGCACAATCTTGCTAATGTTTGTGTCAGCAGTTTATTGTAAACACATGTGTATAAGAATGTCATCGTTGAGTGTCTGGCAATGTAGGAAGGAAATGTTGACAATGTGTCTTTCCTCACATTAGCCAGATTCTAGAAATTGTATAAAGTGAATCTGTAAGATTTCACGAATTTCATGAGATTACGGATGTACGGAGAATTGCTTAGAATCGGGAAATCAGAACGTGTCGAGGATTGCAATTTTGAGTTTTGACACATGGAAGGAATTTGTCTCTCCATGTGAAAACGGTGTTACACGTGCCGCAGCAGACGAAAAAGCAGACGATGGTAGTTGGACAACGCCAAACAAAACCGGAGGACGATAAGGTTTTAGGACAGTTCTCAGAGAGTTCAAGGAGAGTTCTCAGAGAGTTCTAAGACAGTTCACCGAGATTCTACGGTGTACAATTCTTCGAGAATCTATGATCAAGTTACTGTGATCAGACTTGGGTTCGAGGTTGGAGAACCAAGTTCTATTGGAGACTTAGCCAGATGATAGGAGGAGACAATACTTTGTATTCCAAAACATCATAACGACGCAGAACTTCGGCAGAGTGTTGCATTGAGAGGAGCCATACCTCAATGCTCATTTTCGTCTTCCACCAACAAGGAGTTTCAGCTTAAAAGGAGCAGAGTTCGACGCCAGAACGACGTGGGAGTACACCAGTTTTATCCAGGTATGTGTGGCACCGAGTCAGAATTCAAAAGCTCAATACTTGATCGTTCTGTACCTGTCTGGCAAATGAATCTTAATATCCGTTATAACTAATACTCTGAGATCTTACAGTTCACTCATAAGCTTAACGAAATACAGTGTTTTATTTTAAATGAAGTGGACGTATCGTTATTTAACTAATCCCCAAATGAGAAACCTCTCGCAAGTTAATCTTATGGTTTGTCCCACTCATTCTAGATGGTGAGTGGAAGGCGCCTAGTAGCACTCATCTTTGCATCCCCAATTAGGCACAGAGTGGCTAGGTTGTCAATATATATATATATATATATATATATATATATATATATATATATATATATATATTAGTAGTGTCGAATCCAGATTTTTCCTATGGGGGCAACGTAAAATTTTACGGCACATTCCACCAGCCCCCCTTCCAAAGAACGGCGAATATGCATAATTTTTACCACTACCACTCTACATTGAGACTTTTCCCAAATAGGCAATACTGGCTTCGATAGAAGGAAAAAAAAGTTTGAAGGGCCGGATCGGGACAGTGAAGAGAAGAGTGGCAGTGTTGGACAAATTTCAATTGAATTGACAATTAACAATTAATCTGTAAATTTAATTGTTAATTGCAATTGACAACGGAAGTAAGTAATGGTTAATTGTTAATTGCAGTTGCCCAGTAATAAAGGAGAATCAATTGCCCCAATTAATCAATCGACTGAAAGTAATTGCAGTGGCAAGTAATTGCAATTCAATTCAGTCATTCAATTGCAATTGAAATTAATTAGCAAATAATTCATTTGCAATTTTTGATTTCCACAGCAATTACTTTCAATTGATTGATCAATTGCAATTGATTTTCACTGATTAATTTTCAACACTGTAGTTCAGAGAGAGTGTGGGGCAATGAAAACTTTAGCCACGACCAACTGACCCACCACCCGTCGTGACCCATGACCCACCGTGACCCACTCTGTCCCACCACCCACCATGAACCACTGTCACACACTGTGACCCAAGACCCACCGAAACCCATTGTCATCAACTCTGACCCATGAATCATGCCCTCTTCTCTACTGACTAAAGAGTTTAAACTTGTAATAAAACAAGGCTATGAAATTATCACTCATTGGATTTTGAATTTCTACGATCAATCACTCAAGCACCGCTCTATTACAATAACGGTGGATCTGACCTTTCTAATATAAATAAAATAGAGTTTGCTTGAGTGTCTGTCTCTCTCTCTGTGTGTGGCCCGTGGACCAGACGAGTGGACAAAAGTTTTCAAAATTTTGTCGCGGGTAGCTTGGTCTAGGCCACAGATCAAGAGAGTTTTTTTTTCAACCGGGACCGGCCTGGGAACCAGACAAGTTGGCCGAGAGTTACCAAATTTTGGACACGGACACCTTGGTTCAGGTCCCAGACCAAGGTGAAGCGTTTTTGACTAATTTCGAACCAGCAGGGACTCAGGAGGGCGTTAACCCAGACATTTAAAAGTAGTAGAAAATGACCGATATTAGTGTCGATTTCATAGTTTTCGCGGTCGCTGAGATCAATGGTGATAATTTCATTAGCGATGATTTTCTAATTCAGCCACTATTGTATGTGGGCCGGGAGTCACCGGGGTGGAGAATTGCGAGACATGTAAAAATAATGGAAAATGACCGATATTAGTCTCAAATCAATAGTTTTCACTGTCGCTGAGATGAATGGTGATACTCACACAGGCGTTGACTTCCAAATACTGCCCCCATCGGCTGCTGGCCAGAGGCATGTTTTTTTTAATTGGAACCAGAGGATCATAGGGGCTTTTATCGGAATATGTAAAAGTAGTAGAAAATGGCAGATTTTAGTGTCACATTCATAGTTTTCGCGGTATCGGCTGGAGGCCAGAGGCGATTTTTTTTACAATTCGAACCAAGGGGGTCTCAGGGGGCGTTTACCGGGACATGTAAATGTAGTAGAAAATGACCAATATTTGTGTCGAATCCATATTTATCGGGATTGCTCAGATGTATAGTGACAACCCCGATAGTGTTTACGATCAAATTCAGCCCCCATCGGCCTTCCCAATGAAAACACATGTATATATATATTATTTTGTTTTCCATGTAGTTAACATTAATGTCATAGTAGATTAAATGATAAAATTCGAATTAGTAATTCTGTTTTCCATCGCTCCATACATACACTGGAGCAAATCCCGGGGGGATGAAGGGGACATGTCCCCTCCAATCTTGGAACTGGGGAGATTGTCCTCCCCAATAATCCGATTTGAAATGTGTTTTTTGGGAGAGAAATTTGATTATTTGTGTCCGATCGCTAGAAAGGAAAGTGAGATGAAATTAATGCCCACTCAGAATAAGCCTCAAATCTGCCCGCCTCCCAATGTTGAAGACAATTCTGCTCACCTGATCCTCTACAGCATTGTTTCTCGGCTACAGAAATATTTTGAACATCGCTATATATGTATATCCCGAGAAAGGTAAACTACGTAAATTTTACGTGTACGAGTTGGAAACAATGATGTAACGTACCAGGAACTGTGTGTAGAAATGCAAACCTCTAGATATGCTATCCCGGGTTAGTTGGCTTGAAGTTCCGATGTTAATTACTTCTGTAGGGATTATGCTCTCTGTGCCAAACGATTGAGTGTAGAACCTTATACGTAAATTTGGCGTATGTTTACCTTTTAACGTAAAATCTTGCATGTAAGCTTAGCGTGTGTTTACCTTTAGCGTTAGTTTTCTTACACACATTTTGTACGTATGTTTATCATCAATGGACCATCGGCATTCGTAAAGAATGAATTATTACTACAAAAATGGACGAGTGTGGTGCAATAAATAGCGAGGAAGCTATTTTAGGGATATTAGAGGAGACCTCAGACTCAGAAATGGAGGAAGATAACGTTGAATTTGATGTGAGATCAGAAGAAGTAGATGACCCCGACAAAGGTCCAGATTACTATCCCAGTGGAAGTTATATTGAACAACATTTCGTGTCAGCAATTTGAACTGTTGAATGTGAAACCACAAATCCAACCAAAGATGCGGAAAGTTTTCAAATGCAGTAAAAAGAAAAATAGCAGTCTCGCCACGCATTCAAGAGACGAATTTGGATAAAATTAGACAGAGAGGGCAGTAAATTTTAAAGATGAGAAGTCAAATGAACTTCCATTTGACGAATGGCAAGTGAGAGTTAGTGGTGCTACTGAATTTCTAGGAAAGAATGGTTTTCCCTGGAAGACAAATCCAATGACAGATTCAAGTTGGAAGGTCCCAAAAAGGAACACTGCCGTAATTGCAATAAGCTAGTATGTGGTAAACATCAGATAAAAATGTGTTATAACTGTGTGTGATTTACGAACCAATCTGACATGTAATCTGAATGAACTATTCAATATGAATTCAATATTTTCTAGTAACAAAAATAATGAGTGATATATCTAGACTTTCTCAGAGGTTTGTTCTTAAGTGTTAATAACGTTTATTTAGCTCTTCTATGTACTTCTAAAAGATTTAAGGTAATAGGAGCACCGTAACTTAGATTTTTTTTCTGGGAGGCAAGTATTCCGAAGAACGTAAATACAGAATTTGCAACACTACCAGTGGTTAACCAAACCCCGATTTCAGTGAGTGCATCCACCTGTGCAGAAATGCCATCGTCCGATAACAAAAGAGGAAGGAAGATCACCCGGGCGACGTTGCCACCCCCTCACAGAAGCAGAGTGTGACTAACAAAGGAATGCAATGAAACATGTGGTAAGTTATCTACATCTGATCTCGAAGAAATGTGTTTGTGTAGTTCAAAAATAGCAACTGGTCTTACAAATAATAAAGACTCTCTAAATATATTCTATCAAAATGCTCGTAGCTTACGTGGTCGAACATGTGATTTCTTTTGTAGTGTATTAAGTAACAATTACGATCTAATTGCAATCACTGAGACATGGATTAACGAATCTCATTATGATGCTGAGTTATTTGATAACAGATATACTGTGTTGAGACAAGACAGAAACTCTGTCAAAACCTGTAAAACAAGGGGTGGGGGTGTTCTTATTGCAGCCCTAAGTAAACACTGCATGTTCTTATTGGACAGGTGTGATGATAATTATGACTGCTTGATTGCCAAAATAAACAGTGAGGGGAAAACCATATATATTTGTGTCGTGTATTTCTCACCGGGATCTAATATTGAATTGTATAATGATTTATTTACTCGCCTTGAAATTAATTGTCCTCAAGGTTGTCCTGTTCTCCTGATTGGTGATTTCAATTTATCGGAAATAAACGGTACGGAATTTAATTTTGAAACAAGCTCTTCTAAATGTAAGAATTTATATGAATTTATGTCTTATTATAATTTGGAATCATTAAATAATGTGACGAACGAAAATAATCGTACATTAGATCTGGTTCTCTCTAATATAACGAATATAGAAGTCAGTAGGGAATATTGTCCACTAATTCCAGAAGATGTACACCATCCATCCTTAGTAATAAACGTGATGCAGCAGGGGACCGCGAAGATTAAAAAGAAAACTAATATATCAGGATATAATTTTAGGAAAGCTAATTTCTTAGAGTTGTATCTTGAATTCTCATCTATTGACTGGAACTGCCTAAAGAAATATGAAAACGCCAATGACCTAGTTGATAATCTCTATTATATTATTTATAGTGTATTTGACAAGTGCGTGCCAGTTAAAAACAACTCAAGAACAGCTTATCCGTGCTGGTTTACAAATGAAATTATCAAAAAAAATCAAAACTAAAGCAAGGTATCATAAAAAATACAAATGTAATAAAGAAGTAAATTATCTCAATAAATTCAATGAATTGCGTAGGGAAATAAAGAAGGAAATTAAGCTAGCATACAGAGCGTTCATACAAGATTCTGAAAATAACATTAATAACAATGCTAATGAATTGTGGAATTTTATAAAAAATAAGACTAAGCATCTTCTTGGGGGGAAATTAAATTATGAGGGACGCGAACTTTATCATAATGATGAAATAGCCAATGCTTTTGCACAGTATTTCTCGTCAGTATATGTGCCAGATACAGGCTTCACTGACATTCCTACGAACAATTTATTAACTTATGTAAGTAACAAACTAGAGTTACTTACCATTGAGGAAATCACTCAATCTGAAGTAGAAATGGCAATCAAAAAATTAAAGCCCAGAACTGCTGTTGGCCCTGATGGAATACCTCCATATATCGTAAAGGGTTGTATAGATGCGTTTACATATCCGCTAAGCATTGCATTCAATCTCGCTTTAAAAACATGCGTTTTTCCGGATAAATGGAAATCATCTATAGTTTGCCCAATACCAAAAACCAATGATAAACATGAAATAAATAACTACCGGCCTATATCAATTTTACCTACTTTTGCAAAGATATTTGAACAAATCCTATACCGACGGATAATTGACCACATCCAACCCGTAATCTCACCATATCAACATGGCTTTATCCCACACAAATCAACAACAACAAACCTTGCACTTATCACAGACTTTATAGCAAATTCGTTAGATGTAGGATGTCAGGTTGATGTAATATATATAGATTTTGAAAAGGCATTTGACAGAGTCAATCACAAGGTACTATTACATAAGCTAGGAGAATATAATTTCTCCTCTCCCTTGATCAAGTTCTTTTCATCATATTTAAATCATCGAAAACAAACTGTTATCTACAAGGAATATAAATCATCTGATTATATTGCATATTCTGGAATTCCCCAGGGCTCAAATCTAGGTCCGTTATTGTTCCTTTTATTCATTAACGATCTCCCTGATCATATATTATTAAGTAACAAATTGCTTTTTGCTGATGACCTCAAAATATATGGTAGGATAAAAACCATCCATGACTGTCTCGATTTACAACGTGACATGGAAAATATTGCTAATTGGTGTTCTCTTAACAAACTTAATGTAAACATAAACAAATGTAACATTTTATCGTTTACCAGAAACAAAAGTCAAATAGAGTTTGATTACTCAATGAATCAGATCTTACTAAATAGATTAAATTCAGTCAGAGATCTTGGAGTTATATTTGATACGAAACTGACATTTAATAACCATATAGAGAACATAGTTAACGAATCTTTCAAGATGTTAGGGTTCATAATTAGAATTGGAAAGGAATTTAACAATAGTACTACACTAACAAAAATGTATTATGCCTATGTGCGATCAAAACTGGAATATGCTGCTGTGATTTGGAACCCATCACAACAGCAATACAGACACCAACTGGAAAAGGTCCAATCTAAATTTATCAAATACTTGACGTACAAGACAACTGGAATCTATCCATATTATGAAAATTATCTAACATTAATAGACAACTTCTGTATCCCTACACTTGAACAAAGGCGGAATGTGACAGATTTGATTTTTCTCCATAAAATAGTACAAAACGAATTTAATTGTACAGATCTCATATCAACATTAAAATTTCATGTCCCAACACTTAAAACTCGTGCTAATAACTCTGGTCTGTTTTATTGCAAAAAAGCAAGGACCAACGTATTATTGAAATCACCAATTTGGAGAATGTGTTCTACTTATAACAAAATATGTATCAAACACAAAGAAATTGACATCTGCAATATAAACTCTATGTTTAAGAAAACTATTGTAAATGTATTATGTAATACACCAACACTATAATTGGGCTTATGCCTGTTGTGTTGATGGCAAATAAATAAATTAATACGCGTATTTTGGCCCCCTAGAATAAGTTCTTTTTCTAATTCTTGGGCCCCCTCTCTTTCCATTTTCTCTTACTCTTTCTAGAACCCCCAAAGCCTGTGGGCGCTCCCACAGGGCAAGGTCTGCGGGGCAGTTATTTATGCCCCTGGGCCCGTCCTATACATGACAAATTAATTTAGGGGACAATATTGACTAATCTCAAAGCCATACGAATAAATATTATTTCTAGAGCCCCTAATAGTAGACTTATTTTTTTTTCACTGAAATGGGCCCGCGACTCATTTCTATTTTATTTTCCTTTTGTATAGTGCTTTGTTTATGTAATGTAGCGACCCTGTTTGATACTTCATTTATAATTTCATGTTCGTATCGTATATGGAGTAAGATTTTTGTTCAAAATGGGACCCCTCAAAAGGCGAGGAGCTTTCCAAGGTTGCAGATGTCCCCCATGACCCCACAAACTAGGTCCCTGGATAATAGTTGTGCTGTAATACTATCTGAATAATAAAACTTCAATTTTGGAACCTTGAGCAAAGCAACAATAATAGTTTCTATATGAATCGTATATTTATTGATCATTATTTAGTGTGTACGTAAATATTACGTATGTTTACCTTTAATGGGTTGATAGTGAAGTTTGCCTTTCTAGGGATATATATATATATATATATATATATATATATATATATATATATATATATATATATATATATATATAATATGGGAACGATCTCACCCGTCCCCTTCCCTAATGTTGAAGACAGATTTGCGCTGTTGCATACATACCTGTCGTTTCTCGTTTCTTTTTGTCCATGAACTCAAAATCCTGGACAAGGCTTGCATAAATTTCTCGCCGTGCTTTTTGCTTTTCAATCCTGTCCTTGAAAGAGTCTGTTATCTTATCCCATATGCAAAGTCTACATTCCACAAGTTCAATAACGGTTAAAATATCGAATGGAAAAATTCCTGCCATCTCTAAAAATCTAAGGAAAACTAGAAAGGTAAGAATGCAATAATACACAACCTTTTGATCCAGTCACTGTAGCTAAAATGCAGAACTCTATCAGGGGGTCGATCCCGGTACAAAGGGGAGAGGGAAAACTTGGATACATAGCTTTGGTCTTTGTTTTCAATTGCCATTCTACACATTATTTTTTAAAATGGGAGATTTGGGATAGTTTTGGAAGTGAGAGAAAAAATCTGTAACAAGTGAAGCATGAAGTCACATCCCTATTGTTGAGATCAAGAAAATGCCAAGTGAGTAACTTGTCCTTGGAGCTTGGGAAAGAGTGTTTGATTGTGTTGGTTTCGTTTCAAAATAATAATTCTACTTTGACTTGTCAAAAAATATTGTATTCAATCACTGCTTATTGAGTGGAACCGGGAAAAGTGATCTGCACACAATTCTAATGAAAATAAAAGGAAGTAATAATAATAAGGATTTTTTCCATATGCTTATATTCACAGTCTATCAAAATTTGAAAATTACGCTTAAATTAATTTCCAGAATGTATTGAAATTTAAATGCATTAATAGATTAAAAAATATACCATCAAAGAGTGTGTGTGTGTAAGAGAGAGAGAGAGAGAGAGAACAGAGAGAGAAAGAACAAAAATTAAAAATTAGTGGAAAATAATCAAGAACTTGGTTATCTAAATTTTCTATATTCTATTTGGTAATAGCTATTTAGAGGGAAACCAGTACTCTTCAAACTTTCCACATTTTATACTTATTTAATAAAGGGAATTAGCTACTCCAAAACAGAGACTGTAAAAAAAATAATAAGCTGTTCCGAAGTTGTTTATAGGACAAGATAATAATAATATTATTATACAATTATAATAGAAAAAAATGGAAACAACAAAATTCCAAAGACAAGAAACGAAACAAAAATACACAGCGCCTTGTCACTCACTCTCTTCATCTAACCCACTGGCCGGCCGACATTATCGGCCACATGTGTATCCAATCATAAGAAAACATTGCCACCGACAAAATCGGTGTCGGCGATACCGCCGACATTATCTGGGGCTCGGCCGACATCACCTGCGTGTCGGAGGATCGGCCGATAATATCGGTGGCGTGTGTAAGCTACGATTTGAGTACATTGAAGTCGATTTCACCGCCGACATTATCGATGCTTCCACCGATATTATCGTTGCCGTGTGCAAACGCACTAAGACTTCTCTTTGATCTGTATGTAAACTTTTGTCAGTTGATGCAAAAAATAAGTGAGTTTGTTCTACGCTCTACATTTCGAAACTGATTTTATAAGATGAACAGACTCCCCACACTTGAAAACAACATAGACAGATTTTCTGAAACTTTCGTACGTTGTTAGCTGCAATATTCCTGTACAGGTAATTATTCGCGGAGATGTTTACATAGAATCAAGGAAATCTTTACGATCTATGAAGAGAAAGAAAACAGACTTTGTTCTTATTTGCTGTCAATCTGCATTCCATCGGTTTCTTTTTCTCCGCGGACAATCCTAAGTTCACGCACGTGACCTAGCGAGGGAAGAGAGAGAAAGAAATCTACTTGGTTAGATTCCTATCTGCTGTTCTGCACTGTTGCAAAATGCAGCCAATATCTTAAACAGCTTTTAAATGGAAGAAAATTAATTTTTAATTAGCGCGCTATAATATTACCTTAGCAAGAAAAAGTAAAAGTGAACATGCAATATTAATACTAATAAACATTTGGCCGAATTTTGAACTCTATAAAATAAATAGTTTTTATAAAATTTTGGAAAGAAATATCTATGTTATTATATATATTAGGGATGGCCAAAAATTTTCGGATCCGGATGTCCCGGATCCAGTGAGATCCGGATCGTGCCGGATCCGGACCTAGATCCGGATCTCGGATTCGAATCTCAGATCCGGATCTCGGATCTGGGTCCGGATATCGGATCTGGATCCGAAATTCGAATCTCAGATCTTGATTCGTATCCAAACCTACATCTGAAATTGTGATCTTATAAAATTGAATATCTAAAATTCGTTAAAACTTTTTTCGGATTCACTGATATAGTAGGTTGCTGTGCTTTTAAATGTTTCTGTAACACGTTTGTGCTACCTTTGTTTATTATTTTATTTTAACCTTGCAATATTTACATGTTGCACTTTCTGTCGAAGTCGCTTTAGTAAAATGTTTCCAAGTATGATTTCTTCCTATTTCAGAGTATAGTGAACTGTCTGAAAACTGATGTAAAGGGTAACAAATTCCTCTGTTTAGCTCCTCTTCGAAACTTAATGTTAGCTTCACATTGATAATATTTATTTTATTCTTAGAAAATAAACTTTCTCCTTTTCTCATATACAAATGAAATATCTTTTAGATAAGGCCCTTTTAATCGCAGGAATACTAGACAAAACAAACTCTTTATTAATAGTAGTTTCTGACTCACTAGAGTCCAACCATCAACAAATGTAATAATGAATATCTTTCACTTCGAAGGTATATACAACAAAAAATATAGACTGGTTGGCGTGAGAATTTCAGGAGAGCGATATGGTTGTGTTCGTTGTATGACTTTATTACCTAACTTATGGCTTGCCCTTCTGAGGTCGGTCGTTTGTTGAAGGAGTAAATATAAAAGAGATTTCTATTATTTTTTCTTCACCATCCATGTTTCTTTAAACATACATTGCAGGAGGTAACCAAAACATATCCATGCGTCGTATCATTGAAGCGTTTTGTGTTTTGTATATTAAAGTGTTCAAAAATATTTAACATATTCGCATTTGTTCATGTGATCTCAGGTTCAATTCTCGGTGGGAATATACATGAGAAAATTGAAAGTTGAAACAATATGAAAATAGTATTTAAAAGTCAGGAAATTGATATTAAAACTTTAGCTATATATTGGGACTGTAAGGCTGTAGTTAAATTAACCCACACGTTTCGTGAAGATATATTACGTCGTTATTGTTTTTTCACTATAAGCTACCAGATACATCCTCAGAGGCTACTTTACACTGTAGTAATCAACAGATGAAAACATAGGAAAAGGAATGGAAGGAAGGTCTCCAGAGCCTTAGATCAAGGTACTAACCTAGCATTTGCCCAGTATAACTGAGAAACAACCCTGGAAAATCCTCAGTCAGGATGGCTGGTCTCCGAATTCGAATACGGTATTATCCAATTGCGAAGCAAGAATCATAACAAGTAGCCTGAGCTCGCTCCGTATTATTATTATTATTATTTAATTAATGTAATGTTTTAAAATTAGTGCAAATTAAACCGTACTTTATTTATTGCTGATGTTATAGTTAATAAGTCTACATGAGACATCAGTCCGCTATCAAGTAAGAATACTAGAACTGGAATTCAGGAAGCGGGGGTAAAGAGATTAATGAGGATGAGGAAACTATGTACGATGCAAAAACTGAGTAATTATGACTTCGTCACAGATATATTCACTTACATACGTCAATTAATATTTCTCTGATACAGTGCACTCTTACTTTCTATAGCGGCAGGAAAATGGCCCGCTTTTGTAAACGAACACACTAAGCACGTGGGTATAGGCGCAATGTCCGTGCAAAGAAATATAGGTAAAACTAGAAAAAGAAAGGGGAAAGCGAGGGGAAATGATAAACCGCCCTTCAACTTAAAAAAAAAAAAACTAAAAATAACTAAACTTAGAGCTACGAAAGACGCGAGACGAATTTTATTGAAAAGATTGTTTTTCCTTAGTGATTAGTTCTTCTAACTATGAACATGAATTAAAAAGAAAACAAGTAGCTAGCTCCGAGTTTCGCAAACTAGTTGAAAAGAAAATATTGGATAAAATTTAATAATAAAGAAGGCATTTATGATAATTAAAACAAACTAAATTCTTGGCACGACAGTCCTTTGGTTTCTACCAGCGGCGTTACGTTCAAAGTGGGGATGTGTAGTCAACGCATCGACACCCGAAGTCCTTATGCCGGCTTTCTAGACTGGAGTCCGCTACCTCTTACTTAAGATAACTCCCCCACGATGCTGGGTCAACATCGAAATTATTGAGTGCCTCTCCGGAAATTGAACCCATGACCACGGGCACCGAAGGCAGGCTTTCAGTCTTCTATAGACGAAAAGCTATAGTTACCCACATTATCTAATACAGAAATAAGTTCTGATTCTCTAATAGCTGCTGATGGTGATAGTCAAGGTTCACCGAAGCATGAACCCAAACCCAAACTGAGATATTGATGTCACTGGAACGCCTGAAAAGTCATTGTGGGTAAGTGAATTGCTCCGGATGTCCGGAATTGTCAGGATGAAGGGCGATGGTGATGTGAAATGCGGGGTTGTCAGAGGTACTACTTATGATAATTGGATTTATAATCTATGTTGCCATAAACCCTCTTCAAGAACATAACCGTTAATCTTAACTTTGAAAATGTTACATAAGGAGTTTTATTGCTATTATTAGGTTGTATTAGGAATTATCGGATTTATTTTAACGCTTAATTTTTACATCTCTTCTAATTTACGAATATTTAAATCGCAATTATACCCTTAAGGTCAATTAGTGATATTTTAAATCATGAAATGAAATGAAATCTTTAAGTTTAACGTCCAGCGGTTATGCCGGTTAGGCTAAAGGAGACGGTGATAATGAGAAATGAGTGAAATGGTGGAATGAAGGAGGTGGGAGGAAACGGGAGAACCCCGAGAATACCCACGAGCACGATGTTTGTCCACCACAAAGTCCACACGGCGCGTGCTGTGATCGAACCAGGGACCCCAATCACCGGAGGTGAACGCTCTACCACGGAGCCACCGCACCCTTCATTTTAAATCATTTCGAACCAACTTTATATACGGTTAGTCTTACTATATTTGAATAATTGAGACCAGAAGCAGTCTACACGCTAAATCCAAAAGAATCTTGGCCGACCTCCTGATAAACCACGTCTTTCAGAAAGGTGAATTGTGGCAATCCGATACCCACATGAGGAAATCTTCGGTTCAGTGTGAAAGCTTCCATAAGAACCAGCACTCTAATCAGTGAAATATGCTTTGCTAATTTTTATTCAATGTAAAAGTGCCTAACTTAATTGCTAAAAAAAATTGCATTTATTTCAAACAAGTCGCCATTACAGTTTTCGTATTTAAACACAACACTCATGAAAAGTCATGTTAAAGCGCGACTTGCCCCTGAAAAAGAATATATATCTGTTTTTAGTTTCTCGTGTTCCCCAAAGTACACCTGGACTTAGTGCAAGTGCCTTCTGCTCGCACTACCTAGGTACAAACGGCTACGATCTTGGTACTAGCACTTGTTTCGGTTTCCAGATCTCAAATATTTATCTTTCAGCCTGATTCTATGTATGAATCCGAAATTTCAAATCTAGATAAGGGGCACCAAAATGTTCATAGTTTATTCTCGGTGCTCATATTGTGATTTATTAAATAATTATTAAATCTAATTGTAAGTTATACATTTGATATTTTGAGCAGACCGAGCAAGATAAATATACGTAAAAACTAGTCAATACTTATCTTAACTGTTTATGTTTTCTTAACTGTCAATGAAATAAGTGTATTGAGGAATTTTAAATATTCGTGTTTTGTACTCCGGTTTCAAATATAAATATGTATGTATTTCATCTCGGTCCTGCAACCGGGTGGACCTAGATTCGACATTCGAACTCTCATCCGGATCAAATCAGATTATTTTTTAGTTAGGCAAGCATTTATTCTTTAGTGTAGATTGAAGGAGACAAATAGACTTGCCAGTATTCTTCTTAATTTTCTGTTTTCTTCATCACTGTCAGGACTTCGTGAAATTTCTTTCGGCGAATTTTTGATATTCAAGTTTATCACAATTTGGGTGGGATGTGGGTTTGGATAAGAATCAAGATCTGAGATCCGGATTTCGAACCCAGATCCGAGATTCGAGATCCGGATCCAGATCCGAAATCCGAGATCCGGATCCAGATCCGAGATTCGAGATCCGGACCCAGATCCGAATCTTTGAATCCGACCAGATCCGGATCCGGCCATCCCTAATATATATAACGTTCCCCCTCACAACTCTTAAAATCGCAACTCTTAAAAAATGTAATAAATTTAGAAAACATGAGCCATGGAAACAATTGCAAAGTGCCAGTTGAAATCTTAAAACATGCGATGAAAATTAGGAGTTTTACCAATTTGAAAGATCAAATAATGGACGTTTCGTGCATATTAGAAGAGTCATAAATTCATATTGGTTAACTATAGAACAAAAGTAAGCATACCATTGGCTTTTGGGGAAAATTTACTATTAAAATGTGGTGATACATGCTATGGTTTTCAGTTTTCAAAACTTCACTTTAATTCAAAATGGCGTATTTCAAAATGGCTGCCGTCAATGATACCCTTATCGTATCCCTCCCCTCTAGGCATAATATGTATTACCGACACCTTTATCCACTTATTATCATTAATACGCGGGTTAGAAGCGGAGGTAAGGGACTTACGCACATAGTAAGTATAAACAATTAATATGCTTGTAACTTTTCACCAAATGGGCTCATCTTAAAACTAACTTCACCACTGTCTTCCTGATTAAATTCTAGCCCGAAATTATGTATCATATTATCCTATTTCTATTTAAAAAACTTGACCTTAATTCAAAATGGCGGATTTCAAGACGGCTGCCGTCAAGGCCATACGTACCATACGACTTTCCTCTAGGCCCTATACGTATCTACATGGTTGTTCTTTCATTAACACTCCGTTTACAAAGGGTAGTAAGGGACATCTGCAGTAATCTCTATTAACCACATCATAACCTTTAAAAATTATTTAAAAAAATAGAAAACATGCACCATGGCAAAAATTTCTGTCATCACAAGTAATGAATACATGTTCTCTATCAGAAACAAAAATTTCATTGAAATCGGAGCCGGACAATTGGGTGATGTCCCTTGTTAGCAGCAGAGGTAAAAGTGCTTGGGAATGCAGGGGACGCCGTCCCCCACCTCCAAAAAATGTGTACGGCGTCCCCCCAGTTCATAAGAAATTACAATGCGCAAAGATAGGCATGGGGGACGGCGTGATGTCATGCCGCTACCTACCGTTCCCCTACCTTTTCAGATTCACTTTATCTTTGCTTAGCAGGAAATCGATACAAGAGTTAGTAGGACAGCCACTCTTTATTGATAAAACTCGTAATTTGGCGTTATTAAAAACAATATTTCTGTGGCTAGAGGTAGAAGAGAGGGGACAATGGAAGTCACTATTGCCACGTACAAAAATGAAACCTGTATTCAACACTGACTACGTATAATTCAAGGATATTTTTTAAAAAAGCAAAATGCTTACACCTTTTCAAAAGTAAAATTAAAACAATTACTAAGAAATACATTCATTGAAAAACTCAGGGGTGGCAAGTCCACCGTTTTAAATCCGCTGCAGAGCGTTCGAGTCCAAATTCAAGTAAAGTTAACGCATGGAAGACCCAGGTTCGATTCCCGGTGGGAGTTCATTTGATTCGGATTCGACGTTAATTAGTAGGTCCACGTTTTATATAGCTTCGCTGCTGAAAGGGACGTTAAGCTCAAAATCAACTCAAGAAAAGTTAAAACAATGAGAATGTTTTCTACTGTTTTGTCGTATGCAATTCTATGTTAAATAAAACTACATACACTATTTGATAATGGAAGCATCGTCAGAAATACAGTATCCAATAAATAAAACTTTTCACGGAGGGTTTATCTGAAGATACATACAAATATTGAAAATAGTTTAAAAAGGTGCATAATGCGGAAATACTATTTTATCGCGTATGAACTTAAGGCTTCTAGAACAGCAAGTTCTGACCAGATATTAACACCGCAGAACCAGAATATGATCAAGGGATGAACTAAATCAGCGTTTCCCAACCGGCGTGCCGCGGCACAGTGGTGTGCCGCGAGGAAATCGGAACAAAATTATTAATTCTATAGCAATCAAATTGCAAGACATACAGAAAAAGGTATATTTGTATTTCAAATTACTACTATGAATCTAAAATTTAAAGTTTCATACTGTGTTACTTTTCTGTAGAACATTTTTCTGTACATTTCTAATTTTTAAAAAAAAGTATTTGTTATCATTCTTATGACCATTATTGCTTCTTTATTGTTGCAGACTATTTCGTAACTTGAAATTTTAAAATATTATTCAATCCTTCTGGCAAAGTAAACATGCATACGAATTACCTATATTTGTGTTTTAAATGTAAAAGAGATTCGTTTGTTCGTTCGTTACTTAGTGATCCTCCTTCTTAATGAAAGGTTGGATACAGTTTTCGAAAAAAAGTGTATTTTTAACAACTTGAGCCCTATATCTGATTGTAATTGTTTTCTATTTTTAAATTAAAATGAAAAATAAGCATAATGATTTACCACGGGGAAAAAACAGTGGTCTAGCTTTCTTCTCTGTGAGAAGGATGTCAGTAATCAGAAAAAAAATACTACAGTATTTTATATTTTCAAATAATAATAATAATAATAATAATAATAATAATAATAATAATAATAATAATAATAATAATAATAATAATATGTGTGCCGCGAGAATTCAAGTTACCCTGAAGTGTGCCGCAAGTTGAAAAAGGTTGGGAAACGCTGGACTAAACCATAGTTTCCAACTTTAAACAGTGTAAATAAAGTAGGATTGAAACCCACTCTATCTAGTGTACACCTGAGCGTCATGGGGGGGGGCTGTATCCCTATCCCCTATAAAATTCCTCTTGGATCCGCGCCTGTTGAAACCAATTCATATTTCATAACTTCATACACGGCACAATCAAGCACTGAATCTATTGAAATCTTACTACGTAAAATAATTATCGAGTGTCTACACTTTTTCTATTAAAGCTCATTGTATATTCTATCATAATATAAATTGTCACTCATGTAGTGTGTGCTAGTATAACTAGGGTTGCGCACGAGACAAGATTTGTGGCTGTCTCGTCTCAAAAATGTGCTGTAAAAGTGATGTCTCGACTCGAAAAATGTATATATCTCTATTGGAAGTGCCATGTCTCGACTCGAATTTTGTCAGGAAAATCCTGTCTTGATTCGTCGCGTGCGCATCCCTAAATGTAACTCATGACAAAAATGTTTTGTTTTAAAACAAAATTAAACGGTTGAAGTGGACTCTGCCGAGTAGAAGACATCCAATTTATTAAACCGCCTCGCAACTCACTTGGCAGCACACTTAGGTTACACTCTTCACCTTTTTCCCATGCTATCTAAAGTATCGGCTCATCTTAAATTCGCATTGCCGATTCGGGTTTTCTAACAAGAATTATTATGTTGCAACTTAATTTGGATGTGAAATCCTGACTTAATTAGCATTTAAGAACTTCGAAGTCTGCATTAAAATCATGACAGAAATATAAATAGTTAAATCTCAGTTCTAAATTTTATGTCTACCTTGCATCTAAATACTTGCGCTGTCATTTCTTTCAATGTTGGTAGGAGCCGAAGTTCCAATTGATCCCAATTTTTCGCTTTAATTCCCTCTATTTGTTGATAAAATTTTAGAGAAATACTATTATTAACAAGCAACACTTCTGAAGTGTAACACTCCGATCTTGATAAAATTTGGAAGGTAGGTACTATACATGAAATAAACGAATACGTGTTTCTTATTTTCTGCGGAGAAAACGGTTTTAAGGGGCAAGAGACCCCACCCACAATTTTGAAAGTTGACGCCCCAAAGGCAAAAACCAAGGAAACCGAAGTAAACGAAATTTTACACACATATTGCAGACATAAAATGAGGGAACACGTGTTTCGTATTTTTCTGGAAAAAACGGTTAGGTAGGGACCGGATCCCTCCAAAACTTTCATCACGAAATATCGAAAGTGATAGTAGCAATATGACAAATGTGTGTAAAGGACACAAAGAATTGCAACGAAACTTTGTGTATGAACAACATACCAAAAAATAAAGGCACACGGTTTTTTTATTTTGTGCTGAGAAACGATTTCAGGGGGCAAAAGCTATCACCCAAAATTTTGAAAGCTAAGGCCCGGAAGGCCAGAGGAAGTGAACCGAACTGAATGAAATTGTGCACAGATATTGTCGACATAAAATGAGGGAATACGTTTTTCTCATTTTCCTGAGAAAAAGAACGTTTAGGTGGGACACACACACCTCCAGAACTTTGATCATGAAATATCGAAACTGCTAATAACAGAAGTGTTTGAAGGACATGACGAATTGGAACGACACATTCTGTAGGGGCAATACGCAAAAAATAAACGTATACGGTTTTTCTTTTATTTTCTGCGGAAAAACGGTTTTAGAGGGCAAAAGCCCCCATCCCAAATTTTGAAATTTGAGGCCCAAAATACAAGAAGAAGTGCACCGAATTAAATGAAATTGTGCGCAGATATTGTAGACGAAAAACGAGATCATTGGGTTTCGTATTTTCCTGGGAAAAGCGGTTGAGTGAGGCACGGACCTTCTAAACCGTTGATTGCGGAATATCAAAAGTGCAAATAAGCATACGCAAAAGTTCCTAAAGAATATGGAGAATTGGAACGAAACTTCGTAAAGGGACTATTTGCAAAACAGTATATGAAACGTGTTTTAATTTTTGCGGAAAAACAGTGTTGGGGCCTAGGTCCCATCCAAAAAAAAAAAAAGGAAATATTACCGTAATAGCTCAGAAAGAAGTGGACCCAAGCAAATCAAATTGTGTGTAGACATTATATGTAAAATAAGGACTCTCGTGTTTCTCAAGTGTTCCTATCCGTTTTGCTTCAAATTTGGCATACCAATAGCAAACTGGAAATAAATCGACACGTGTTTTTCTTTATACTGAAAAAATATTGCAAAGGTTAAAGGTGCCTCCTGAAATACTATAAAATACGCTATACTGTTTGTGTTTGCTGTTACTTGATCTGCCAAATTTGAAGAAATCGGATGGAGACACGACACTTGTGAAACACGAGAGGTCATATTTTACATATCCAATATCTACATACAATTGCTTTCGCTTCGGTCCACTTCTCCCGCAACTCAACGCCTCGGTTCACTCACAATTTTTTTTTCTTTCAGGAAAATACGAAACACGTATTCCCTCACTTTACCTCTACAATATTAGTGGACATTTCATTCACTTCGGTCCACTTCTTCTTGTCTTTTGGGGTCAAATTCCAAAATTGTAGACGGGGGCTTTTGCCAACCAAAACCGTTTTTAACCAAAATTAAAAAATGTATTCGTTTATTTTTTGCGTATTGCCCATACACGCAGAGCTCCTCCGTGGCTAAGCGGTTAGCGTACGCACCTTTGGCGTGGGAGACCCGGGTTCGATTCCCGGCGGGAGCTCATGTGGTTCGGATTCCACGTTAATCAGTAGGTCAACGTCTCATATAGCCTCGCTGCTGAAAGGGACGCTAAAATAAAATCAACTCAACTCAACCCATACACGCAGTTTGATGCAATTCTTCATGTCCGTTACACACATCTGATATACTGTTACTAGATATTTTGATATTTCGTGATGAAGGGTTTGGAGGGGTCCATACTTTACCTGGCCGTTTTTTCCAGGAAAATAAGGAAACTTATTCCCTAATTTTGTGTCTACAATATCTGTCCAAATTTCATTCACTTCAGTTCACTTCTTCTTACCTTTCGCGCGTCAACTTTCAAAATTTTGGTTTTGTGTTCTTTTGCCCCTAAAACCGTCTTTCCGCAAAAAAGAAAAACATATTCTTTATTTTTTTTGTCCACACAGAAAGTTTTGTTGCAATTCTTCATGTCTTTTACACACATCTAACATATTGTTACTAGCATTTTTCATTTTTTGTGATCAAAGCTTTGGAGGGGTCGGTGCCCCACCCAACGATTTCTAAAGGAAAATACGAAACCCGTATTCACTCACTTTATGTCTACAATATCTGTGCACAAATTCACTCCCTTCGGTACGCTTCTTTTTGCCTTTCGGGAGTCAACATTCAAAATTTTGTTTGGGAGGTTTTGCCCCCCAAAAACCGTTTTCCCGCAGAACAAAAAAACCCGTATTCATTTACTTTCTGCGTATTGTACATACACAAAGTTATGTTGCAATTCTTTATTTCCTTTACACACATCTGACATACTGTTATTATTACTTTTGATTTTTCGGGATCAAAGGTTTGGAGGGGTCTGTGCACCAACCTACTGTTTTTCCCAGGAAAGTACGAAACTCGTACCCTCATTTCACGTCTGCAATATCCGTGCACAATTTCATTCACTTCGGCTCACTTCTTCTTGCCTTTCGGACGTCAACTTTTAAAATTTCGGGTGGTGGCTTTTGCCCCTGAAACCGTTTTTCCGCAGAACAAAAAAAAAGTATTCATTTTTCTGCGTATTGTTAATACACAAAGTTATGTTGGAATTCTTCAAGTTGTTTGCACACATCTGACATACTGTTGGTAGCACTTTTAATATTTCGTGATCACAGGTTTGGAGGGGTCCATGCAGCACCTAACCCTGTTTTCCAGGAAAATAGAAAACCGTATTCCCTCATTTTACGTCTACAATATCTGTGTAGAAATTCATTCACTTCGGTTAACTTCTTTTTGCCTTTCGGGCATCAATTTTCAAAATTTTGTGTGGAAGATTTTGCCCCCTAATACCATTTTTCAACAGAACATAAAAGAACCCGTATTGCTTTATTTCTGGCATATTATCCATACAAAAAGTTTCATTGTAATTCTTCATGTCCCTTATACACTTTCTACATACTGTTATTAGAATTTTAATTTTTTGTGATCAAAGGTTTGGAGGGGTCCGTGCCCCACACGACTATTTTCTCCAGGAAAATATGAAACCCGTATCCTTATTTTATGTCTACAATATATGTTCACATTTGCACTCACTTCGATTCACTTCTGTTTGCCTTTCGAGTTCAACTTTCAAAATTTATGGTGGGAGCTTTTGCTCCCTAAAACCGTTTTCCCGCAGAACTTAGAAAAACCCGTATTCGTTTACTTTTTGCGTATTGTCCATACACAAAGTTATGTTGCAATTTTTCATGTCCTTGACACACATCTGACATATTAGCACTTTTGATATTTTGTGATCAAACGTTAGGGAGGGTCCGTGCCGCACCCACTCCTTTTTTCCAGGAAAATAGCAAACCCATATTCCCTCATTTTATGTCTACAATGTCCGTGCACAATTTGATTCACTGCGGTTCACTTTTTTTTGCCTTCCCGGCGTCAACTTCCATAATTTTGTGTGAGAGCTTTTGCCCCTAAAACCGTTTTTCCGCAGAAAAACCCTTCTTCATTTTTTTTGCGTATTGCCCGTACATAAAGTTTCATTGGAATTCTTCATGTCCTTTACACAAATCTGATATACTGTTACTAGCACTTTTGATATTTCCTGAGCAAATGTTTGGAGTGGTCCGTGCCCCACATAACAGTTTTTTCAGGAAATACGGAACTAGAATTTCCACATTTTATTTTCACAATATTGTTAGGATATAAAAAGGGCAAAAAGTACTCACAAATAAGACACAAACTGTTGCGTTGGATTGAGAGAGATTCTGTGCAAATATGGATGATGATTAGGATAGAGAGTTTGATGAGATAGAATATAAAAGTGAGATTATGAAGATACAGTTTGAAAGATAAGTTGATTTTGTGATTTATGATTATGTGGAAGATTATAAATGTAAGAAATACGATTAAGATTATGAGATATGTAAAGATTGGAAGTTCATGAATGATATTGATGTATGAGATACATAAGATAGACAAGGTGCAGATTAAGAATAAAAGTTAAGAGAAGATTTCAGTTGTGTATTAGTAAGTTTTTACAAATATGTGTGCAAACTTTCATTCACTTCGGTTCACTTCTTGCTTTTTCGGCGTCAAATTTCAAACTTTTGGGGTGGGTTCATTTTCCCCCCTAAAACCGTTTTCCTGCAGAACATTAAGAAAACCTATTCTTTCATTTTTTGCGTATTGTTCATACACAAAGTTTCGTTGCAATTCTTCATGTCCTATACACACATTTGACATATTGTTACAAGACCTTTTATTTTTCGTGGTCAAATGTTTTGAGGGGTCCGTGCCCCACGCGGCCGTTTTTTCCAGGGAAATACGACATTCGTATCCTCATTTTACGTATTCAATATCTGTGAAAATTTTTATTAACTTCGGTTTACTTCTGCTTTTCAGGGGCCGCCGTGGCTCAGTGGTAGAGCAATCGCCTCTGGTGCTTGGGGTCCCGGGTTCGATCCCAGCCCCCGCCAAGTGAACTTTGTGGTGGACAAACACCGTGTGCGTGGGTTTTCTAGGGGTTCTCCGTTTCCTCCCACTTTCTTCATTCCACCATTTCATTCATTACTCATCATCAACGTCTGTCTCCTTTAGCCTAACCGGCATAACCGTGAGAATAAAACTCAAAGATTTCATTTTTCTTCTGCCTTTCGGGCGTCAACTTCCAAAATTTTGTGTGGGAATTTTTCCCTCTAAAACCGTTTTTCCGCGGAAAATAAAAAAACAATATTCATTTATTTTTTTGTCCACACATAAAGTTTCGTTGCAATTCTTCATGTCCTTTACACACATCTCAGATACGGTTACTAGCACTTTTGATATTTCGTGATCAAAGGTTTGGAGGGGTTAGTGCCCCACCGAACCGTTACTTCCAGAAAAATACTAAAACCGTATTCCCCCATTTTATATCTACAATATCTGTACACAATTTCATTCACTTCGGTTCACTTCCTTTTGCCTTTCGGGGATCAACTTTCAAAATTTTGGGTTTGAGCTTTTTTCCCGTAAAACTGTTTTTTTCACAGAAATTTTAAATAAATGTTTTCCTTTATTTTTTGCGTATTGTCCATAGACGCAGTTTGATTAAATTCTTCATGTCCTTTACACACATCTGACATGCTGTTACCAGCACATTTGATTTTCCGTGCCACGTTCCGTGCCCCACCTAACCGTTTTTTTCGAATAAAAATACGAAACTCGTATCCTCATGTTACGTTTGCAATATCTGCGCATAATTTCGTTCACTTCGGTTCACTTCTTGCCTTTCGGACATCAAGTTTCAAAATTTTGGGTGGGAGCTTTTGCCCCTAAATCCATTTTTCCGCAGAAAATTTAAAAAGGCCGTATTATTTTAGTTTTTGCGTATTTTCAATACAAAATGTTCCGTTGCAATTATTCATGTCTTTTACACACTTCTGACATACTGTTACTAGCAGTTTTGATATTTCGTGATAAAAGGTTTGGAGGGGTCCGTGCCCTACCCAACCGTTTTTTCCAGGAAAATACGAAACTCGTATTCCCTCCTTTTACGTCTACAATATCTGTGCACAATTTTATTGACTTTGGTTCAGTTGTTCTTGCCTTTCGGGTGTCAACTTTCACAATATAGAGTGGGGCTTTTATATTAAAACTTACGTAACTTTATGTAAGTTTTTCTTTTTTATGAGATTCTTTTTTGGGAGTTGAGGAGAGAAATGTTTTCCTCTGATATGTGTCTTCTGCCATGTGATCTTTTTTGAACTGCTTAACTAAGATCATTTTGTAACTTTTGATGTCATCCATCTCCGTCATGATAATATTATTGTCATTTTTAACAATTTGTTTTATTCCCTTATTTGCAGTCTGCCACACTGATATATTTATTACAAAATTGAAGTTTGGTCCAGCGCCTTTCGAATTCACAACCAACCCAACCGCCGAGCTTTTTGGGTTGCCTGCTATTGCAGGAAAACCAGAATTGCAGGTGGTAATGCACTTTTCGAGTCGTGTATACAAACGATTTAGTTGACTCACCTGAAAGATTTTCGTTTGTACCGGATTGTACCGTAGTTTGTTTCGTTTGTACCGTTCTGGATTATGAAAAATTAACGAAACAAAATGGGGGCCCAGATCAAACAGGCCCCCAAATCACGACTTAATACACCGGGTACACATGATTTTTGTATGTCATATGAAAGTACTTGGTTACTACCGGATTGTACCACAAAGAGTTTTATTTTAGCCATAATAGATTATGAAAAATTAAGAAAACAAAATTGGGGGGCTGTGTTAATCTGGCCCTCCCAACCACGTTGTACAAAGGATTTAGTTGGCTAATTTGAAAGATTTTCGTTTGTACCGGATTGTACCGTAGTTTGTTTCGTTTGTACCGTTCTGGATTATGAAAAATTAACGAAACAAAATGGGGGCCCAGATCAAACAGGCCTCCAAATCACGACTTAATACACCGGGTACTAATGATTTTTGTATGTCATATGAAAGTACTTGGTTACTACCGGATTGTACCACAAAGAGTTTTATTTTAGCCATAATAGATTATGAAAAATTAAGAAAACAAAATTTGGTGGCTGTGTTAATCTGGCCCCCCCAACCACGTTGTACAAAGGATTTAGTTGGCTCATTTGAAAGATTTTCGTTTGTACCGGATTGTACCGTAGTTTGTTTCGTTTGTACCGTTCTGGATTATGAAAAATTAACGAAACAAAATGGGGGCCCAGATGAAAACAGGCCCCCAAATCACGACTTAATACACCGGGTAGACATGATTTTTGTATGTCATGTGAAAGAACTTGGTTAGTACCGGATTGTACCATCAAGAGTTTTATTTTAGCCATAATAGATTATGAAAAATTAAGAAATCAAAATTGAGGGGGCTGTGTGAACCTGGCCCCCCCACCACGTTGTACAAACGATTTAGTTGGCTCATTTGAAAGATTTTCGTTTGTACCAGATTGTACCGTAGTTTGTTTCTTTTGTACCGTTCTGGATTATGAAAAATTAACGATACAAAATGGGTCTCAGATCAAGCGGGCTCTCAAATCACGAATTAATACACCGGGTACACATGAGTTTTTATGTCATGTGAAAGTACTTGGTTAGTACCGGTTTGTACCACCAAGAGTTTTATTTTAGCCATAACAGATTATGAAAAATTAAGATAACAAAATTGGGGGGCTGTGTTAATCTGGCCCCCCCAACCACGTTGTACAAAGGATTTTGTTGGCTCATTTGAAAGATTTTCGTTTGTACCGGATTGTACCGTAGTTTGTTTCGTTTGTGCCGTTCTGGATTATGAAAAATTAACGAAGCAAAATGGGGGCCCAGATCAAACAGGGCCCCAAATCACGACTTAATACACCGGGTAGACATGATTTTTGTATGTCATGTGAAAGAACTTGGTTAGTACCGGATTGTACCACCAAGAGTTTTATTTTAGCCATAATAGATTATGAAAAGTTAAGAAAACAAAATTGAGGGGGCTGTGTTAATCCCCAACCACGTTGTACAAAGGATTTAGTTGGCTCATTTGAAAGATTTTCGTTTGTACCGGATTGTACCGTAGTTTGTTTCGTTTGTACCGTTCTGCATTATGAAAAATTAACGAAACAAAATGGTGGCCCAGATCAAACAGGCCCCCAAATCACGACTTAATACACCGGGTAGACATGATTTTTGTATGTCATGTGAAAGTACTTGGTTAGTACCGGTTTGTACCACCAAGAGTTTTATTTTAGCCATAACAGATTATGAAAAATTAAGATAACAAAATTGGGGGGCTGTGTTAATCTGGCCCCCCCAACCACGTTGTACAAAGGATTTAGTTGGCTCATTTGAAAGATTTTCGTTTGTACCGGATTGTACCGTAGTTTGTTTCGTTTGTACCGTTCTGCATTATGAAAAATTAACGAAACAAAATGGTGGCCCAGATCAAACAGGCCCCCAAATCACGACTTAATACACCGGGTAGACATGATTTTTGTATGTCATATGAAAGTACTTGGTTAGTACCGGATTGTACCACAAAGAGTTTTATTTTAGCCATAATAGATTATGAAAAATTAAGAAAACAAAATTGGGGGACTATGTGAACCTGGCCCCCCACCACGTTCTACAAACGATTTAGTTGGCTCATTTGAAAGATTTTCGTTTGTACCAGATTGTACCGTAGTTTGTTTCGTTTGTACCGTTCTGGATTATGAAAAATTAACGAAACAAAATGGGGACCCAGATCAAACAGGCCCCCAAATTACGACTTAATACACCGGGTAGACATGATTTTTGTATGTCATGTGAAAGTACTTGGTCAGTACCGGTTTGTACCACCAAGAGTTTTATTTTAGCCATAATAGATTATGAAAAATTAAGAAAACAAAATTTGGTGGCTCTGTTAATCTGGCCCCCCCTACCACGTTGTACAAAGGATTTAGTTGACTCATTTGAAAGATTTTCGTTTGTACCGGATTGTACCGTAGTTTGTTTCGTTTGTACCGTTCTGGATTATGAAAAATTAACGAAACAAAATGGGGGCCCAGATCAAACAGGCCCCCAAATCACGACTTAATACACCGGGTAGACATGATTTTTGTATGTCATGTGAAAGAACTTGGTTAGTACCGGATTGTACCACCAAGAGTTTTATTTTAGCCATAATAGATTATGAAAAATTAAGAAAACAAAATTGAGGGGGCTGTGTTAATCTGCCCCCCCCAATCACGTTGTACAAAGGATTTAGTTGGCTCATTTGAAAGATTTTCGTTTGTACCGGATTGTACTGTAGTTTGTTTCGTTTGTACCGTTCTGGATTATGAAAAATTAACGAAACAAAATGGTGGCCCAGATCAAACAGGCCCCCAAGTCACGACTTAATACACCGGGTAGACATGATTTTTGTATGTCATATGAAAGTACTTGGTTACTACCGGATTGTACCACAAAGAGTTTTATTTTAGCCATAATAGATTATGAAATAATTAAGAAATAAAAATTGGGGGACTATGTGAACCTGGCCCCCCACCACGTTGTACAAACGATTTAGTTGGCTCATTTGAAAGATTTTCGTTTGTACCGGATTGTACCGTAGTTTGTTTCGTTTGTACCGTTCTGGATTATGAAAAATTAACGAAACAAAATAGGGACCCAGATCAAACAGGCCCCCAAATCACGACTTAATACACCGGGTAGACATGATTTTTGTATGTCATGTGAAAGAACTTGGTTAGTACCGGATTGTACCACCAAGAGTTTTATTTTAGCCATAATAGATTATGAAAAGTTAAGAAAACAAAATTGAGGGGGCTGTGTTAATCTGCCACCCCCCCAAACCACGTTGTACAAAGGATTTAGTTTGCTCATTTGAAAGATTTTCGTTTGTACCGGATTGTACCGTAGTTTGTTTCGTTTGTACCGTTCTGGATTATGAAAAAATAACGAAACACAATGGGGGCCCAGATCAAACAGGCCCCCAAATCACGACTTAATACACCGGGTACACATGATTTTTGTATTTCATATGAAAGTACTTGGTTAGTACCGGATTATACCACAAAGCGTTTTATTTTAGCCATAATAGATTATGAAAAATTAAGAGAACAAAATTGAGGGGGCTGTGTGAACCTGGCCCCCCCACCACGTTGTACAAACGATTTAGTTGGCTCATTTGAAAGATTTTCGTTTGTACCGGATTGTACCGTAGTTTGTTTTGTTTGTACCGTTCTGGATTATGAAAAATTAACGATACAAAATGGGGGCTCAGATCAAACGGGCTCTCAAATCACGAATTAATACACCGGGTACACATGAGTTTTGTATGTCATATAAAAGTACTTGGTTAGTAGCGGATTGTAAGACAATGAGTTTTAGTTTGATTTAGATTTAGGTTTGTGGGTTAAACTGACCTGCACAACTTATTTTTCATTAAAATTCATATCAAAACGGTATCAAATATTTTTACCTGATATGTACAAATTTGTAACGCCAAAATTAAAGTTTGTACCCTCATCAATTTAGAAAAAGATTTGATTTTTGATAACGGGTGGAGCAGAGCCCCACAACTCTTTTTCTTCCCAATTCAAATCAAAATGCACCATAAATTGGTACCTCATACTTACCAATTTGACCACCAAATTAAAACTTGTACTTCCACCAATTTCGAGAAATTTTAGTTTTGGTGGCGGGTCAAACTAGACTGCACAACTTATTTTTCTTTCAAATTCGAATTACAACGGTACCAGAAAATTGTACCCACTATGCGCCCACTTGTACCACGAAAATTAGAATTTGTACACACTACTTATTTCGACAAAATTGGGATGTAATGGAGGATCAGTATGACGTCAACTGGCCTACACAACACATTTTATTTCAATTCGAATGAAAACGGTACTAAAACTTTATAAACAATATGTACCAATTTGTACCTCCAAAACTATTATTTGCACCCTCACCAATTTCGCGAGAATTGAATTTTTAATGGCGAGTCAAGTAGGCTTGCAAATTTTTCTTCCCAATTCAAATCAAAACGGTACCAGAATTCTGTACTTAATGTGTACCAATTTGTAACACGAAAATTAGAATTTATATCCCAAGAAATTTCGTGGAACGTGGCAAGTCACGTCAGACAGAATTTTGTTGGCAGGTCAAACTTGCACACACATCTTATTTTTCTTTCCAATTTTAATCAAAATTGTTCAAAAATTTTTACCCGATATGTACAACTTTTTCAACAAAAATTAGAATTTCCAGCCCCACCAATTTCGAGGAACTTGAATTTTTGATGGCGGTTCAAATTGACCCACAAACACTTTCTTTCCAATTTGAATCAAAACCTTACAAAAATTTGTACCCATTATGTACCAATTTGAACTACCAAAATAAGAATTTGTACCTTCAACAATTTCGAGAAATTTGAATTTTTTTTAGGAGGTCAAGCTGGCGAGCACAAAACTTTTTTCTTCCCAATTCGAATCAAAACTGTACCAAAAATTTGTAGCCAATATGTAACAACTTGTATCACCAAAACTAGAATTTGCACAGCAACCAATTTTAAGAAATATGAATTTAATTGCAGGTCAAACTGGCCGGCCATCTTATTTTTGTTTCAAATTTGAATCAAAACCTCACCGAAAATTTGAACCCCCACTAATTTGAGAAATTATAATTTTTGGTAGCGGGTGAAACTGGCCCGCATAACTTATTTTTTTTTGCAATTCGAATGAAAACGGTACCAGTAATGTGTACTCTATATGAATCAATTTCTACCAATAAAATTAGAATTTGTACCCTCACCGATTTGGGGAAATTTGAATTTTCAATGCTGGAGTGAACTTAACGTCGAAACTTGCCTGGCGCAACACATTTGGTTTAAGAATTCGAATTAAAATGTTACCAAAAGTTTGTGCCAAGTAAGTACCAGTTTCTACTTTCAAAATTAGAATTTCCAACCTTACCAATTTCTAGAAATTTAAATTTTCATTGCAGTCTTCCTGGGCATGGCAATCCTTTTTTTTTTTTTTTTTTGTATTCAATCCAAATAGTATTTGATTCGAACGAGAACCAACAACCAAATTTCCCCGCAATTCATAAAAGCGGAACGGAAAATTTGCTTATGATTTGCATGAGCAAAATCATGTACGAATAAAGATTAGAAATTGTTATTCAACGAACGGCCAATTTATTACCAAGTCAGCTCTTCCATGCCAAAGGCTTATTCAGAATTCATATGAAAATTGTCCAATTTTTTTTAGACAATTTGTAACAAAAAAATATTACATTGTACCTGCACCAATTCAATAAATCTGAAATGCTTACTCAAATATGTGTATCTATTTCAGCTCAAATCTATTTAATCTAGAGAAACGCATTTTTTTAAATTCGACATCACTACTTCGCAAATGAATTTGTTACTATTTCCATTAAACATTTTAACTCTGGAGTGTATTATTGATGGTATCTGAATTTGTAAAAATTTGTATAAGCAAAATTAGAACTTGGACTCCGTTTTCGAAACGGAGATATGAGTGGATAGAGATGACTTCACAGAACTGATCCTCTGAATGAGTTCTATAATAAAAATTAATATTGTCCATGTTCACAAATGGTTGGGGAAAAATCACCCATTCATAAATATTTTGGAGTCCTCAGCATATGTAGATGTTTGACTCTCTCTCCCCCAACCAAGTTGTACAAATGCCAATGCTATCCATTTAATCTGCCGCCTACCCAACAACTTGTGTTGTGATAATGCTTTCCTTTCATCTTTCTAACATTTGGTACACCGTAGAAAAATATTAAAATAATTTTGTCTTCGGTGTTTATAGATGGCACAAACTGATATCTATTTGGCACAAAATTTTGCTAACATTTTGATTCGAATTAATAAAAGAAATGTGTTGGGCGAGCCAGGTTTCGACGTCAAGTTGGATCGAGCATTGAGAATTCAAATTTCTCAAAATTCGTAGTTGCACAAATTCTAATTTTTGTGGTACAAATTGGTACATATTTTCGATACCATTTCGATCCGAATTGGAAAGAAAATAAGTTGTTGGGGCCAGCTTGACGTTGCCACCAAAAATTCAAATTTCTCGAAATTACTGGGGATAAAAATTTAATTTTGGTGGTACAAATTGGTACATATTGAGTACAAATTTTTGATACTGTACTGATTCGAATTGGAAAGATAAACAAGTTGTGCAGGCCAGCTTTAACCGCCAACATAAATTCAAATTTCTCGATATTGGTGGAGGTACAAATTCTAATTTTGGTGGTACAAATTGGTACATATTGGGTATAAATATTTTGTACCGTTTTGATTCTAATTGTAATGAAAATGTGTTGTCCGGGCCAGCTTGTCATCAACCTGGCCCGCCATCAAAAATTCTAATTTCTCGAAATTAGCGGGGGTAGAAATTCTAATTTTGTTGATACAAATTTCTACATATAGGGTACAAATTTTTGGTACCGTTTCGATTCGAATTGTAAAGAAAAATAAGTTATGAGGATAACTTCGATCTGCCATCAAAAATTCACAATTCTCGAAATTGGTGGGAGTACAAATCTAAATTTTGTGGTACATATTGCGTACAAATTTTTGGTAACGCTTTGATTGGAATTGGAAAGAAAAACAAGTTGTGCGGGCCAGCGTGACACATCAAAAATTTAAATTTGTAGAAATTTGTGAGAGTAAAAATTCTTACAAATTTTTGATATTGTTTTCATTCGAATTGAACAGAAAAATTTGTTGTGTGGGCCTGTTTGACTCGCCATCAAAAATTACAATTTGATCCCCCATGAATTTCGAGAAATTTTAATTTTCGTAATACAAATTAGTACATATTGGGTACAAATTTTTGGTGCCGTTTCGATTCAAATTCGAAGGAAAAAAAGTTGTGCGGGCCAGTTTGATCCGCCAATAAAGTTGCAATTGTTTGTCAAAATTGGTGGTAGTACAGATTCTAATTTTGGTGCTACAAATTGGTATATATTGGGTACAAATTTTGGTACCGGTTTAGTTGGAATTGAGACGAAAAATGACTTGTGCTGTCCCGATTGACTTCCCAACAAAAGTTCAATTTTCTCAAAAAATATTCGGGGTACAATTTCTAATTTTTGTGGTAAAGATTGGTGCATATTGGATACAAGTTTTGGTAGTTTTTTACTTCGAATTGAAAAGGAAAATAAGTTCTCCAGCCCAGCCTGACGCGCCATTAAAAATTCATACTTCTCAGAATTTGTGGGGGTAGAAATTTTAATTTTGGTGGTAAAAATTGGTATATATTGGGTACAAATTTTTGGTTCGAATTAGAAAAAAAATGACGTGCGTTCCAGCTTGACCCACCAACAAAAATTCAAACGTCTACAACCTGGTAATAGTACAAATTCTTATTTTGCTGGTACAAATTGGCATATATTGGGTGCATATTTTTGGTACCGTTTTCATTCGAATTGAAAAAGAAAATATATGTTTTGTGGACCAGTTTGACCTGCCATCAAAAATTCAAATTTCTCGAAATTGATGGCGGTACAAATTATAACTTTGATGCTATAAATTGATACATACTGGTTACAAATTTTTGGTGACGTTTTGATTCGAATTGAAAGAAAACAAATATGTGCGGTCCAAGTTGACCTGCCATGACAAATTCAAGTTTCTCGAAAGTCATATGTATCCTGTGTTTTAAAACTTGATTAGAATGTTTGCTTGAATTGGGACCCCAGTTTGTTTCGTTAATTTAACATAATCTAGGGCGGTAAAAACGAAACAAACTACAGTACAATCCGGTACAAACTAAAATCTTTCAAATGAGCCAACTAAATCGTTTGTACAACGTGGTGGGGGGGCAGGTTCACATAGCCCCCCAATTTTGTTCTCTTAATTTTTCATAATCTCTTATGGCTAAAATAAAACTCTTTGCGGTACAATCCGGTACTAACCAAGTACTTTCACATGACATACAAAAATCATGTCTACCCGGTGTATTAAGTCGTGATTTGGGGGTCTGTTTGATCTGGGCCCCCATTTTGTTTCGTTAATTTTTCATAATCTAGAACGGTACAAACGAAACAAAATACGGTACAATCCGGTACAAACTAAAATCTTTCAAATGAGCCAACTATATCGTTTGTACAACGTGGTGGGGGGGCCAGGTTCACACAGCCCCCAAAATTTTGTTTTCTTAATTTTTCATAATCTATTTTGGCTGAAATAAAAATCTTTGTGGTACAATCCGGTACTAACCAAGTACTTTCATATGACATACAAAAATCATGTGTACCCGGTGTATTAAGTCGTGATTTGGGGGCCTGTTTGATCTGGGCCCCCATTTTCTTTCGTTAATTTGTCATAATCCAGAACGGTACAAACGAAACAAACTACGGTACAATCCGGTACAAACTAAAATCTTTCAAATGAGCCAACTATATCGTTTGTACAACGTGGTGGGGGGGCCAGGTTCACACAGCCCCCAAAATTTTGTTTTCTTAATTTTTCATAATCTATTTTGGCTGAAATAAAAATCTTTGTGGTACAATCCGGTACTAACCAAGTACTTTCATATGACATACAAAAATCATGTGTACCCGGTGTATTAAGTCGTGATTTGGGGGCCTGTTTGATCTGGGCCCCCATTTTCTTTCGTTAATTTGTCATAATCCAGAACGGTACAAACGAAACAAACTACGGTACAATCCGGTACAAACGAAAATCTTTCAAATGAGCCAATTAAATCGATCCTAGGACAATGTGGGGGGGGACTGCGTGAACTTGGCCCCCAACTTTGTTTTCTTAATTTTTCATACAGCAGTACAGTACAAAGAAAAATATTTGCGGTACAAACCGGTACAAACGAAATACTTTTTATTGATATGCGGAAATCGTTTGTACCGAGAGGTGGGGGGGGGGCAGGTTCACAAGGGTCAGGGATTTAAATGCTGGGATGTGTGTAATAATGGATGTTATTCTTATTCTATATTATATAATGTTATCAAACTATATGTTACTATAGAAAGTTATCTTCTTCCTCCTCCCAGGAAACTCAGATGGAGCTTCATAGATTCCCTTGTGCGACAAGCAAATTGTATACTTTTATTTATATATTAGAACATAAATGCTTAAATTACATTGGCTTTAAATTAAATTTTTCTAATAAAATTCAATCTTGTCAACTAAAAACTTATTTTTACCCACAAAGCGACTGCGATGTTTTTAAAAAACAAAACCTGCGTTTTTCACTAACCTACCTTTCATGAGGGTTTAATTAACCCTCCATAATTCCTTATACTTTCGTAAAAACCATTCAATTTTATACAATGTGTTGTACTACCATGAGCAAAATAAATGACGCGTCTCTTTATTTTGAAGTTTTTTGAAAATATCTCCGTTTTCTTTATATGTTCGAAATTTCGGAAGGTTTCCCCAGCAGGAGAGGTTAATAACAAACCCGTTTTTAATATTTGTGTTAGATATTAGCTTAAAATAAATAAATTAGAAGCAAAAAACATTAAATCGACAGAAATCTCGAGAATTACCAACTCTGCAAAAGTGGGAAATTTTCAAGAACACGAGGGAATTCTGCATTTCAACACGAAGCAGCGACATCTATGTCATTGAGAGAAATGTGGATTAAATCTACAAACTAAACTTTTAACGAATATTTCTAGTATGTCTTATTATATGCATTATCTGCAAACTCCAAATATATGAATATATGCTAAGTATTAACATAAAGATAGAGCAAATAGTGGAAATTATCTATGGAAAAGGACGAATTGGTAGGACGATCGTAATGAAATATCGTCTTTACCGGAACAGGCTTAGTTCACGTAAAAAGCAAATAGCTCAGTTAGTTAAAGCAACGAGTCTGTATGCTGAAGGTAGAGGGTTCGATCTCATGGAAATGCCGTTGTCATTTTTATCACTACACTACGGTTATTTTATTAATTTTTTTATGTGGGAAAGAATCAAATTGTAACGTTTGTGTAAAACTCATGACGATACCAAAGAAAGAAAAAATGCCGTTGTCGCACTTGCATTAGCGTCCCTAATTTTGTTTGCAAACAGTTTCGTAATTATTTCCCCTGTGCTCACTGCTCACCATATGCTCGCTGGCGCATAACGAATGTTTCCCAGTAAATGTTATTCTAATTTGGAGAATTTTATAAAGTTTCACAATATTTCTCACTAGATAGTCTTCTATCTACGTGTTTGGATATTTTGATAACAGATGTCCCTATTAAATGTTTAATTTTCCCTATGTTTAATTACGGAAAAGTTTTACAATGTATTTGTATTGAATTGAAATTGTTTTGAATTTACTACATAAGGTAAGTAGACCCAAGGAGGAGAACTCAAGTAATTGATATTCTACGTAAAAGCAACCTATTGTAGAATGATGATGCTTCTTACCTTCAGCACATAATCTTTACGTTAGAGAGTCAGAGAGAGAAAAATCCTGTTTTTCCTCCTCTATGACCACCCATCTTAAACCTCTACATATCATTGTTCGTCTCACAAAATTTCGGTGCTCCAAAAACATTCAAATAATAATAATAATAATAATAATAATAATAATAATAATAATAATAATAATAATAATAATAATAATAATAATAATAATCCTGAATATGCCATCCTTACATAATGTAAGGATATCTTAGTTTCCTAGTTTAAATCTTAAATATCTTAGTTTAAAATGCTTTCTTTAGTACTTATTTGAGCAACCATGTAGGAGGGGGTACGACTTTTTATTTTGCCCCTCTCATTTCAGTACCCTTCCAACAGAAAGTAATTTTTGATAAGCAGGACAGACAAAATGAATAAGAAATATATTTACAGCATCTTCTCCCCTTTCATGATTGGAATATCACGTAATATTTTTTATTCTACGAAAGATGGCCCTTTGCGGTTAGGGGTAGGTAACTAAAAAAATACCTAATATATAGCGCCCCCTGATTGTAATATTACCGCTTCTTTATTTGTACGAGGGAGCCCCTACACAATCAAGGGTGACAAAAAGAATAGGAAGAGTGTCTATTGATTCCAGTGGTGGATCCAGCACGAACTCCTGGGAGAGGGGAGGGGAAGTGAAACATTCTTTTGATGATGTGAAGCTGTCACAAATTACCACTTAACTAAACTAAACAATAGTGGGGGGAACCGGAACCCAGTCAGTTTAAATTGATGTAAAAGTTTAATTTTTGGCTTCATATTAAAGTTTTGGTTTCAAATGAGAATTTCAGTCCAAGTGGTCAATGATCAAATCTCGTGGGGCTCTTCAGTGCAGGCTAATACGGCCCCCTTATGAGAAAAGGCAAAATTATTAACATGTTTATAACTTTCGAATTTTTCGTCTATTTTAAAGAAATGTTTTGCTTCGTATTAAAGTGTTGGTTCCAAATGACAAATTCAGTCCGAGTGGACAATGATCAAATCTCCGGGGGGGGGGCTCTTCAGTATAGGGGGCTACGGCTCCCTTATGGGAAAAGGCAAAAATATGAAAATGCTTATAACTTCCGAATTTTCCGTCTATTTCAAAGAAATTATTGGCTTCATATTAAAGTCTTGGCTTCAAATGACAATTTCAGTCCGTGTGGACAATGATCAAATCTCGGAGGGCTCTTCGGTGTAGGGGTTTCGGCTTTTTTATGGGACAAGATTCACGTAGTTGATATTGCAAAATTGTTTTATATATATAAGTGGAAACTTGCACCATTTGGTTAATTTTACCTCTTATGTTTTGCAGATTCATATTCCAAGCAATAGTTACTCCGCAGAGCTAAAAGAAGGCACTTACTAGTTTCATTAAAATGAAATGTCTTTTATGAGAGGAGCAGACGAACGAACAGGCACCCAAACGTTGGTTGAGTCGTACGGTTGAAACTCGTTAAGCTCGCTTCAATTATTATTATTATTATTATTATTATTATTATTATTATTATTATTATTATTATTATTATTATTATTATTATTATTAAAGCTTTTTGCTCCTAATTTAGTTATTTTACTTGATTATTTAACGAATATATTGAAAATTGTCAGAGACGCGTATGCAGTAATTTATTTCGGGAGGGGTCCGACTTCAATATGAGGATAAATTATAATAAAATTTTAAAAGATAATCCCCAAAATTAGGCTAAATTTACAGAAAAGTTGGGGTTTCAGAGGGGGTCCGGACCCCCTGGACCCACCCCTAGATGCGTCCTTGTTTGTCAGTAACATTTCCTCATTTTGAAACCCTCAAAAACTTCGGATAGACTATATAAAGGAAAACGAGTTATTTTCGATAAAATATCACTTCAAGGAGACGCGACAGTTTTATTGCACATGGTGGTATCCAACGTTCACAAGGGCAAGAATTCCTTCCCTTTTATTCTTTTGCTATTGTGCTGTATCGAAAGGTCAGGTTTGTAACATATTACTCCTACGAACAAGCATGACTGGCAGATAGGAATACTGAACACAACTCCAGAGAAATGCATGCTGAACTTACGTTTATAGCTACGCTTTGGTGATTTGCCCTCAAGGTCAATCGAGTGGTAATTCAGTTCCGTCTCTGTTCTTAAGCCATGTTCGTATTACTTCGAAGAGTTTTGATAATGAAAAGCATGCCTCTTAATATAACAGACTTCTTTCGCGTAAGAAATCGAAACTCAGTTGGTCAGAGCAACTAGTCTGTAAGAATTAGGTTGTTAATTAGGAGCCCAGTACGAGTAAGGGTTTTTATTACTATTGTTTTTATCTTTTTTGTGTGAGGAAAAATCAAATTGTGACATCCCGATATCAAATGTATTTGATTAGGTAGCTTTGTCTTAGCTAAACTTTAAACATCAGTAACCGTCGAAATTATTTCACTAACCGATCACTTACTGAACATTTCAAACACGTCAAACCAGTGGCATAACATGAAGGTTAACCTCTCCTCCGCAGTCCTTAGTTATGCGTCCGTACTTTCAAGGGCGGACTAAGGGCCGGGCGACTGCCCGGGGCGCCAGAGAAAGAGGGGCACCAAAACGAGCCTCAAAAAGTAAATTTTATAATGTGCTTTCTACTGACGTTTTTGGTTTATATTCTTGTAAAGTAGTGGCAATTATATGATCTTTTTCCATTTCACTATGGAAGAAGAGAGTTTCATAGTACTAAGGGGGCTGTATCGAAAAATTGAGAGATGGCATGTAGAATAAAGAGTGCCGGAAATTAAGTATTGTTTGTTTGTTTGCTTGAGTTTAGCATTCCACGGTTATGCCTTAATGGGCAAGGAAGATGTGGATACTAATTATAGTGGAATCCGAACCACTTTTATCGTTCAACAGTAATCCACCGGGAAATGGACCCGGTACCACAGAAGGCAGGCGTGCTAGCCACTAGACCAGGGGGGGGGGTGGAGTTGGTATTGTTTATAGCGGGCCATATTCTTTGTGAAGTTTTCCTAGGTAAGGATTTCTTTTTGAAAATGGGTTTATAACAGGGGCGTCATTTAGGGAGGGCAGGGAGGGGCATTTGCCCCCCCCCTGAGTTTGAGATGTATATAGATTTTATCATTAGAATAGTAGTAAATCAGTGAAAAACGCGAAATTTTACTTATATCAAGAGGTCTTGCCGTCACCCAAAGCAAAATCTGAAATGACGCTCCTGGTTTAAACTATTAAAAACACTATGATAAAATGTAAAATATAGGCTACTACTAGGGGAAGGGCGCCAAAAAGTCACTTTGCCCGTGTGAAAATTTGGCCTGCTCGGCCCATGCGTACTTTCTGTATACTTTTTGGCCTTGCAGCTTGTGCGGTCCCCACGCCACATTGTTGCGGGGGCGCTATTTACGCTTACCCTTCGAAAGTAATTCAATAACGGTTTAAGAAATTCTACCATCAGCGTGGAAACGGGAATATATTTTTCTAATAGTCCCATAGAACTTTCACTCAGAACGCCAGTTGCAATTTTTCAGAGTGAGCTCTGGCTAAGTAGAAGGAAGATCTGTTTCCTAAGTAAGTTCCTTTCAGGAAGTTTGCTATTTCTTTAACAGTGCTGTAAATAAACATACTCATCGTTATTAGCTCGACAACAAACCATCCTGGACAAATCCCTCTAGAACAATGATCGGCAAAAGTTATTCTGCCTAATTTTATAAGCGACTCAAGGGTGAAACACTTGTTAACGAAAGCAATGTTGTGTATATACTGCCTTGTTTCTGACAAACTATAAAGTCTTTTGTAATCTTTAGACACTTTTCTTATTCTTTTTGTCACCCTTGGTTGTGTAGGGAAGCCTCGAACAAATAAAGAAGAGGTAATATTACAGTTAAGGGGCGCTATAAATATATTAGGTATTTCTTTTGTTACCTAACCATAACGGCCTAGGGTCGTCTTCAGTAGAATAAAAAATGCTACGTGATATTACATTCACGAAGGAGGAAAGGATGCTCTAAATATATTTCTTATTCATTTTGTCTGCCCTGTTTCTCAGAAATTATATACCTTGTGTTGAAGGGTGCTGAAAAGAGAGGAGGGGAAATAAAACGTCGTGCCCCCTCCTACATTTTAAATTTTGTGACGTGGTTGCTCAAATTATTACTAAAGAAAGCACTATAAACTAAGATGTCTAAAGTTACAACATTATGTAATGGTGGCATATTCAGGAATAATAATAATAATAATAATAATAATAATAATAATAATAATAATAATAATAATAATAATAATAATAATAATAATAATAATAAATATGAATGTCTTTGGAGAGCCGAAATTATGTGACACGAATCATTATAGGTAGAGCTTTAAGATGAGTGGTCATAGGGGAGGAAAAACAGGATTTTTCTCTCTCTGACTCTCTAACGTTAAGATTATGTGCTGAAGGTAAGAAGCATCATCATTATACAATAGGTTGCTTTTACGTAGAATATCTATTACTTGAGCTCTCCTCCTTCGGGCAACTTTGCTTACGTAGTAAATTCAAAACAATTTCAATTTAAGACAAATATTTATAGAGAAAATTAAACATTTAATAGGGAAATCTGTTATCAAAATATCCAAACACGTAGATAGAAGACTACGTAGTGAGAAATTGTGAAACTATAAAATTCTCCAAATTAGAATTAACATTTACTGGAAAACATTCGTTATGCATCAGTGAGCACAGGGGAAATAATTACGAATCTATTTGCAAACAAAAATTAGAGACACTAATGCAAATGCGACGATATTTTCTCTCTCTCTTTTTTTTTTTGGTATCGTCATGAGTTTTACACATATGTTACAATTTGATTCTTTCCCAAATAATAAATAAATAAAATAACCTTAGTGATAAAAATGACAACAGTCCTTCACGGGATTCGAACCGTCTACCTTCGGTATACAAACTCTTTGGTTTATCTAACTCAGCTAGTTGCTTTCTTACGTAAGCTGAACCTGTTCTACAGTAAAGACGATTTTTCATTACGATTGGGCTAACAATTCGTCTTTTTCCATAGGTAATTTTCACTATTTGCACTATCTATACGTTAATACTTAGCATAGATTCATATATTTGGAGTTCGCTGATAATGCATATAATAAGACATACTAGAAATATTTCGTTAAAATTTTCGTTTGTAGATCTAATCCACGCTTCTCTCACTGACATAGATGTCGCTGCTTCGTGTTGAACTGCAGAATTCCCTCGCGTTCTTGAAAATTTCCCACTTTAGCAGAGTTGGTAATTCTCGAGATTTCTGTCGATTTAATGTTTTTTGCTTCTAATTTATTTATTTTAAGCTAATATCTAACACAAATATTAAAAACGGGTTTGTTCTTAACCTGTCCTGCTGGGGAAACCTTCCGAGATTTCGAACATATAAAGAAAACGGAGATATTTTCAAAAAACTTCGAAATAAAGAGACGCGTCATTTATTTTGCTCATGGTAGTACGTACACGATGTTTCAGGATTTTCCACAATTCCCTAGCATGGAATTAAAATTAGTCGATTATGAGGAAGTGATTTAACCCCCTCCCCTCGATTTATTTTTGATAATTTTTGTTGTATTGGATTTCACTGCAGTATGGCATACATTTTTTTCTTAAAGACTTACCAAATAATCAACTTGAAATTGATCAATAATGAGGAAGTGAATTTGACACTATCTTTACTGACGTTGAAATATATGTTCCGGGAAAGGTTTGCAAAAGTAAAACTTTATAAAACATCGAGTATGTTTCCTTTGAGATTATTGAGTTATTGCTGCGTTTTATTCAGAGTTGAAGTTAGAGGAAAAAAAAAACTGATTCACACGATGTCATGAAGCAGGTTAACAATGACATTATAAAACATTGCATATGTTTAATTGAGCAACATCACTTAACAGCAACATGCAAATTCACCACCCCAACTTTTAGAATATATTTCACGCTAACTTTCGTTAATAATAAAATACATACACAATTATAGGGACTAATTCAAGAAACAAAGTATATGTTTTCTACTGGTTGGGATTCAAGGCGGTTAAACGTCTTTCGAAACTTAAAATCACGTACACTTAATTTACTAGAATTCGACTCTGGTCTACTTTCCTATGCTACAAATCAGGGGTTATCGACCTCTTTGGTATTGTTGCACCCCCTAAATTTACCTCTCACCTTCCGCTAATATAGCGGCTTTGGCCGGTGTCATTGTCTTATAATCCAACGTTCTAGATGGAGAGATAATGTGACCAAAGGTGAGATAAGGTAGTGCAAAACGGACTATACTGTGATTTTTTATCTTGCAAATGGTGTATATATTAGCATTGTCTCACTTTGTTGCTTTTTTGCGTATAGTGCACCATTTTTACTGTATATGTATTTTCCATAACTTTCCCCATTAAAAATCAAGTTTGGCGACTTTCATGCCCTTGGAAGACATTCCTACTTATTTTTGGTCATAAAGTAACCAGATTCTGGTTACTTTTACTATAATGCACCCCGCGGGGACAATAATATTTATAAAACACATAATTGTTTATATCAAGTGTTAAAACACAAACTTCCTTTTTATTAACGTTCAAAACATTTCTTATCACTTCTGGCGTAGGAGACCTGATTTTGATTACCGGCGGGAGTTTAGGTGCTTCGTATTCCACATTAAGCTATAGGTCCACATCTCATATAACCTCGCTACTCAAAGGGATGCTAAACTCAGAAATCAAACCAAATCAAATCAGTCTTATTAGCTGTTAAAAACAATCATCTTTTCTATTTATGAGGATGATGTATCCAAGAAAAAATGAGAAGTTTTACTAACCATTGCGCCATCGTGGCTAGCGGTTTCTTTATAGGTGCACCGCCAAATGATATTGGTTCGTTCTATCGCTATGTTAAATCTAATTTGTAATGGAACATTACAATTTAATGTAATGATATTTTTGATGGGAGGGTCCCAGAAATTTTTGCACCGACTGTACTTCCTATTTAGAAAATATTTCTTTCGATCCATATAAATTATTTATTTGTTCGTTATTTTATTCCAAATTAACATGGAGGACGGTAAAAATTGTTTAGGAATCATATTTTGGGGGATTCATATCTTTATTTATATATTAATTAATTATAAATCTTATATATGCATATTTTAAATGGACGATTACAAATCTCACGGTGTCAGTGCTATTCGGAAATATAGTCCCACCATTGGATGGAAGTTTAGAATAATTAACCAATCTAAATTTTGGCACAATATTTTGGACTCTCCTCACCCCTCTTTTGGTACCAATGTTCATCTAAAGATCCGGTTCAATCCAGATTTTACCATTTTTTATTCGTTTTAAATACTCCACCGCCAAAAAAGCTTTACTTTGATTGGTGCAGTTACCCACGCTACATATTAAGGCGCGATCATCTTGACTCTACATCGTCGATCGAAAAAGAAAGCAGTGTGTTTGATCAGCTAGCGAAGATGAAGGAATTTTAACAGTAAAACCGAGTCAGACAGGTAAATTGTATATCCAGGTCAAAACTACTCTACCAGGAAGCACAGGAGCTAAAATTTAGACAATTTTAATAGTTAAAACAGACTAAAATCTCAGTGAAAAGAATCCGGATACATAGGACGCCATGCCGGATGTAAATATTTAGTGTGGACAGGTTCGACGTTACGTGCATTTAATTTGGTGTGCTAAACTTTTCATTTGCTTCGATTCAGAAATTTCAGAACAGTGATTATCCTTTTCACCCCTCCCAATATTTTATACAGCTAAGACCTGTCCGAGTAGTAATTTATTAATATAGATAGTAAGTGATTTTCTTACTAATCCACATGGTGGTATTCTGAGTTTCGTAATCTTTATAACATGAGAATGATCGCTTAGGTTAACTTCAAGGGCTCCTGTTTTCATCCCGAATTGGGATAGCTTCCAGTAGGGATGGGTTAAATATTTAATTATCTAGGTTTCCTTCCTTTTTAGGGAGGGGAACCTCAAAATTAATAGCTTTAGTATGTTCCCCTTGAACACGTTTTGACCAGTATCTGATAAAATATCATGAGTTAATCAGGACTAATTGGTTCAGTTTTCATCGCCCATTTCCTTCCCCTACATCAGCTAGAGCCGATTTGAACCAAAAAATGGTAAACTCTGATGAGTTCTATGTGTGTTAAATGGATAATAAGATTGATGGTAGTGATGATTGGTGTGTATTGGCATGATGTGTCTTGTAGCTTAAGTAGTATGTGTATTTGTAATGTAGTAAACATTTTCTTGTAGTAGTAATTGTGGTAGTTAAGTGATGAAAGAGTGCGTGAGATAATTAAATATGGACAGTGTAGTATTTACTATGCGATATTTTCTTTATCCCGTCATTAAATGAACTTATAAACAATATTTGAAAGTGAACGTAATATAGTACAATAATCCTGAGTACAAGGTCACATTTCGTGGTTTACAGTTCGAACAAATAGTTACTAGCGCCCTTGTGTCGAAATTCTGTACTATCAGTCGTGCATATTTTACCATTGAACCCAGTTAGTGATTTAGGTTTTACAAAATTGACCTTTATTTTCGAATTAAAACCGAGTAAACACGATTTCCGGCCCATATGAACAGATAGTTGGATAATGTGATTTGACACTTTGATATTCTGAAAACTACAACATTCTGTGTAGTCCAGTAATGAAAATATTTAAGTAAATAAACTATGCATAGATTCTTAACCGAAGTCAGCCAATGTGATGCTATTTCCGTTCTGAAATTGAGATATTGAATTCCAATTCTTTTCTTGTAGTTGCAAAATAATTTTCATTGTTGCTGTCAGAATGCTATCACATTCAGCAATATTATCGCACATACTTTATTTTTTGTGAATATTTGTATATAGAGATTTGTTTTAAAAGAGCTGCGAAGTAAGATATAGGATGGTTTGTGTGGCAAAGAAGTCTTGGGTTCGAGTAATGTTTCTTGCGTGTTGGTCGGGACGCGATTTTTAGATTTTTTTTTTAAAAATATATGATGAAATGTGTATGTAGGCTGGGCGTAGATAGAGGAGACAGGGTGTTTTTTAAAATATAGCGTCGTAGTAAATGGAAAAAGATGATGATATGAATATATGAATATTTATTTGAATATGAATATGAATATGGTAGTAAAAGTGAATAGATGATAGGACACCCGTATAGTGTATACATGGGCCCAGTGTATTTTAGCCATATGTTGATATATAGATGAAACGTATATGTGCGGTGAGAATCGTTTCGAGTTCTGACCTCCACGCCGAGACATCACTCGACAAGGTAGGCGAGTTATATATCAGCATGTATTATTACTTCGCAGTGGAGTATACCATAACAGTAGTATTTATTTATTTCAATCTTTCTGACAGCAGGGTAGGGATAGCATCATGTAATGGCTAACTAAATGTAATTGTTCATCGATTATGATACCAAGTAGTTGGCGTTTTGGGCTGTTGTGAATTGTGTTTACAGTCGGTTATGAAAGAGAAGACCCTATAACTCTGAGATTTTTTTTCCACGTTACCTACCCGGGCTAGCTTACAATGTTCATTGAGGCGACAGCTCTGACAGGGTTACAGAATCGAAACAGTTAGTTATTGAAATTTATTCTACCGTACCCGGGCATCGACCCCTCCCCCCTTGAATATTTTCGTTTTCTTTTCTCAGTTTCCAAACTACATAGTGATGGAAATTAATCGATGCCTCAGAATTTAGCGCATTCTGCGAAGGGGAGCTATCGGTGAAGTTTGGCAATAGAAATCACCGATCCAAAATCCAGTTTATTTAATTTTTTTTTATTTTGGCAAATCGCTAATTAGGGATATCTTAGCTATTACTCTAGTTTCATTACTATTCTGGAATCTTTTAGTTTCTGAGAGGTCGGATGATTTTTTTCCTTTTTGAAATTCTAAATTAACGCCTTCTCTAACCTTCCGGAGGATTCCGGGATCTGCAAAAGTGTTGACCGGATACGGCGAGTGGTGGGATTTCCCTAAAGCCTTTGTCTTTCCGAAAATCCCATCGGGGACACAGACTTGTCTCATCTTCGCAGACATCTTTTTCGGCTATTTATTTGGTAAGCCGAACCCCTTTTGGCATAAAAGAGAATATTTGGTTATATTATATTATATTATACGCAAATTCGACCACTTATCTTTCGTAGTTGTAGTGTTCTGTCTCCTCTCTCTTTACCTATACTTCTTCTACTTCTCCTCTAGAGTTTTTTTTAATTTTCAACCTTCCCCGCCCCCGATTTTAAAGTATAATATATCAATGAATTAATGTATAATATATTTTTTTAACCGAAATGACCAGCTGAGACATCTCAAGACACGATTCGTTTGATGAAATAGTTAGGGACTGGGTTTACATTATATGTGACCCATCGACGGGGTGAGTAACGATTCGGTACACCGTAATTTTCCACTTTCATTCCTTCACCATTGTCCGTCTGGGATTATTTTTTTTATCCAGTGGTCACTTTCCATTTAGTTTATTTCCGTGAATGTTGTTGTAATATTGGGCCCAAAGTTAAGATAAAAATTGTTTGGTTTCTATATGTTTATGTATCTAAGAATGTTTTGTGTTACGTGCCTGCCTCACAAGTTTTTTTCCTCTTTGATCTACTCTCCAATTGAATATGTGAAAATTTAAAATTAATAGACGCGCGGTATAAATGAAAATAATATTTTATGATGATATGTCGGAAGTTTTGTTCTTTGGTGTAATGTTGCAACCTTCTTGGACAAATTAGTGTTGGGGTTATGTAATTAAATGTGTGCGCGTGTTTTGAAAATATATAGATATATATAGAGAGAGACGTCGAAATGTAAATATGTATGAAATATAGAATATTAAAGTGAAATGTAAAATGTTAAATTTAGAATATGGATATATGTAAGAGCACCGCATCTGCCCCATACGTTTATTGGTTGCCATGGGTTTTAAGTAATGTTTTCCGACGAATGGAATGATGTAGTCTAATTTTCTTTTTAAGGAATACCGCCGCGAACTTAAATAATTTCTTTGTTCTGCATAAATGTAATTAGTAATCAATAATGTAAACAGTTTCAATGGCATGCATTTCAAAATAACGGCAGGTCTAAAACGTAATCCAATCCCTCGACAAATATTATCCTTTAGTGATTAACCAGAAATTTTTCTTTGGAAAGTGTACCTAGAATCCCCCCTGTTTTCCAATGTGTATCCTATGACTTAACCAGTGTTTACCACGATATAAATCATCATAATCCTCCCAACTAGTGAAGATCTTCTCAAATATAAATACTATGAGTAAAGGTTATAAGTAATTCACAAATAAAGTGTTATGATGCATCCAAGTGATGAATGACTAACTAGTGACCTGGAGTTGCTAAATAATGAATCCAAAAATGGACTGAACCGAGAGGAGAATTCTCCTCTGACCAAATATCGTCGTTGAAATCCCTAGATGGGTAGAATTTTCAATATGCAAATACAGCTACAAACTGGTTGTTCGTATATACTGGACAAATGGTTATTATAAAGCAAAATATATGTGTATAAACATAAACTGAATTTAAATCGAGTGAAATGGGTTGGACACTACCTTTAGTGCATTAACAGTGATCTCGAATGCTCGAGTTTGATATACGCTACAGGACGTACAAAGAATACTTTTTTTTTAATGTCTCGACGTGAGGTAGAGACTCATAAGTTCTAGTACACCTAAAAGTTTTTTTCTTTTCTTTCCTCTTTGTCCATTTTTTTAAAGTGAAATAAGTGTCTGCTTTGCGTATGTCGCAAATCATAATTTGCTTTAGCATGCCTAAGATATAATATACGTAATTATTTTTTTTTATTTGTCGAGATGATTGAATATAAAAATAGCCGTCATAGAGTTATAAAAATTTACTAAAATATAACTCTATGTATTCGATTAATATATAACCAAGAACTTGTGCTTTTAAGATTTTCTTTGTAATTATTTTTCCTTTTCACTATGAATGTAATAAACTATTTGTACCCTTGTAGCTAGTTGGTTTCCTTTAAACATACATACACTGTCCTGAGTAAGTGAGTGAGTGAATGCATGATAGATTTAATTTAAGTAATTTTAGTAATATCATTTGTCATATTAACATCTATAATATATGTGTCATGATTTAATGTGTGTGTTAAGGTAAATAACCGAGGTCATGAAAGACCGCTACTAACAAATTTAAAGTCGGCTCTAGGAGTGAGACAAAAATAACAGGATGACCCTAAATACGACATCCTTCTTCCAGGAAGTTGAAACTCTTATTGAGACGATACATAAATTTTATATTGAGTTTATAAGTTTATATATATTTTTTTCTTGACTAATTCATATGTGTGGTCGATCTCAGATCATAGAGTTCAGATATTGGATAGTTATCAATTATTGTTTGAGATTAAATTACAAAGAATTAAATTCCATTTTTCTCCACACCTGGACTGGGTTTGGGCAACCGATTGGAGCGGTTGCTTGGATCCAGGTCGGGGTTGTATGTATGAACATGTGTCTCTTCCAAATCACTTCAAAATTGATTCTCCACTAATAGTATTTGTAATGATTTACCGGATAATAACCATTCGAATTCATTACTATATCTCCTAAATCATCCAGTAGTCCATTCTCCTTTAAAATCCTCAATCTTTCCTTTTCCTTTTCTTTTCTTTTCTTCTTCTTCCTACTTCTCTCCCCTCCTTTCCCTTCTCACTCTTTCTTTTCTTATTTCTAACAAAACTGAAAAACTAATTAGGTCGTGACTGGGAGTAGTCGCTATCAGCACGGTCAATAAATTCGATTCGATAAGTTTCTTCGGAAGTCCGATTTGGGATAATTACCTCTAAAATGAACATATACAGAAACTAAGAATAATAATATAATTTATTCAAAATTTACCTTACTAGAAAATATTTACAGTTTCAATTAGTAGTAGATATTTCATTATCACTCTTTTGCTAAGTTCAGGCGACTCCTCCTTCAACCACGATGTTAGTTGTCACACGCTCTAAAATAAATTTACGTTTTCAGAAGTGGCGAATCGTGACAACAAGGTTAGTTATCACGCCCTAATTGTTAGTAATTCGTTTTTCAAATTTAAGAGAGAATAGAAATTTTTACTTACCCTCACATCACCACGGCTAATATGGCTCCTTTATTACTGGGCGCCAAAGCGAAAGTAGTTTATGGATTTGAAAGCCTTTCCATCGTGCTGCCACAGGTCAAAGGTTTCTCCATGTTTGGATTTCGAAATTAATCATCATGGTTCACATTGCCAGTTTTTTCTTTGTTAAGCCGGTCAGAGGGTTACGCCCTTTCTTCGGGACGAGTATGGAAAATTTTCTTTATTTGTAAGGGGATATTGGGGGTTTGGAACATTATTTTATTTTATTTTATTTTTAGTTGTGGGCATCACTTTTTTAAAAATATTTCCTTGGAGACATCAATTTGCAGTAGGTAGGTGGCATTTATTTGTAACTGGAGTAATGGCTATTGGTATGCTATGAGAGATTAGACAAAGTGCAGGTGGACGTCACAAACACAAGGGTAATATTAGTATGGACGAGTGAATGGTTATCTTCTCCCCCGGTGCGTCACAGGGCGGATGAAAACAGATGAAGCCCGCTGCTAGCAACATTGATGGAACACTAGTTCAGAGATGGATAAATGCGTGGACTAAGAGGAGGTGGATGGTAAATGGCAAAATCGGCCTTTTGAGGATCATTGTCGTCTAAAGTGAGAAGATGTTGAAGAGGAGTGGCTTGGTGATGTGGGGACGTATCATGTCCTGTTGAAAGGTGTCTATGAATATCGGATTTTCTTCTGCAATGGCATTTTTTAAATATATTTAGTACGAAGTATTTCTAAGTGTGGTAATATTGTTAGGAATTTGATTCGGCAATAGAGGTCGGCAGTCGGTACTGGTAGTTTGATACAATAAGCAAGTCGGAGAGCACGTCTTTCGGGGATGGTAAGTCTTTTATGTAGTTCATCAGGGTCAGAGATCCAGCAGATATGGCCATGTGTGAGTGCAGGTCGGAGGAATACTTTATAGGTTGTAATGACAGTGTCGGTATGTAAGCCCCAGGTTGTGCCCACTAGCCGTCGGAGGAGGTTTAAGCGGTTCTTTGTCTGTGATCGAATCTTCTGGAGGTGGAATTTCCAACTGAGTTTAGAATCAAAGATGATCCCAATGTAGGTAACTTGTGTTGATGGACGGATGAAAGTACCATTTACATAAATGCGAAGAAGTGAAGGATTGCCGTGAATTCGTAAGCGGCAACCAGGTGGGAGCAAAATAAGAGCTTATGTTTTGAAAGAATTTATAGTGAGGCGCTACTTTGAACACCATAATTTAAAGGCGTCTATTGCCAGTTGAAATGTTCTATTTATGTTTTGAATAGTATTAGAGGTGGCAAGAAAAGCGGTATCATCTTCATATTGATATACAGAGACATTTGGTGGAAGAGGAGGCATGTCGGCGACATATAAAATATATAGGAAAGGTGATAGGACAGATTCCTGAGGGACGCCACAGTGACGAAAGATCGGATAGGAAAGGGATTGGTTGATATTAATATAAGCCATACGATTGGAAAGGAAAGAATGTATATATCGGATGTATGAGATAGGAAGACGGAAAGAGTGAAGTTTTGCGATGGGACCGGCATGCCAAACTTTGTCAAAAGCCTTCTACAGATCGAACAGTAACAGACAAGATGGTTTTGAGGTATTATAGTGATTTTTTATAGCGACGGTGAGGCGCAGAAGCTGGACGGAAATAATAATATGTGGGCAAAAGCCGGCTTGATGTAGAGGGATGAGATTATGGTCAGAAAGATGGATATGCAGACGGCTGACTAGAATGCGTTCAAAGATTTTGCTAAGGACTGATGTTAGTTGGATGGGTCGATATTATGAGAGTGCAGTAGGAGGTTTGTTTGGTTTGATGAAAATGAGTTTTTGAGATTTTCCGTTGGGGAGGATAAAATCCGGTGCGGAGAATAAAGTTGTAGATGGTTGCGAGAAATGAAAAGAGGAAGGGACGAGATGATTTAATGAGTTTATATGTAATGTGATCAAAGCCGGGGGCCGCTTTTCGTTTTGATCGGATGACGGAAGAGATATCTTCAGGAGTTATGAAATCGTTAAGAGGGGAAGCGGTAAGTTGGTGGTGAAAATAGAGTTGGGTTTGTAAGATGTTCCACACGGCGGGTGAGAGTTTGATGAAGTGGTTGTACATTTGGGGTAAGTATGTCTTGAAAGAAAGAGGCGAAAGCATTTGCTTTGTCAGCATCGGTTTGAGGAGGGTTGTTATTTGAGATGATAAGGTATGAAGTATGACGGTTTTTCCAGTTAACTGATCGAATTTTTGCCAGAATTTGGTAGGGTGTGAGGTAGTGGATAGGGCGTTGCAGCGTGAGATCCAGCGTTTTCGTTTATAGGCATCTAGGTAATTGTAGAGCATGCGATTCCAGCGACGATGTTGTTCTATGATGTAGGATTACGTGTACGTTGGAAATCACGGAAAGAGCGTCTAGAAGCAGCAATGATAGACTGATATTACTGAGGTATTTGAGGTTTGTGCGGATGACGTGTAGGAAGAGGGATGTTGTTTCGAGTGGCTGTGTCGAGGGATGTTGTGATTTGGTCTACAAGATTCACAGTGGGCTCCTGTAGATTTTGTAATGAAGTGGTGAGGTGGGTTTGAAAATTAGAGTGTAATCAAAAAAGTGAAAAGGCGGGGATTTTGTTTTTCGGTGTGTGGTGATAATAATTTAATATGACTAAAGCATTTTGGTGAAGGGCGATTAATATTTTATTGATTTTGGCTTCAATATTTTGTAAACCTTGTTATATTAAATGCAAATAAAATTCAATCCCCAGTCTGGTGCTGAAGGTCATTCACACATGCAAAGAAATCAAGGAAGTCTCATAATAATTTAAAACTATGTCTAGTTAAAACATTCTTTTAAATAGGAATTATAAAAATATGTTACGTTGCAATGTATCAAGGAAATAATAACACTTCCTACTTCACGTTATGAAGTAAGTCTAAAAATGTAATGGTAAGCGGAAGAAATGACGCTACCAAAACTAGGAAGAAAAGGTAGGTGGACGAAAAAGAGTAGGGAACTAGAGAGAGTTCTGAAGTCACCGTCTGACAGGAAGGAACGACATCTCAAAATTTTCACTCGTCAAAGTCTGGGTGAGTACAATGCTGGTCATTAATTGATATCACACTTTATTATTCGACCTTGTCTCAAAATTCGTTTAATTCTATCCTATCTTCAAAATTCATTATGACAGTTATTATAAATTTTAACGTAAGGCCTTAGCACCAGATTTGGATAATATTCTGATCTGATATCTCCCCTTTATTTTTACAATCTAATTCATCCATCTTAACTAATTATTTGCTCTACCTAAAATTTAATGGTTAAGTTTATTATATGAAAACTCGTCAAATTGCCCCAATGCTATTATGGTTATTAATACATTGAGTTATGTGTGGATAAAATTGTATATGACAACGTCCAGATTTTCGGTCCGATATGTTGGCATATGTTATGGTGGAATAAGCGCCGAATTTTGTGGCTAGCGCCCGTGTTAGAAAAATGATAGAACAATTTTCCGTTTAAAATATAGATATCGATCCCGAAGCCACACATATATGAGTAAGGAATTAAATCATGCAGACGAAAATTACATGGGATATCAGATTTCTTATTTATCCAGGATGGTGCTGATATATGTGTTTGAATATGTGCATACCATTTCCTATAGAGAATTTTGTGGTAACTTACAACAAAGAAATATTACATATAAATATAGATACGTTTTGCGTGCATGTTTGAGTTGCTTTTCATATGTCAGGCATTCTTAGGATATCGTATTGCAGTGCATTGAAACAGGAAATGCTTATGTAGACAATAGCGTGTGCGAAGGTTATCTTTAAAAACGAAGTTAGTTTCAGTACAGAAATCGCGTTCAAGAATTAAATATTATTTTTATAAAACTTATGAACAGACGTAGGGTGAAGTTAAGATCAGACATGGTGACCCCTCCATCTCCCTCCCATAATGTTTCTCAATCTAATTCTCAGTCAGGAACACCCAACCAAAATTCACGACCTATTGTAAATGTGTATAGCAATGCCTTTCCTTTTCCCAAATATGATCCGAAAGAAATGACTATTCAGCAATTCTTTTCTGCATTTGACGATACTATAAAGCTAAACAAATTATCCCCGGATGAGGCTAAAGATTTAGTAATAACGTGTTTTTCAGGAAAAGATAAAGAAAGATTACGTGTTTTTATAAATAGGAAGCAGTTAAATTCTAAGTCATATGACACATTTAAGAAAGAAGTAAAAAGTGTTTTAAAACACCTAAAGAGAATGTAGTTATCTTTGCTAAAATTCAAAACAGAGTTCAAAAGAAACATGAGTCGGTACAGAGTTACATATACGATGTATTAGGACTAATAGATAAAGGAGCACCTACATTAACGGAAGCTCAGATTATTTCTATTTTGACAAACGATTTGAGGCCATACTTTTTAGAAAGAGTAGGTGTGCAGCAATTTAATTCTTTGGATGAGTTTATTCAAGCCTTGAATAATCTCGAAACGAATAGGTATAGGGTGAAAAATAGGAAGAAACACGAGCTTCATTCTAGACTAAATTCATCAATGAAAAAGGAGTTGCGTAAATTGGGAAAATTGCGTAAATATATGTCGTCGGATTCTGAAACATCATCAGAATCAAGTGAGGCCGAATTATCCGAGTCAGATGAAGATGAATATAATATAGTTTTGCGTCAAAATAGAAGATCGCGTACTAATATAAGATCTAGTTCGCAGATTGCGAAAGTGACTAAACAGGACGATAATAAATTTGAAACTAGTGGGTCGGAACGGAATAACAAAGAACATGACAAAATATCACAGGCAATGGAGAATGTCCAGAAACAACTAGAACAATTAACGTTCAAAATGTAAAATTTTGAGGATACACAAAAACAATGTGAGGAAACTAATGTCCAGATAACACAGGGAAATAATTCTGCGAAACAAAATTTTAATCAGAACAACAGAGGTTTCCATAGAGGAAATTTTCGTGGAAATTTCAGAGGAAATTCGAGAAATTATAGACAAAATAATTATCAGTCACAGAATAGTCTTGGAACAGGTTCATATAGAGGCAAAGCTTTTAGGGGTAAAAATAATTTTAAAAGTAAAGGTCGAAATAATTACTACCCACAACGGTCATTTGCAACCCAGATGTATCAAACTTGGCAATTACCAGTAGTTAATGACCCAAATTGTATGTCACAGGGAAATCTGTCCATTCCACAAATGGTACCAGTACAACAAAGCTTTCCCCAATATGTAGTTCCTACTTATCAAAATATGCAGGGTTCAAACGCAAATGCATCTCAAACGCAAAGTTTAAACTGAGTTCATTCGTGCATGACGGCGGTGCATGTTCGGAAAATAACAAAGTACAGCCTAATAATCAAAACCGTCAACAGAAAGATAATCTAGTCACATATAACGAATGGCGTAAAAATGCTAGAAAATCGAAAAAGGAATTCATTCAAGTCCCTTTAAATATAGAAAACGAAATAGCTAAGTTTCCTATAGACGTAAATTCTAAGACAGTTAATGCTATTGCTGATTCTGCTTCTACTATCAGCATCATAGAAAAATCATTGTTGCCCAGAAATGTAACACTTATTGAAACACAGACTAAAGTGTCGGGTGTATCTCAGAACCCCGTAATTATAAAATATATGGCAATTGTTAGATTTTGCATCAATGGAAGGACTTTTCACCACAAGTTTCGTGTCTTGGAACATTTTAAACCGAAAGTGTTAATAGGAAACGATTTCTTAATATTTCACCAAGCTAACTTGTGTCTAGGAAAGAATCTTTTAACGTTAAGGTTTGGGTTACCGCCCAAGAGTGCAGAAATTGATGTAAATAAGGAGCATAATGTGTCGAATTTCGTATTCTTTTTGATTGAGGAAGCTCTTGCACCTAAATTTGTTGTAAAGAAAAGATCTATGCTACCAGCGAGATCTAAGGTTATCGTTCCACTCACTTTAAAACAATCCAGGGCACATAAAGAAATTGTTCTTGAACCGAATCAAGAATTACCGGAAAGGTTAGGAATTTTAATTCCGAGAGCTCTTTTGTCAGATAAGTCTCCAGTTATTGAAATAATAAATCCATTAGCACATAAGGTAGTATTAAATACTAATCTTGTAGTTGGTAAGGCAGAAGACGTATATATTCAACCGACAGATGTTATTACCGCATTAGAAGATGACGATTACATAAATTACGAATTTTTGAAAGAAGGTCAAAGGTTATTTGATGCTTCAAAATTGAAAATAGGAGAAAAAGCTTGTCCGGAATATAAACAAAAAGTAATAGATCTATGTCGGAAATTTGCCGATATTTTTACCTGGAATCCAAATAAATTAGGCCGTGCGAGAGGATATCAATACAGGGTGCAACTAAAGTCAGAGTTACCTACCTCTCGTAAACAATATCAAATACCGAAAGCCTTGCAATCGGAAGTGCGTGAATACATGAATACTTTAATTCAGCAAAGTGTTGTGGAAAGGTCTAATTCTCCTTTTAATTCGCCAGTGTTATTTTTGAGAAAACCATCGGGAAAGTTGAGAAAAATAGCTGATATGCGACTGTTGAATTCAAAAGTGGTTCATGATTCCTTGGCTTTACCACCTATACATGATATAATTTCTTCCATGGCTGGACATGTTTGGTATGTAAATTTGGACGTCTCTTCAGCATATTTTAATATAGAATTAACACCAGATTCTCGTCCATATTTTGCCTTTTCTCTACCGTCACTTGGGACATTTCAGTATTGTATTTGTAAATAGTGGTGCTGTGTACAATAGATTCATGTCTATGGTGTTGGCCAACCTCCATCCAGAAAACATAGCCTGTTATGTAGACGATTTATACATTTTTGCCAACTCACAGGAACAAATTATTGAGATTTTAAGAGAACTCTTTAAACGTCTTAGAAAATCAGGACTTAGAATTTCAGTAGAAAAATCTCAATTTTTATTTCAAGAAATTTTAGCGCTCGGACACAAAGTGTCGCGTTATGGCTACCAAATCTCAGATCGGCTGTTAAAAGCAATCGAAACTTATCCTGTCCCGAAATCGACGAAGAACGTTAGATCGTTTCTCGGTTTATGCAATTTTCTAAGGAAATTTTTACCTAATTACGCGGAAGTAGTATAAAATTTACAAAAGTTATTAAAAAAGGGCGTAAAATTTAGTTGGGACTCTACTCACCAACAGGCATTTGAGACATTAATGAAGAAACTTTTGGAAGCACCAATACTAGCTCCTTATCGGCCAGACAAACCTTTGTGTTTATGGACAGATGCATCCAAAATCGGAATTTCTGCAATGTGTACGCAGTGTACGGACGAAAAATTACAAGATTGGATTCCCATTGGTTATTACTCGAGGCTTTTGACACCAGCAGAGCAGAAACTTTGAACAATAGAACAGGAATTGCTAGCCGTATTAGCCGCAGTAAAGGTATTTAAATATTATTTAATAGGAAGGCATTTTTATTTGAAAATAGACAACCGAGCATTAGTCTACCTCAAGACAGCAGCTAATCTACCACCCAAACTACTTCGTTGGAGTTAAATTTTGTCGGAGTATGATTTTACCCCTGTTCATTTTCGCAGTGAAAATAACCCTGTAGACTCGATGAGTCGCATTTCGGTAGTTCCCCCACAACCGGGAGACCTGTTATTAGAAGATTTGGACCAAGAGAGATGTTTAGTAAATTTCCAAGCACCCGAAAACATTGAAAAGATGAAGAAGACGGACCCTTATTTTGGACCCATATACAGAGGCTTACAGGAAAATAAGCAAGGAGAAGACTACAGGCTCGAACGGCAAGCTAGAGCATTTCAATTAATTGATGGAAAGTTATACCGTGCACATAGATTTGGAAATATCACGAAGCATTTATTGTGTATTCCATTCAAAATGAGAGATGAAAATTTTAACTTATTGCACGCTCATCCGTCAGCCGCAACGCATGCAGGCCAGAATCGTACATATCAATTGGCGCTACAAAAGGTGTATTTTCCACACATGCGCAATTACTTTTGTCAGAAAATTAGACAATGCGTTTCTTGTCAAGTAAATAAAAGAGGAAGCCAAGTAGCTACTATTAAACCTCAAATATTTCCAAAAGCGGCCCCATTTTCAGTAGTCACAATTGACCAATGTGGTCCGTTTCCAACATCTACATATCGTCACAAGTATATTTTAATTATGTGTGATGCGTGTACATGATATGTCATAGCTGAAAGCATACCGGATTTAACGGGAGACACTATTGCGACTGCTATTTACAATAAACTCATCTTCAACTACAGGGCACCATCATCTTTAATACTAGACCGTCTTCTATCTCACAGAAGTAAGATCATGTCAGAGTTAGCAAAATTATTGGGAATTGAATTGAAATTCATTCCAGTTAATTCACATTATTCTCTCAATTTGGCTAGAAAACAAGTGACACAATTCAAAGAGCGTTACGTCACTGCATCAAATCAACTGGAAATAATTGGGACATTATGTTACCGCAAATTGTGTATGAATTAAATAATTTGAAGAATCAAACTACTAAATATTCAAGTTTCTACTTGCTCCATGGATTTAAAGCAAAGATTGTTTTTGATCTCAAATTTAATACTCCAATTCAAGAGGAAGAAAATGTCGAACGGATGGAAACGATGCGTCTCGCGAGAGATGATGCCTATCAGAATATGTATAAAAGTTATCTCAAGCAATTGGACAAATACGAAGACCATCATGCGCAAACATAATTTCACCCTGGACAAAAGGTCCTCATTCAAAATGTGACAAGACATAAAGGAATACCAGCAGCATTTGATTTCCGTTATGACAAGCAAGGTGTGATACTATTTGCCCAGCTCAAACAAATACCTTGTTTCTTTTAAAAATGCAAAAGGAGATGATGTCCAAAATGTGATAGAAGTACGTCGATTAAAGCCGCTGCAATCTTCAACAGCAAATGAAAATGCTAACAAAGGACAAGAAGAGACAAACGTCATCCTTGGAAATATGCAACCAGTGAAACACAGCATAATTGTGCAAGAAGAAGTCTATATCCAAATTATCAAAATAACTTAAATAACATAATTAGTGAAATTCATGAAACAAAAGAGTAAATAGAATATTAGAATATTTTTATTTCATCCCCTTTTCCCCTCCGTAAATACGGTTTAAGTTAGATTATATGTTGGTGTGGTCTATTTGTACTAAATAGTATTCTTTGTGGGTGAGCGAGTATAAGGCGCTCTCCTAAAACTCAACCAAACCTTAAGCTAAAAGCTGCAAAATCGAGCTGCAGAAATGTAGTTCAAACCTTCATTTTTCGAACATTGAATACGATTTAGTACTCTTGTAACATTGTGTTGTCTCTTTCATCTATCTTTGGGGTAGAATAGGACGTCATTTCGATTTCGGAATCCCCTCCCATTCCCCCCCAGAATAAAAATTTTCGTTAGAGACATTAGCTGACAAAGTACACAACCAATTATTTCGTTTTTCTCCTATTATTTCAGGCAACATGAACGAAATCATTAGGAAATTGATCATAGCTTCAATTATTATTTTCGCCAGTGTCGATACATACGCAAGTGTGCACGATTTAATTGAACATTCACAGCTAACCTTGCAGAAGTTCGGCGTTGCTATTCATAAAATTGGACTTTCGATTCAACATAATGACCAAATTTTCGTTCCTTTAAGGATACATTTTGATTTGAAATTTGAAACAATACGAATTAACCATTGTTCTAATTCACATTTATTTGCGAAATCTTGGATTCAAGACGACACGACATTTTACGACCAATTAGCGAATCTCATTCCATTTCATTTCATGTTTTCGGAACAAAACAACACGTTAGCATGTGAGTCTAAGAAGAAACGTTTCTTATTCTTCTCAGCTTTATCTGGACTTTTAAGTCTTGGCTTTTCATCTTACAATTATTACGAAACACAAAAGTTAAAGCACGTAGTTAACAATCTTAAAAATCACGATCAAATTCTCACCACTGAAATTTCAAAATTGAAGGCAGATTTTAAGAATCAAATGTCTATACAACATGACACTATTTTGGTAATACAATCGGCTCTTCATGAATTAAGGAAAGACATGTTTGAACAATAGTGTAACCATCTGTCATCTGATGCTTGGTTATTAGCTAAACAAGCTTACGAAGCTTCAAAAGATGAAACCTTACGTACTTTTAGAGATGTGCTATTAAATAAATTAACTTTTCGAATCCTAAATTCTATTCATGCTAAAGAACTTATTGCTAATCATTCTTTACTCAAGTATAGTGTGTTTCAAAAAGACTTAGGTTTATTTATGCTATTAGAAAACGCTTCTTTTAGAGTATAATCCCAACATTCATACGGTATCTGTTTTATTAGACATTCGTTTAATTCTTCCACAAAACATAAATCCTTTATACCAAGTAACCAATTTGGGTTATTTATCACAAAATCGTATTGTTTCCTTCAAGCTTCCAGAACATGTATACTTATACCAAGATTCTCTTCACTTAATAGAAAAAGATCAGTGCCATTGGATTTCTTTCTTGTTTCTTTGCTACACTAATCAAATGTCGATCTTACCTAAAGCGAAATGTTTATCAAACTTATTGTTTCATAATTCTACAGAATTTTGTGAAATGCAAACCAGAGAAACAAATGCTAAGATTATTTTCAAGCATACTCCTTTGGGAATAATTCTCTCCACAAATGTAAATGGTCACCTAATTAAAAGGATACACGGAAAACCAGCATATAGCAGTGTCAACGTTAATCATGAAAATGCTTCAATTTTCGTGTACGAAGATTTTGAATCCATAACAATAGCCGATCAAATTCTTGATTCACGATGCACCTTAAATTTAACTCACAAAATTTTAATGCCTAACATCACTTATCCTCCATTTTCTCCTCATATGCATACAATTGCGAATAAGTTAGAATCTTTAGAGCAGCAAATAGAAAATATAACTGTAAATGCCTACACTCCATCTTTACAAATTTCTAATGAACCAATGTCGTTGCTATTAATAATATGTATTACAAGTGCTGTACTGTCACCTCTCATTATCATATTTTTATCTATAAAATTATTTAAAATTAATAGGGAGTTATCGAATATAATCACGAAATTACATTTACATAACGAAGAAACTTTAAATAATTCTAAGCACGTGCTAACGAATAGTGTATGAAAAATTTCCTTATACGAAAAATATTATTGCAAAATGATGATAGAAACCTAGGTTATATATTACTGAAGTAATCAAATAATAGTCATAACATGATTTGCAAAGCAAATCCAAAGACAGACTATTATTTTCTTTGAAAGAAAAATTCCAGTTTTGAATATCAATTTCTTGCAAAGCGAGACGAAGACATCAAACTGGACAAAAAAAAAGGTACAAAAAAGGTATTCGCAAAGCGAATTTTTGGAAGTGTGTATGCGCATATGAAACAAATATATATTGTGTCTTATGTAATTATAAATCAATTCATTAAACTCCCATACTAAAATTATATAGTATTTTCTTCTGTTTTCCTTTATTGGCAAATAATCAACTTGAACTTCGCCATATTCTATATAATTATATTCACTGTCATTTCTATCTTAATTCTCCTTATGTTAGCCATTTTTATTTACTTTCAATGCAGAAAATCTTCAGAAAATGTAATTCAACAGCCACAACAGAAAATTTGTTCTATTCAAATCCCATCTTTACCTCAACTAGACCCTATATATGATAATATTTACTTCGAAAATGAACAAAATCAAAACATTCCTAATTTCTCTTCAGATGATATCTCTCTGCGCGTTCATGGTTTAAATTACATAGTTACTTATTCCAACTATACTTCAAATATTTCTCCTTAAGTCGAATTTGTGTCGTGTCAATCAAACCAGCATGCATGTACTCTAAGACATCCCCACAGTTTTGAAATTACAAATCACCAATCATTGACTTTTAAGAATATATTCAAGACGGCTATGTCGACATACCATATGCTAATAAATAATCATGTCTTTACATCAAGACGATAACTAACTAACTAACTAACTCTATGGCCTATGGAACCCGGAGGTTCAATGCCGCGTTCACAAAAGCTCTCCACTGACTTCTATCCTTAGCTAACTGCATCCAGTTTCTACTCTGTATTCCAATCTCTGCGAGATCCATCTTAATATTGTCCTCCCATCTGCGCCTAGGTCTTCCTAATGGTCGTTTTCCGATTGGTCTTCCAATCAAAACTTTGAAAGCGTCTCTACTTTCTTCCATTCTAGCTACATGACCCGCCCATCTAAGCCTCCTAGACTTGACGATCCTAACAATGTTGGGTAAACCATATAAATTATGTAGTTCCTCGTTATGAAGTTTCCGCCATTCCCCATTCCCGTTCCTCTTGAGTCCGAATATTCGTCTCAGGATCTTGTTCTCAAATACTTTCAGTCTATGTTCTTCCCTCAGAGTAAGTGACCATGTTTCGCAGCCATACAGAACAACAGGCATGATTATCGTTTTGTATATTTTAAGTTTCAAATTCCTCGACAGAATTCGCGACGACAAGAGATTTTGAACCGAATAGTAACACGAATTCCCTGCTTTTAGTCGACATTTAATTTCTCCGTGAATATGATTTTCCTCTGTTAATATTGATCCTAGATATTTGAAAGTATCCACTTTATCAAAAGTATTATTTAGTATTTTAACGCATCCATAATTTGCTGTATTCCGGTCCCGACGCACTTCCATGTATTTAGTTTTCTCTGCATTTACTTCTAAACCCATGTCCCTGCAAGCGTTTAATAAGATCTCTGCATTTCTTTCTATTGTTCTCATATCATCTCCTATTAAATTTACATCATCAGCATATGCCATAACCTGGTGAATACCGTTCAACTGTAAGCCCTGGTTGCTATCTTTGATTTTCCTTATAGCGTATTCCAAAACGAAGTTAAATAATAATGGCGACAACGCATCTCCTTGTTTCAGGCCATTTTCGACGTGAAAGCTCGTGGACAAAAGATTTCCTACCCGGACTTTACTTTGGGATTCATTTAAACATATCTTAATTAATCTAATTAGCTTTCTCGGTATTCCAAGTTCTGCAAGAACGTTGTATAATGTTTCTCTCCTAACCGAGTCGTACGCCTTTCTAAAATCAATAAATAGTTGATGTACCGGGGTATTGTATTCCCACTTTTTTTCGAGTATTTGGCGAATGGTAAATATTTGGTCGATAGTTGATCGATTTCGTCTAAATCCGCACTGATAATCTCCAATAATTTCATCTGCATATGGGGTCAGTCTTGCTAACAGAATATTTGAAAGGATTTTATAGGATGTTGACAGAAGAGAAGTGCCTCGATAATTATTACAGTCAGTTTTGTCGCCTTTCTTGTGGATTGGAACAATGATTGATTCTTTCCACTCTTGTGGCAATTCTTCCTTGTTCCAGATAAGGAGAATGAGTTTGTGTATCTTGTTCCACAATTTTTCGCCTCCAGCTAAAATTAACTCAGCCGGAATTTCATCTACACCCGGAGATTTGTGTTTCTTTAATTTCTTTATAGCGGTTTCTACTTCTATTCGGTTGGGTTCTGGAATATACGGTTCTGCGGTGTGTATCTCCTTTTCTCCACGAACACTAGTTTTTGGTTGCGTGTTAAGCAAATCGTCAAAGAAATCTTTCCATCTATTTAAGATGCTATCCGTGTCAGTGAGAACTGTACCGTCAGATTTCTTTAATATATAAGCACGAGGTTGATAGTCTTTCTTAAATTCGTTGATTCCCTTATACATGTCCCGTATGTTTTAATTTTTACTATTATCTTCAAGTTCCTTAATTTTAGCTTTCAGAAAATCGCGTTTCTTTGTTCTAAAAGTTTTGGAAGTTTCCCGCCTGATATCTGCGAAATTTTGTGTAGTCATTTCATTCGGATTTGGTAGCCAGCGTAATTTTGCCTGTTTTCTCTTCTCTGCTAGATTTATGCATTCCTGGTCGAACCATGGTTTGTTCCTACGTATTTCCGCGTGTCCCAATTTTTCTTTTGCTGAAATTTTAATGCTATCTCTAATTTCAATCCAGTTATCCTCAACACTAGTGCACTCCGAATCTTCTAAAGCCGAAAATCTATTCGAAACTTCAATCTGATATTCCTCTCTTACCTGGCTCTCTTCTAATTACTTTAAATTGAATCTCTCCGTTTTCGGACAATGAATATTACCTTTATTCAACGATAACCTCTCTCGTATTATTGCTGCTACCAGGTAGTGGTCAGTGTCACAATCAGCCCCTGTAATTTTGCCTGTTTTCTCTTCTCTGCTAGATTTATGCATTCCTGGTCGAACCATGGTTTGTTCCTACGTATTTCCGCGTGTCCCAATTTTTCTTTTGCTGAAATTTTAATGTTATCTCTAATTTCAATCCAGTTATCCTCAACACTAGTGCACTCCGAATCTTCTAAAGCCGAAAATCTATTCGAAACTTCAATCTGATATTCCTCTCTTACCTGGCTCTCTTCTAATTTCTTTAAATTGAATCTCTCCGTTTTCGGACAATGAATATTACCTTTATTCAACGATAACCTCTTAACTACTAAATTCCATCAATATATTTTCCATGGATACTAAAATTTCAACAAGTGCAACGGAAGAGGACACTTCTGGATTCCCGCCATATCCACTGGAAATAGGATGAACCAGGAAATACTCGTCTGAACCCCCCTAGTGTGATTTCCCCTCCCTCCAAGTCTATATGTGTAAGTGAACTGTGATAAGTGATTGTGTGAAATAATGTCGTATCAATAGTGAAAATGTTATATATATAATTATTTAAAAATAGTGTGGTGATTTTAGTGCATATTTAATTTTTAGTAAAAAGAAAGGTGAGAGTGAATTCACGAATAATTTTGGTGATGGATATAATTATGATTATCTTCATGTTACTTATACACATATATACATATATTCACAATTATTTAGTGTAGTGCAGTTGCTAACATTAGTGCAAATTCACATAACATACAATCAGTGTTTATATAAAAAAAACGAGTGAATTTTGTTTTTATATAATGATATAGTAGATAGGATAGGTTACTACAAGCGCAATTTTGGCCCTTTTTTGTAACCAGATTATTTAGACATAAAATGAATGAAGTAGCGTTATGCGCAAAAGTTAAGAACAAGTATCTATTTTATATTTCATAAATGAAGAAGTGCATTAATTGTAACGAATTAAAACAATACCAAGAGTTTTCTAGAAATGGTAACACAAGACGTAATGAGTGCAAAGCATGTTGTAATAAAAAGAAAAGAGAAATATATAACAATAGTGAAGTTGAAGAAGTAGATGATGATTTTGAGTTTAGAGCATTTGAAACATATATTCTCACGAAGAAAGAACTTAACTTATTACAGAAATACCCAAATATTCCTAAGAAGAAACCAGATGGTGTATCTCTGTTTTGGTGGAAGACCGTTAAGGATGACATAAGATTAAAATGTATAAAGGAGTTCGAAATCGAAACATCTCCAGAACCTCTTCCACAACATTTTAGAGAATGGTTTCCTTTTCCTCAGTATAGAAGTAGTATTGGCCCCACTTGGCCTAACTTTGGACTTTGACCCCGACTTTTGTGACGTCATAGATCAAAGGTCAATGACCTAGGGGTACTTAGGACTACCCCCTCTAAATTTTGGCAGCGGTACCTTGGCCCACCCCCTAAATTTTGGCAGGGGTACATAGGACCACCCCCCTTAAATTTTGGAAATTGCCAAATCTAAAAATTTGGTGTGGTAGCCTAGGACCATAGTATGTACCTCTATCAGTATTGGGTGTCTATGTCGTTCCCTTTTATGGGTAAAAAATTGCCAAAACTTCAAATTTCGGGGGTTTTTGACCTAATTTATCCCCTTTGATGAGGTATTATTACCCTACATGGTTATATGGACGTATATAGGGGTCCATTACCTTTCATAAGATATGGGTATATTAATGCACCCCTTGAAAAATTTGGGAGGGGTACCTTTGTCCACCACTTAAATTTTGGAAATTGACCAATTTAAACATTGGGTATTATAGTACAGGACCCTAATATGTATTATGATAAATTTGGGTGGTCCACCTCATTCCCTTCTAGGGGTACAAAATTGCCAAAAATATAAACGTAAGTAATACATTATACCACGTGTTTGGTTTTTGGTCGATTTTATCCCCGTTGATGAGGTGTTATTATCCTATATAGTTGTATGGTCATGTAAAGGGGTCTATTACCTATCATAAGATATGGGTATATTTGTGCACCCCTTTAAAATTTTGGGAGGGGTACCTTGGCCCACCCCCTTAAATTTTAGAAATTGCCGAATTTAAACATTTGGTATTATAGTACAGGACCTCAATATGTATCATGATAAATTTGGATGGTCCACATCATTCCCTTTTAGGGGTACAAAATTGCCAAAATATAAACGTAAGAAATATGTTGTACCACGTGTTTGGTTTTTGGTCCATTTTATGCCTTTGATGTGATTCTATTACCTTATATGATTACAGGGGTCCATTTCCTATCATAAGACATGGGTATATTGTTGCACCCTTCTTAAATTTTGGCAATGGGGGTCCACTGAAATTGTCCAATTTAAGCATAGTACAGGACCTCAATATATTTCGGTGTTCTTATTGTCAAAATTTTAAGTACAACCACGTGTTCGGTTACTGACTCAATTTATTCTATTTGATAAGGTTATAAGGTATGGACGGGTATCCCCTTTCAATTTGGTAGGACCCTTCAGGTGTAGTACAGTCACGTGATCGATGATTTGGTTTTGATGCGCGACGAGGTCCCTGGTCAATGTTCTCTAGGAATTAGGTGGAAACTTTGCCCAGGGTTCTCGTCTTATATCGCACAGTTCTTTAGGAGAATCTGATAACGTTGTATGTGGAATGGACAATAAAAACACATAAATAAGCATAAATTGTATTTTATTCATTTTTCTGGTTTCTTCTTTTTCTTTCTTATTGACAATGTTTGTATATTGAGCTGGGTTTCTTCATTAGACCGCCTCCTCTTCTTGATTGTAATGATTTGTTTCCATGTTTTGCAGCATAGCACCCGTTTGCAAAGCTTCGTATTGTGAATTCTGTAAAAAAGAACGAGGAAAAAGATGATTAGTATAGAAATAGATGATAAAAACAAATACACTTACAATGATAAATATGATAAAATTACCTGGAAGGTATATTGCAGCAGTCTACGATCATTAACCGTGGGTACTGTTGTGAACAAATATTGAATTTCAAGCAGAGATTTTCCTTGGGCTTTACAGCACAAATAAAAATAAGCATAAAAGCCACATACAGTTGAACCAAGACTTCGCATTTGGCTATTATTATATTTATAGTATATACAATGGAGTTTTAAGAATGCAACATGTTGTGGTACATAAGGAGGAAGACCATAGCTGTCAAAATATTTTCCAACACCGCGATTATCAATATAAATTGCAATCCAATGGCTTCCTAGTTTTGTAGATGGATCTGTATTTACAATGATTGCCAGAGGAAGAGAAATCCGTGAGGGCAACTCATCGTTTGCAAATATCCCGGTAAAATGATTTCTGAACAATGGACTACCGTTTAAAGCACTAGCTAATTGTAATGTATTCAACATCGTGAATGGAAATGATACATAACGTATACGTACCTTGTAATTTAAAAGTCTAGGTTAATTTTGCGCTGGTGGTCGATCTCTAGGAGTGAGGAAAACTCTCCATACACAATACAGTTTGCAGGTGCTGCTAATTTCTCTTGGAAATGAACTTCCAATCGGATGGCTCCATGTCGTTGTAAATTCCAATAGTGAAGAATCGGGAGTTAGGTCAAATACAAACAGTGTATATCCATTCTTGTAGTCGGATCTTGAAATTGTATTTCCAGTATTGGTAAAATGTATGCCAGAACCTGAGAACAATGTGTGGTAGGATGAAATGTAGAGATTTTCTTCAAAGTTGGGTTGCAATGGTTTTGAACGTACAGCTTTTCCATCCACGTACAATGTGAAGAAATTAATGTTTAGATGTTGAAATTCAAATGGATTGGTGGTAATAGTTCCACCGGATGCTTCATTCGATGTAAATCCTACAATAATACGATTTGGCAATGTTCCCATAAACAGGTTATCAAGTTTTGGATTGTATATCCTTCGGGATGGTAAATGATTTCATTTGAACCCTTGCCAGAGGATAATTTGCCGGTGTAGATTGTAAAATTTTATTTTGTGCCAATTTGACACTAAGGCTGATGCTGACTTTTTTCACCTGTAACGATGCATCTAGAATATTGATTTTTGCATTGACACCACTTTCACCGGCCATGAGACAAAAGTTTGGCTTTGCAGGAATAAGTTTCACACGTAATTCCACTCCATGAATTAAAAATTTATCTTGATTAAAAATGTCACAATGAAGATGTCCAATCATATCGAATTTCATACTTTGTTTTGTCAGTTCATAGCGTTGTTGAAATCCTTTGTTCTCACTTGTGGTTGCGTTCATATGACCAGCCGTATCTTGAAACCACATTGCTGTTTGTAAATGTGTATTTTTAGCTCCATCACTATAATTGAGCAGTTTTTCCAGGTACGAACGATATGGATGATTATGTGACGGAAATGATATCAGTTTATTGTTCAAGTAGATTTGTACTTCACTAAACATAGCATTTAGAAAATCATTGACAGGTGCAATTGCTTTATCCGTATTGATGAAGGAGGAACCATCTGGTTTCACAATTTGTGCTTGGATGTATAATAAGGTTTGTGGCAAATCAATATATTCATCACTGCTACCACTCACTACAAATTCTATTGGTGAATTTTCAGTTATTGAACTAATTGGTTTGTAGCCAATAATACGATTGTCCAGAACACTGGTTTGCGTGGGTAATGTTGAAAAAATGTCCAATTCACTTTTTACACATTCACAGGATTGATGATGTAAGAAAGCCATCGTTGAATTAATCAAAAATATCTGGTGACGATGCCAATGATCTCTTCTTCTTCCTATGTGATAATTTACGTCTCTTTGTAGGATTGATGATGTTGTTGATCGTTGGAAGGTCAACCTCAAACTGAGAGCAGTCATCCCATTTTCGTTTATGATATCCACTTCCCAGCATAGTTTTCAACTTCATTTTTAGCTTTTTCTTGTAAATTTGTTTTTGCCTCTTGCATACGTTGATGAAACGATTCTTCCAGCGGTTGATTCGAGATCACAACATCATTAATCATATTGGCACCTGATTTTAATAATTCTTTTCCCACAGTTTTAGCTCCTTGCTTCACAAGTGGTAACACTGAACGAAATAAGCCACCAAGGAAACTTCCAATGCCATGTCCTGCTTGATAGGGACTTCCCACATAGACGTTGCCGATACCGGATAACGCTTGTTTTTGGTAGTATTGCAAATACGGATCAGTCATGACGTCGACGAAGGAAATGTAGTTTTGTACACACCGTTCCAAACGTGAATGGCATACGATGACCTGTGCTATCCCTTATATCGATTTGTATTTGCTCAAAATTCATTTTTTCCACCGGAACATAATGTGCAGGATTAAAGATTTGTACTGCATGACTTCCAAAAGTATGATTCACAGGATCCATGTTGACAATTCGTAGCAAGGGTACCATTGTATCTCCAACAATGACCGATTCAATAATGTCACAGTAGACGTACATTTGTGATGGTAAACCTAATCGTACATCCGGCGTATATTGTCCCTTTTCCATATCTTTTAAATCACTTTTCGGTTCAAATCCAAGCATTAAACTAACACTTGGTGAGAATTGTACAGAAGTATGGATTTCCTTATTGGGATGTCTTATGAGGCATATATTATTAATTGCATCATGGGATATAAATAAATTGGTTTCTTTATGATGTATATTAATTGCATGAATAAGATCCCGTATATTGTTATAATAGCGTACAGGGATCGTTACAAACTTCCACGGTTTTTGATCATTATTACTTGATGATTTGTAATATATTTTATTGTTTTCACTGTTAATGTTCAGTAAAGAATGTGGATAATGAATCTATACAATTGCCACATCCCATTTCTGGCGAAACTCTACACGTCGTTGTAATTTGGTAATATATGAAGTCAATGTATTTTCTGGAAAATAATCCATGGAACTATTACTGGGAAGTGTAACGTAAAAATCTTGATCAGGTTCCATTCTTCTTCTTCTTCAATGAAGTTGCAGGGATCCACGAATTGAATGAGGAAGGATATCCTTTCCACTGGACGAGATACTCCTTTCTGCGACCTTTTGTTCTTGTACGTAATATTTTATCGATGAGGAACGTCGAAGGGAGCGGTACTGGTTGTAATTCTTCTCTGTAGAAAACACCATCGATGAGTTGATGATTTAAATCCTCTAGTCGATACACTGGTGGGTTTCTTGGTACAATGGCTTTTACTCTGAATATTTCCCAAGTCCAGTTCTTGAGGTAACCCTTGTCAAAGATACGTTTTGTTTTACTTATAAGAACAGTATCACCAACAGATAAATCCGTATCTTGTTTTGAACGTTGTAGCTTTTTGTCGTATAAGTTATGCCACACCTCCAGTAAATTGTCCTGAGAAACGTTTTCAGGTGCCATTTTAATACTGGAATGCCGACTTTCATTGTATGCTTTTACAAGTAAAGGCAATACTTTGATGTAATTGTATGTTTGATATTTGGTAAAGTATTTCCACATACGATGTTTCAATGTCTGATTAAATCATTCTGCGATGCTGGCTTTAATATCTGGATCCGTTGTTGTAACATGTTGCACGTTGTGTTTCCTGAGAAACTTTTGTACTGTCTTGTTGGTAAATTCAGTTCTTTGATCACTACGTAGCACAATTGGTTTCCTCTCCTGGAAAATCATTTCAAATGCATTCACTATATCCTCGGCACTTTTTGATTTTAGTGGTACAGCCCACCCGTACCGACTAAACACATCAATCACTGTAAGAATATAGCGGTAATTGTCATTATAGTTTTGAAGTGATTGTAAATCATTTAAATCACATTCCCATTGATCATCAATATTGTTGACAAGATAAAAATCTCTACGGAAACGACGACGTACAGGACGATGTAACGTGTAGGTAGGTTGTTTGTTTAACCAAAGTTGTATTTTGGCTAGAGGTATAGATTTTCCTGTGGCTTGCCATAATTTTTTTGCAGTAGAAAACGATGCAGGATGTGCTGGATTGTAATAAATGGACTTCAACTTTTTGTTCATGGTTTGTACGTTGACCATTGTGGAATGATACGTTTTCTTTTTGGTCGGACTTCTAAAACATCATCATCATCATCTTCTTCTTCTTCTTCTCCGGAAGAAAATAATTCAGGTGCCGGTTTTGGTGGTGCAGATCCTTCAGATGCTGTTGTACTATTATGCTTGACAATATAGTTTAATCTCCGTGGATTACCAATCAATTCTTGAGGTGTGTTTGACGATGCAAGGTAGTTGCAAAACAATTCCCAGCCTTGAGGATTAGAATGTTTCCTCGGTCGAGTCACATCGCACATTAAATCTACAATATTGGATCCATTTAGTTTATTATCGTTGATGTACACTGTTCCTTTATGATCCCACGTAATTGCGTCATCTTGTTTTGAACGACGGAATAGTAGTTCGGCTTTCTTACGATACATTTGTGGTATTGCGGCTAAAATTTCTTGTTTCGTGCTATCGTCAACATTTGGGACGTCACCATCAGGTTTCATTGATGTAATTGTAAGTGGTATTGGTTCTTCTTGTTTACGTATCACATAAAGATATTTCTGTAATATTCTATTGTACTGATTCCATTTTTCTTCATCACTTGGATACGATGTATTCAATATAGATTGCATTTCACGATCGAGATTAGATTCTCGATTTTCACTCACACGGGATGATGATACATGCATTCGTTGAAGCATTTCTGGTGGCACTAAAACCATCTTCTTGCTATGTTCCATGATGTTTATTGTTTAAACAAAATACTGGATAACACACTTCCTACAATAGGTGCAACTAATGCAGGTAAGAATCCTCCTTGTTGTACGGCTAAATGTTTCTTCTTTTTATCCAATGATTTTGTATTGTCTACGAGATAGCGGAGCGTGTTCTTGTAACGCTTTAACCTTGACTTCTGCGCACTTGTCAGTGGAACATTGCCTTTTAAGACATTATAACAACATTCACAAATACTATGAATTAATGAAGCGTCTGCATTGGCAATAATAGCTTTACGCAATCTTGGTTTAGCTTTGTGCAGAGCACGTAGCAGATCAGCGTGTTTCACTGTAGGAGACATCGTGACAGACTAAGTCATTCTTTTCACATGCACAATAATTTAAAGATGTTTTGTTGGTACGTAAACATAATGATGCAAGTCGTCGGGAAAAATATTCGTACGAAATCGCATTTCATCGGGTGTATCTTGTTTAAGATCCATCAGTAAATAACCATGTGGATTTCTTGTTGCGTCTGCATAACTTTCTTGTAGAAACAGTGGATGCTCAGGCATGATTTGATAACTCATATGCTTGATTTGTGACTTGTCACGTGGATTTTTAAACAACACCAAATACGAACAATTTAAACTCATATTTCTATTTGCTTTACTTTGATGAAATACATTTTGTATTATAAAAATCACACTAATATTTCGATGATGTGATCCTTTCGTGAACATATCAACAATATCACTATTCACTTCTCGCATATGGTCATCAATAATAATCAAATGTGGTCCATCTTGAGGCTGAAAATCTTTCATTCGTGGAAGTCCTTCGTGAAATTCTACTGGAACCGGCATTGTTGCATACACATCTTGCCATTCTGCATAATACCAATATATCTTACGAAATTTTGCATTGATCATGTTTGGGAGATGTGACAGTAATCGTTTCACAAAATACGTTTTTCCACACCCACTAGGCACTGCGAGAATACAGGTAAATGGATGTTTCCACTGTGTATCCATGATGAACACTAACACCTTGTTTCAAAAATGATGCGTATTTAAAGCGAGTACAATTTTTTTTGTTTTCGTTTGTAAATTCTTGCACTCACTGGTGTAAAAAGGAAAAAAACAGTTCATCTGTTTATCGAGTAGTTGAAAACCATTTATTTGTTAATCGAGTAGTTCAAAACCGTTTATTTGTTAATCGAATAGTTAAAAACCGGATAAAGTTTAACGGTTAACCGTGAAAGCTGATCACTGTTTGATTTAAATTCTATTTGAAAAATTTTTCGTTTCAAATTTGTTTTGAAATTTTTTTTCAAAAATTTTGTTTGAAAATTTTTTGATTCAAATTTTTTTTCAAATTTTTTGTTTGAAATTTTTGTTTGTAAATTTATTGTTTCAAAACTTTTTTGAAAATTTTTCATTTCAAATTTTTTTTGTTGAAAATTTTTCGTTTGAAAATTTTTGTTTCAAATTTTTTCGTTTCAAAATTTCTCGTTTCAAATTTTTTTGAAAAATTCTTAGTTTCAAGATTTTTGTTTAAAAGTTTTCGTTTCAATTTTTTTTATTTTTTTTAGTTTGAAAAGTTGAAAAAAATTTAAATGCCAAGAATCTTGTTCAAAGTTTCCACCTAATTCCTAGAGAACATTGACCAGGGACCTCGTCGCGCATCAAAACCAAATCATCGATCACGTGACTGTACTACACCTGAAGGGTCCTACCAAATTAAAAGGGGATACCCGTCCATACCTTATAACCTTATCAAATAGGATAAATTGAGTCAGTAACCGAACACGTGGTTGTACTTAAAATTTTGACAATAGGAACACCGAAACATATTGAGGTCCTGTACTATGCTTAAATTGGACAATTTCAGTGGACCCCCATTGCCAAAATTTAAGAAGGGTGCAACAATATACCCATGTCTTATGATAGGAAATGGACCCCTGTAATCATATAAGGTAATAGAATCACATCAAAGGGATAAAATGGACCAAAAACCAAACACGTGGTACAACATTTCTTACGTTTATATTTTGGCAATTTTGTACCCCTAAAAGGGAACGATGTGGACCATCCAAATTTATCATGATACATATTGAGGTCCTGTACTATAATACCAAATGTTTAAATTCGGCAATTTCTAAAATTTAAGGGGGTGGGCCAAGGTACCCCTCCCAGGGGTGCACAAATGTACCTATGTCTTAGGCAATAGACCCCTATACATGACCATATAACTATATAAGGTAATAGGACCTCATCCAAGGAGATAAATTAGGTCGAAAACCAAACACGTGGTATAACGTATTGCTTACGTTTATATTTTTGGCAATTTTGTACCCCTAAAAGGGAATGAGATGGACCACCCAAATTTATCATAATACATATTAGGGTCTTGTACTATAATACCCAATGTTTAAATTGGTCAATTTTCAAAATTTAAGTGGTGGGCCGAGGTACCCCTCCCAAATTTTTCAAGGTGTGCATTAATATACCCATGTCTTATGAAAGGTAATGGACCCCTGTATACGCCCATATAACTATATAGGGTAATAATACATCATCAAAGGGGATAAATAAGGTCAAAACCCCCCGAAATTTGAATTTTTGGCAATTTTTTTACCAATGAAAGGGAACGACATAACACCCAATCCGTACCGCATGAGCTCCTGCCGGGAATCGAACCCTGGTCTCCCACGTTAAAGGCGCATACGCTAACCGGTTAGCCACAAAGGAACTCCAAAGTTTTCGAGTTTCATATTAATACTAATTTATACTATTACTGAGGTCTACTAATTCATAATGTAATAGGTCATCAAGAAAGAGATCAAACCTTGTTTTGGTAATTTTATACCCATAAAAGGGAACGAAACAAGCCATCATAAGTTCCAAGCTAATAATCCCAGTTCAGTGACGTCAAATGAACATATTAGCTCGAACCAACTACCTCTAATTCATTCATACCAGTAGATGTGCGGTGACTCAGTGGTAGAGCGTTCACCTTTGCTGTATGGAGTCCCTAGTTCAAACATCACGAAAATAGTTTTGTGGTGGGCAACATTATGCTACATTTTTCCCCACACTTTCATTCCTTTCTCGTCGTCACCGTCTCCTTTAGCCTAAACGGCATAAGCGTGGGACGTAAAACTAAAGATTTCATTTGCACCCGTGTTAGTCCATCTCATCAAAGATATAACAATCTCCAAATTTATGCCATAAAAGGGAGCGAAAGCATTCGTAAACCTGTACTATTTCATAACGTACTGAATCATCAATACCATATTTTTAGTAATTTTAAAGAATCATCATGACCTCTGATCCAAAACTCCCAATTCAATGACGTCATAGCCTGGCCAAGGTACCTCTGACTCATTCGTGCCAGCGTGTATGGCTCCTGAATAAGCATAAGCAAAATTTCAATAGGTAACGCAATCCCGGCCAAAACATCCCTGATTCATTCACTATGGTCCATGGGGACCCAAAATTGGATTATTAAGAGTTCGGCCAAGTCAGGCCATTACTACTATAGACATTTGATTAAGAGAGTGATAAGTCTTACCAAAGTTGTTGCTAATAAAGGTTTTACAGTTACTGACAATGAGATTTTTATTAATGATACAGTGTTCGGGATAAAATATATTGTAGATGATAAGAGTATTTTCTTTCAATAGTTCTTGGTTTTACTACGAGCGCAATTTTCCCCTCTCCCAATATTTTTAACCAGCGGAGAAGGACCCAGCTAATTATACAAAGTTACACAGCGCAAAGTATTCCCATAACTACAATGTTAAAGTGAGATCGCATAGGCTTTTATGACATTTAAAATCATAAAAACTTACATCTAAAAACTTACAAACTAAGAACTTACATCTAAATCTACAACTCTTCTAACTTATAATGTCCCCATGGCAGGGTATTTATCCCATTCTTTAAAACCCATCTCTTATCATCCACACAACTTAAAGCTAACTTATTTGCTTCTATACTGTACAAATCGTGCTTATAACTTCTAATCAAATTCATCTTCTTATAATATTCTTTTTGGTTGAATAAACAGTTTTTATAATCGTTAAATGATAGTTCTTTACTTATAACATTTTTCTTAACTCCTTTTGGTTTTTTACAACATTTATCTTTTTCGAACCTGATTGAATACATTTTTGATCTTAAACCTACAAATTGTCCTATGATTGTTCCTTTAAGTTCATCTTTCATCTTACCAAGTATTTTCTTATTAACCTGTGGTATATTATATTTGTTAACTTTAGAGTAGTCACTCGTGTCGAAGTAATCAATATAATTTTTCATGTCCTCGTACACATCTTCTGTTTTAATATGGTATATATAGCTATCAGTATCTGTATAACATACTTCTATTTTGTCTTGGTATTTTGGCTTCATCACATTATAATGGAAGTCGTACATTAAATATTTCGATAAATCTAGAATTGACATACCAACATAAATCGGTTTGTTAAATAGCACTTTAACCTTGTTCATGTGAACTGCTACTAAATTTTCCGTAAAAACTGTAGTACTCTTATAATTTGGTTTTGCTACAAGCTTCTCGTATTTTTTCTCATCACTTACAAGTTTAATATTAACTCCCTTTCTAATATTCTCCATAGTCTTCCCAAATACTGAATTATTCATGAGCTTATAGAAGTGTTTTTCAAAATCATTTGTTGCTTTCGTTCTCATCTGTGTGTTTAAATCAATATATTTATTTAACCAATCTGATTGTTTGAACTCTATTACTCGATTTATCTTGTTAAGTTTTAATCCAAGTGAAAGACATTGTTTTAGGTTTCGATAGTGAATTACATATTTTTCTTTGTCATATAGGGTTGTTAATAGCTTTGATTGTTTTGAACCAGGCGGGCATATGTTTTGAGGAGCTAATGGATAGTCTTTATGATAGTCATGCATTTCTTTTGGATATTCAAGATCAACTTCTAATATGTAACTAGTATCAGAATTATCAGTTATACTTGTAAAATCTATTTCTTCAATCTCATCTTCACTTAACCATCTAAATCCCTTATAGGTAGATATTGGCTCATCGCCAACCCATACAAGTTATTGGCATCTAGATACATTAAGTAAGAATCTTCTTTATTCTTATCGTAATCTTCCATATACTTATTGTTTGCTTTTACATATCTTTTTGAGCATTGACTAATTCCACCTCTTATACCTTTCTCTACCATTAATACCATATCATAATCCCACAAAAATTCTAATTCTATATTTGTCGTCTTTAACATTGCATCCCAAGCTAAACCTGATGCCGTCATATACCAAGCAGGATCAAGGTCATAAGCTTTAAGACATGTCTCCGTAAAGTTCTCAAACACATCTGCTAACAATAATACATCCGTTTTTAAATATAAACCACGGTATTGCCCGAGATTCTTAGTGTTGAATGTTTCCCATACTTTCTTTGCATGTTCATAATCTGCATCACTTATATGTGTGTTCATAAGCTTGTTAAAGAATGCTTCCTTTAGCGTTAATTTTCTTTCTCTAAACCTATTCCAATCGTTAACATAATCATATGGGTAAACACCTTTTCTTATTACAAGTTGAAACTGTTCTTGATTAGGATAAAAGTGCTGGGTATTTATTATTTGTTCAGGTTTCAAGTTCGATGACAATTTGTCTAAACTAGAAGCCATAAATCTAAATGAATCTACAAATTTCAATTTAATAGTTCCAACCTTTTTACTGAATGATATGTATCTTTCTTCGTTATTGGGTATTAGATCTATTTCTTCTTTATTACACCCAAGGTCTTTTATCAACAAGTGAGAGTCATATCCTGTCAAGTTATGTATGATCACTGGTACAAACTTTGGTACTTTAACTTTTAAATTGCAGTTATTACATAGAGGTGCTACAAATTTTCCTGTTATATGATCATGATGCTTAACTTTATGATTTTCTTTAGTATACTTCTGCATACAGTAATAGCAACATTCAGATTCATTGAACTCGTTTCTCTGACTTTTTGTTAATGGTAATTCGTTATTTTGTTTGTATATGTTCGATATGTGTTTAGCTTCTTTTGTTAACAGTCTTATAAATTCATTAGCAGCGTTCTTACCTCTATACACAACAGGATTAGTTTTACTTCCATCGCTCTTTACTACATAATAACAAAGCCAGATGGTTTATGTTGGTGATATTTCTTCGTATATGGCTCGTTATCCGGATAACATTCTTCACAACCCATAACTTTATGTAACAAGCATTCAAAATCAGCATAAATCACAAAAGGCATTTTCATTGTGTATTGGTAGTTTTTAAATTCAACACATTTACCTTTTTCAGGCATTATTATTTTTACTGGCTCATTTAACGAACAATCTTGCTCATGTTTATTTAAAGCGTTTTGGGAGTAAAAGTATAACAAACATCTATCACATAAATATTTTCGAGCACTCCATTTAGTTAACTGTGCACATACTAGTCTGCTTAAATCCTTAATCCAACAATAGTGTGTTTTAACTTGATCTTCCTTTTGTTCTTTTATATATAATAAATTGACATGATTTTCTTGCTTGTTTTGTGTGTGATGTAGTATATAGATTGAATAGTCTTTATCATATGCATAGACATTTATACAAATATGAAGTAATTTTTCAGCTTTTGGAATATCGCTTAGTTTTATAGGAAAATGAATATTTTTTAATTTTTCTTCTAAGTATTTAACAGCTTGCTTGTACTTGGAAGGTCGTTATGGATCTTTATTAACTGGGTATAGTGCAGAACAAATTGAATATAAGAAACATTTTTCATCTTCATTCTTTACATTTATGACTGCTTGTTTATTTTTAATTTTATCAGGTAATTCTATGTATGTCGATCCTCTATATGGTGTATATTTGACGATTAGGGCGGAGCGAAAAATCACTTTTTTATATATCGAAAACGCAATAGTGCGGAAAAGTTGTCAATTGATGTTGATAAAATACTGTAGAAATTTCGTCGCTGAAATCGAATATCTTCGGGTGGCGAATCGCCAAAAAAATTTTGTGTCTTTATAGGGTATGCAAACCCGCCGTACACATCACTCTTTTGCGTTTCTACGGTAAATGAACAAAGGTATAACCTACATTTCTTAAGTTTACTAATATATAAACTTTAAGAAATGTTTTCTGCGTGATTTAGGCACATTTTGGATCACACACTAGTCAATTTGATCAAAATAACAATCTACTTAATACAAAATACATATTTTTTCTGCACTTCTCTGCTTGTTTCAGCGAAACGACCCAGGACCCACGACGAGGACGTAGGTACCAGTCAGGTCCCTCCCATGCCCACCCTACTATCCATACCGTATGTTCAAAATTAGATCTTTGGTTATTTGCAGAGCATAGTTTGCCTTTGTTTCTACCTTTGTGTTTACAAATCGGTATTTTAAGTTTAAGTCTGATAATACCATCTCTGCCACAAACTACTGCAAATGCTTCTGTTACAAGTTTCACGCAGCGTTCTGTACTCGTAATGTGACAGAAATATTTTAAAGCTCTTTTTATGATTGGATGTTCACGGTTATTATTGTAGAGTTCAAGTTTTTTGTTGGAAAACAAGACAACGCTGGAGCATGCCCCACTTCAACTGATTCCCAATTAATAAGGTCTGTGTAATCGTTTGCATTGAAATTAAGCTTTGGTAGCACACACACACACACACACACACACACACACACACACATATATATATATATATATATATATATATATATATATATATATATATATATATATATATATATATTACATGACTCATTGTCTTCTTTAGCTGGTCTTCCTCGTTTCGTCTTCCTACTGATACTACTGTCATAATATCTGCTCTTCTCATTCCTAGCTTTTCCCATTACGTTGGCTATCTTTCTCTATGCCTCTTTTCTGACGTAAAGTCTTTCATCGTCAACCATAGAAAGTAATATATTCTCCGGGTGTGCGAAATAACAGTTATTTTGGATTACGCACTTCTTGAACCAATTGCCGCTCCTTTTGTGGTATGTACCTTGAAGAAGTTCTCATTAACCACAAGTGTTGGGCTCCATCTTTACAAGTAGCGTATCTCTTTGCTGAAAACCAGCGACCTCCAGTCTCTTTCCTGCATAGAGTTTGATCTTTAAGACCATCAAAGTACAAGCCTCTAAGATCCTTTCCTTTGGCCATTAGCACTTCCTTTTGTCCTATATTTTCCCTTTCTCGACGGACTTTTGGGAAATCTATCTTCTAGCCAGCATTTTGTGGATCAATTATTCCAAAATATTGCGATGTAACTGTTGCTATCAAAGCAGTTGCACGATCAGATGTTCGAAATCGGTCTGCCAGCATACCGAGAAGTCTAAGGACATGTCGTTGCTGCTTGCCTCTTTTTTCTCTAATATTCTGTTGTTTTGCAAAGTAATCATGAACACCTGACTTATCGCTATCATAAGATGATGTCTGGAGTTCATTAGAAGTACTCGTTTGTGATGTATAAGAAGACTGTTGGCGGGGTGTCTCTCGTGATTTACTTTTAGTGCGTATGATTAGTTTTAAAGTCTCCTCGTAGTCAACTCACTCTATTCTGGCTACTCGTGTTGTTCTCTGTTCTTGCAGAAATGTCCACTCCTTCCTAGGTATTTTCTTTCTTAATTCACATGAGCACATGGGAAGTTCATAACATTTACAGGAACGTATATCAACCGACTTCGTGTAAACTTGTTTAAATATATCCATTTTTTCTGGAAACTAGCAGAAGCTTTCCTTTTCTTCTCAGATTTAACAAACTTCTTATATACATTCCGTGCAAAGCAAGTAGAAACTGAACTACACGTTCTAACGACAAAGTAGGGATGGAAGCTTTTCCCTAAACAGATTTCACACATTAAGCAATGTCTCTCGCCAACTTCTTTACAGATCGATCATACCCTTTCTCACACTTTTCCAGCTCTAAAAATTGAAAATAATGCTTCATTAAATCTAATTTTGTGGGCAACTACACACCTGAAAGTTCAGCTGAATGTCCAAGCACGGGGTGAGTCGTTCTTAATCTTGTTCTTATCTTCGGCATGGTTAGAGTTTCAATATTGATATAAAATACAGATCTCACACACATTACATAAAGTTTAATTTACAGTACAAAAACAAACTGTTTATACACGTACCAACTACGCACAACGAAGTAAACATTAAAACGCAATGTTAACACCGCAAAATTACCTTGAAAAGATCGTCTTCCACACTCGAACAAAGTTATCGAATACTAACTTTTTTTAAAATACTGCTACTATCAATTGGACTAGTCCAAATTGAATTCTTATTCAGGGGAGGAAGTTAAACTCTATAAAGCAGTACGAGAATTTTTAAAAGGAAAAAGAGTGTTGAAGGAAAAATTATAATGAACAATGAACACATTTATCGGCATATTAATTTAATGCTAGAACTTTATAAGAAACTACAAGTACAGTATATGATATGCAACATTTTGTTTTGCTAAAATGGGCTATTTTATGGTTCGAAATCTGCCTAAATCATCTAGAAATTATTTCTTCAATTTTGTAGACTGCTTACGTTAAGAAATATAGGTAATAATTTGTCCATTTATCGTAGAAACACAAAATAGTGGTGTGTACGGCGGGTTTGCATACCCTACAAAGACAAAATCTTTTTTGGCGATTCGCCACCCGAAGATATTCGATTTCAGCGACGAAATTTTTACAGTATTTTATCAACATCAATTGACAACTTTTCCGCACTATTGCGTTTTCGATATATACAAAAGTCATTTTTCGCTCCGCCCTATTGACGATTGCTAGTTGTAAGAAGTTAATGTTTATAAGAGCCCAGCCAGAACCTCTAGCTTGGAACTCATCCATTCTTGTTCTTAATCTTTGTTTCATTTTAGTTATTTCTTCTTTCAAATTACTCGATTGATATATTTCTTGGTTTTCAGTGCTAAAATAGAAGTTTTGAGTTTCTTTACCTTTCTTATATTCACAACTTATATAAGGATTAGCTTTCAATGAACTATGTTTACTTGAGCTAATTTGTAATCTGTTTAATATAGCTTTAGATGTTGCAGTAATATATTGTTCAAGTGGATCTTGTGGTTTGTAATCTGTTGTAAATTTCCATGTTTCTAATCTTGATTTCATTGTCGTTTCTTTGAGCTTTACATCAATTGGTACTGATTCAACTTTGATTCTTGGTTCTTCAAATATCTCTTGTTTAAATGGGAATATATTTCTAATCTGTCTTCTGCTTTGTTCATCATCATATTGTTTAAGAAGTTTTATTAGTTATGCTTTTCTTAATTGGGAATATCTTTTGATTCCCTTTTCTTTACATTGTCGTCTTAACTCTATTACAGTAAATTTACTATAATTACTCATCTTATTTACTATATAGAAAATCTTAATATTACTCAATTTTTTATCTTTGCCGGATTATTTTTAATCATTTTTGTACTATTTTTACTTCCATATATCCTAATACAACACTTAACATTGTACACTCCTGCCATTGTCTACATATTACGCGTTGTATTAGAACATGACTTTCATGGAAATAACCCATCAAAGTTACATATACACATATTAAATATTAAATCATTTTTGTAAACTTACTCATCATCGTCATAATCATCACTACCATATTTATATTCATCATCACTACTCAAATCAGATCTTTTTTGTTGTATTATTAATAATTCTTTTTCCTTTAACAGTATTTGCTTCTCTAGTAGTGCTGCTAAGAGTTTAATATCATGATGAATTAGTTTAAGTCTATCATGTAATAAATCAAAATGTGCTTCCATATTTATTATATAGAAAACCAACAAAAATGAGATAAATTTAAAACATCTAAGAATAAAAACGAACAGGTGAATATGACCAGTGCTAAGGAAATATTATCTTACAAACCTATATTTGATTGTGTATGTAAACATTTAGATACTGGTGGTTATAATGATGAAGACAAAATAAATTTTAGCGTGTCCATAGGTATGTTAGATCATTTGTTCAAGAAGGCCACTAAAGAAAAGAACTCGTTTCTTATGCTAAACATTCTCTATGCAAACGTTATGAACTTGTCCGATGAGATGTTAGATTCACTGACTGATGAACAATGGTTATCTATAGGTTATGATGATTATGAGGAGGAATATAACTATGATCACATCACAGAAGACTTTATACATAAATATCAGTAGAAAGTTAATATGAGTAAAATATGTTCATGGAAAAAGTTATCAGAAGAGTTTATAAGAGAATTAGCTGATAAAGTTGATTGGGAGGTTATTTCGGAAAGCCAAGACTTATCAGAAGACTTTATAAGAGAATTTGCAGATAGAGTTAATTGGAAAGAAGTATCGTTAAATCAAAACCTATCTGAAGAATTTATTAATGAGTTTATAGACAAAGTTGATTTTGATGCTATATCTTATGGAAGCAAAACTCTCTGAAGCCTTTATACGAAAACATGCAGATAAACTTTCTTGGTTGCGCTTATGTGGGAACCAGCAATTATCAGAAAACCTTATAAGAGATTACGCTGACAAAGTAGATTGGAGAACGATTTCAATATTTCAAAATTTAACAGAAGAATTTATTGCAGAGTTCAAAGACCGCGTTTATTGGGATAACATTTCAATTTATCAAGACCTCTCTGTAGAGTTTATATATTTATTTAGACATTTCGTGGATTGGAGAGTTATAATAAGAAAATACCACAATAATTCCGATTTAGGTAGTATATTGAAGTTAGCATTCGATGTTACAACAGATGGTTTGTTTAATGCTTAACTAATCACCTTTTATAGCTATTATACCATAAAAGTCGTAACCTTAATTATAAGATAATAACTGATAATACAAACAGTCTATATTGTTAATCAATTCTTCTTCTGATAGTGATGTCCAAAACTCATTGCCTTTACCTTTTTACACCTATTCATCTTTTAACTCCAATCCTTTTAATTTTTCGATTACTTCATCATCTTGTATTTTTTCTATAACTTCTTTGATCGTGTTGAGTTCACACTTGAAAAATTCACCTTTATATTTAAATTCATCTAATTGTTTATGCACAAGTGACTCAAACTTTTTAGCATCATTTGTCTTATAGGTTTCTTCATAATAAAATAGTTCGAAGTCAAGTCTAAACTCATTAAACTGACCTAGACGTTGTTCAAGGTTTTTTGTATAACCCACTTTATATATATTCTTCTCTTGGTGCTGTTTGGTAGTTGCTATATAAACAAAACCTGATGTATCTTTTTCTCTCTTTATAAATGTCCATCTCTTTATTTCTTGAAATAAACATGTGTGAATATAAGAACCAGATATTATTTTCTTTATTTTACCACCTCCTCGGTTTATTAGATATATTATTTCTTTCGGCCTTAATTTCTCCTTATAATATTCTTTCAGTTCTTTTATTTCTTAACCATTTATCAAATCTTTTACCTCCAACATGACACAACTTAGTAGCATTAAAATATCCTGTGTTCTTATCTATAATCAATTTGAAATTACCAAAAACACCATACCACTAATTATCTTGAATCTGTTTATAGCAAATATTATTTAAACTAAACGAGTCATCCATAGTGCTCATATTTATTAAGAAAATGTTAATTTAATCATTTTCAGAATTTTTACTCACATAAATAGATTCTCACCACCATGATTTTGGTTATCGATAAAGTTTTAACCTATTTACTTTTTATGGATCAGTCCATTAAAGACGAATATACTAAAATTACATTACAACATTATCTTTATCTACCCAACTATTATATGAATCATCAAACCCTAACCATTTAACATATACCTTATCACCTTTCTTTCTTAAAATCTTTTCTACCAAATACTCATCCTTATAAGTAGTCTTTAATAACTCCTGCTCATAAACCTTCCTTTAACTTCTTCGTTCTTTAAATCTTTTATTCTATATGTTAGAGGATTGGATGGAATAACTTCGCTAATAACAAATACTTCTGTTGACCAATTAGGTGTATATCCTTTCTCAAATAATCCTTTCGATTTACTTATACGAACATGATCACCTAACTTGTATTTGGGTTTAACACGCTTATATTCTTTCTTATACACTTTCTCCAATATTGTTCGCTCATTCTTCTTAATAACTTCTATAGGCTTTAAACCAATTGTTCTATGTACTCTATTATCATACTCACTAACCAATATTGGTAATATCTCTATCCATTTGTAATTCCCTTGTGTTGTGAACCTTTTCCACGTGTTTTGTTTAAGTGTTCTATTAAACCTCTCAACAACAGAAGCTTTCGTACCACTATAGGTTGAGTAATGATTAATCTTATTTTCATCCATTAACTTCTTAAACTCTTTATTGTAAAACTCGTTACCTTGATCAGTTTGTAAGTTACTAGGTTTTCTCGTTCTTAATATGGATTCGAATGCTTCTGTAACATTTTTACCACTCTTGTCTTTAACAGGAACAGCAAACGCATATTTCGAAAACACATCTATAATCGTTAGCAGATACTTATAGCCTTTATTTAATATGGAAACACCTTTTAATACTCCACTATCCATTTCTACAAGATCAGCTTGCCAAAGATCACCGATACCTTTTATAACCACACTTAGTCTGTCAAAGTTTTTTCTAGATGGTTTGTGAATTTCTTCTATAATGTCTTCTCTAACACCTTTACCATCATATAGTCAATCATGAGTTTTAGTAACACCGCATACAGAACAAATACCTTTCTTTAGATATCTTCCATTCTTTGTTTGTTCAATTCTAATGGTAACTTTCTTCGTATCTGTTGATTTCTTACATTTAATACAATATATCATCATTATTAATTGTATAGAAAATCAACAAAATAATTAAAATTTATCACTACCTAATACAATACTTTTAACATTATCGACATCATCACTTGATTCGTTTTCACCTTCATCTTCTATTTCTATATACATAATAAGCAACAATAATTTACCTTCTTTCAATTCAGAATCTTTAGATGGTCTAATTGTTAACTGATCATATATATTAAAGTGTAATGGAAAACTTTCAACTAGTGTCTCATTTAAAAATAGATCTATAAGATGTTTATTAAGGCTTGGTTCTATATGCATTAACCTACCTCTATAAAGAAATTTGTAAGCAGCAGCTAAATTATATACAAAAAGGCTGGTTTCCCAAGATCATCTTCTGTCAATCGACATGGAAATTCAACAATTTCTTTTCGTGTAAGTAAATTAAACTCTTCTTTCACTGATTCAAGCTGTTCTAATGTTACAACATCTTGTTTATCGATAGCATTAGATACATTAACCAATCTTTTGTTGTTAAAATCAACCCAGGATGTAAAAACTTCTCTAGATTCTTTTTTTATACTTTTAATGTTACCAAAAATATCCATATTTATTATCTATGAAACGTCCTTAGGAAAGTTCTCTTTCTATGTACATTACAACAAACAATAATTGTCCTTCTTCCATAGCTGAATTTTTATTTGGTTTAATTGTAATTATATCGTTCTTGTTAAAGTTAAAAGGTAAATTTTTAATCAAAGTATCACCTTAATATATCACCTAGAAAGTATCACCTAGAAAGTATTTATCCAAACTTAGTTCCATGTGCATTATTTTTCCATTATAGAGAAATTTGTAACCATTAGAGAGATTAAATATTCTAAAGATTGGGTCTTTAACATTCTTAGTTCTCAATCGATATAATAGAGGTATAGTTTCTTTTTGCATAATCAATTTAGTTATATCCGCCCTAATCTTTTGAAAATCTTCTTTCTTTATATATGTCTTGTAACGTTTCTAATGCATCTTCAAATCGTTTTCTATCGTTCTCTAATTGAGCTTCTATTGATCTAAGTTGACTTACGCTAGCAACATCATTTAAATTCTCCAACAATTTTAATTTTTCTTCACTAATATCAATATTACCTTTTCTATCTTTAACATTACCAAATATATCCATGCTCATTTATTATAAAGAAAATGTCCATCCAAATTTTTCAAAACATTTCTTTAACATCTCTATTTGTCTAAGTGAATGTTTAAAATCTATATCAACATGAACATCACGGTTTTTCAACAGAGAGTACAATACACATTTTAAGTTAATAAACAATACTCTTTTTGGATACAGTTCTATAAAGGTCTCGTGTAAGTTTTCAAACTTGTTTATAAGTGTTTCTTCCATATGTTGTAATTTTAATGGTTTTTGATCAGTAACGTGATAGTGTATTAAATAGACATCATCATAATATTTTGTGTATTTGTTTTTCTTTAGTACTTCTAGAACATCTTTTGTTGATATTAAATCTTTTGGTATATCCCTAAATTCATCATTTAACACCTTGAACACATCTTGGGGAATAATTCTATCCTGTAAAGCTTGCAAACGAGATAACTGTAACTTAAATCTTTTTGTAGTATCATACCATGGTTTTCTTGCACAACCAGCTTTCATTTCTTCATTAGTACTGTAGACCCAACCACTCTCTACATATCAATCATCACAAATGAAATGAAATGAAAATGTCTTTATTGAAGCGGGCGAGGTTCAGCCATGGCTGCTCTACCACCTAACAAATGTACCTACTCATACCTTTTGTTAATGACTTACTACCACAATTACTGCATTGTAATGGTCTAGAACTATAATTTGACAACAACTGCTTTAAGATAATTATTGGACGTAACTTTTCCAACTCTTCATTCGTGTACAAAAATTTAGGTATTAACATTCTCCATAAATCAATAAGATTATATACGTTGTTTTTATCTTTTAAGTCTATCTTACTAACATCCTGAAAATACTGATAAAAATTATAACTATCTAATGGATCTAGTTCATCCTGATGCTTCTCAAAATAATCTAAAAATCTATTGTGTATAGCTTCCATATTTATCTTAAAACAAAACTTTTATGGATACAAACCATAAAAGCACTTAAACTTAATCATTTTTAATCATATACATAACCACTAAAAGAATACCCTTGATTTAGAAGATTTAAAACCTTAACACAAAGATGACCACATATAACTGAATTAAAGTCTTGTATTCGTTCGTCATTGTAAAATAAGTTTTCGGTACCAAGATATTGTACTAGTTGTTTAGGAGGAACACCACCATAAGAATCGAATACGTACTTTGTGTTGTTATCTTTCCAATAGCATATCCAATGAGTACCAATGTTTTCTGATTTATCGAGGTTAACTATACCACACTCATTTACATAAGGTTTTTGTGGAAGTTCGTCATTCATAAATACACCTCTAAATCGTTTTATCTTTAATTTTTTAACCAACCTCTCTATATCGAACTTGATCAATGGTTTTAGTTTTTTGACTTCTTTGGTTTACCTGCTCCATGTTTTTCTTCTATAGCCATATTGTGTATTTTTTGTTTTTGAAGTTCTGGTTTATTCTTCTTAGCATCAAGTACAGTTTTAGTAATCGCTGTTGCACAACCTGCTAATGAGCCAACTGCTCCTAAAGCTGCTAGAATGGCCGGAATTGTAAAAATAGAACCACCCATATGCTCTTTCTTAATCTTTTTCATTTGTGCTGTAGTTAGAGTTAAATCCATTCATTTACCTTCTTTAATTTTCTTAGATTTATCACTAAGTTGTTTCATTGTTAATACATGATCAATATTTAAATCTTTTTGTTCACCGTAAGGAACACTAAACATACAACCTTTAATAGAACACATCTTCCTATTTATTTAAGAGAAAATCTTGGTTTGTAAAAGTACAGTTGTATATCTCCACCAAAACCAATTAAGGAATCATTCTCATCTGTTATCCTTATCTCAAAATTATCTACCGTCTTTAGATATAGGGAAAAATAATGGATAAGTAGGCTCGTAAATAATACTATGTTTAAACTCGGCATCTGTTTTAAATGATGCTATAATTCCTGTTTCTCTATGTGTATTCTGTATCTTTAACAAACATACCATCTGCTATATTACAGTGAACATTAATTGTATCGAACGGATGAAACTTTGGTATCTTATCTCCAACATGTTCTATGTTTCTGGTTAAGTTTTTCTCACTAAAACCTAATACAGTATTAATGGTATCTAAGGTTATATGACAATGCTCGCTAAATATTTTAACTCTATTTTTCTCTCTGTCCTCAGTAAATTTAATATTTTCAAAGCATCGGTGGAGTATGGAAGATTTGATTTAATATATTCTAAGTCTTTTAAACTATATTGACCAGGTTGAACTATCAGCTGCTTTGAAAGTTGTTCATCACTACAAATTGTTAACTTATTATTTCTTTCTGTAATGTTTGGAGTTAAGTATGTTGTGTAAAACCCAACTAGTCCAATACTTAAATATTTGCTACTGCTGTCTAATTCGTAATGGAGTTTCTTCTTTAAAACAGAAGTATCACTCGTTAACTTAAATACCTTAGCCATTTATTATATAATAAATGAATGAGTTTGATTTACCTACATATATTCCAAGAGAGAAAGTAATCAAGTTAATAGAAGATATCATTCGAAAGTTCGAATACAGCTTAAAGAAGAAAAAGAGAAAACTACGAATTGTTAGATATGCATACTACACTTTGATTACATTATCAGTTATACTTTCTGCAACAACTGGGTTTATTAATATTTGTATACCTGTAACAATTTACTCAATATTAACAACATCTCTTGCAACTGGAGTGCTATTATAACAGGTTTGTCTTCTAAGTTAAACATAAGCAAAAGAAAAGATGAATATAAAACCATTGTCACTTGTATTATTTCATTTAAAGAACAGTTAGAGATGATAATAACATTAAATGGTGAAATGGATAACGAATATATAAAAGATACATTGCATAAGATCACAGAACAACTTAAAGATATAAGATCATAAAAGATGTTAGCAAATAGAGACTGGACGATTTTTTCTATAATAAATGAGTAAGAAAACTATGAATTGGGATGTAAAAGAGATGATAAAAGAACCAACAGCTAAGAAAAGAAATGGAGAACTTATACCTGATGATATTCAATGTGTTATTGTGGGTCCATCTGGGTGTGGTAAAAACTTTTTTGTTATTTAACTTCTTATTACAGCCAGGTTGGTTAAACAATAATTACTTCTACATATATCCTAAAAGAATGAATCAACCAAAGTACGAGCAATTAAAAGATCGATTTGAAAAAGCAGAACTAAAGTTTAATAAACAAATACCAACGTTCTTACAAATAGCAAAGCAATGATTGTATTGTACTTATTGATGAATGTGAAAAATACTCTGTCGTTGTGTTTGATGATTACATTTTGGAGAATCAAGATACTGTTAGAAATTACTTTACAAGAGGTAGACATAGACATTTAGACTGTTTCTATCTTGCACAGACGTGTTCAAAAGTACCTAAACAGCTTATAAGAGATAACGTTAACTTCCTATGTGTATTTAGACAAGATGATACTAATCTTAAACATGTGTATAACGAGTTTGTTGGAGGAGATATGTCTTATGATAAATTTAAAGAGATATGTTCAAAATGTTGGCAAGAAGATTATGGTTTTGTAGTAATTGATATGACAAGGAAGGTAAACAGTGGTAAGTATAGGAACAAGATGAAACACCTCTTAAACGTTTGATGTTTTTCAACGTTTTTTCGTTTTAACGGTTTACGTTTTTGGACGTTAATTGACGTTTGTTCGTTTTCTATATAATAAATGGATGAGAAAGAAATTAATAAGAATATTAAGTTAAAGGAGTTCTTGATAAAGGGCTTCAAATCTTGGAAGAAAGAAAGAGCAGGTATATACGATAAATTTAAGACACAAGAACAACCTGTAGTTGATGCTATTCAAAATTTGGGAAGTGAGATCAAAGAAGTAGCAGAACAAAATAAAAATCTAATAACTGAACTTGTTCCAGCTGTACATAAGACGGCTTCAATAGATCCTAGTCTACTAGAAACAGCTAAAAAGATAACTTATGATAGTCCTCCAAGTAGTTGTGATACACCTATAACAGGAGAAATAAAACAAATGGGAAAGCAAATTAAAGACAAAGTTGAAAGAGTAGAACCTTTAACAACAGTGCAATCATTTGGTAAGATTGCAACAAAATATTATAGTAGAAGAAATGATAGTGTATTTGGAATAAGAGCTGTAGAAGAAGATGGAAAAATAATAAATAAGATAGGAAATTCTGAAGTTAAAGTGAATGGTGATGATTTGATAATTAATGGTAAAACTTATAAAGAAACAGAAGGTCTATGGGAATTGTTAACGATGAATACTAATAAAACCATTGAAGATTATGATGATGACGATTTTGAACAGTACAAGGAGGTAATAATAGAATTAGATGCTGCCTTCCAAAAATATAATCGAGATATAAAAAGTAGCATCTAATAGAGGTTCTAAGTACATTAATATTATCAAGCCTATTTGGGATGATTATATTAAGCCATATTTACCTCCAACACCACCACGAAAGAAAACAGCAAAGTCTGGGGAAGGAATACAAATATACAACGAATTACCTAAAGAATATATATGGATGGACGATGTGAGAAAGTTAATTGATCGGTTAATTGTTATAGATGGAGAAGAAAAGGCTGGTAATAATAACTTTTATAATGAGAAAGTAGGTATAGTGAGCATGATTAATAATAAGCTTTCACAATTTATTCCTAATGATCCGAAAGGTATAGGTTATTTGATTAGCATCTTAAATACATTACCACCACGATTCTGGAATGATGAGAAGCTTGGAAAAGGATTAGTAAATGATTTGATTAATAAGCTCCCATTTGAATTACATATTCCAGGATTTTCGTACTGTGGTCCGGGAACTAAGCTACAATAGAGATTAGAAAGAGGTGATAAAGGTATTAACCTATTAGATGAGGCTTGTAAAGAACACGATATATACTACAGAGACAATAATGATATAGAGTCAAGACATATTGCAGATAAGGAACTAGAAACTAAAGCATGGAAAAGAGCATTTAGTAGTGATGCATCAATTGGCAAACGATTAGCTGCTTTTGGAGTTGGTAGTGCTATGAATGCTAAGGTTAAGTTAGGATGGGGATTATAAGTTTTTTAATGTTATTACGTATGATTCTTTTATGGATACATTCCATAAAAGCGTTGTTTAAAGATTTTCTTTATAATAAATGGATAGTATTGAGAGTTACGAGTTACAGAGTTTTAAACCTAACACAAGAACATTTAATAATTTGAATGAAGCTAACAAAGATATTGAGTTTGATTTCGATGTGGGGAATGGGTTCATACATCCACACAAAGCAGATTGTCATATGACTTCTGAAGTTGTTGGTGCATCAGTTGGAGGAACATTTTGTGCAAATAATACTCTAAACGTGTAGATAACTTCTTACCATTCTTCTTTTCTCAAATTGAGGTTAGAAAGCATGGAGTTGTTATAGATAAGATTGAACTACCTGGAATAATATTTACAGCTATTGCAACATTAAAGATTTCCAAACCAGAAGTTGAATATCTAAAACAAGCAGGATTTGAAACGGATGATAAACTTGGTCTACGAAAGGACTTTAGCGTTTTGTATCCATTAAGATTAATTCCAGGCTTTTTAAGTGATTATAAAGAGGTTATGAGGAAAGGTGGATTGAGAATAGCATTTACAAAAGCTAACAACAATAACGATGTCTTGTACAAATGAACTGGAACAGGAGCAATTGCAACAGTTCCTCATGATGGAAAAATAACAATAAAAAGTATGAAGATAAGAATGCCTATTGTTGAATACGAATCTAATTATGAAAACAAGTTAAAGTTGAATATTCTTAAAGAACCTAAAATCATGTTTTCATTCCATACTTATCAATGTGTTCAAAAGGCTGTTGTAGGTTCTTTCTTGGAGTTCGATGTTACTACTCAATTTAATTCTAGACAATTTGATATGCCTGATTTCGTAGTTGTAATGTTCCAAACTGATAGAAGTGGTAAACAAACAGCAGATGCAAGTAAGTTCGATCATTGTAAGGTAAAGAATATATATTTTGTAGAATGGAAAGAATGAGGTATCTCCAAAAGAATCAAGAAACTTAGATATTGCTAACAGGGATTATTTTAAGATGTACGAAGATTATACTGCATTTAAGAGAGTAACATGTGGCAATACCGAAATGTACTATGATCCTAAAGAGTTTATAGATAAAAGGCCAATGTATTTGATTAATTGTAGTAAGAGGAAGAATGTATCGGTAAATGAGAGAACAAACATAAAGATTGTAGTAGACTTTGCAGAAGCTGTTGCTGACAATACTATATGCTATGCGATTTTAATTGGACAAAAAAACTTTACATATGTTCCTAAGAATGAGAAAGTAGTAGAATAGTTTTAGATAGTTAAATGTATTCTTTTCTAATGTTTAAGGAAGTTTTCCATAAACAAAATTGACAAAAATGATTAAAATATTTTTGGTAAAGATAAAAATTGAAGAGTGATCGTTGATTTTCTATATAATAAATACAATGGCAAGTCATATTGATGTTTTAAATAAACTTGGAAGTGTTGAGTAAAAACAAGTTATTGGATTAAGAGAATTAGAATTAGATACAGAATATAAGATTGTGAAAATGGAAAGGATGAAAACTAAGTTTGGAAAGAGCATTTTAGTTGAGTGCGAGGAGTTTAAGATCTTTCTTCCACCTAGATTTACAAAACGTTTAACAGATAAAATGATTGATGAGATCGTTAAAGATGGAATAAAAATCAAATACACCGGTCTAAAAGATAATTATCCAACTGTCGAGTTCTGTATGTAAATTTTAAATGGGAAGCGGTTTTATGAAATTTTCATAAAACGAACATTTTCCTTATAACAAATAAGGTATGGCTAACTATTTGAACAAGAGAAACGACGTTAAAGCATTGAGATTCCTTAGCATAAATGAGTTAGAAAAAAGTAAACGGTACGAGATAACATTATGGAAATTGATTCAAACACAGCGTTATGGTCAAAGAGTTTTAGTACATTTAGATGAGAAATATAAGACGTTATTACCACAAAGATATAATGATGATACTGAGCAAGTGTTGAAAGGTATGAAAAAGATGTTTGTTAAGTATGAGCGTTTAAAAGATTTAGATAATAGTTATAAAATACATCAGTTTTACTTTAGAAATGAATCCAAAAAATAATAAAAATGATTAGAATATGTCTTCAGAAGTAAAAAATGGAGCTGTTAGAATGAATCCTCAAAAGAAGTTTATACTTACTAATAATTTCAATGTAATTGTAAAAAATGTGCAAACCGAAGTGCAAGTTGTTTTTGATATTAACGGCTGTCTATTCAGCTTGAATTATGATCAGTGGACAGAGTTTAAGAAACCATTGTTTCCTATAGAGAACAAAGTTAGCAGAAGATTCCATTATCAGTATCCGAAATTGTAATTTTAAGTATGTTCTAAGTGTTATAAGTGTTATAAGTGTTATAAGTGTTTTTATGGTTTCATTACTATAAAAGCTAAGACCTTTGGGTATACAGAACACAATGCCGTTTGAATTTTAAAGATACATGTATAAATAAGAGATTAATTTGAGATTTTTATAATTATATCCTTAGAGTTGTGCAACCTACAAGACATTCAATAGATAGTAAATTTATTTCTCTATTGATTGTCGTTTGAATTTTGAAAATCGATTAATAAACAACAGAGGCATAACAAATTCAAAATTTCGGACATTTTTACGGGTTTTATTTTGGGTTTTCGGGAAAATATTATTCTTTCAAAAAGTTTTAGAATTTTATCTAGATTACGCTAGTATTTTTTATTTTTCGAATATCTGAATTTTTTATTTTTTGCAGTGTGCAAACTCATTTTTTTCTGAAATTTGCCAACTTTTTTATTTAATGAGTTAGCACATTACAACTATGGAGGGGTAAAGCTATCCTTTTAAAATATTTTGGGTAAACACTATAATATTTGATAAGTGGGTTGGCAACACTGACTTTTTTCTTTTTTTGTCTTGCAACTTAGGATTTAGTTCTAATATTCTGGTATCACTGAGTGTTGATGGGAAGGAAAGAGGGACAGCAGTAATCCTACACGCTTTCCTGACTACTATAAATGATTGACTTTGACTGTCATCTGGCGGAAGTTTCTATAACCAGTTTCTCTCTCATGCAACTAACAGTAACGAGACATTTGCATAGTTAAAGTTGTCCGTTCAGAAATTTACATAAGAAATAAACTTGAAACAAGATTCACAAGACAGACACTCCGCCACAAGAACTGTCTGGGATAAGTCTTTCTCAAACTGAGCAGGAAGAAAAGCGTGAGATACATTTGGCTGAAGTCCAAACAGCTGCTAAAAAAGAAAGATAACATGTTGCAACTGCTGTAAGACTCTATGTGTATATGTATGTTGACGTGAGGAGAAGGAAAAGAAAAGAGAGAGGTTATAAATCTAATGCATATATGTATACTCTTTGCTTCTCTCAACTGAAACTGGCTTGTAAACTGAATATATATGTATGTGCTTCTGGCGTAAGTGTATATATGTATGTATGTAACAGCAAATCAACATACTTAACTTTAAGTTCGCATTACTCAGGTATTAGTAAACCGATTTCGATCAAACAAAAACTATTTTTTTCAATCAAAGACAACACTATAAGTTGTTAGTTTTAGATGTAAGTTTTTATGATTTTAAGTGTCATAAAAGCCTATGCGATCTCACTTTAACATTGTAGTTATGGGAATACTTTGCGCTGTGTAACTTTGTATAATTAGCTGGGTCCTTCTCCGCTGGTCAAAGATATTGGGAGAGGGGAAAATTGCGCTCGTAGTAAAAGCAAGAACTATTGAAAGAAAATACTCTTATCATCCACAATATATTTAATCCCGAACACTGTATCATTAATAAAAATCTCATTGTCAGTAACTGTAAAACCTTTATTAGCAACAACTTTCGTAAGACTTATCACTCTCTTAATCAAATGTCTATACTGAGGAAAAGGAAACCATTGTCTAAAATGTTGTGGAAGAGGTTCTGGAGATGTTTCGATTTCGAACTCGTTTATACATTTTAATCTTATGCCATCCTTAACGGTCTTCCACCAAAACAGAGATACACCATCTGGTTTCTTCTTAGGAATATTTGGGTATTTCTGTAATAAGTTCTTTCTTCGTGAGAATATATGTTTCAAATGCTCTAAACTCAAAATCATCATCTACTTCTTCAACTTCACTATTGTTATATTTCTCTCTTTTCTTTTTTATTACAACATGCTTTGCACTCATTACTCTTGTGTTACCATTTCTAGAAAACTCTTGTTATTGTTTTAATTCGTTACAATTAATGCACTTCTTCATTTATTAAATATAAAATAGATACTTGTTCTTAACTTTTGCGCATAACGCTACTTCATTCATTTTATGTCTAAATAATCTGGTTACAAAAAAGGGCCAAAATTGCGCTCGTAGTAACCCATCCTATCTACTTGATATAAATAATTACTTATCAATATATCAGCGAACAAATCTTAAAAACAAATACAATTCACTCCATCACAGAACACAAACAATGTAAAACTGACCTATATTCTGTTTTGCCGTGTGGAGATTTTTTTTACATGTGACATTGCAAGGACGCATGCATATTCATGAGACTGTATTACTGACCTTGTAATATGCAAACGTAATCATAACGTCTTCCTTTCTATGTTTGATATGATTATCTTGGACTAAGCAGTGTTTTATAATTAATTCATTTCAGCTTACCACAAACTGATTTTTATTTTAACAAAACGTTTGATACATATATTCAATTTATTTGTGGTTTGGTGTTACTTTGATTTTAAATATTTATATCGACATCGGAGATGCCGAATATCCAAGCGGGGAGGAATGTGATATGACTAAAGCATTTTGGTGAAGGGCGGTTAATATTTTATTGATTTTGGCTTCAATATTTTGTAAACCTTGTTATATTAAATGCAAATAAAATTCAATCCCCAGTCTGGTGTTGAAGGTCATTCACACATGCAAAGAAATCAAGGAAGTCTCATAATAATTTAAAACTATGTCTAGTTAAAACATTCTTTTAAATAGGAAATATAAAAATATGTTACGTTGCAATGTATCAAGGAAATAATAACACTTCCTACTTCACGTTATGAAGTAAGTCTAAAAATGTAATGGTAAGCGGAAGAAATGACGCTACCAAAACTAGGAAGAAAAGGTAGGTGGACGAAAAAGAGTAGGGAACTAGAGAGAGTTCTGAAGTCACCGTCTGACAGGAAGGAACGACATCTCAAAATTTTCACTCGTCAAAGTCTGGGTGAGTACAATGCTGGTTATTAATTGATATCACACTTTATTATTCGACCTTGTCACAAAATTCGTTTAATTCTATCCTATCTTCAAAATTCATTATGACAGTTATTATAAATTTTAACGTAAGGCCTTAGCACCAGTTTTGGATAATATTCTGATCTGATATCTCCCCTTTTATTTTTACAATCTAATTCATCCATCTTAACTAATTATTTGCTCTACCTAAAATTTAATGGTTAAGTTTATTATATGAAAACTCGTCAAATTGCCCCAATGCTATTATGGTTATTAATACATTGAATTATGTGTGGATAAAATTGTATATGTCAACGTCCAGATTTTCGGTCCGATGTGTTGGCGTATATTAATAAGATCAAGGAGTATCGGAGCATGATTGCTGCCGAAAGGTGGAAGAACTCGGAAATTATGAATAGTCAGAGAAGGAGTACTGGTAACTATGTCGGGTGAAGTATTGCTTATGAGGCGGGATGGCGATGGTAGACGATGGTACACTGTTATGATTTATTCAAAAATGAATACATTTTACTACTAAAAAAAATGAGTAAATTTGTCTCAATTTTGAGAAAATAACTCAAAAAATGAGAATGAGGAAATTTAGTTGCATATTTGAGTCAGAGACTGGTTCTCAAAAACGAGTAATAATGTAGTCTTAAAAAATATTGTTTTATGACATAGATATATCATTGAATATCGTGAGATATAAAAGACAGTTTGCAAATGCAAGACTATGGGAAACAAGTACGAACAAGCTAACATAAGAGCACAAAAGTCCTTTATAATCCTGAACTATATGTTCTCATTCTGGCTGATGGAGGAACTACTTAGCGGATGGATAAAGAGAAAGTAAGAAGGCAACATGGTCGCAAGCGTTGTTTACTAATATCATAGAGGATTTCGCAGGTAAGTACTGCTACAACATGAATTTAGTTTTAAGTGTGAATGCAACATTGCTTGTGTGCGATCATTGTAATCGATTGACGGTTAATCACGAAAATACATTATTTTCCTTCGAAAATCATCAGTAATACTTGTAGGTACTGGTTCCCAGATAGAATGCCCAGAAGCCTCACTCTATGCTTCTGGGCATTCTATATCTTAGACAAAAATGTTGTGTTAATGAAATGCGACTTTCCAAGATATTCAGTAAATTGTTTACTTTTTTTAAAGGTGAATTGGGGCGTGCAGGTTTACTTTTGGCGCAGCACTCTAAATAACTGTTAGAAAAATACAATTATTTTAATAATTTCCTTCTTATTGTCCCCTAAAAGATTTGTTGTGGGTGACATGAAAATAACTTACTTGCAGTCCCGTATCCACGCCGGGGGTCTAGGGGGTCGGGCTCCTAAATTTTTACAGCCTGCCTAAAATGTTCACGGTAGGCTTGCAAATGAACTATAATATGGTTGGATTTCTCCCCCTTCTACATTTTTGGGCTGGCTACCGGGCTGGCTACCGGGTTAGAGCCCCGCAGGGCACGTTGTTTTCTGTCTTTATTACTGCTCAATGGGAAGGGGGACCAGTAATCTAGAACCTTGCCGCAGGGAGGGGCAATTGCACCCCCTGAGATTGAGATTTATATAGATTTTTTGAATAGATTAGTAGTCAGTGAAAAACGCAAAATTTTACTTATATCAAGGGGTTTTGCCCTCCCACAAGCAAAATCTGAAATGACGCTTCTGCTACCAACCACATTTGTTTTATTCGTTTTCTTTTTCCTTCTATTTTTACGTTTACTTTTTTTTTTTTTTACAAAAGTATACACTCAGCCAACAAAATGAAATATAGTGAAATCTTTCAGTTTAACATCCCATGATTATTACATTTACCAATGAAATTTCCCTAGATCAGGGAAGTTTCCCTCAAACTACGAACACTACGGTGGCTGTTTCAGCTGAATTACTTATTGTTTAACACGGGTGTTGGTTACGTTACTCATCGGGAAGTGTGGGAGCCTGAAAAGTTAAGGTAGGCGAGTTGCACAGAAGGTTAGTTTTTTCGAGTTTCATGTCAATTCCTTCATTGTACCTATTTTTGTATTATTATTCATACGTCTCATCCATCACTGTCTACCTTTACCGTCTGGTTAGATTCTTTGGATTGGTGTAGTTCAACCTGGTTAATGTCTTGTCCGTACAATGCTGGGACCTTTTACTGGTACATTTCAGTCAGGATATGAATCTGACAGTACAGTGTTTTTGATTCCGTATTACCAAGGGCCAAGGTGGTGCATAGTGTCCTTCGTTCGATCCCAACTTCCGCCAAGTGAACTTTGTAGTAGACAAACACCGTGTGCGTGGGTTTTCTCGGAGTTCTCCCTTTCCTCCCACTTCTTCATTCCCCCATTTCCTTTATTTCTCAAGTGACAAATTCATCTCTCAAAATATGTGCTATTACCCCTGCGTACACATGAAAGAAAAGCACCTTGTTTAAGGGATACAGCTTTTTTATATATATTCAACTACTACCTTCGTTTTCCCTGTAATGGAATCTACAATTATAAATCTGCCTTGATAAGATTCAATACTTATGACTACTATGTACTATTCTACTCCTCCCCCCCCCGCAATTAACTTGTACACGCCCCTGGATGGAAAAGGACTAGTCCCCAAAATCCAATTCTATCAATCAGTATCATATTTAGTTATTACTTCAATTAAACAAAAGTAGGCTTCGGAAGAAACCAATAAACTTCTGATTTTCTTTCCCTTCAAAATAAGAAATAACCATTCTCATATACAGCTTTACAAAACACACGACCTCGTTGTTTCAGGACTTCGGCCTTCAAGACTTCAATCTCTGTAACATACAGAGTATAAATGTAAGGCATTATACTGAAAGTTTGATTTCATTTGTTTCACATGAATGTTTGCAATGATATGATTTGGCAGGGTTTTTAATAGTAACGAAATACTTCTGGCATTTATCTTTTATTCTGTCTTTTATAGTAGTCAGTATTCTAATCCAAACAATTTCAGTAGCCCCTACTACCTTCCTCATTAGAGTTGGGAATTTTACAAGCAAAACATACATACAAAACTCTACGATGACATCGTGAGAGGTGTAATATTTTCCGTGTGAGCTATTCGTGCAGCTGAGAAGGTAGCAAGCGCTACCGAAATGTCACGAATATAATATTCAATACTAAAGAACACGAAGTAAACTGAAAATATTTCGAGGTTTTGAAGAACAGGTTTACACGTTTAGCTCGAAAGTTTATAGTCTTATTTCAGTGTTTTATCAGATACCAAATTAATATAAAACTAAATATTATTAGGTAAAAATTTATCATACTAATTTCGGGAATATCTGACTTATTAGTTGTACGTACAGCCAGTAACAGCACGATCTGCCTGGTTTTATCATAGTTTACTTTGCGTGAACAAGAGTCTAATTGCTACTTCACATTATTCAGGTATGCGCGTTTCTAACATTGCAGTAAAACATTATGACAATGAACTACTTTGGAACTTCATAACTAGAAAAATGTAAAATATATTATTTAATAGAATATATTTGTATAACAATTAAATCTTTATATTTCAGATCGATGCTGAATTTAAAAATTTGTTCGGCGTGACAGAGTCTGTTTTCAATGTCATCTGTTTGGTAGTGATAATTTTCTTTAAGGTTTCGCTAGAGAAAGTTCTTGGTGAGCAAGATCAACTTTTCGTGTATATTTATCATATTTCAGGTTGCATGTATAAATATGTACACAAGACTCTATTTGTCATCAACACAACCCTACTTCTGGCAAAGCACCCATTTGTTTTTTTCTTTACATTATCTTTTTATAGTGTCCTTTCACAAACATTGTTTTATTGTTATAACAACCGCAGCAAATAGTAGCTTTTATATGCTTTACTTTGAGAAGTAAAAATAAGTCATTATTTTGAAACACGTAATACCTTTTAAATAAACGTACATGGACTGAAAATTGCACATCTTTGGCTTATTATCTTCACGTCTTAAGACAGTGATGGGCAAAGCATGGCCCGCGGATTAGATGTAGCTCCTTAAACGTTTTCACCCAGCCCACGACGTGACTCATTACCTGACGAATATAACTTCACTTCTGAGAATCAGTGGCTTATACTTCCAGCCAAATTATGAGAAATGTTTAGAAAATGCATTCACAATACCATTTATCACATTCCCTTTCATGATCTTTCGAGTATTAATAGAGCTTGGTTTTACAAGTGATACAATCACTGTTGTTCTTTTTTAAAATTATATTGGTCCACCTATAATTTTTTATTTTTTCGTTTTTCTTTGGCCTGCGGCCCAAAATGTTTCCCCATCATTGTGCTAAGGAATATAACAATTGTCTAGGGCTTTAGAAAGCAGTACACTTTAAGTAAAACCTTATTTCAATTCATGGAAGTAGTTTTTCAATAATTTAATGTGATTGTGATTTTCATTGTACTTCAAAAACTATTTTGGTAGACAATAGCAATATTTACTAATTCCAAACATTAGATACTGACTTAGTCATATTTTCTCTCTATAGCAATCAATTGCGCACTACATTTGCTTCCATTTCTACTACCACAAGGTGTAATCACACGTAAGAAAGGAGCTAAAAGAGTAAGGAGAAGGCCGGCACCTTACAGGAGCCACGAATATGTCATTGCAGAGCTACAGGTAAGTCGTGTCAGGCGTTTCAGTGGACACATAATTTTTGTATACCTTCCTGATTAGGAATATGTCCATTATCGTTCAATTGTAGTCATAGTTTCGTAATTACAGAGTTAATACATTTACTTTCCAGGTTATACGTTTTGGAACTATCTTAATAAAAGGATGGTTTTATAAATAATATGGTTTGCATACTAATGGATGGTTCTAACGTCATCTGTATATGTAGTCATTAAGTTTCTTTTCTATGAATAAAGAATCTGTATTCTCAAGCAGTGGCGTAACTAACAGGCTCCCGGTGAAGGGGTATTTAAGTTTCGGAGTAACACTTGTTAAAAAGCACTGGATGTTAAAAGCACTTTGCAGAGTTCCTCCGTGGCTAAGCGGTTAGCGTACGCGCCCTTGGCGCGGGGGAGCCGGGTTTGATTCCCGGCGGGAGCTCATGTGGTTCGGATTCCACGTTAATCAGTAGGTCCACCGTCCACGTCTCACATAGCCTCGCTGCTGATAGGGACGCTAAACTGAAATTCAACTCAATTCAAAAGCACTTTGCAGGTTTCATATTACTGCAAGCGTACTCTGTACTTTAGAGGAAAAAGAAATAATGGAACCAGCTATAATATATTTAGTGAATTCTATTCGGAAAATGTATCGCCCTTTGTTGCAACAACTTACAAGTTTCCGATGAGTAGTGAAGAAACAATTTAGTGAAATTTTAACTTGGAATTAATTAGCCAATTATTTAGTAGTAGATAACTTCCAATGTTAGTAGTGTTCTGGATTTGTGTACTTCTTTGCAACTGTATCTCACTTTGCCTGTGACGAAGGCAATCCTGAGCGATCATTCAGTAAACTAAAAGCCATCAAACTTTATATTCGTAGAACAAGGTCGAAGATGAAATTGAACTCAGCCTCGTAACTTGGGCTTTTTCTTGGAAGACCAAACATTAATTAGACCTCCTAAAATATGTTGAGGCTCCCTAGAATAATGATGGCATTTGAAGTGAAATCCTTACTAAACGTGTTCGATACTTCTTGGGGCGCCAGTTGATGGTTTACTAAAGTAAGATCCAGATTACATATATGCTTCATCTTAAAGGAATGTATTTCGTTCAGATAGTGGGGCAGCAGAAACACCTTAAATTATTTGCAATGCTTTTGAAAATAGTACGGTGCTTCACAAGTTAACTAAATGAGACAATATTTCACCCAGTTGAAAGCCTTACTAAATATATAATTTGTCTGGGGCTCTAATAGGACACATTTTACTGAATGAGGCTCGGAACACATTTTCGTTTCAATTTTTTTTTCCTGTTATGTGGTAAACCTATTCCAAGCTTTATTTATAAGTTCCTGTTCACATCACATCATACAAAGCAACAAAGTTTTAACTCAAATCAATCCTATCAAACAACTGGAAGCTTAATTGGGAGGGCAGTTTCCCCATTCCCCCGCAAAAGTTACGGCATTGTTTGAGCCCTTTGCCAATCCTGAGCACTAAAAGCGAAGAATGGCACCACGTTGATATTGTAGTCAGCGAATTACTCTCCGAAAAAAAAATACGCCGGTTTAGAAATATGTGAGCAAGTTCCACAAGTTTTGACGAGTTTTCATATGTTAGTTGTAATGTGAACGTTAGAAAGAAATTATTTCTGCTCTTGCCTTTGAGGTGAGCGGTCCCAGGTTCGACTGCTGGTGGGGACACTCGGCCGAAAGAGTGTAACAGCTTTTTCAGACCTGCCATCTTGAGTGAAGTCTTTCTTGGGTTTCCTTCATTCATACCATTCAGATGCCGGGATGGAGGTACCTAATATAATGGTCCCAGGCTGCTTCCTTCCTTTCTCAATCCTTTCTTCCTTCCCTTTCATAATATAGTGGGCTCGCTGAGGGACGTCATCCTTCATACGGGATGGGCTAACATGGCCTGAGATGCCGACAGCCCAGAAATCTAATTCCTAATTCCTAGAAATTATTTCTTTTAAGAAACTTTTTAGTCCGATGTAATTGCTTAATAATAATAATAATAATAATAATAATAATAATAATAATAATAATAATAATAATAATAATAATAATGTGCAATTTTTGTATATTAGCAAGTAGTGTCTGACTAAATGGAAAAATAACTACTATTGTATAAATTTTACGTGTGCCATGAACGTAGAAACAGTAAGAGCCCTTTTGACATTTTCGCGGGTGGAGGGGGCATGAATTCTTAGTTACGCTACTGTTCTGAAAGCATTTTAGTAATTCGTTTAACAATTGCTGAAAAAAAGTAGAAATCGAATAACGGTGAAATTTTATATAAATTAGAATTTGTGGTATGATTCATTGTTTCTTTCTTTTTTTTCCTGGAAGGGAAACAGTGAAGGAAACTGATGAGAGGATTTTACTTATGTTGGTGACTCATAGCCTTTCTTAAAACTGTTCGACTTTGAGTAAATGTATTAAGTGTGGCAGAACAAGCATTGATTCAGGAAGCTCCGCTAAAAGACGCCACTTACGTTTTTTTTTCGTCACACATAAGCAGAAATGACTAATTTTCAGGTTTATTGTTTCCTTGTCTTGCATAGATGAAACAGGTCGAAATGTTTTTGGTTACCTTTCAATTTCCTTATTTTTATAATCTTATTTCAATTGATATTAATCCTTCCAGAACGTGACAACCCTACTATTATTATAAAGATCGTCATAGACGAGTCAGGTCTTAAGTCTTTCATTTGATGTTTATTAGGATCACGCAAGTGGGATATATATAATATTGTAATGTTACTACCATAGGTGTTCATTTTACTCCGACCTCACTCACCTTCATTCTCACAGTGAATTGGCCCTCGCCCTCACCTTCAAAGAGAGTTGGCCGTCGGTCTCGCCTTCGTGTTGGGAATTTGTCCTTGCTCTAGCCCTGACAGTGACAGTTGGCCCTCGCCCTCGCTGTCCAAGCTTGTCATCGCCCTCGCGTCATTATGGTTGAGAATTTGAGGGTGAGGATGCCCTCGAGAAGGCCATCCTCGCGAGGGTAAACACCTCTGGCTTAGTACGTCCGTTACACCGCTCGATAACTCTTCAACAAAAGATAATTTTAAAATTGTTTTCTGCAATCAACAGCTACTTGTAGTGATAGATTTAAACCATTTCCGATTTTAACGTTAATCACTATAGAGTATAGACAGTAATCTCACATTGTATATTTTTTAATCGATTCATAGAATATATTCCATTTCCACTCTAATCACTCTGCTAAAACACTAAATGGTAGATCTACTACAACTTCTGGTTTCAATATTAATTGAAGAAATATTTCGTGGTTCTCTTTACTGTCTTTACTAGAGTCTATATTATCGTATTTCAATTGATACTAATTCAAATTAGAACGTAGCAGCACTAATATTATTCGAGATATCGCCATACACGAATAAGACTTATAAATATTTCATTTTATTTTTATTTCTATTGTCACTAATTACATAATCTTTTTGTTGTCAGGGAGATGAAGGCATAGACACATTTATAGCAAATGAAAAACTTCTGGGAGGATCTCGAACACAGCCGTTTATATTGTCCATTGGCAGTGGATAAACACTGTTTTCCAACGAATGCATACATCTGTCATAGTACTTTGTAGGCATATTCAGATGGTTCATGTACCCTCATTGTCTCATGTAAGTTGTTATAAAAATTGTGCTCAAGTATTTAGCAAATTATTTACTTATCAAAGACATTTGTTACGAAGTCAGAGTAACATTATAACTGAATACTGGATAAGAGATAGGAATTTGTCCAAAGAATGTACATATTCGAGTGTATGTGAAGTATATAATATATAGACTTAGTTTATTTGACAAATAAAAAATACAATGTACAAACATATTTTCCTTTAATCAAAATGAAACATATATATATATATATATATATATATATACATTTTTTTGTGTGTGTAACGTCGCATGATTATGTTTCAAGGCGCTTGTGTGTTGATTAAATTAAAATTCTCATCTATGCTATTTATGGAAACAACAGGTCTCAGCATAAAAATGTAACCTTGCAGATTCAAAATTACTATTTTAACAATTAGATTATATTAGTATTCAAAAATAGGAAAGGGAGTATTTATTCTGCTGCCTTGCTGGCACAGGGAAAAATTCCCCAAAATTGCAAAGGTAAATGAATTTCACACTGCACTAAAAAATCTATAGTAAGTACGCCTTCTACACATTAATATTGATGTTAGACATTTTCATCTTCAAAGCTGGGAAATAGAAGTAATTTTTGAAGTACTCGTATTTTTTCAAAAACTTATTTCTATTTTCTAACTTTTAAGAGGAAAATGTTTTAACTTCAATGTTAATGTGTAGAAGGCGTACTTACTATAAATTGTCCAGTGCACTGTGAGAGTAATCTACCTTTATAGTTCCAGAAAACTTTCCCTGTGCCAGCAAGGCAGCAGAATAAGTACTTTTTCTCACTTTTGAATACTAATAAAATCTCATTTTTGAGTGCTTTTTTAACTCATTTTTTTAAAAAAACCCTTCTCATTATTGAGAAGAGTTTTTCTTAAATTTGAGAGGAAATATTCTCAATTTTTGAGAACGTGTGTTTCTCAATTTTGCGGCTATTTGAGCATTTCGAATACTTTTCTACTCACTTTTGAGTATCCATGTTCTCAATTGTGAGGAGAGCATTACTAGTTTTTGAACAAAGAGTTTCCCAATGTTGATTACATTCATGTCATTTTACGGTTAACTTTCTCATTTTTGAGAACATTTGTTCTCGTTATTTTTGAGAAATAGCAGTTTCTCATTTTATTTAAGAATATTTTATCTCACTTTTAAGAGAATGTTTACTCAAAACTGAGTAAAACTTACTCAAATTTGAGTCCATATTGTTCTTATATTTTGAACACCCACACATTCTCACTTTTGAGAACAATGTATTCGGAGCTATTCTGAGAACACAATGTTCTCAAATTTGGGTCAATTTTACTCATTTTTGAGTAAGTATTTTTAACAGTGTAGTCAACGGCTAGAATATTAGAAATATAGTTTTGAAAATCTTGTTTGTCTGCTTGTGGGCGACTATGAATATTGATGTCAGCCATGATTATATAATGTCTGAACGTATTGTCGATGTATTGAAAAAAATCGTAAGGAATAGGGTGGGCTGGTCTGACATATATGGTACAGAGAGTAACGATTTTTGTGCGAAGATACAGTGTGACTATAGAATATGCTGGTAGATCATGTGGCTTTGGGAAAATATGAGGGTGAATAGGAATAGTGTGATATGTTCCAATTGCTGTGCCACCATCTGCTCGTTGATAAGGTCTAGGATAGTTATGACGTTGTAACTGGAACTGAGGAAGGCGGATGTGATTGGTAGATGTGAGGCAAGTTTCATTTAGGGCAAATGCCTGTACTTTTTCGTCTCGGAGAAGTTGTTCAAAAACTGCTTGGTGAGTGACAAGAGATCGAATGTTAAGAAACAGGAAGGTGACTGCCATAGTGATTAATATCATGAGAAAAGTTATGATAGGTTGTATATTTATAGAGATGGCCATTCTGGATCTGTCTTGGTAGATATTATGGAAAAGTGAGCATGTGGACCTGGATAAGTGACAGAAAGTTGGAGGCCAAGAGCGATTTGAACGACTTGCATAAGAATGTATGGGCGTAAGAAGGGGTGGATATTTTGTAGAATGAGCGTCGTGAAGTGAAGCAAGTTTTCTACTGTTACTGGTTATTGTAAGGAGTTAGCAGGAGTTGTAGTGGAATCGGTAGTGCGGATTGGAAGTGATAGTTCAGGTTTGTCAGGTGGTGATGCAGGTTTTCCGTGGCATCTGTAACTGTACGTTGGATGTTGTTGATGGCAGGTATTACATAGGTTGGGTGCTTTTTAAGGTTGAGGCAGTTGCTGATTTTATGGTCTTCATTGAAATGGCCAAAGCGGGGTGAGTCAGGAAGTTTTCAGTTAGGTGTGAGGCATATGTTGGACAGCGTTTGCAGCGTATAGGAAGTGAGGGGATGTGCGGGATGGTTCTACCCTGTGGCGTCTGCGATAAATATAGGCACCGTTTTGAAGCAGATCGTCTCTGTTTCCTTGGATGCTGTAAGAATTCGTACAAGATAGGTGGAGCTTGATTGACACTTGATGCGAATGCATTTATGAACTTCCTAACATTCGAGTCATAATTCGTCAAGGATTTCCTCGTCTGAATAGGTTGGTGGAACGCCTTTTATCACTACTGAGTACATGGGCTGATGTCTAGGTGGTGGTGTTTTTTTCTTCTGGATTGCGGGAGAGCTTGAATGTTGACTTTGTCGCCAAAAATCTGAAACCCTCCTGTTTTGTTCCGGATTATAGTGGCGAAGTTTTTGCCTGGAGATTTGATGATGATTCCGTTTCTAGTGAATATAATTTCTGATACATTGGCTGTTGGATAGTATTACATACGTTGGATTAGGATATGTTTAGGATTAGAGTATGTGGTGTCAGCATTGGTGAGAAGATAACTGAAGATTGGAAGATGTTGGTTTAAAGCAATATCCATAGTTTGATCGTCTATATCACTTTCGGATACTTGACTAAAAGGAGATAGTGATCGAGTTTCTTTCTTCTTACTTTGTGATTGTAATGCTTCACCTGATCGCTTTTGAGGATTTGGACCCGTTTTCGGTTTGGTCCCCTTGGACTCCATCGATCTCACGGATCTTGAAGACTGCGATATGGCCGAAGCCAGTATAATGTGTGAGATGTAATCAGGATAAAAAGACAATAAGATCGATCAAACTGATAGATGTCCAGTGAGGTGAGATGATCAGATAGGGTGCAATGATGATGATAGGTTTCACCCTCCAGCACTGAAAAGTACTGTCAATCCCAGTGAGAGCGTATGCGTGCTGGTTTCGATTGTGCGTATACTACACAATGTCCTTGAAGGCACGTTAATACTTCCCAGCTAGGCTAGACGACATTGCCAGGTTTTGTGACGAACTTAAATAAATTCAGTAGGATCGTGATTAATGTGAGTATCAGGTAATATAAGTAATAGTATTTAGATGAAACGAAGTTTTATTTTTTATAGTATTATATTTATAGCTTATTAATTGAAGATTTTTATAAGGAAAAAGTATATTGAATATATCACCTTATTGCTTTTACGTAGAGTACTATTATTACATGCTATATTCTCAGTACGTGAGAATGTATGATATTGACACTTGTTCATTGATATAATTAAGAATTGGATGTTTATTATTGGTAGGATGATTGGCGCTAGGCAGTACCGTGGATCAATAAATACACAATATTCATTGACGAACATGACGAATGTAGACTATTGTTCCGTAATGAATATGATTGAACTTTACAATTATAATTGGTGTATGATTCATTTACTTGGTCCGTCACGTATGATTTTGTATGTATATGGTCATTGTACGAATCGTATTACGTCCGCCCATTTAGTTTCTAGTTATTGTTTTATTAGTATTATTTTACAGCTTGCGAAGTAATGCATTACGAAAATAAAATTTTATTAACTCCATTGGGATTCAAACTCAGAACTTCCAACGTTGTAGTTAGTCACGTACATTAACCATTATTCTAGTGAAGCGCTTTTCTGGTGATGGACTTATGCGAGTGTGAATCATATACTTTCCCTTACATGGCGTAGCGAACTACTGTTGCCATCCATACGGAATAAATTGAGCAATCGAGTCAAAATCGCGCCTATACGTAACTAGACCCGTACTTGAATATAATATTTCTCATCAATATAAAATAAATAAAATAAAGAATTTGTTTGTGTCTGTCTGTCTGTGTGCGTCCTGGGGACCAGGCGAGTGGACCGAGAGTTACTAAATTTGGGTCACGGGTACCTTGGTCCAGGCCCCAGACCAAGACGAAGCGAGTTTTCACATTTCGAACCAGGGGCCTCAGGGGGACCTTTACCGGGACGTGTAAAAGTTGTAGAAAATGACAGGTATCAGAGTCAAATTCATAGTTTTCGCGGACACTGAGATCGTTTGTGACATTTCCATTAGCAATGACTCAAATTCAGCTACCATGGTATACGGGGTGAGAGGGTACCGAGACAGATAAAAATAATCCAAAATGACCGATATTAGTATAAAATCCACAGCTTTTGCGGTCGCTGAGATCAATTGTGACAGTATCATTAGCAATGCTAGTGTCAAATCCATAGTTTTCACGGTCGGTGAGGTCAATGGTGACACTTCCATTAGCGATGAGTATCAAATTCAGCTACCATTGCATGCGGGTCGGAGCTCACGGTGGGGGGTATCGAGATATGTAAAACAAAATCCAAAATGACCGATATTAGTGTCAAATATATAGTTTTCTCGATCGATGAAATCAATGGTGATACTTCCATTAGCGATCACTCTCAAATTCAGCTACCATTGTATGCGGGGGGTATCGAGACGTACAAAAATAATCGAAAATGACCGATATCAGTGTCAAATCCATAGTTTTTGCGGTCGCTGAGATCAATGGTGATACTTCCATTAGCAATGATGTTCAAATTCAGCTACCATTAGATACTGGTCGGGGGCACCCCTGGGGGGCTATCGAAACACGTAAAAATAATCGAGAATAACCGATATTAGTGTCAAATCCATAGTTTTACGGGGCGCTGAGATCTATGGAGAAACTCAAGAAATGTTTACTTTTAAATTAAGCCCCCAGCAGCTAAGGAACAGGGCCCACAATAAAGGAGGCTACCGAGATATGAAAAAATAATTCAAAATGGCCGATATTAGTATCAAATCCGTAGTTTTCGTGGTTGCTAAGATCAATGATGACACTTCCATTAGCGACGACTTTCAATCTCAGGCATCATTGTATGTGGGCAGGGTTACCTGTGAGAGGGTCCCGAGACATATAAAAATAACCGAAAATGACCGATATTAGCGTAAAAATTCATAGTTTTGTCTACATTCATGTTGTTTTTCTTCTGTTTAGTAGTAGATGGTTTTATTGTGGTTAAGTTAGGTTAGTTAATGGTTGAATTAAGTATAAACCGTGTTTAGTATTAAAGTCATCCCAATACATCTACATTTACGTTGTCGGATATGCAGTCACAAAAAATAGATCCAATTTTAAACATGTTTAATTGTTCTTTCGTTGTTCAGTTTGTTAACATAGATATTTTTCTGACCCGTGCGAAGAACGGGCATAACAGCTAGTAATTTAGTAAAGTTTTGTATTCAACATAATGGCCACATTAAGAATTGCGCCAACTTGGACGTGAATATTGTTGAATAGAGTTTGTAATTATTATTCAGATTTATCTTGTATTACACACGAGGGGTACGACCTTCGTTTACTAGCTTAAAGGATGCATACGTAATATCTTACATAAGCTCACAGTAGTTCAAATCTGTATTTATTTGCGATATATTATTGAGCGTTAAACGTGTTAGGGCTTGCTTAGACGCAATATGTTGTCATTTATTTATTATTAGTTAGGGGGTTTGAAACCAGAGCCTTTTTATTTATAGCAAAGAAACATGAAACTTATAAATGAATTGAATAAACTATTATTATCGAACTAGAGGTATTGTCATCACTCCTACTGGGAATCGAACTATGAACTCATTGCAGCAGAGGTTAATACTTTACCACTGAACTCCTAAAGATTTCTTTCTACTTTAATGGTGCACACTTATGCCTTATAGGGCAGTGTTGGGTAAGTTACTTGTAAAAGTGTAACGCGTTACAAGTTACTTTACTTTCTCTTAAAATGTAACGCGTTAGTAACGCTTTACTTGCCTCAAAAAGTAACTGTTACTTTACTTCGAAAGTAACGCGTTACTAACGCGTTACTTTTAGGTCCGAAACTTTGAATATGTGGAAAAAATCTTATTACTTCAGTTTTCCGTACTGCTATTAGTACCGCTATTATTATTATTATTATTATTATTATTATTATTATTATTATTATTATTATTATTATTATTATTACGCTGTGTATAAACATGAAAGATAGGCGGTTTATATATGAATACTAAAAAAGTAGTTGATTGCCAACCTCGGTAGTCGTGAAGTCTAGGAGTAAAGGACATTGTTCACGAGCTTCTGAATTTGGGTGAGGGTCTAGGTTGAGTATTAGGGCTCGAGCCAAACGTTGTTAAAAGTTATAGGGCACTGGCCAAATATCTTCAAAACTTCTCGGCCCGGGTTTAGAATTGTCAACGACTCGAGCAGATCGGCTCACAGCTCACTCACTACCGACTCAAACCAAGAAGTGAGCTGAGCCAACAACTCACCCAACCGAGTCGGCTAGAGCCCTTCGCTCAGTTGAGTCGAACCGAGCAGATGGCTTATCCCAACCAAGCCAGCTCGAGTCGATGGTTCACCCCAAGCGAGGCGGCTCGAGCCATCGGCTTAGTTAAGCCGAGCCGAGCTAAGCTTGTTATAAAAAAATCTCTTGTAGTCTCGCTATCGAGATGAAACGAGATGCGAGCAGTGTCCCCTCTCGTGAGCAACACTAAAAGTATTCCATATTACTGCTTAGCTTACATTTCTCATGGCTTTCGCTTTCCAGTGTAATCAGCCCATGATTTCAAAACAAGTTAAAACGAACGAGCCGCTTATCAAACTCGACTCGACTCGAAACTCGACGCCAAACACAGTGTATCGGTTCGAACTCGACTCGAGAATATTACTTTTGACTCGACTCGAAACTCGACTTGGATTCGAGTCGAGTTTTAGCTTGACTCATGCCCAACCCTATGCGTTAGAAAAAATGGTTGTTTATTATTATTCTGCTAAACTAATTATATAATAATAACAATGTTGCTATGTAAAATTAAAAATATAGAATATAGAGAAACATTACACTACAACTGACGAAATGAGAACACATGAACTGGGGGTGAATCAAAATTGCCAATAACTCTAAAATCGATACATGCTTTTTAAAGCTGTTTGTTCCAAACTCTATAATCAACAGGACTTTAGGATATGCAAACTGATCTAAAAGAACCCTAATATTACATACCATCAACATTACATCAATAAAGTAGGCCTGCTCATCAGAAAACCGTTTATTCATATTAAACCCTTACTGAATGTCGTTAATTATGGCACCCTAATTGTTGATAAATATTTCCCGCCGGGGCACCACTTTACTTTTAAATTCTGTTCAGCAGTGGCGTACTTACGATTTTGTTTCGGTGGGGCTTTGCCTGAAAATGTGAAAATTCTGCAAGATATTTTATATACTTTACTATAGTAAATGTGCCACTGTGTTCACCATCATCTTCAGCTTTTAAGAAAAAGTATTCTTTCAAATGTTCGAACGATAAAATATTTTCGTTCTCCATCTTTATAAAAACAACACCATTCAAAGTAAAATAGACTACCAGTACCATTGCACTCGTAGTTCACTCACTGAATGTATTGATTTGGAGCTGTCAAAATCTAAGACAAAATCTTCCAGGTGCTTGCAATCAGTACACGTGATTTTCCTGAGATTGTTCTCATCTTCCAAAAGCAGCAAGTGGCACTATATTTTATGTAAATAAACAAATCAAATTGTATTTGCAAGCCTACCAACGTAAAGTTCGTAAGGCGAAACGGGAAAATGCACATCAAGATTTCCCGTTCCGCCTTGCATTAATATGAAAAGTGATAACGGGTTTTACATGGTCATTTCATTGCTAGAGGTCATAAGGCGAAACGGGAAAAGGCGAACGGTGCAGGAATTGTCGGTCACTGACATCGTTCATGCTCTATTGTTCCATTCTGAGAAATTCACTTACAGGAAAGAAACATTTGTTTCCGAAAAAAATATACATATATTGTAGTTACTCATCCGAAATGTAACGCGAAAAAGTAACGCAAACTAGGTACGTTACTTAAAAATTTGTAACGCGTTACCGTTACAGTTACTTTGGAAAAAATGTAACACGTTACTAGGAAACGTTACTGAAACAGTAACGCGTTACAAGTAACGCGTTACTTGCGTTACGTTACTTCCCAAGACTGTTATAGGGTAATTCCTAAAACTAGGAAGCAGTTCCTTTGAAAGAAATTTGAATAAGTTCGAATGTTTAAAGAATGATAATGTGCGAAGAAACGGGAATGCACCGAGAAAATCCACGTACAAGGTGCTGTCTACTATAAACTTACTTGTTCGGGATGAATCTAGACATTTTCTGCGCCAGAGATTGTCACTGAAACCATATTGATTTTTTCTAGTTTACTCCATTATTTATGTGATACACTATAACTGAGAATCAACAATATAGAACGAAATGGCGAAATAAGAATGAAAGGGATGCATGAATAAAATGAACTATACGTGAAGATTGTCACGTCTACTATTTTTAAAAAAGTACTATTTGTCTCGAAAAGATACCTTGAAAATAGGGTATAATCAAGTACCGTGGGACGAAAACTACTTTCTCATCACATGGAAACCCTTGCATACAGTGTTTGACAGCGCAAAGGCTACTTAGCGGGAGCTGATGGATCCAATTTGGGAACCTTTGCATCAGAGGCGAGCGAGCTACTGTTGAGCTTTATTTAAGATAATAATTAATAATTTACGAATTATGCTTTGTTATATTAGCTTAAATTATTAATTTATATGAAGTACACATTTATTTTGCAGACCTGTTTAAAAGAATTCGCTAAGTTTGGAATTCTAACTCAGGTACTTTCACAAAGAGAATATGAAAATACAGTACTAAACTTATTTTTGTATTTTCTGTTTTTTAAACACAATGCTTTTCTTTAGCCATTTACGGAGTATTTAAGGTAAGTTTATTTTGTTAGCTATATAAAAGTTTAGAGAAAATATTGACTAGTTTGTACAGTATTTTACTAGACCAGGAAAGAACTAATGTTTGCTTAATGTTTTTCAATGTAGAATTAAGTATTATTTTTATATATACCTCTGAATAGTAGTATCAGTTGATACAATTTCGAGGACATGGAGTAACCCTTTTATATAATATGTATATACAGAGAATTGTGTATACTAATAGTATCTATACTCTAGTTTGATTTATGAAGATAGGATTTACAAATTTTACGTGATATTATAGAATGATCGTATTTATTATATGATCATTATTTGTGTTTATTAAAGTCTATTTGTTAACGTGGTTTCCTTTGATGTGTTTGATGATGAACATTTTTAAACACTTATTGAAACACATTTACAGTAATTAGTGTAGGTGATCATGTTATAATTTCATATTAATTTATCATATGATTATGTATTTATTTACCGCTTTAAATAATTTAGCTCCTGGATACAAATAAATTCCGTTTAATATTTCCTTGGATGTTTAAAATTCGATTATGCAGTTACGCGGAACAAATTTTATTTCCCATTTGTTCCTTTCACTCGTCATTTGATTTAATATAACCAATTTGCTCATTGAGAGTTTAGAACTAGTTTACAGATTTATTCACTAATTAATATTGAAAGGTAAGAATTAAAATTTATTTTGTTAAATATAATATTCGATTCTAAAAGCGTTATCAAATAAATCGGAGTGGTGCATACGTGTTTCAAGCGTTGATTATATTGAAACATGAAGTATTTTTATTAACAATTTTACCTATGGATGATGATTAAAGTTGTTGAATCATAAATGTTGTATTCAAGTTAGAAAATTGGTTTGTGTATTATACTAACACGAGAGTATCTGGAACAACTCTACAGATTTTCTTTATTATACTGCGCGTCTGTTATCAGAAATATTTATCAAGAAAGTTGACTATACAGGTTTTGTTTTAAAATGAGAATGTAGGCAGTGAATTTTATATGATTTTAGACATGATTAATATTTGCTTAGTGTATTGATTTGAGTTTTATAATATCGTCTTATTGTACCATAGTGGATTCAAAACTACTTATTAGCAACTTATGTTATATATATATTACAAGTTTCAAATGTTAGTCAACATCAGATAAGAAGTATTGATAAGTTATACTTTGACTATGAACTTTTAGGATCAAAAGTTTCACAGTCGATTTTGTTGAATCCAAAAAAATAGATGTTTTTCATTAAGAAATAGTTGTTTAACAAGTCTCAGGGTTCCAAATAATACACTAGCACACTAGTGACATCTACTGCAACAGATCAGAGAAAAAGCAGCTATTGCTATGAAGCTCTTTATGATTTTTTGAATCGTGACTAACAGAGTGAGGGGGCTTTTTTTTAAAAAAAATGTTCATAACGCGTCTTTCCGTCATCTACAATCAGAGATGTGCGTCTACGCGTAAAAAACGATAGTTTACGTTTACGTGTCAACTATGCGTAGACAATATAAACAACGTAGACTATGTAGAATATGTCAACACACGTAATTTAATACGGCATCGTGGACAATAAAGGAGCTTTATTTTGTCGTTACCTTGCGAAATTGCGTACAAAATAAAATGCCTAGACCAGCGGATAGTAACTTTCGAATACTTAGTTTCGTCTTGATGAAGGAAAATGAAAAATATTATGCATTTTGTAAAATATGCAAGAAAAAATTGGCAAATACAGCATATTCAAGACTGAAAGCTCACAGGTGAGAATTAGTTTTGTAAATTTCATTATAAAAGCAGCGCTCGAAGTGGAAAATCTAAGGAAGTGGTATGTGCAGAGCAGAGTAAACATACAGATTAGATAATTCCCTCTACTTTTTATATGTTACTCGTTTCCCTAATCTTTCGCTGCACGCATATTTGCGGATCCCAAACGTTTCAGATATCCTCTGATCTGATTGGTCGACACAGATACGATATCACAAGACATGATCTACATATAGCACAAAGTAAACGGAAAATGTTGTCGGCTCTGGTAGGCGAGTGGGGTAGCGCAACATGCTACTAAAAAAAATGTGTCTGGCGTGGGTTCAAATCCTGCCTACGAACGGTTTTTTTTACTACTTTTAAAAATTTTTATAACACTTCTTTCGTTAAAATAAGATTAAAAATAATATTCAAAAAGTGATTTAACGATCATTTTAAAAAAAAATTCATTAAACTTCTTTCATTAAAATAAGTTTGCCCTTGTACTATATAGATCCACAGCAAATGTAGTAGTAGTACGTTGCCCTTGTACTATATAGATCCACAGCTAATGTAGTAGTAGTAGGAACGGGTTGGAAGCCCCGCAGGGGTTGTTTGGCTTCTGTTCTCGACATCAAATTGGCAAGAATGCTGAAATGTTTGGGATCGGCAAAAATGCTCGCTGCACCGAAGCGAAACAACTGAATGAGGAAATATGAACAAACGAGCAACAAAATTGTCCCTTACATTTGATAGTGGTTGTCTACATAGTCTACGTGGGAAAAGGTGTAATGTCGATTACGTATAGATTACAGTAGACAATCGCGTAGACGTAAAATTATAGATTACGGCACATCACTGTCTACAATGGCTTTACCCGTTACTGACATCTAAGTTATTAGGACGGAGATAACGTTGTGGCCGGTAAGTTTTGTTTTGTAATTGTCTTGGAGTTTTCTAAGCTTGTGGGCTGGTACCAACGGGATTGCATGCTAGCGAATTTTATTAGAGTTTGGTAGGAGATAGCATAGCTAGAATCAATTATTAGCATGATTATGAAGCATTAGGATCGCGTGTGTTGCGTCTTTCTTTTAATGATAACTAGTTGCTTTACAAACGTTCAGATCGTCAATTGACTGTGAAACCTATTGTCGTTAGATAGGAGGCTAATGACGACTATTATCGTTTTCGTACTATTAGAATCGTAAGAATGAAACATTTTGCTTTTTAATAACTAATAGTTATTTAAAAAAGCTCAGTAATCTTCAAACTGGTGTGTGCCAGCAAGACAAATATAGACACCAAATAAGAGGACAAATAGCTAACAACATCTAGTAATTTGTGAGTGAATATTAGAATCACGAAGACGTTTGGTTTAATAGTAAAAATTAACTTACGCCGGTATAATTAACTAATTAACAATAATTATGTGCATTTACAATATGTTTTCTTTTGTAACTTTATATTTCATTTTACTTTTCGGTTTATATCAACATTTTGCTGCTATCAAGTCGAGGTAAAAAAGTACGATTAACTAAAAAGAAATATGATAAATAAAATTCAATATATCTGCAGGCAAATTGAAATTATATATTTGTTGTTTACACAATGATTTAGTATTGGATGATGCAATGAGCAGATACTCATGATAATATTATATTCTTATAGCATTAAAAACTATAGATTTACACATACAGGGAAGTTTCAAAACAACACCGACAACGTTTGGGAGGTGATTCCTGAAACCAAGATAAGACAAAAGTATCGACCAACCTGGGTGCACAAATGCTGCCGAAAACGTGAAAAAATAACTTTCAAGTTCCATGGCTCCTAAACTATGAGACTTATCGTAGTCGGGTCAAAACTTTACTAAGAAACTAATAAATGTTCTATCCAAAAATACATGCTTCAGAATCCTGCAGTACTTCCGCAACATTTTTTATAGAGGTAGTTAGTGAGTACTTCAGATTATATACCCGTAACCAAACTGCCTCCACGAAAATTGTTGCGTGAGTACCTTAGGATTCTGAAACATGTATTTTTGGATATAACACATATTAGTTCCTAAGTAAAGTCTTGACCCAACTACGTTAGGTCCCATAGTTTTTGAGCTATGGACCTTTAAAGTTCATTTTTTCATGTTTTCGGCATCCTATAACTCCGAAAGGAAGCATTTGTGCACCCAGATTGGTCTATACTTTTCGTCTTATTTTGGTGCCAGGAATCACCTCCCAAAAGTTGTCGGTGTTGTTTTGAAACACCCTATATAAGCGTAAAGTAGTGTTAAACAGCCATATCGTTTTAGAAATAAGGACTAATTTTTCGTATATTTAAAATAATTTCTCATTCTTAAACGATATAACAAAACATAATTCATAAATTACACAGGTCGACAAATCTTCACTTTTTTCTAGGCATTGCATAAAAATTTGATATTCTGAATAAATCGAGTACGCTGATCACGCAAATGAAGCCTATTTTCCTACACCATGTTAGGTTTTTTCACAATCATCATCATCATTATAATCTGTAACCAGTGGAATCGGAAAGCTATTGCATGACGATGGAGGCAGTATGAAAAAGTTACATAGTTATAAATACAACATGTGATGCATATAATATTCCAACAACGATATTTATATACAGAATAGTGAGTATACTATGCATAGGCGGATTTACGGGGACATGGGGGGCATTGCCCCCCAGCCATTTCGAAATGACATAATAGTATTAATGCTAAACAAGTACTTGCTAGCAGCAGGGAAAATTGTAGGGAAAGCTACTTTCCCTGCCACCCTTCAAGGAATTGCCCCCATGCTCTCTCATGCCCCCAGGGTGTTTCTCCAGAATCCAGCCATGATGCTATGCAATATACACAGTAAAAAGTTTCAAACTTACCAGACGGAGGTATTACTTCCGTTGACGTTTGCCTCTTAATGAACGCTTGATACTCTTCCTCTTGTGTGTGACTTCTCCTTCACGTGTGATGCACCAGCAGTAGTCAGACATCATGTTGATTCTCCAATGACCTTGATAACGACGTTCCAAAGTTTTAAGTTCCTGATGGAACCGTTCACCATGTTCCTCAGATGTGTCAGCCAAATTGTCCGGAAAATGGTCTACATGTGACATTAGAAAATGTAGTTTCAGGCTCACTTTGCATCCTAATTGTTTAAATTTCTGTAACATATCTTCCACTATCTCCTTATATTCAAGGTGCTTATTCTGACCAAGAAAATGTCGCACAACATTTTTGAAACTTTCCCGAAGCTTGCTTTTCTATTTCTTACAATGTACTTTCGAAGCGTTCGTCAGACATCAGCTTATGTATATCGGGTCCACTAAAGATGCTTTCCTTCAATTTGCAGCTGACAGATTTGAGAATTGACTACACAGATATTGGAAGCACTCCCCTGTTTTATCAATACTTTCACAAACTGTTTCATGAGTCCTAGTTTTATTTGTAGTGGAGGCAATAAAATGCGTTTTGGGTCCACCAAATGCTCATTCACGATGTTCTTTGATCCCACTAGCAGATTTTTCCTGTTAGGCCACTCCCTTCTACTACAATGTTCATCATACGCTCTACTGTTCCACTCACACAGATAGCACGGCATCCTTGTGTACCCTGTTTGCTGGCCGAGAAGTATTCCGATCATCTTGGAGTCACCACATACAAGCCAAAGGTGTTCTTCAAACTTCACATTTTCAAGAAGTAGTTTCATGGTACTGTATGACTCTTTTAAATGTACGGAATACGCAATTGGAATTGATGCTAGTTCGTTCCCAATATGTAGGAATACCGCCTTCAAACTCTTCTTCGAGGAATCTATAAATAACCTCTATCATACGTATGAACACCCATTTTGTTCAACAGTCCGACGATGTCTTTGCAGAACACCATTGAATCTCTTTCAGCAAAAAGGTCTCTGAAGTCTTTATCACGATTTCGGTACAATGAATAAGATGTGCCGGGTGAAAGTAAGTTGTTTTCGCTGAGACGTGAGCCTAGAAGTTGTGCTGCGTCTTTCGAGAGTCCCAAGTCTTTTCACCAAACTATTTAATTCTGCTTGATTAAGAGGTTTCGGGTTGCTATCACTACCACCTACTGAAACGTCAGAATCACGACTTTCAAAACTTATATCCGGTTCAGAGACTTCACATCTATCCGTTGACGTTGGTGGAGAGGGGATTGGAAGTCCTGGACCATGAGGCACAGGTCTAATCGCCGATTCTAAGTTCGGATAAACGATTTTGTTCATGTTTTTCTTGTTGAATCCCGTTACGTTGGTTATACAGTAGTAACAGTCATCCACATGGTTTTTCTGCACACGCCATACCATGTGAATAGCAAAATTCAAAATTTTCAATATACCTGCATTCCACTTCCGTAATTGCTCCACGCATGTATGACAGACGATGTGTGGAGCAAACGACTTGTCCTGGTCTCCGAACTTCATTCCAAAACAAGCAAAATATGCTTTTCAAACAAATGCCGATATTTGTCGGAGTTTTGAACTTATCACGTAAACTCCACATATGTAACAAAATGTATCAGGGCTATTACGACACTGTCATCCTGATATTTTACAAACAGCACTTCGAAACAAAAACAATTTCTAGATAAACGAAAAACACCGCTTGAAATCAGTAACGCAAGCACCTTCTTGCCGCCCTCATACAAACTACATTGTTTATTTCCGAGTCGATAACGCAGCAATGACAGTGTTCAGTGGTAGTTTCCCACTTTCCTTCCCCTCCCTACATATAAGCGATATTGTCACATTTAAAAAATGAAACTCTATAAAGGCGATTTCACACTGTTTTTGTGGTAATAACCTTGAATAGGTTGGAGAGGGGGTAGGTGTGCAGAGAAAACCGAGAGTGATGGAAAAAAAACTAATGTCATTCTTGTGTTCAGGGGTGCCAAATTAGAAAAGAAAACCCCTTACTTTCCAAACCACATAACCCATGTCGACCTGTGTTATTAAATAATTATGTTAAATAAACCTGCCTCTGATGCAAAGGGTCCCAAATGTAATCCATTAGCTCCAGCCAAGTAGGTTTTGCGCTCACAAACATGTATACAAGGTTTTCTATGTGATGAAAACAGTAATTTTCATCCCATGGAACGGGTTAAACGAACAGTTTTTCACGTTACTTTTCTCGACAAATAGTACTTTTTAAAAATTAAAAATGTGACAAGTTTACTCACACGCATATAGTCCATCTTATTGCGTATCCTCATTCTAATCTCGCTATTTCATTCGTTATTTTTGATTCAGATATAATTTATCGTATAAATAATGGGGCAAACAAAAATAGTTAATATGATTTGTGTGGGAAAGTGCACTTATTCGATGAAATGATTTCTAATTTGATCCCAGGGAAGTTTGAAGTAAAGAACACGTTGTACATGGATTTTTTAGAGGTGCTCTCGTTTCCTCACATTGTCGTCCTTTAAAATTTCGTATCTATTCAAATTCCTTTCTAAGGAACTGTATTTTTTGGAATTATTCTATAAGACATAAGTATGCAATGCTAAAATAAAAACCGATCTTTAGGAGTTCAGTGACAAAGTGTTAACCTATGTTGTGATAGGTCCATAGTTTTATTCCCGGTGTTATGACAATACGTTTAGTTCGGTAATCATACTTTATTCCATGCAAACATATATAAAGTAGCCTACAATCACATTAACTATTCAATAGCAAATGCATAAACCAACTCAAATGCAGTAATATGACCTTCAAGTAATCACAAATATATATAAAGTTTCATGTTTTTCTGCTATAAATAAAAACGTTTGGTTTCAAAACGCGTCACTAGTAATAGATGAATGTTAACAGTTTGCGTCTAAGCAAGCCCTAACACGCTTAACGCAAAATAATATATCGCAAACAAATGCAGATTTTGAATTATCATAAGCCTAAGTGAAAATATTGGCATGTATCTTACCAAGCTAATGAATCAAGGTCGTATTCTTTGCGTGTGGTATAACATAATGTCCAAAATAGTTACAAACTCTATTCAACAATATTCACATCCGAGTTGGCACAATTCTTAATGTAGCCATTACTTTGAATAGAAAACTATATTGTTGATGAAAAATATTAAACAGATTCAAATATAATTCAGTATACGATAAATGTACGTAATTTAATGTAAAAACAGGTCTGAATTAAATATGTAATAAATGACAACGTATCTTCTGTCTCCTCTATCGGAAGACCAATGTTAATGCAAATGTGCATTTCGTTTCGTTACGTTGATGCATCGTTATGAGTCGCCGTATTGATGGCAGTTCAGTTTGTTCTGTATTGATGGCAGGATTAGTCCGCTGTGTATAACAGAAAGTGTGTGATTTATACAGGTACAAGACCATCGCCAGAAAAGCGCTTCACTGGAGTAATGAATAAGGCGCGTAACTACGACGTGGAAGGCTTCGAGTTTGAATCCCAACTAAATGCATAAAAGTGTGTTTTTGTATACTGTACTTGCATAATACAAAATAATGACAATAATAATTTAAGTAACTATTAACGAAATTGACGGACGTGATAAGTAGACTGATCACATATAAACAAAATCACATATGATGCACCGAGTAATCGACAAGTACAATAAATAAAGCTGCAAAATAGTTTAAAATTTAATGGTCCCCAACTAATGTTCTATCAAAAGGACAATTGGGAAAAATAGGCACTTCATGTTTATTTGCCTATTCGCAATACTGCGAAGCACCAATTATTCTACAAATAATGTTTGTTATTATATAATGAAAAAGTTTAAATATCATACATTCAGACTTATTGAGAATACAGCATGTAATGGTATTCCTCCATGTAATAGCAATAAGTTGATACATTCAATATATTTCTCCTTACAAAAATCTTCAATTAATAAACCATAAACATCACATTATTTTTTCCATTGTTAATAATAGTATAACAAATTATAATTTTGTCTCATCTAATAAATATTGCCTATAATAACTGATACACACATTAATCACGAGCCTACCGAAATTATTTAAGGCCGTCACAAAACCTATCAATGTGAATCATGTTGATTAATTTCGAAATCTTAGAATGGAGAAACCTCTGATCTGTTGCAGCATGACGAAAAGTCATTGAAATCTAGGTAGTGCTCTCAGTTTGGCGGCCGGCGATAAAGAAACCATTTGCCATGGTGGCGCGAAGCTAAGTAAAACCTTCTATTCTCTCCTTAATTAGGTTTAATATAGCGATAGCTCGAACCAATATTGTTTGACGGTGCACCAATAAAGAAACGGCTAGTCACAGTTTCGCGACGACAAGTGAAACTTACTATTTCTTCTTGGATATGTCACACTCATAAATAGAAAAGACACGAACCGTGTTTTAAGAATGAATAGGAAAATTAGTTTATTTTCAACGACCGATAAAAACGAAGTGTTGTTTTATAAATATGAGAGCACTGTTTATTATGGGAAAACTAGCCAGAATCGTGTTAATTTCTGACCAGAAATAAGTAGAAATGACCTTTAATTGAATGAAAATCAGAAAATTTGCCTGTTTAAGGCGAAAATTATTAAAAATATAGTCATTAAAAAGGCGACAATATAGACGAAAAAGGCGATAAAGTGGGACAATGCTACTCTATACACTCCAACTGCACTGGGTTAAATATGATGTAGTGGTTTGTAGTCTACGTTAATAGTAGTTTCTGTCTTTTGTCGTCACGCTGTTGGATAAAGACTTAAAACATAGGAAGTTGAAAACTCGACTCAGCTATTGATTCTAAACCGATTTAATGGTTCGTACTCCAGTGTACACCTCCCAAGCCTTGGTGTGGCCTTGAATAAATTTTCATGTATTGTGATACTGATTTTAAATATATTTTTAAAGATTCTTATAAATTTAAATTGCTTTTGAAAGATCCTGCAAAATTTCAACGATGCATACTGGGTTATAACCTATTCACCTCTGTGCGTATCCCTGCTACAAACTTAAATAAAATATGGCGGTATTCGATACTCATACGTACTGCTTCTACGATATTCTTGGCATGGATGTGATGGTAGCTCCAGAAGAAATTTTATTTCTTAAGCTATTTAGGATTGTGCCTTTAGGGCTTGTGCAACTATTTCATTTATTGGTCGTGTGTTACTTAGGGCTAGTGTGCCGCATTTCCATGAAACATGTACAAGTTCAACATGGTAGAAATCCCAAACGACAAAAGTCCTATGAATCAGCTACCTGCACAAGTTTTAAACAGCAATAAGTTTTCGGACCTGTGCCTATTTTTTCAGAACTTACTAACATTATCGAAAGAACTCGTATAAAGTGCCGCTGATATGGTAGTAAGCTGTTCTGATTTATAATTCCTAATAGTACATTTTACCGAAAACTTAACTTTTTATTTAATCAAATGAAGTTCAATTATTTATCACCTTTCTCGTTAATTCTTCCCATTATTTTCGTTCTTGTAACTAATTATTTGCAATATATACGCATAACGATAATTTGTAATGTATGAAAATGTAGTAGGCTGTTCGCCGTGTTTAGAACTTAGAAGTAAAACATTAGCTAAAAAAATATTTAGTTATCCAAAACACATACCTCTGCTACTCCATGCTTTCCCATTTCAACATCAAACACAGTTCTAGAGGCTCTAAATGCAACTATAATCGTTTTACCAATGGCCATCATAATATCAACAATAGCTTCAGCAACCTTGAACGAAAAATAATTTCCTGTTATTAGTTCAGCTTCCTCAATGAACATAAATTAATTCCAACATTATTGAAAACAAACTTTCGCTAAATATCCATACCTTACTTTCCGTTTCCCAGTGCAGAAACAATACATAATTCCACAAATATATCCAACACACAGACTGACAGATGTAACTTTGTCGTGGGAGACCAGGGTTCGATTCCCAGTGGGAGCTCATGTGGTTTACATTCCACGTTAATTAGTAGGTCCACGTCTCATATACCTTCGCTGCTGAACGGGGCGTTAAACTCGATATCAAGTCAACTCAACACACACACACACACACACACACGTTTCATGGGTCACTTCTTTTGCCTTGGTGTCCATCAAGATTTTTTTGTCAGTCATTAATCACATCTTACAATATGTCCAGTACTGCACCTCAGTGTATTTGTTTTCCTGATAATATGTCACTCCTGTCATTATTCTGAGTGATGTAATACTTTTTCTATCTTTGTGAGAGATTCCTAACGTATATCTGCACATGCTTCGTAATGCACATGCTAGTCTGTAGATAGTGAATGATTTTTTAGTGTCCGCATTTCCCATCCATATGTCAAAACAGGCTGAATACGTTCCTTGAAAATCCCACTCTTTTAGCTTTTGGCTTTTAAATTTGAAGCTGTACCTTCGAGTCGAATGCACTCCAGCCTAACATAATATGTCGGATAATTTCTTCTTTAATGTTGCTATCAGTAGATGGATTTTATTCTAGATGGATTTAGGTATTCATTTCTTCTAATGCCTCGTTTTCATATTCAATGCTTGACTTCCTTGTGAAGGTGTTGAACTTTACTTTAACCTTTTCCATATTAATTTTCAACCCGATATCCTTGCTCTCGGTATTAAGTTGTTCTGTCATATCGTACAGATAACATTTACAAAAGAAACGATGTTATCGGCGAAAGTTAGATGAGACAGGTTTTCTCCATTTATATTTTCCTTTTCTTTCAATAGAATGATCGAAGGACATATTTACTGAATTATCTTAAAAAGTTTGGGAGAAATAGTAATACCCTGTCTTACGCATTTACTTTTTCTTACGATCTTTGTATATACATATAAATATGTGGATATTTGCATTGGCTTGTATGCAGATGTTATGTTGTAAGCATCTTTGACTCCACTTGATTTAAGCGCGTTAATAACTGCCAATGTCAAACAGAATCGAATGCTTTCTCATAGTTTATGACCGTAGTACATATATATAGTACAGTCAACGAACACCGAATTTTGATTTGATTCGGAACTAGTTGCAACATAAATGATTTTGGTGCTAAATGGTGCACTTTGATGTCAAGAATAAAATGTCTAAAACATGCTTCTCACATGTCTGGGCAAAACCCACCATCTTGTCGCAAGCCGTCATTTTCGGTAGAAACTTTCTGTTGCAACGGGTATTTCAAATATTATTTTACTTTCAGCTTCTAATCAACTTATGTTGTACCTCATTTGAAAGCTTATGAACCATACATTTACAATATATATAACACATGAACCAAGGTTTTCAATTGTAGAAGAAAAATATTACGATAGTGAACATTTTTAAATACAGAAAACATTTTTTTCAATATTTAGCTCTGGTAACATGATCATAACAGCTTCAAATCAATTGAAAGTAATTTGTCATGCACTTCTTTGAAACAGAAAAACGTAGAAAAAAAAAGCTGATCTACGGTAAATATATCTCAAGAGTTCTGTTAATTTCATTTTGTTTTTCGGGTTTTATGTGTGATTTGAATCTTGACAGCACCGAGTTTCGCTCATAATTTTTATACTATTACAACATAAATGGTTTAAACACCAAACTGTAAGTACAGAATGTTATTATATCGGGTAACCGATCAAAAGTCTCTTGCGAAATTTTTGGTAAAAATACGCCATCTTGAATTCTTATCAGGGATCATCAGACGCACGGAAAATTTTAAAAATTTCGTTTCATGCTTCTAATCATCATACTCTAGATTTTACTCATTTAAAAGCATACGAACCATAAAATAAGTATGTATGTAACACGCGTATCCAATTCGACAAGTAGACAAAGAAACAAAAAGGAAACTAAAAAAGTCTGAATCAAATTTTTGACTAATCAGCTCTGATAACTTCAATTTTCTCTCCAGTTCTTTAGAGAGACTGGTCCAGAGTCTGCAAGAGACTGAAACAGAAAAACTAGCAATTTTGGATATCTATTATTCGGTAAGTGCATCTGTGTCACTATCAGAATACAAAACATATAAGATCCAGCTGAAGTAAATTACAATTCTAAATCTTTAATGAAGCTTCCGTCTTTTCAGCTATCACACAGACTTTTCCTCTGCCCTTATTTGATAAGTTGCTCAACCCCATCTTATAGCTTATGCACTGAATTAGGATGTTATACTTATCGTTGATAATTTTGAAAACCATTTTAATTTGCGTAATTATTTAGTTTCCAATAAAGTAGAAATCTGCAATAGGAATAGGAAAGACAAAATATCAAACATATAGCGTTTTGAAGTTTGCTACAGCTAAAGTATAAATGCTTATTTCAAGTTGTGAAAGTAGTGGAACACTATTTAGATGGAGCGGATATGTTGTAACAGTATTCTTTCCCGTTAATTGATGAAATTTCTTCCAGTAGCGGGTAGGATGTGCTTCGTCTCTCAACTTATTGCAAGCACTAATCCAATGTCTCCGTTTATATGCAATAAGATCGTTTTTTACTGCTCGTTGCCATTGTCTATAGCAATGAAGATGTGCCTCGTTTCCAGTACGATAGTGTTCTCGAATGTGCTGCCGTGCACGTTTTACAATGGCCAGATAGTGAGGCGGTAACTTTGGTTTAGAGGGACAGATTTTGTCCGTAGGAATAGATGCTTCAGCATTAGAGACTAAGGTATCTGTGAGTCGTGAGATAGTGTTATACAATTCAGATTCAGTAGTTGGTGCTGTAAGATCAGTAATATCTTTTTCAATGGTTGTCCTATACGTATTCGAATCTGCTTTATCGTAACGTTTGGCGGTACGGAACACCGGAGTGTTGTTGCAGTAACGGCCATTATTGATCGTTAGTTTTACTGGGCAGTGGTCGCTGCCTATTGTGTCAAGTACCTGGATATTACAATCGCCGACCAGATTAAGTGACGTAATTACAACATTTGGCGTTGTTTGACTGCTTGGTCTGGTATGACTAGGTAAGTCATAGATATGTAAATGTAGTTGTTGCGTTACGTAGTCGATAAATTGCTGCTTTTCTCGGTCGTTGCGACTGTGAATATTGATATCAGCCATAATGATATTCCGAAAATTCTGGGCAATGTAATTGAAAAAATCAAATGGTATTTGGTGTCTCGGCCGGATATAGATTGTAGCAACGTTGATAACAATGGGTGGATAGTAAACGGACAACAGAAGATGTTCTGGATGTTTGCCAAAAGCCTGTGGATGATATTGTCGGAATGGTAATTTTGGTGAAAAACCTACTGCAACTCCACCTTGAGCTCTGGCGGCTGGTCTCATGTAATCATGTCGGTGAAGGTGATAACCCTTGATGCGAGCTGTGACATTAGGTTTGAGTGCAGTTTCATTGAGACCAAAAATATCAATTTGTTCTTCCAGTAAGAGATGTTCTAAGAGAAGTTTGTGTTGCTGGAAAGATCGAATATTAATAAATAACAAATTCATAATTAGGATCAGAAGGGACATGGCTTTAAACAACGGTTTTAAGAGGCGCGATTTCAAAGTGAGCATACTGTCTTGAATATGTTCCATGCATATTGATGTTAAAGAAAGATTTTGCAGTGGCAGTTATGGTGCGAAGTATGTGATCGCGTTGAAATGGCAGCACGTTCTGAAGCACTATAGTGAAGTAACGGAGAAAATCTTCGATACTGAGTGGATGCAGAATAGATTGAGCTGGAGGTGTAGTTTTATCAGAACTTCGAATGGGTGCAGTAAACTCCGGACGAGTGGGTTCTGCCGGCGGCTTTGCCTTGCAGCGGTAGCTGTAAGTGTGGTGCATTTCACCACATGTGGAACATTTTGAAGGTTGTTGTTGATTTTGCCACAACCTGGTTTCATGTTGGTTCCCACAATATCCGCATCGCGGTTGATTTGGACAGCTGTTTGTGAAACGAGAGTTGTAGGTCTGACATCTCTCGCACCGAAGATGCACTGACCGAGGAGTTTTAGAAGGCTCTACCCTATGAATTTTCTTATAAATTGGTGCACTGTGTGCCAGAAGATGATCGATAGTCTGCTGGTTTTGGGACAAAACACGAATCATATATGTTGGCCCATTATTCTTTTTAATGCGTATGCATTTGTCAATGTTAATGCCCTCTTGAATAAGCTCTTCGCACACTTCGTCGTCCGTAAATTCTGGAAGAACACCACGAATGACAACAGACAACATCGGCAATTTCTTGGGTGGTGGTGGTTGTTTAGGCCTAGAATCAGACTTTTTTGCTAATTTTGCGTTTTTCCCGAAGATTTCATAAGATGCCTTGTTACGTAAATAGGTTCCTAAATTTGGATCGTTTGATTTTATAATGTATCCATTTCTAGTGTGGACTATTTGTTCTACATTCGGACGTGGAACGTATTTAATGATCTGGAGAAAGATCATCTTTGGATGTGTGTACTTCGGGTCAGAGTCAGTTAATAGAAAATTGTAAACGTAATCTGGAGTCATGTTGGAGGTTCGGATAATGATTCTGAAGGTGGCGACCCAGTGTCCATTGGTTGGACGTTTGAAGATTGTGATCCACCGCGAAATCTCTTTGCAGACTGGACTGATTCAGTTGATGGATCTCTCTCTTTAGATGTGCTCGCTACTGATTGACTTCCCCAGGAAAAGTGTCGAGTGCGACTGGTAGTTCCAGTGGATGTAGTTTGAACGCGCGAAGTGTTTGAATTGGTAGAAAGAAAAGCTGGTAATCCTGTATGTCGACGGTAAATCGATTGTCCGTTAGTATTGCCAGAGTCCGCCATCGCAATGAAGTATCCTAGGGCCGAAGCCCAAATGAATGTGAAAATGAAAGAAAACAATGGGCCGCGGTGGCTCAGTGGTCGAGCGTTCAACTCTGGTGCTTGGGGTCTCGGGTTCGATTCCAGCCCCCGCCAAGTGAACTTTGTGGTGGACAAACACCGTGTGCGTGGGTTTTCTTTGGGTTCTCCCATTTTCTTCATTCCACCATTTCATTCCTTTCTTATCTTCACCGTCTCCTTTAGCCTAACCGGCATAACCGTGGAACGTAAAACTCAAAGATTTCGTTTCTTTTTTTCACATCAGTACAGAATATGTTTTCCTAATCTCAATTGAAGAATAGTTTCCTCGAGTGCAGCCTTAGGCTCTACTCACCTATATCACTGAGCTAAATAATTGTTTCGTAATGTGCTTATTTGAATGTATAAATTGATGAACGATGGTCAATAAATTTACTAAGACAACTGCTTCATCACCAAACAACAAAGTCACCAACCTCATGCTACAAAGTCACTAAACATCGAATCTAATCGCTTTCTAGACACGTATATAGAATACAACATCATTATATTTTCATCTTGGAACAGTTTGAGTAGCTAACCTGAAACTTTATCAAGAATAAACTTATAATAACTAGATATTCAAATATAGGAAGAATTAAGCGCCGAAATATCTCTAATATTCCTTTTTTACAATAAGAAAACAAACAAACAAAAAAACTATTTACGTCTACATATTATGTTATTTCTAGTGTAAGAGCAAAATGGAAAATCCGCATATTCTGCTCTGGTAATTTATAGATTATGTTTCTCTCTAAAGAAAATGATAAGTCATTTTAAACAATTATTCAGTATTAAGATGTTTAAATGTATGATTACACTTACCTTGAATCCTGTACTGTATAGAATTCGAAGAACTTCTGTTGTTCTTTTGGGACGTTCGTGGAGAAATCCATTATTCATTATGGCGTGGTTGATCTAATAAGAAAGACGACAACCAGTTAATTGCAGAAATTCTCAGTTATTTTAGAGGTATTCAGTACAATTAAATATGTTAGAGCATAAAATATTAAATTAAAAATTAAAATTAGTTAACAATGATATTAAAGCTGTATCAATTAGGGATGGAATTAAGCGTTTAAACATTCTTGGTCTCGTCTAAGTCCACAAATAGCAGTCTCGATCTCGTCTTAAGTGGAAAATCATCGTCTAAGGTGTAACCAAGGGGCTAAATTGGAACCCCGCACGACTTCTTGCCTCCTCATTCGAATTCATGAGTTAAGAGTTTGTTTAAACATATTTACTACAGCAAATTAAGAATGTTTGTTAACAAGTTTAAGTATCCGTTCTTAGCAAGGAGCAAGGAGGTTTAAGTAATATTACACAGGAAATTTGAATTTTGGAAAAATTGCCCTCTTTTCACATTTAGAGTAGAATTTTCACATTAGAGCTACACATGTTCATCTATTTTTGATTATAACTTCATGCATCTAATTTCATACCTCTAACTCAAGCGAATCTTCATATTAAATATATTTGAATAAAGAACCGAAAATTATATTAGTAGCATTTGTCTACTTGAGGAGCCGATTTTTTTAAACAAGCCGACACGGCTTCAACTAGTTTAATCAAAAGTCTATATTATACTTCCAATTTAAATGAATACTTGTATTGAGTTCTTCCGCATAAAAATAATCGAGAACAACAGATATTAGTGTCGAATTCAGTTTCTAAAATCACTGAGGTAAAAAGTGACACTCACAATGCCTTTAAGTCCCATGTGCCCATCTGCATGGGGGTTGAGAAAGAGTGAAAATCTTCAAACTGACCGAGAATAATTCCGAATAGATAGTAATTTGTGACAGGTGCGATTAAATTTATGGTTAACTTTAGCAAAGAATGTGTCAGCTGGCCCCGACACTGACAGGAACAATTTTTCAGTTTCAAATATTGTGTATCGTAATGATCCCCATCCCCACATCACAAGAAAAGCACATGTCAACACAACACTTGCTATTGATTGTAAACAGCGTAGCAGAAGAGAAGCCGACACGAAAGACACAGAGGAACGCCGAAAGATAGGCCTCACGGAAGGAACCGAAGAGGACAGATAAAAGCCCGACCACCGAGGGACCCAACATCAGTCGACCAACTGATCGTAGCATATCCTAAACCCTGGAGGCTGCTATGAAGCTAAGGGTTCATCCTAACCACAGTTAATCCCTGGAGGCTGCTATGAAGCTAAGGGGATCACCTTAAATACCACATCTCGTGAGGGCTGCTATGAGCAGAGGTTACCTAAACCAAATCCTTGAAAATCCCGGAGACTGCTATGAAGCTAAGGGGTTACCCGAACAGAAAGCTGTAACATGTATCCCTAGGTCATTAAAGAGACGCTTTATTGTTAGAACCTTTGTTTGTAAACACAAAAGACTCAATTTTATAATAAAATTGGTGAAGGGAAAAATCACGGTCCATTATTGACTCCACCAAAGTCATTACAGTGTAAACATTATGCATCCGTGTGCAGCTAGGCACTTCTGCTAGTGTAGGCTATATTAAAGTACTTAGCAATTATATTAGAAATATTCTACTGTTGGAAAATAGCTATAAGTATCTACAGAAGAGCTAAATGTTACGAATTATAATATTTATAGTGTTTGAACCCTCATGTGAATCTACCTCAGTACTCTACACCCGCAGCAGTATAAGAAAGAGTAAATAATAATAATAATAATAATAATAATAATAATAATAATAGTAATAATAATAATAATAATAATAATAATAATAATAATAATAATAATAATAATAATAATAATAATATCAAATGTTGCAAATTTACCACATCATTTACTCAAAACTGATTGATTCTACGAAAAAATGCACAAGTACTTTTTACGCACAAGAACTTTTCGAAAACAATTTTTCTCAAAAAATGTTAATTTTCTTAAGTAAGTAGAAAATAACGGCTGATAGCAAGACTGCAGACAAGTTTTAAAAAATCTACATTGAAATAATAAGATTTCAATAAGATTAAAATAATAAGACTTCATGCATACCAAGAAACATTTTATTTCATGCGAAAATATCTTTTGTGTGAAACAAAACTGTCATCGTTTGTCAGTAGTTGAAGTAGATAATTCTACGTTAAGGACTGTAAACCATTCAATGCATTTATATTTTATTGTTCAATGTTCTTCACTGGTGTGCATTGTGAAAGCCTTTAATTGGAGGTCAAACATAGTTTTACACAAGTCAATAAAACTTCAAACTAATAAATAATGCCTTTTTGTATAGATAACTGTTGAAATTTTTCCAAATATATTAATTATGTGGAATTAATCATAGAATTTAAATCATGAGGGACATATTAAAGTGTATAGTCTAATGAAAAATGGAGGTGACGTATTTGAACTCAAAAATCGTACGTGAACATGAAGAGATTAGCTGAAAACCGTGGTACATGAAAGCTTCTCGGCTGCGGCAAGTGACCTGAAACTAATGACAGAATATCTACCTATGAAAATGTTATTTTTGGATCTAGAAGGATAGTTTTCATAGAAACAAAAACTCCTGAGTGAGATTTATTACACATAAAGTCAACATATGTGATAATGATTATAATCTGTTCCATTGTGATATCTACATACTTGACTCTTTGCCTATTAATCCGTGAGCCGAAGTTCTATTTCTCTCTCTGAAAGTTTTCTCAATTAAAACTATACATATCCTTTTCTTACGAATAACTCGGCGATATTAGTTACCTCACACCAAAACCATATTAACAAAGTGCAGTGTGAAATAATTTGGGACTAGTATATTACAAAATAAGTGCTTCAAAGGAGCTTTGTTACATAAAAATAACAAAATAATTGGCAAGTGTGGAAATCTTCAAGAAACTGAACAACAGGAGATGGGACTTAATGGTTTCTCATCTCGTCTAATGAAAAATTGTGTTTCGTCTCGAAAATATATCTCTATCTCCTCGTCTTGAATTTCCAGGCGAGACAAAAATGATAGGAATTAGAATACCTAATAAAAATTTAAAATGTTAGAAAAATGCAACATTTTGATTTACATACAGCAAATCTCATAAGTTATGACGGAAGGAATGGACAATCGTACAAGATGGATGTTGAACCTACTTTCATAAGACAATATTTTCCTGTCTTTTTGACCTGCCAACTTTGAGGTCAATAATTTATTTTATGTTATACAGTAAAAGGAAGTTAGCCCATATCTGTGTCTTCTATTTGTAATTTAATTATTTTACTCTATTATCTATCAAACATATTGAAAATAAATGTGTCAGAATGTAAGCAATATATTTATCTTTTATAATTTTAGAGTTACACTTTAGCCCATAGTCCGAATATTTATAATAGAGTGTTTAAGCTTTCTGAAAAGAAAGTTCAAACCAATTCTAAGGGAACAATCCGTGTCAATTTTGGATATTGTGACGTAAGAGCATTCCTCGGACTAGAAGCAGGCAAAGACAAAGTTGAAATCCGGTTAAATAAAGACGATGAAATTTACATATACATCATACTGAACCAAGGAGCCTAACCTCTCTTGTGTCTGTTAATGTGCTAGCTAGGACCAAGTGTTGAATACGCATTTGTGAGCACAGCACACATACAACACTTAGAGGGTTGACGGAAGTACTCACTTTCGAAGGGCAAACTTGCTTTTTGAATCTCAATCGTCATCTTTTCTTTCATTTTCACATTCATTTGGGCTTCGGCCCTAGGATACTTCATTGCGATGGCGGACTCTGGCAATACTAACGGACAATCGGTTCACAGTCGACATACAGGATTACCAGCTTTTCTTTTTACCAATTCAAACACTTCGCGCGTTCAAACTACATCCACTGGAACTACCAGTCGCACTCGACACTTTTCCTGGGGAAGTCAATCAGTAGCGAGCACATCTAAAGAGAGAGATCCATCAACTGAATCAGTCCAGTCTGCAAAGAGATTTCGCGGTGGATCACAATCTTCAAACGTCCAACCAATGGACACTGGGTCGCCACCTTCAGAATCATTATCCTAACCTCTCAACATGACTCCAGATTACGTTTACAATTTTCTATTAACTGACTCTGACCCGAAGTACACACATCCAAAGATGATCTTTCTCCAGATCATTAAATACGTTCCACGTCCGAATGTAGAGCAAATAGTCCACACTAGAAATGGATACATTATAAAATCAAACGATCCAAATTTTGGAACCTATTTACGTAACAAGGCATCTTATGAAATCTTCGGGAAAAACACAAAATTAGCAAAAAAGTCTGATTCTAGGCCTAAACAACCACCACCACCCAAGAAATTGCCGATGTTGTCTGTTGTCATTCGTGGTGTTCTTCCAGAATTTACGGACGACGAAGTGCGCGAAGAGCTTATTCAAGAGGGCATTAACATTGGCAAATGCATACGCATTAAAAAGAATAATGGGCCAACATATATAATTCGTGTTTTGTCCCAAAACCAGCAGGCTATCGATCATCTTCTGGCACACGGTGCACCAATTTATAAGAAAATTCATAGGGTAGAGCCTTCTAAAACTCCTCGGTCAGTGCATCTTCGGTGCGAGAGATGTCAGACCTACAACTCTCATTTCACAAACAGCTGTCCAAATCAACCGCGATGCGGATATTGTGGGAACCAACATGAAACCAGGTTGTGGCAAAATCAACAACAACCTTCAAAATGTTCCACATGTGGTGAAATGCACCACACTTACAGCTACCGCTGCAAGGCAAAGCCGCCGGCAGAACCCACTCGTCCGGAGTTTACTGCACCCATTCGAAGTTCTGATAAAACTACACCTCCAGCTCAATCTATTCTGCATCCACTCAGTATCGAAGATTTTCTCCGTTACTTCACTATAGTGCTTCAGAACGTGCTGCCATTTCAACGCGATCATATACTTCGCACCATAACTGCCACTGCAAAATCTTTCTTTAACATCAATATGCATGGAACATATTCAAGACAGTATGCTCACTTTGAAATCGCGCCTCTTAAAACCGTTGTTTAAAGCCATGTCCCTTCTGATCCTAATTATGAATTTGTTATTTATTAATATTCGATCTTTCCAGCAACACAAACTTCTCTTAGAACATCTCTTACTGGAAGAACAAATTGATATTTTTGGTCTCAATGAAACTGCACTCAAACCTAATGTCACAGCTCGCATCAAGGGTTATCACCTTCACCGACATGATTACATGAGACCAGCCGCCAGAGCTCAAGGTGGAGTTGCAGTAGGTTTTTCACCAAAATTACCATTCCGACAATATCATCCACAGGCTTTTGGCAAACATCCAGAACATCTTCTGTTGTCCGTTTACTATCCATCCATTGTTATCAACGTTGCTACAATCTATATCCGGCCGAGACACCAAATACCATTTGATTTTTTCAATTACATTGCCCAGAATTTTCGGAATATCATCATTATGGCTGATATCAATATTCACAGTCGCAACGACCGAGAAAAACAGCAATTTATTGACTACGTAACGCAACAACTACATTTACATATCTATGACTTACCTAGTCATACCAGACCAAGCAGTCAAACAACGCCAGATGTTGTAATTAGGTCACTTAATCTGGTCGGCGATTGTAATATCCAGGTACTTGACACAATAGGCAGCGACCACTGCCCAGTAAAACTAACGATCAATAATGGCCGTTACTGCAACAACACTCCGGTGTTCCGTACCGCCAAACGTTACGATAAAGCAGATTCGAATACGTATAGGACAACCATTGAAAAAGATATTACTGATCTTACAGCACCAACTACTGAATCTGAATTGTATAACACTATCTCACGACTCACAGATACTTTAGCCTCTAATGCTGAAGCATCTATTCCTACGGACAAAATCTGTCCCTCTAAACCAAAGTTACCGCCTCAGTATCTGGCCATTGTAAAACGTGCACGGCAGCACATTCGAGAACACTATCGTACTGGAAACGAGGCACATCTTCATTGCTATAGACAATGGCAACGAGCAGTAAAAAAACATCTTATTGCATATAAACGGACACATTGGATTAGTGCTTGCAATAAGTTGAGAGACGAAGCACATCCTACCCGCTACTGGAAGAAATTTCATCAATTAACGGGAAAGAATACTCTTACAACATATCCGCTCCATCTAAATAGTGTTCCATTACTTTCAGACACAGACAAAGCAAATGCTTTTGCAGATCAACTACAAGCAGTATTCACTCCAACTGAGTCTCCATGCCAGAGCGAACGTGTTGATATTTCCAGTGTACCTTCTCTACAACCCTCTGCAACTTATCAAATCGACTTCAATCATCCACTTACCAGACCAGTTCCTGCTCCCGAATTACACTGCGCTCTCCGAGGAAAACGAAACACAGCTCCAGGAATAGATGGCATCTCTTAGGATGCTGAAAGAATCCCCGACTCTATTTATTTCTTTATTAATTTCTATTTATAATTTCATTCTCAGTACTGGATATTATCCGTTACATTGGAAAGTCTCAAAAGTATGCATGTTTCATAAACCGCACAAGCCCATTCATGATGTTAGTTCTTAGAGGCCCATTCAGTTAACTTCTGTCTTCAGGAAGCTATTTGAGAAGATTCTCGTCAACAGACTACATATTCATCTTAAAGAACACGATCTGTTACCGACACATCAAGCAGGTTTTAGGCCTGCCTTTTCTATTACCGACCAACTGCTACGTCTCACGACTGTTCTCACCAATCAATACAATAAAGCCTTTCCATCATATTTAGTCCTTATGGACTTAGAAAAAACTTTTGATAAAGTATGGCACTATGGCTTGCTGCGGAAACTACAGTCACTCCGATTACCCACTTGCTACATTCGTCTCATTTACTCTTTTTTAAGTAATCGAATAACATATGTTTCAATAGGAAATGTCCTATCTAGACCTACTTTTCCGCACACAGGCGTACCTCAGGGATCTGCACTTAGTCCATTATTATGTAACTTATATGCCTCAGATATGCCTCGACCACCGCCTAATGTCTACATTTTCCAATATGCTGACGACACAGCATTTTTATCACTTGGGAAAACTATATATCAGATCAGTAGAAGCCTACAGCCATTTTTAATTGGCAAGCATTGATAGCATTACTATTAAAATATTTAGCTTGCTTTCATGGTTGAACCAAGTGTTCCTGATCATAATTTCGTAATTTTTAAAGTATTTTTGTACTTTGGTTACACAATACAGGGTGTTTATTTCAAAGCAACATTGCCATGAAATAGGATATGTACATAAAATAAGTTTGTCTTCCTGGTATACCTCCTCTCCTACTCCTCCTCCTTGTGGTGCTGACGCCACTGTCGTGGGCCGTGCAAATAGTTCTGCTCTTTTGTTCTTTAATTTGCTCCCCTTTCTATTCTGTTTGGCTCAGGGTACTTCACGCTCAAGATTATTTCATTCCATCTTGTCCTCCACTAACGTCTCAATGTTGCATTTTTCTTTATTATTGGGTGCTATACCAACGTAGAGCTTTAACGGTTGGTCCGATTACGAAAATTTCACCATTTTAGACTGACAACTTACACTTGGCAATCAAAATGCTCTCTTATCATTTTTTCATATCTTCAATAGTTACCGAGTTGGCCTATGGCAAAGGACTTTTGACTCGCTGGTATATATATTCTATAAGAATCGTGGTGATTCAACATGAAAGTACCAGGCCTATATCGCAGCTAATAGTGCACGTAGAGCCTTGAAACAAAAAATTGCATTACCAAATCGTATGTGTAGAATTCAATAAAAATAGTAGCGCGACCAGTGGCGTGGATACCTCGAACGTGAGGTAACTTCAAAATTCGAAATGGACTGTTGGAACCGTTTGAAAGGACATTAAATATCATGCAAGTTTTAGAGGACAAATTTTGTCACATCCTTTTTCTTTAGTCGCTGGAGGCGTTGTTGCGTACTTGTTTCTGACTACCAGTAGCAGGCCTTTATCTCAGCTAATAATGCACATAGAGCCGTCAAACAAGCAATTGAACTACCAAATCGTATGTGTAGACGTAAATAAAAATACTAGCGACACCAGAGGTGTATCGTGAATATCAAACGGGAGTCATCTAAAAAATTTGACATGGAACCAGGTGTTGGTTGTATCTACATTAAAACAAGCACACAATGGGAGAAATGTCGAGAGGAAACACGTTGTCATATTTCTTCATCTGTGACACCAACAGGTTCGCATTACTAGGTGAAAGGCAGATAATACGAGGGTTTCTGCATGCGGAACCAAAGGGAAAAGTAAATACTGGTCTGAAACGAACGGGACGTACAATTGTACATACGCGGAATCACACCGTGTAAGTGGCGACAACAGTGGCGTCAGCAAGAGACCAGGACGGGGGGATCTTATATACTGTAACAGTAAGCAGAGGAACATTTGCTGCTGTTGAATGAAGCTCTGAATAGGGAACCAATTACATACGCAATATTTGAAGAGAGTGGTTTCCGTATGGCTGCGACAGAAGCGCAGTAGATGGGGAGAACTATAATGAGGGCCAATGTACGATGCTATAACAAACCGGAAGAAGAAACTATTGGTTGCAACGAAGAAAGACGAACCGAATGTGCTGTTACCAAAGCATGGAACAAAACATGCGGACAGAAATATGAGGCGTTGCAATCAAGCCATTGGAGAAAGATGAGTAAAGAGCTAAGGAATTAGCTTACCTTCTGCAGAGTGTACTCGACACCCCCTGGCTTTCACAAATATTCAAAGTGATGTTATTGAACAGCAATACAACGATTTATTCGCTGTACGTAATTGTGAGCAAGAGCTTCCAACTCGGCCACGTTGATGGTTCGGAATACGGTTGTAATGCGGTCTTGTATGTTGCGAATTGTAGTTGGTCGGTTGACATACACAATATCCTTAATTCGACCCCAGAAGAAATAGTCCATAGAAGTGAGGTCGGGCGACCGCGGAGGAAACGTGGATTGAAACGTCTTCCGATCCAGCGTTGCGGAAATAGAACATTTAGCTCTTTCCTACACATGGCAGCATTATGGGCTGGACAGCCATCTAATTGAAACCACAGCGTTTGACGTATATCAAGCGGAACGTTTTCCAATAGCGGCTGTAGATGGTGTCGCATGAAATCACGAAACATTGCACCTGTTAAATGACCAGCAAAATACCATGGCCCAATGACCTGAGTTCCTACAATGCCACCGCACACATTAATGCACCATCGGTGTTGCCGATCAACTTCTCTCATCGAGTGAGGCTTCTCCGCTGCCCAGTAATGTGCATTGTGGATATTCACGTTGCCATCACTGCAGAATGTCGCTTCATCAGTCCATAAAATGTAAATGAAATTCGGATGTTCTCTCACGCGATTGAGCACCCAGTTACAGAACAGAAGCCGTAAATTACAGTCCGCATCACTTAGTTCTTGATGCAGAGAGAGGTGCTACGGGTGAAAATGTGATTTCCGCAGAATACGCAGGACACCACCTTGACTGATACCACGATCTTGTGCGATCTGCCGCAAAGATACATGAGGATTTACTGCAATAGCGGCAAGTACATCTTCATTTTGTACGACTCTTCTCTGGACACCATAACGTCCACGCATGTTGCCTGTCTGCCGCAATCGTGCTGCTAATCTCCGCAGCAGTTTTGTGGGAAATAGCTTGTCGCTGTGGATAGCGTTCAGCGTATAATCGAGCTGCAGCGCTATAATTTTCCCGGCATTCCCCTAAAATCATGAGCATTTGGAATGCCTTCAACTTCGTATACCGCATGAATGTTATTTACTACCGACACTTCTACTACAATCACTCAAACATCAACACAATCAAAGAGGTTTTATTGCATGTGAAAGTTTCGTATTCGTCCCGCCACGAGTTTGTAATGCACAGAGATAGTAGAGCTCAATGCACGACACCTTGTCCAGTACACAGACCACTCTAACCCTCTGCAGAGTTTTATCACTCTCGGACTCTACAAGCTTGTGTTACCTGTTTTGGCTACAACATCGCTTCTTCTGGCCTCTGTCTGACATAGCAGCAATCGCCGCATGGACTATGTCTTGAGCAAGGTCATGTACGTGTTAGCTAATGGATCTACAAGAGTACCACCACACAATCACTGGCATCGATAAATAAGCGTGCTGTTCGAAACAACGACAAACAAGCCCACAACGCATGCTCCCGGATTTGGGAGATATTTCATATTGTACGTACGCACACAAGATACATCGCGCGTCCACGTCATTGTGGGGCTGGGCTACCCTTGACTTAGGCCCCGAGTTAATCCTGCAAAGGCGTCGACGGCTGTTTGCCAGGGCATGGTTTGCACCTACCCTCCCGGCATTCGCCTGGTGTGACTGGGGACACCCTCGCACCATCTGAGTTTCACCTAGTAATGAGACCGTATTGCTGCAATCGAGGAACAAATATAACAACGTGTTTCCTCTCGACGTTTCTCCAATTGTGCGCTTGTTTCAATGGAGGCACAACCAACCCCTGGTTCCATGTCAAATTTTGCAGATGACCCCCTTTGGAGATATTCACGATACGCCTCTGGTGCCGCTAGTATTTTTATTTACGTCTACACATACAATTTGGTAATCCAATAGTTTGTTTGAAGGCTCTATGTGCATTATTAGCTGAGATAAAGGCCTGCTACAGGTAGTCACGTACAAGTCTACAACAACGCCTTCAGCGGCTAAATGGGAAAGGATATGACAAAGTTTGTCCTCTAAAACTTGCATGATATTTAATGTCCTTTCGAACGATTCCCATGGTTATACCACTTTCCATTTTAAATTTTGAAGTTCATTCCCTTTGGAGGTATTCATGAGACGCCACTGGTCGCGCTACTATTTTTATTGCATTCTACACATACGATTTGGCACTGCAATTTTCTGTTTACGAATATCTCATCGAGAAAGTTCCAGCACGCAAGGTTTTCTTTTGGCGGGGTGCTGTTTCCATAATTGACAGAAAAATTGTATTTAATATGTGTTTTCCGTGTTTGGAGTGCATAATTCTGAATTTTTATCTTAATCCAAGAACTGTTACTAGGCTATATCCCAGGAACATTCTTTTCTTTAGATCAGGAAACTCCGGAAACGCATCCCCTCCCCTTGGGTTGCAAAGATTTATTGTCGTTCCACACTTCATACACTAAAACCTAGGCGTTATTGACGGAGAAAGATAGGGATGCACGCGAGACGAGACAAGACGAGAAATGGAAAAGTCTCGTCTCGTCTCGCAGCCTCAATTGTTGGTCTCGTCTCGCGTCTCGCATAAAATTTTGAGTCTCATCTCGCGTCTCGCACGAGACTTTCTCGCATGGTCTCGCAGTCTCGCATATGTTCTGGTACAAATTTTGCAATGTGTTACTCTATGGCTGTTAATAGAAGAAAGGGGTTAAAGGAAGGATGGGGGAAATTTCTTTTACTTTTTCTTAACATTCAATCTGACATGGTAGCTTTCATCATCATTGAAATATATTTGAACTTCTTAATAGATTATTGAACATGGCATTATATTATAATCTGGTTTCTACCAAGACACTCTCATTAGAATGTGAATTGTAAAAGGCGGAACGCGTTTAAAATATTTGCCAAAAATAAACTCTCTGATGAGGCTCTTATGATAAGGAGATGAAACTTAATTTATATAAACTCTTATTAAGAGCAAATGAACACGTGACCCATGACCAGTGTTGAATTCAGACATTTTCGCCCGGGGGGGAATATCAACTTCTCGGGGGGAGGGTTGCTTTTCTGTGTTTTTTGCAAGAAAGCAGCATATTTAACAATTCCATTCACATGCACATCTTACCTAATATTGAGACTAATTGCTGATAAATATTCAATGTGAGATTATAATTTAAAAAAACAATAATTTAATTTTATCTAGAACATTAAATAAAGACTGGCAAAAATATTTTAGACTAAACTTTAACTGCTATTTACAGTACCTATTTTTGTTATTATTTCCTATAATCAGAAGTTACTGATTGTGACTAATGTAGAAGTTTTTAAAAATATTTAAATTAACTCAAATATTTTTTGCCCTAAAACAAACATAGATAGGAAAACCTTAACAAAAAGTTATCATTCTTTCTCACACTTCTGATTCTAAATCAAGCATATTAGCCTTGGTTTCTGCACTGCAATAATTTAGTTTACGAAATCTTCAGTAGGATTAGTGCCGTGTCGTGGAAAATCAGCGCTTGGTGCGAGAGTATACGAGGGCACTCCCGTATATATGAGTGAGATAGACAGAACAGGCGCGAAAGGTGAGAAAATTTTAAAAAGTAAGCCCTACTTTTCCGTGATTTTGAGCACTTTTTATTATTTTTTTCCTTTCATTTTATATGGTAAAGACGGGGCAAACGGACATGCTAAGCAGTTATCTGTTGCTTGTATGAATACGAATGACCGAAGAGAACTCAAGATGTTCCTTACAAACCAGTAAGCTTTATACAAAGTAAAAGTATAATAAAGAAATCAGTTTGTCAGTTAGTCAAGGATATATTGAACAATTAGTATATAAGGGTGCAAGATGTCCATATGCTCGATGGGGTGAGGCAGAAGGACAAAAAAGTGGGGCAAACGGACAGTTGCAGCTAGAGTTTACAAACCACTAACACTCTTACAATGAATACATAGAAAGTAAGCATCACGGCCGTTTGGATCGCATTCTACATGGAACCAGAAAAAACAATGCTTAACATTTTCATGAGTTAAACTTCTAGCTCCAGCATAGGACAATGATTGCGCTGCACACACACTAAGTGTTTTGTGACGCTGTAGGAAACCACGCACTCAAACTTTACCAGCCATTTTTACATCATTATTGAAGGTGTGTTTGTATTTGCTTGCAACAGCAAAGTTGTACGCCAACTTTCGAAATTCGTAATTCGTAAAGTTAACCCAAATGCCATTGCATCCAAGGCGAGAATGTTCTATGATTTCCAACTTTCGGATTATGTGCGATGACATAACGCATCGTCACAGTTTATTACAAGGGACATTGAAAGTTGTCGCTGCAGTTGACAGACTGTCTCCTTTAGCCTAGCCGGAATAATCATGGGATGTAAAACTTAAAGATTTCATTTCATTTTCATTTCATTTGCAGTTGACAGAGCCATCTTGTCTTCGCGTATCGCTCTAAGAGCAGCGGCCATGGACGCATCTTCCCATTTGCATCTGTCTGTTGTGTGAGATTGATGACGTACCATCTCTGAAAAAAATGGTAGTATAATAAGAAACCCGCCTCTTAAGTAATATCACACACAGAAATATTGATTTCCTACTTCATATTAACCATTTAGGTCACTGTCCATTTGCCCCGCTAATTGCGTGTCCGTCTGCCCGCATACACATTGGTTTCAAATATTTCTGACCCTACTCAATAGAGGGTACGTAACGTTCATTTACTCTAGTGGCGCGTGTGCCTATCCATGCTATTGTCTGCTGCTCTTGCCGCGAATTTTTAGCAACTTTCCTTCCTTGTCAAATACCTAATTTCTGAAGTCGAGTTTTTAGAAATCACGTTTTGGGATACTTACTTCTGTGTAATTGTTGCCGATTTCCTCACAATAGTGCTGTAAACACACGATATTCAGTGAATTCCACTCCTGCGATGTAAAGCACGAACTATAACCATACAGCACACACGTCTCAAATCACTGTTACCAGGTTAGTATATTTCCTATTACTATATTTCTTAACTCCTGTCGGTCTGCCCCCACCGTCCCTCTGCTCCGTCCTTACCATATATGTGCACATGCCCACATGTGCACATGTGTTTCATTCCTCTTTTTTTCTTTCCTTCTTTTCTTTTCTTTTTCCCTCCCGAATTTTGGGGCCCGCGGTGGCTCAGTGGTAGAGCGTTCACCTCTGGTGTTAGGGGTCTCGGGTTCAAACCCAAGTGAACTATAACCATACCATAACCACAAAGGTGGACAAACACCGTGTGCGTGGGTTTTCTCGGGGTTCTCCCGTTTCCTCCCACTTTCTTCATTCCACCATTTCATTCATCTCTCATCATCACCGTCTCCTTTAGCCTAACCGGCATAATCGTGGGACGTAAAACTCAAAAATTTAATTTCATTTTTTTCCCTCCCGAATTTTGCGCCCCTTACTTCGGCGTCCGGGGCCATCGCCCCGCTTGCCCCTCCCACATGACACGGCACTGAGCAGGATCTTCATCACCTTCAATAGCAATCTTTCACTTATATACTACTATTATATTGATAAATTCTACATAAATCTCTAACCCAGGAGGGATAACTGTTCCTTCCTGATCCCTCTAAATGACGCCCTCTGAATCTCACCCTCTGAATCTCGCCCTCTGACTTATTTTTAATTGAAGAAAGGTGTGTTTACTCTAACAATCGTAAAACACAATTACGTCTGTTACTTCCGATGCGAGAAATGGGATCTAGGCGCTCTATTTCAAATAATGCAAGAACTGTACATTTTCAAGAACTGAAGTCTGCTGACATCAGAGATCATATGAAATGATCGAAAGATCTTCCCTATCTTTCGTTTCCTATCTCAATCTGTGCTAGTGCTACCTAATAATATGTAATATAGGGCGAGAGTATAGTACTTACTAAAATACAAACCTTTCTTCAACAGTTAACAATTTCATTTTCTGCCAAACTCGGTCATAGAGTTAAAAATACAAGTTTTATTGACTATTTGGTATTCTATCTTAGATGTTACATGTTTAATATTTATATAGAATGGGTTTGCGTCATTTATATGTATATTGAGAGATCGGATTTCGTCTGCACGTGCACGGAAACAAAAGTAAATAATTGGGTGAAGTAATTTCTACATTTTGTGACTGAATTTTTTTGAATTTCTCCGGGGGGGAATGCATTTTCTTCGGAGGGAATGAATTTCCTTCGGGGGGGGAAATTCCTTCCCGGCTACCCCCTGAATTCATCCCTGCCCATGACTGTAGAGGGACAATTTCTATAATTTTTTGTCAATATATAAAAATTATACCACCTTTCTCTGTTCATCATCGCGAGGAAACTACTGAATTGTTTAAAATAAAGTTTCGTATGTTAATGAAAAAGCGTTTTGGTCATCACTTTTATTAAAATGCGTATCCTAACAGGGCAGAGTTGACATATACGCCTAAAATTAAATATAGTTTAGTAGCTTCTCATGTTGGCGAAATGAAACTCTTACATCAACTCCTTATTTTAAAAAGTGAGAACGTTCTTCAGCAGTTTCGAAAATTCTGCTTCTAAAGAGCGGTAGGGAGCAATTTCTAAAATACTTTAATTTCCCATTATGTATTTGTAAAATGACTGAAGTGTGTAAACGTTTGCAATGTTTTCAATTAGTTTTTGTATATAATTAGCTTTTGGGTCCATTTATATTTTAATCAACTCATTTTGATTGAAAAAGAAAAAAACTATCTTAAGGGGAAAAGGAAATTTAAATTTCTTGCACAGAGTAACAGCTACACTCTAAGAAATGCACTTCTGAACATAGGTATACTTGGTTGGAATCAGGGGTGCCCATCCACCCCAAAGCTGATGGCGCACTCCCCCCCAAAACTAATATTCTCTTCCCTCTTCAAAACTCAAGCCCTCTAAAAACAATTGCCCAGTGTAGCAGTAGTTTTTATAGTACTAGTAACTGTTATTTTTGTTGTTGTTTTTATTTTCTGTAGTAGTATTATAGAATGCTTGTAGTAGTAGTAGGGGTAGTAGTAATTATAAAAATGGCATTACTTTTATTAGTAGTCTTGGTAGTGTACTGTGTGTGTGAATTTGTGATTACATTTTCCAGGATCTGCGAAAACCGAACAACTGCCTAGCTGGCTTCACTCTGTACAACACATGGAGCTGAATATATAGAATACTACTGTAGCGACCTCTCACGGAAAGTCTCTATTGTACACAGTGATGCGACTTTTGAGCTGGTTTTCAGTTTACTGCAGGCCCTGGAAAATGTAATCGCACAAACAGAAAACTATACAAAATATTATCATTAATTTATTTATTATACATCATGTAGCAATTGAACAGCATTACTTATTAAGTGTCGTACATGGTATAAATAAGAAATAAATAAATGCTCCCAGCAGAAAATGGGTAAATTACCTATACAAAGCGATAAATCGACCAGCCCATCCTTTCATATAGCAACTTGCACGGTACTTCATTCATAGAGTTTCTAAGCAGGGAGTAGGGGGATTCATTCTCGAGATTTAAAAAAAAATCGCATCGTGTTCCAATGTTGTTCTGACGACAGCAAAATTACTTATTCGACATTAGAGTCAAATTCTTCCCCCATTTTTTTTTATTCCTCCCAATTTTTTCCTCGATGGCACAACTTGTGCCGTTCATCCCTCCTGTGGGCGGCCCTTCTCTCTTAAAACAAACCAACTTTTCCTTTCATACGGCTACTTGCGCGGTACTTCATTCATCGAGTATCGAAGCAGGGGGTACGGGGGTTCACCCCGGAACATTTTTGAAAATTAGCTTCTCAAAATCGTGTTTTAATGCTATTCCGACAGTAAAATTGCTAGTTCGAAAGTAGAGTAAAATCCCCCCCAAAATTTTTCTCAATGGCGCAGCTTGCGCCATACATCCCCCCTGTGGGCGGCCCTGGTTGGAATCAAGGTTTATTTATTTTACTTTTATTCAAATAAACATTGTAAGCGGAAAGGGTTACCAAATTTTGCTTACCATATTTCCCTTAATTTTTTTCCGTGGGAAGTATGGCATTTCACTTATATATATATATATATATATATATATATATATATATATATATAACACTCTACTTCTAATTATACTTATCAATGCCTTACGATCTCTTCTTTAAGTTACTTAGAAATATGTGAAATCTCTTCTATATCAAGATAACAATGTGGATTTTTATGGACATAAAATGAAATGAAATTTATAGTTTTACTTCTTAGGGTTATGTCCTTTAGGCTAAAGAAGACAGATGAGTAATGAAGGAAAGGGACAATTAAAGAAATGGGGAAATAAGAATATGGGAGGAAACGGAAGAACTTCGAGAAAGCCCAGGAATATGAACATTTAGCTTTATATATGAAATATTATAATATAAACTATTTTAATTATGTTTCGATATTAATAGTTAAAAGCGCGCTGTGTAACCCAAAGCAAAACAGGTTCATTATCCTCAAAATTGTGCCACAAGACTTGCAAGAGAAAGATTTCCAAATCACTTTTGATCATATTTGACAATCTACTTGCACATATTTTCACATTAAGGCCTATGCTCCCAGCGGCCATGTTCACTGGAAAGTGACCATTTGACCCACAAACAAGAACACGCATGTGCAGAAGTAGTGTCCCGTCCACTCCAATAACCAGCATAATCAAATATCAAAGCATGGTGGCGACGATTGAACCCATGGCAGCAAAAGTCGTCTTGCTGCCCTTAATAGCAACAGTTCTGGCAGAACGTAACTATCAAATCTAAACTAATCTACATCAATGACCTGCTCTAGAGTCAACTCACACTTTGTAATAAAAGACTTGATTCCAGTAGCAAAGTTGTTCGAACAGCTGAAACAACAACGTCGACTCCCGTACTAACTTACAATTCAAAAATTTGATCCTCTTTGTGTTCAAATTATAGGTGTAATATTGTACGAAACTATTTTGTGTTTTCGTTTGTAGCCTTTGACCCATTATTTGAAATCCGCGTATGATAATGTGTTGTTTGGATCAAGTTCTTTTTTAATATTCACAACAGATAGGCATTGTACGGTAGTGAATATTTGCATGGTGTTATCTCATTGCAATGAAATGCTCACGTACAGCAGCATTAAGTCATACTTAAAAGGAATATCAGGGTCTGTAATATGTTCTGAGTGTCTGTAATATGTTCTGAGTGTATATGTAATATGTAAGACTGTCTTATTTTTTATTTTGCATTTTGTGCCATAGCAGTAGTGATTTTCACTGATATATCAATCACTGCTCCAAGAGAACATAGCTTTTGAGCAGTGGCGTAGCACACTTTTGCGGGCCCCCCCGCAAAGTATAGAGAAGGGGCCCTAGTTGTAAAGCCGATAGAAGTAAGGTTGAAGTTCTACTTTTTTAAATCTTTATTCATCGCAAGATTTCGGGGCCCCTATACCTCGGGGCCCCCCCGCACTGCGGGGGTTGCGGGGGCAGCTGCTACGCCACTGCTTTTGAGGCTTCGGGCTTCTAGATTACTTGGTCCAGATTTTGTATACATGGGCCAAGTATTTGTTCGGAAATTTTCTGCATTTTTTCTTTGCCGGTAACGGAGCATATAACGAACTGCTGCTTTCGTGGTGCTCTACGATTTGTGGACTTCGTTCTGGCAGCAGCGTCATTCTTCCTCCTGGTAACACTGGATCATTGTCGAAATCCATTTCAATGCCGTCATCTTCTATGCTATCGTCGTTCACCATTACTCTCTGTAACTCATTCACAACAACACCTTCCTCATACAGCTGCGTTGTAATAATTTCTGCAACTAGACGTTTCTCCCGCATTGGGATTTCCCAGGAAATACGGACCACAACAGTTAACAGCTTTACTACTGCAGCTTGTTGCAATTTGTATACAGTACATATGGTGTAAGTTTACATATTATCCTCCGAAGTACAGCCACACTCTTGCTTCCTTTCATACTAACATTCATCATCGATTGTTCCCTCAGGAACACCAGTATTCGTTCGCACTCGCTCCTACGACCACAACTACCAGCACTAATTTCGTCCCGCAGTTTTACGTCACACGCCCTCTGCGAACTTAATACGTACGCACGTCTTGTGGTCCATAGCATGGCCCATACACGTTCGCTGCGTTACGAGTCACTGGTGCCTCGTGTGATATATCATTTCTGTGCGGTGCCGTTTTATGCATTGTATTACCTCTGTGTGTTTGCGTATTTTCGTTTGTACAGATTTTTAACACTACTAACATCTTCGTGCTACACGGTGACGCGTCCTGATTTGGCGTCATGTAGCTTCAGATTCTGTCAACAGATGGCTGAAGTGTGAATTTGAAATACCGTGTTGTCATCTGCGGAGAGAAACTCGAAGTAAGATATGTGCACGGGTGTCACGTCAGAAGGGCCCGGACAAAAGGGCGAGGACAAAAAGGCCCGAGTCAAAACGGCCCCGCGTCAAAAGGGCCCCACGTCAAAAGGGCCCCGGTCATAAGGGCCCCACGTCAAAAGGGCCCAGCGACAAAAGGGCCCGAGTCAAAAGGGCCCCGGTCATAAGAGCCCGAGTCAAAAGAGCCCCAGGTCAAAAGGGCCCCGCGACAAAAGGGCCCGAGTCAAAAGGGCCCCACGTCAAAAGGGCCCCGGTCATAAGGGCCCGAGTCAAAAGGGCCCTGCGTCCAAAGATGCCGGGTCAAAAGGGTCCCCGGCAAAAGCGCGCGAGTCAAAAAGGCCCTGAGCCAAAATAGGCCCCGAGTCAAAAGGACCCCGCGATCAAAGGGCCTCACAACAAAAAAGCCTGAGATATAGCGTGAAAGGCATGAGAAATAAAAAATGCTTATTAGATTAAAAGTATGCAGTGGACACCACCTGCTTTCTGTTGAAAGGACGTACATGTGGATCTGTATACAGTGTTAGTCAAAGTTATTAGGACAGCCCAGTTACGATTCATGTGAACAGAGAAAAGTGTTGCATGTAGGTATTGACCAGTGCCGTGTCATGGTGCGGGTGAGCGGGGCAACGACCCTGGCTGCCGAAGTAAGGTGGCGCAAAATTCGGGAGTAAGAAATAAAAGAAAGAAGAAAGAGAAAGAGGAAAAATTACTTGGAATATTTTAGATCAATAGCAGATAGTGTTACTCGTGTTAGGAAAATCTAAGTACACCCAACAACAAAAGTTTCTCCACCCTAAGTGGTCTAATTCCATAACTTGGGGTCCAGGTAATTTGCAGTTGTGAGAACGCCTGGACAGATGCAACCCAATTTACACGTAACTTTTCTCGGCACTGACAACAGTTGGTAGCACTGAATACAGTCTTTATGCAAGTAAAATTGTGAGTAGATGATGCACGAAACATTTCTCCATTCTGAGATGAACCTCTCTGGTTTAGAGCGTGTTGTCCAATGAACATCATATGTTAATCTCAATATTGTTGTGTATGTAATGTATTTCACTATATACCGTATATTCAAAGAAATAAAAACACTGATCACACATAAATCAGAAAATGCTTGAAAGTAGACGAAAATATCAAATCTAGAACAACTGCTGGAAATAAGTTAGTAAATGGTTGCCTTCATTGAGAGACCTTCTCCAATTCTCCTCATTCCAATATTTTTTTTCTTTCTGGAGGAGAGAATATCTTGGTTGTCACACTGAGTATGTATTGAAATTGAAACTGAAACATTTGAAAAAGTTAGAAAATGACCGGGATTTGAACGCGGGTCCGCCGAATATAAGTTCAATGCGCTAAAAACTTACCCACCTCGTCACTTCATCCTCCGCCTAAACTATTAGCTAGTTAAAAGCGTTGCATGTAAGACTATACACAAAATACCCGTACTAATACTCGTATAAGGAGATGTTCCTTATGAGTGTCACAATGACTTACTCGAGGTTTCCTTCTTTAACTCAAAAACAAGTGATATGGACCTTCGTCAATGAGGAAAATATCGCGAAGCGTTCTTCAAGATGAGGCTACCTCATTGTTTTTAACTGGTCCCGATTTATATTACTGCAATTCTTCCTCACCGTGACTTCTAATTTCTAAAGAAGAAAAGCCGGCAGACATTATTTTCGCATTCTTTGAATTGCATCAACACGTGTAGAAATAGTGTGTGCTATGTTTATGTAACATAGCTACTAGTTTATTTTCTTATCTTTGTATCAAGTATGAAAGCAGAGAACTGCCATTTCAGTGATTCGATTTCGAATCCCAGCGTGACAGTTATTTTTTCTTTATTCGAAGGTATTGTTTATGTAATTGATATTGTAATTCTGTTATTATTATTGTTATTATTTTTATTATTATTATTATTATTATTATTATTATTATTATTATTTTGCGTATAACTATGAATTTCGATGGCAACTGTCGCCGAATATTAAAAAGTAAATATGGTAGAACTATGAAATAAAGTAAAGAGATGCGCGTAATTTTATCATAAAATTATATGGCGCAACGAATTTTATCTTATCGTAAACGGTTATCGTCGAATATACACGGTTAAAGGAGCACTCTGTTGATCAAATTAATAGAAGTTGCTAGACAAGTATTGACCACCGGCAGAAAAAAATACAGAGTAACTGCAAGTCGAGTACGTACTATTGTACAGGAGTATACTCAAAGACCTTTAGAGAACTATCTTCGAGGCTTGGTTCACAATTTTAATTTGCAATCCACGCAAGCAGTTTGAGACAAATGTCAATTGTATTTGGCATTTGGAAAGTTAAGCAAAAATGATAATAAACTTATGTCCAATATAAGTTGGAAGAATTTCAAAACAGATTAAAGTAGCCAGAATTTTTCAATGTAAGTTCACATACTTTATATATCTGCGACTTGGGACTAAAAGGGCTAATGTCAACACGAAGTAGTTTGGAGTATATATACTATTCATATTAACATTTTCTTTTCTTGCAAAAGAAAATATCCATTTATAGGCGTTAAAATTTGACGAACATCTCATTTTTTCCCAAAAAGTGACATTGGCCCTTTTAGACCCAATTTAATCGACAAGATATGAAGATTTTTCTTTCTAAGGATTCGTGTTAAGCAAGTACTTTTCAAATATAAATGTAATATGTTTATCTCAAAAATACTTTTTGTTAGTAATGCTCTTTTTTCACTCTTTTTATCTTACTGTAAGGCTTTATGCAAGATTGGTACTTATAAAATATAATGATCATAGTGTAATGTTAATCAAAGTCAAGTTGTTCAAAAATATACTGTAATGTAAAATAATTATATACGTATAAAATCTGATCAGATGCAGCAGAAAATACAAACAAATGCTATTTGTTTGTAATGTTTGTCATTTGTCTTTCAGCTGTTTTTAAATCCTTATTATAAGGCTTCGTGTTAGGTTAGCACCGTTATTATATAATAAGAATAATGTAATGTTTACCGAAGTCAAGTTGTTAATATTACATATATCTATATATATAATTTGATGAGATTTAGTGGAGAAAATATATATAATAGTTTTCAGTAAGGATTTTTTGTTTATAATATACTTCTTGTTTCATTATTTTTTATTTGATTCCATGTCAGTAAGGCCTAGACAAAGAACGACGTGTACAGAAGGGGTCGTCCTCAATGCAATATCGTATATCAGTGGCTCCCAATCATGTTTACCTGGCACCCTCAATGCAAGCCCTTAATACTTCACACATTTCTTACCGCTTGTTGGCTACACGTACTTTTTCTGATCTTTTACCTGATTTTAGATACACCATTGAATTTTCAATTCGATAATAATAATAATAATAATAATAATAATAATCTCAATATATTTATATTTCCTCTAGCAAGACTTCTGAATACCTTTGTAGTCCAATAGTATTATTTACCAGCTGTATTCCTAATTAAACCACAGCTCGTATTCAAAAAATATTTTGCATTCCTACTTTTAATTTAACATATATCTCTTATATCATTCGTAATATTTCTAATTAAGAATGTAGTTTATTTCTGTCAGTAGCTTCTGCACTTCTGTTCTTCGAAATAACATCCCATCAATGTGGGTTTTCATCGCTCCAATAGTGATAATTTTTTCGGTTCACCAGACCATATAAGATAAATATCACTTCATCAAAGAATACCGGAGGGAGGGGCACGGTTGTTCAGTGGTAGAACGCTTATCTCTGGTGTGTAGGACTACTGATTCGATTCCCGGCCAAGTAAGGTTGTGGTGGTCAATATTGTATAGGTGAGTTTTCCCGGGGTACCCTCGTTTTCTTTTGATTTCACCCGTTCTTTCATCATCATTCACTTGCTTTATCATCGTCATCCTAAAGGGCATAATGTGGAACGTTAAACTGACAGTCTGAAAGTTACCAGAGAATACCATGTCATTTACGACAATATTGCTGTCATCGATATTTCATATCATTACTTCGCAAAACTCAATGCGGTGATCAAAGTCGTCTTCCGTTATTTCATGCACTAAACGCATTCTCCTAGGGTTTCAACTTATACCGCCTTATGCAGAGTCGTTTTGACGTATGATTAGCGTCATACTAAAGGTTTGACTACTGCAATTAACATATGTTAATCGAACTTTTTAGTATGGTAATAATCATACTTCAGAATGACTTTACATAAAGAGCATAGTGTACAAAAATTCATTGCGCTGAACTCTGGGAAACACCTAGCTTGTTAGCAACTCTGGTTATCAATGAATGCGGAATTTCCACAAAAGATTGTAAATTAAAAGAAACTGCCAAATTGCTACATTGTTTCGGCCTTCCTGATTGCATGCGGTACCTTTCTGCAAAACATTCAATGGTCTCTTAGGCAGTTGACTTCGAAATTGGGTTATGGTCGGAAAATGTAGCATTAAATAACTGTTGTACCTCTGTATATGATCTCTTCCTATCCTATAACCGGTGTCACGTCAGAAGGGCCCGAACAAAAGGGCGAGGACAGAAAGGCCTTAGTCAAAAGGGCTCCAGTCATAAGGGCCTGAGTCAAAAGGACCCTGGTCAGAAGGGCCCCGGTCAAAAGGGCCCCCTAACAAAAAGGCCCCATGTCAAGAAATCTGAGATATAGCCTGCAAAACTTCAGACGTATAAAAATACTTATTAGGTGAAAAATATTACGTGGACATACCTGTTTATTTGTGTTGAAAGAACATACCTGTGGAAAAATATAGGGTTAGTAAAAATGTTACGACAGACCAGTAATAACGATACGTGTGGACGGAGGTAAAGTAAATATTGCATATGGTGGATTCTGCGATATTTGATATCACACAATATCTTTTGAATGGAAAGAGGTGGGTTTGACACATCAATTTAGGTAGAATGTTCCCACAGATGAGAAGAAGAACTCATTTTTTAAAATCTATCTTCATTCGTTTGCGAGATAGGGTGCTACGTTTGGCATTTGTATCTAGTAGACCAAAGTATCTGGACAGCCAAAGAGACACGTAGACGTAGAAAAGTAAAAGGTTGCAGGTTGATGCGAAAACTACACTGAGTGAGGGCGTGGACAAAATGACAGCCATCCTAGATTCGCCATATTGGATATCACATAATATTTTTAAATGGAAAGGAGTATGTTTAGCACATCAATTTAGGATTGAATTTTCCTACAAACGAGAATATGGTTCATTCTCTACCAATCCTCATTCTTTACCAATCCTCATTCTTTTACGAGGAAAGTGTGCTATGTTTGACATTAGTGTGTAGTAGACAAAAGTATCAGGACAATAAAATAATAATGTGGTGGAGGAAAAGCAAATGTTGCATGTGTGTGTTGTTGCAAAAACTACATTGAATGGGGATGTGGACACTGTTGATCACATAAATATTCAGATATTATTAAAAAACTACTATAAAATGTCCTCTAAAATTATTTTATTCCTCCAAGTTAATACAGTTAGTATTTAATAGCAAACACACAATGATTTATAACTTTCTTTAAGCATTTCGGCATCGTTGTTACAATTTTCCTGGTATAGTGTGGGGAAATATTGTTCCAATCTGTATGTAATGCTTTTCTCAAACCTTCTTTCACCGTAACTCGTATATATTGACCTTACGTTGCAATTCGCTCCAAAGATTCTCAATGGGATTAAAGCCGGTACTGTGTGGTGGGGTTTAGCGAACTTTTGGGCAGTTTTAAAGCAATCTTTTCTTTACAACATATACTTTGCTTGGTATCAATATCTTGATAAATTTAGAAGTCCTTCTAAGAACGTTAAGATATATTTCTTCTGTATTTTAAAGCAGCCTGAAAGTTCTTGACATTTATTTCTGTATTTATTTGTCGAAACACTATTATTCTACCATCATATTCATGCAGGTTTAACTTAAATCCGTCGATAAAAACATTCCCACCAGTTTTTGGGTTTATTTTCAAAAGCTCTAGAAAATTTAAGTATCTTATATTTTTTAATTTGGGTAATACATGGTTTCTTTCTAGCAATTCTACCATTATATCCTTCCCGTATTAACTCTACATGGTACAATACACTGACCAGAAGAAACATCGTTATCACCCACTACTATTTGAACGACGTTGTTGAGCTCTACCAAATATTCGAAACTGCACATTAAAAGCATTCTATTGCTTTATAGTCGTAAAGTAACAATTAATCGCAAATATACTTACTATTAAAATATGTTATACATACGTGGTAACTTCTCAATATTTTACAAACGTAAGCAAACGAACAGAAACGTTAAGAACACAATGAAGTACTATTTATTAGTTACCTGTCTAAATACTTTCTTCTACTAGAAACAAATGTCAAACTTAGCACGCACTATCGCGTAAATGAATAGAGATCGGTCAAAAGTCGACTCAGTAAGGGATGCGCACGAGACGAGTCGGGACAGAATTTTCCTGAGAATATCCGAGTCGAGACAGCTCTTCCAATAGAAAAATGCACATTTTTCGAGCCGAGACATCACATTTACAGTACATTTTTGAGACGAGACAGCCTCAAATCTTGTCTCTTGCGCATCCCTAATTCAGATTATCGTTTGTAGCAAGATTCTAGCCTAAATTTATGTGACACAAGTACCTTTGTCTATTTGAAAATATTTTATGGTATATAATATGCGGAATTCAAGTTGGGTGCCATGATCATTTAACGCAGTTTAACACCAATACCAACCTGTAACATTTACTTTTCCTTTGTCCATTTGTCTCTTTGTTACTGCCCTGTCATGATACTTTTTTTTCTATTAGATACATATGTCAAACACCCTGTCTCATAAACAAATGGTAATGTGTCAAAAATGAGTTTCACATTTGTGGAAATATAAAGCCTAAACTGAAGTGTAAGATCATAGCCTTTTTCATTAAAAAATGTACGATCCGCAATATAGTGTAATTCAAAATGGCTTCCACGGTGACCACACTCCAAGCCAATGCAGTTTTTGCAATAACACCAATTGCAACATTTGATTTTCCCCCGTCCACGCGTGTCGTTATTATTGTTCTGTCCCAATACTTTTGACTAACCCTGTATGGAGATCCACATATATGTTCTTACACCAAAATTAAAGAAACGTTTTCAAGATAGTATTATTCATATAATACGTATTTTTCTACTTTGATTCAGGGGCAGAAATTGAATTTTAGAACTAACGGAACAATCATTAATAGATAGTCTGATTGGGCTAGGACTCGAGAATACAAACTTAGAGATATGATATGATATGATTTTCACTTTAGCATCCCTTTCAGCAGCGAGGCTGTATGAGATGTAGACCTACAGATTAACGTGGAATTCGAACCACATGAGATCCTGCCGGGAATCGAACCCGGGTCTTCCACGTCTACAAACTCAGAGAGACGCGGTTGAAAGCAAACTTTCATCGAGAAACGACTTAAGCAATAGGGATTGTTGCAGAACAAACAGTAACCAAACAAAATTAAGATCACCATTCAAGTTTCCTTTTTGTCTCTAATAACCACTGATATTCTTCCTTCTATTAGACAATCACTTCTACTTACTAAGGTGGCACTATCCACTAGTGCATCTTTGATTTCCACTTCTGTTTTGATTTCAGGCTTTCTGGCCGTGGGACTATTTCTACCCGGGCTCTTTCCACTCAAGCCCTTTTTCGCGGGACCCATTTGACATGAGGCTCTTTTGACTCGGGTTCTTTTTTCGCGGGGCCGTTTTGAGGGAGAGGACCTTTAGACTCAGGCCCTTTTGTTGCGGTGTCCTTTTGACCCGGGCCCTTTTGTCGAAGGGCCCTTTTGACCGGGGCCCTTTTGACGCAAGGCCCTTTTGACGCGGGGCTTTTTTGAGCAGGGCCCTTTTGACGCGGGGCCCTTTTGACCGGGGCCCTTTAGACCCGGGCCCTTTTGACGCAGGGCCCTTTTGACCGGGGCCCTTTTGACGCGGGGCCCTTTTGACCCGGGCTCTTTTGACGCGGGGCCCTTTTGACGCGGGGCCGTTTTGACTCGGGCCTTTCTGTCCTCGCCCTTTTGTCCGGGCCCTTCTGACATGGAATCGTGCACGAGTCACTGGTGACTCGTAACGCACCGACGAAAAAACCTTCAACGAGACACACGGTGACTCGAATAGCAGTGAGATCCATACTCCGTTTATACTGCCGCAACATACGTGTTAAACCACACTTCTGTTTATTTGTAGGATATACATCTACTGTTTTGTTACGTTTCCCACCAATTTTGCGGATTCTTTCTTCAATTCATATATGCTGTACATAGTGTAAACTTGATCAAGAAATTTCATTGCTCCGGTTTCATACATTATTTTCATTTAGGCCAGCTTTCCGTTGCATTCAGATTATATTGAATTGCTTGTCCTTCTTATGATTGGTGGGTTAATTTTAGTTTGCTTACTTTCTCTCATTACAAGATATTCTGTTTCACTATCATTACTTTTCCCCCTTCTCTCATATCTGTGAAATGAAAAGTTTTCTCTTTCCTAGCTCTGCTGACTATAGTCTACAGTAGATTAAATTTTGATGATCTCAGTTTCTTTACATACTCAATCAGACACCGTTTGTTTGCATTGGATTTGCAGATCTTTCGTTCCCTAGTCACTGGTCACGAAATTTTGGATTTGAACATAATTTATGATAAAGTTATAATCCTAAAGATTATGGACAATAACTTGGAAATCAAATTAATGTACATGATAATGTTTACTGCGCTTCTTATGGTCTACCATTATGCTAAATTTTGTCAAGAGGGAACCTTCAATTCTCGAGTGAATAAGTAATGAAAATTTTGTTTTAGACTTTCATTACTGTTAATTTTTATAACTGTACATAAATGTACTAGATATCAATGAAGGGCGCATTTTTACCACTTATAAGGATACTTATTATTTGGTTGATTAATTCATTTATGATAGTCAATTTTAAATTTTTCTTGCCCGATGTCAGTGATGATGGCAGTGCTGTTGAACATAACAATTTGTAGCTATGGCATCAAAAATGTCCTGAAAGAACCACTGGGAAATTGTTTGACAGGTTCCGATCTGGAAAGTTTGACCTGGGCGATGTCCCGTGTTCTCGTCGATCACCCCAGTTTGATTAGTACCATTTGAACGACTTGATCCCACGGTGATTCACGTGAAAACATCCACGAATTAGCAGAGATAAGCAGAGAACAGGCAACTGTCGTGCAACATCTTCAATGTAGGACAAATGTTCAAAACCTGATTTTGTGGCTACCTCGTTCACTCAGCGCAGACAAGAACCAGCACGATACCATTGTGGTTGCTTATTCGCTATCATGAATGCTGTTGTTAACGTGAGACATTTCTCTTATATACCGCTACTAAAAAATACAAATGCTGTCCGTACATATATTTTAAACAGAGGAAGGAACGAATCAGCCGAAAAGCAACACCACATTTCAAATTAGATTTCCATCCCAAGAAGACAGTGTCGTGTGTCTAGTGGGACATGAAAGGGATTCCTCACAGTGAAGTTCTACCCTGTAATCTTATCATCACTGTTACTGTATTCTGTGATCAATTTTAATGTGTTTATGCAGCACTTCAAGAAAAAAAAAACGAATAAACGACATGGCATCACCATTCACATGAACAACCTAGAACATAAACTGTGGCCATATGACAACCGCTGCTATTCAAGAGATTCAATGGGAAGTTATTCCTTATCAGGCGAATTTCTAAGATTTGACTGCTTCTGATTACCATCTTTTCAGTTCTCTGTCGAATGCACTCTGTAGCACATTGTTTGAAAACAATGAGCAGCTTCAAAATTCCATTGATGATTTCTATGCATCCAAACTATCGAGTTTTTCCACAAAGGCATCAACAATTTCCTGAACGTTGGAAACAGATTGTAAGCAACTTAGGGAATACATCATTGATCCATTGTCCATTAATTCTAAACGGCACGAACGAATGATTCAACATAATAGTTTATTTTCGGGTTGAGGAATATGCATTGCCAACGACAAACTCATTCTCAAGATAAAATAATGTAAAATAAAATAAGCAAATAATTAAAACAAAGAATACTCACCTCTGAGGTATTTTCGAAATCCATAATATCTTTGTTCATGGGAGACTCACATGATGTTTGTATTGCAAGTACACATAATAGAAAAAGAAGTGAAGAAAACGTAGACATTATCTACAATAAAAGCGAGAAGAAACAGAGATTATATCAACTAATAAAAGATAATAAAATAAATGATTTTACTCAATTTGATATATAGAACGGAGTAAAAGTGCAAAAATGAGAGAAACTTAAGTGTTACGAAATTCAAAAGTGGTATTTATACTACTTGCGAATTTTCCGAAAACTCATATTTAATTAGCCAATTGCCAAAAGCTTCAAGTTGTTTGTTAGGAGCGTTAATATTAAGTTAATGTAGTTAATACCATTTATTTCAAACAGTAAGCAATTACCAAATTAAATGTTTCACTGAAAGACATTTTAGTCATTTTAGTGAAGATTAATTCTGAATCATACAGTAATGAGAAAACGAAGAAATACAATGACAGCATTTAGTAAAGTTTAATTGTAAGAAGCGAAGAATAGCTATCTATGTTTTATTAATGCACGTCATATAATAATATGTTCTGTGCCAATCTAACTTGTTTTCAATTCAACTTTGATTTTCAAGGAGTAACTCGTGGAAGAGTCTATTTTACTCGTCGGACAATCTCCCCCATCATAACTGTCGTTAAAGCCTACATTAATGCAATAAGTAGTAACTAGTAAAAGAGAGAGAACATCTATATGTCGTGTCAAATAAAAGATCATTTTTACATTTGTTCATTGAATAGTAAATTTAAAATTCAAGAAGATATACAAATTGAAATGTAAGAGATGTTATTATGATTAGAGCTGCTTGAACACTTCACAAAATAATGGTTAAATAAATATTTTCTTCCTTCAGAAGCCAGTATATATATATATATATATATATATATATATATATATATATATATATATATATCGGGTGTTGCAAAATAAGTATTACAACTCTTGGGAGGTGACTCCTGCCACTGAGACAAGAAGAAAAGTTCTCTTCAATTTTCGGCTATCGGACATAGTTTCAGATCTACAAGGTGCCGAAAGCGTGGGAAAATGACTTTCGGACGCCAATAGTTTGGAAACTATCCAACATAAAGAGGGCGGGTAAAAAATTCACTGAAGAACTCATACCTGCTCTATTGAATTTTGCATGTTTCACAATCCTACAGTGCACGCGCAAGGGATTCCCCAAAGGAACGTAGGGAGTCAAGGATAATCTGCCAAATGAAACTTGGTCTAAATGGATATGAATTGATAGGCTTTCTACCAGGTAACAATAATTCGTTTGTCTTAAGTCGATATCTGGAACAAATACAAAATGGCGGACACCTTTACGCCCGTTGTGTGTGGTTGCATAATCGCCAGGAACGGATGCTGGCCAACAGTGACGTTCTGAGTATTAATTGTAGCGAATTTGTACTCAAATGCTCTTAAAAGACATCTGGAGTGTCGGTAGAGCATAACAGATGAAGCAGGGTGATTCACATGTGTGGAAACACTTAACGAAAAATGCGAAGAAATGCACTCATACTCACTAAACGTGAGATCAAAGCGTCGGAAATGTAAGGATTAGCGTCAAGAACATGAAAGCCATTGCCAATTCACCAATAATATTCCTTCAAACCGATGCAATATGATGTGCACGGTTGCATACCAATAAGGATGCAACAACTAAGGCCAAGTTCAAATTATGCAATGGATTCACAAAGAAACTTGGTAAACTAAAGGAATGTCACTAGTGGGATCAGATGATCGATATTGAAATGTGGTCAATGTGTGTGTTGATATCAACATGTAGCTAATGGACAAATGTCAACATGTCGCACTACTGCTGGGACACCATCTCACGTACGAAAACTAGGAAAATAACGTTGTACATTCTGCTATTACATCTGGTGCACCTTTTGGTAGAACGTAACTAGTACACGATTGTATCAATGTCCCTCTTTGTTTGGGACATTGTCCCACAGTCGACACATATGAAAAGAAATCTCTTAATGCATGGTTCAAATTCTGATAGAGCGTGAAAATAACAAACTTGTATCATGTCCCACGTCTTCTGAGACATACGACGTACTCGAAATATAGGAAAATGCCTCCAGAAATTCGTATCTTACACACAGTGCACATGCCAAGACAAAGAAGAAAATGAACTGATTAGGCACATTTAACACTACAGCTGGAACACCATACATATCGAAAATAAAACGACATGAGAAACAGGAAGAAACGTCTTAAAGCTCTGATTGTTTACAACTGTGCAGTAGGAGTAACAAAATGAAAGACACAAGTATGTCGGGAGGCTGTACAAGAGGGCTTGCCAAACAAAGTGGGTACTCATCAAAGAAATGAATACAGACAAAGTGAGGCTCCTTCGAACCTCAAGGCTAGAGCGCTCGCTTTTGCCCGCGTGGTCGCAGTTTCCAATCCTACTGGGAGCCCACGGCCTCAGATTCAAGACCCGAGGAGTTATTTTCCTATTTTTCGCACGTGGGACGATGTCCCGGCAGTAGTGGGAGATGTTTACATTTGTTCATTAGCTACATGTTGATATCAACACACACATTGGTCACATTTCAATATCGATCATGCAATCCCACTAGTGACATTCATTTAGTTTACCCAGTTTCTTACTGAGTCCATTGCACAATTTGAACTTGGCCTCAGTTGTTGCATCCTTATTGGTATGCAACCGTGCACATCATATTGCATCGATTTGAAGGAATATTATTGGTGAATTGGCAATGGCTTTCATGTTCTTGACGCTAATCCTTACATCTCCGACGCTTTGAACTCACGTTTATTGAGTATGAGTGCATTTCTTCGCATTTTTCGTTTAGTGTTTCCACACATGTGAATCTCCCTGCTTCATCTGTTTTGCTCTACCGACACTCCAGATGTCTTTTAAGAGCATTTGAGTACAAATTCGCTACAATTAATACTCAGAACGTCACTGTTGGCCAGCATCCGTTCCTGGCGATTATGCAACCACACACAACGGGCATAAAGGTGTCCGCCATTTTGTATTTGTTCCAGATATCGACTTAAGACAAACGAATTATTGTTACCTGGTAGAAAGCCTATCAATTCATATCCATTTAGACCAAGTTTCATTTGGCAGATTATCCGGGACTCCCTACGTTCCTTTGGGGAATCCCTTGCGCGTGCACTGTAGGATTGTGAAACATGCAAAATTCAATAGAGCAGGTATGAGTTCTTCAGTGAATTTTTACCCGCCCTCTTTATGTTGGATAGTTTCCGAATTATTGGCGTCCGAAAGTCATTTTCCCACGCTTTCGGCACCTTGTAGATCTGAAACTATGTCCGATGGCCGAAAATTGAAGAGAACTTTTCTTCTTGTCTCAGTGGCAGGAGTCACCTCCCAAGAGTTGTAACACTTATTTTGCAACACCCGATATATATATATATATATATATATATATATATATATATATATATATATATATATATATATATATATATATATATATATATTTGTGTATGTGTGTGTTTGTAGTTATGATAAAAGTTAATATTTTGTATTATTTTATAAATGTAATGTTCGAAGTAGTAGTAGTAGTAGTATTTCTTTAGATTGAAATATTACGAGTGCAATCACCTAACTGCAACTTCCTTATCATTATTTACTTTTGCCTCATTTCCCATCATTATTTTGTTTAAAGAGTGCGGTATATTCATATTTACGCTAGTAATAGAATGACTTATTGCTAGTATAGTATTGTGAATTTGCTTATTCATCCCTACCGGACGTGCTGGAATAACAGTGCATGCAGAAGATTTTCCCAGCAATCGTCTTGCATTCATTGAGTACAAGTTTGATTAGTGATTAGACTGCCAGCGAGAAGAAATTAATTAATTGTCTTTTATCTGTTCGTTGAATAAACCATTTCCAGAGTAAGCATAGAAATGTTACATTTATTAGGCAGTTATTAAAGGCAACTAATCGACTGTACCAATGTCTTCCACAAAATCTAGAATTACTCTAATGCTATTGTATATTTAAATTAATCAAAAATGTATAAATGTATAGTAACGCATTCTTTTTATGTATAGGAAGTATCTGACTTAGTTTGGTATTGTCCTTTAACTATTACACTAAATTTATTCGTACTCTGTAGTAAACAATGTTCAATACTTAGTTTTTAGTCACTAAATAATGCGAAAATTTAGCAGAAAGTTCAAATTTTGCCAATTAAGCACAGAGTTTTCCCTTAAAACAGTTTCTTTATATCTCTGTTACATTGTAGGAACAAGAAGAATATTAAAATGTAAGAAGTGAATGCCTGTTAGAAGTGAATGTAATGAATCATACTTACGTGGACTATAGTCGTTCAAAAGAAAGTCATTAAGAGTTCACTGCCAAGTTAGATTGTGGTTTCTCTTCTTCATAAAATATGAAAATACATTCATTGTTCCATCCTTTGTTCTTGACTCGCATAAATTAATATATTTATCAGTGTCAGTATGAAGAGTTCAGTAAAATGACGCTGGTCATATGTCACGCTACGAGAAAGAAAACTGAATATATTAACACTTTAATTAACAAATCAAACAAATTGACCTTTCTCTTCCATTTCAGATTTTTATGTAGTTATATTGTTTCATCTGCCTTTACCATATGTATTTTATTTTTTACTTCAGGTACCACATAAGTTATTTATTAAATTTTACTTCACTAAAATACCTCCCCGATATACAGCACCTTAGGAAGACACTTTTATGTGCCTGGTGTACAATGAAATGTAAGGTATATCAACACAGCAATGGTTCACCGCCAGAAGAAATATTCTTGCCAAATTGATATAATCGGAATGGCCACACGAATAATGCCCTATTAGAAGTTAACAATTCTTCCGGCGGTTAAGTTGTCGCGGATCACAGTGATAGATACGGCAATTTAATGTTGGTTCCATACATGATCAGATCGGCTTTAATGGTATGAGTACTTGAACGCCGAAAACGATGTGAAACTACAGACTATTTGCCTGAGTTCACCAAATGGAAAAGTGGAATAGTAGTTGTTAGAGTCACACTTTTTTTGTAATATCTTCCTTTCGGGCCTTCGTGAGGGAAGTGTCATAACAAAATTCAATGTAACGATAAGCGTAAGGCAAAAATGGGTAAATTATTGATAGTAGGAATATTTGAGTAAATTTGACGCTTATAAGGAGTGAAACTAGGAACACTGAAAGAGATTAACCGAAGTAGAACAACATAGATTTACGAAAATACAAGAAGTTAAATAGATAGACAATGGTAAAGTTCGAATGGTCATATAACGCTTATTCGGATATTAGGAACGTAATAGTTTAGAGATATTTCTTGAAGAGCGATTAAAAACATAATAACGAAAGTAGCATTATAAATATTAGGACTATGATGGTTGAACTTTAAGGAAAGGAGAAATGTATAGTGATAATACAAATATATATGTACCGACCAACGCGTATACAAGGGAAAAGAGAGTAGAATGTAACGGTAATGAATAAATCATAGGAAGAGATAATCGAAGATTGTGATTGTAATCGGATATTTTAATTCTTTTGAAGGACTATATGGAAGTAGTATACTATGTAGTCAAAATGAATGAGAGAAAAGAAGGATTGGTACAATATTAAGTTGATTAAAAAGTATTGAGTCATTTGTACACAAGGGAGGGTTAGTGTTCCAAATCTCAGTATATAATAGTTGCAGCCGTTTGAGCCTAATGTCATTTTAAGCTGACAGTTGAAGCTAGTAGATGTAGAAAAATGTATAAGAATTCTTATAATCAGACGTAAGATATAGTGACTTGAAACTGAAAGAAAATATCGAGGAATTATATGATAAAAGATACAATCTGCATTAACAAACCAAATAAAAGGAAGGAACTACATATTGAGGTTGTAAAATAAATACAATAAGATAAGAAAAGTTTTGCAAGAAGCACTTACGTTAGAGAGTTGAGGAATGAGAAAGAAACTGTGATAACAAACTTGAAAGGGGGGAAGAAATGGGAGCTAAGGTTTGATGGTTTCTAGGAGATGAAATTATACTAGCAATGTCCTGGCAATTATATATAGGACAAGTATATATTGATATTTACTACTATGATCTTACAACAGGGTGACCCAATACAATCTCCCACATTTTAAAGGCTAATAAAACAGCAAAAAGTACAGCAGGTAGAAATGTTTTTACTCAAATATATAAAATAGTATTGAAAACAGTTTATAATTACTTTATTTTGATTTGAATTACTCAGTTTTGTTGTGTGTTGAAATGGAACAAGAATTAAACACAACAGTTGACAATATTATTATTATTGACAATAATAATAATAATAAAAAACTACATTGATACACTCACTCTCCTTCATATCTCCTTGTCTAAAGCAGTGTGTCACGTAATAAATGAAAAAAAAAAAAAAAAACAGGAACAAGGTTTACGAGATTTAAGCCCGTCTCACACGAATCAGAATTAAGGCCGCAACTCAGGTTACAACTTGACAGTGTTGTTTAACTGAAACTTCCTTGCAATTTATCCTGAGGGCTCAGACGATCCATAAAACTAGGCAACTTTTACCAGCAGAGCCTCTCGTGGTCGCTGTATTAAACAGACTTAAAACATCTGAAGAATGTGTTACGCACAGGGCAATCAACTGTCGTAATTGTGGATATTATTGTTTTATATTTCACAATATGAATTCATCCGAAGAGGATGAAATAACCATAGCAGTAATATGTCTATGTTGTTGACACAAAATCCGCCCCCCCCAAAAAAAAAAACGAGAGAGAGAGGGAGAAAGAAAGAGTAAAGAGGAGCTGCTGGACCAGGGAGTGAATTCTTCGCCCCAAGACTTATTTCAATAGTGAATAATGAACAACTTACGGAAGATCCTCGTCCCCTCCCCCAAAAAAAAAGAACTACAGAATGGATTATTCAGAATTCCATGCGCTATTGAAATTAGTAAGTCTGAAAATTCGGCAGTGAGATACGAACATGAGGGAGTCTGTATCAGGTGGAAAAAGGTCTTTTGATCTTTGCATTTACCAGATTGTAGAACTGAAAATCAAATGACTTGTCCAAATATGTTAATGGGGGCAGTCATGAGGCGCGAAAAGCTAAAATAAAGAAGAAAGAGCAATTTTCTAGTATAGGTACTGAGTGTATCCGGTCAGCTCACTACCCACAAAAATGCCGACAAAGCCCATAAAGTAAACTCACCACGCTAGGAACCCCTCTCATGCACTACACTCAAACTTTTTGTGTTGTGCCAGCATTGTAGAACTGTTCCCTAAAATTGAAAGAAGACTACACAACACTGATGACAATTAACTCTTGTTGTTTCTGTTTTTTGAGCTGGTATACTTTTGGTGCCCTACATCTGAATTTTACATTTACAAGAGTAGGTTTACTAGTGTAAAATTATTACAAGTGCTTTACAATGGATAAAATAAGTGAATTCATGTTAAAGATGCCTGTATAGAAATTATTTTCCACAGGCGGTAAATTTCTGCAGTGTACAGAAGTTGTATTTTGTTTACAAGTGGAACGCTACTGGTATGAAACCATCAAAAATGCTATTGAAACCTACCTTCGCTGAAGCGCCTACTTCCTTCAGACGCAACCTCTCGCTAACGCTCCGGTACTCCAGCTTCGCTCTGCAATCACTCGGTTAGATAGCATTCGTGCTTTTTAGTGGCGACCTAGTGCAGGTTGTTTTGTTTTTGGGGCTGTAGTTTTTATGTATGCATCCGGACGCTGTATTTATACGCAAATCGTAAAAGAATTAGAATTTTTTAACAATTGCTTATGATAACCCCTTGAACTTTAACTATGCGATGTGGATATTTTAATGTCGCCCAGCACAAATCATTTAGAAAACAATAAGGAGGAAATTAGTGAAGGAATTCCAATTTATGAACAATTATTCGAGTGGTGCGCCAAAAGTAAACCTGCATGCTTTTTTAACATGTTACATTTTTGGTATACAAATTGCACAATATACTTAAATCACCTATTTTTATTCTTTTAAAAGATGTAATTACATTTGATCACGCCTGTAGTGTACGGGCGGACAATACTTATTTCACTGCGTACCATCCCTGAGGTCCGTATTCTTGCATATTTTTAAATAATATAAATTGTGCTTCACGATATAAGAAAATAATATTTTTCGTTTGACTCTATTGTCGAGGCAGCATTGTTTTGAAATTACAGCGAGAAATAAAGTTGAATGTAGTCATGCGCTACTCTTTTCCGATTAGTAGTCGTATGCAAATCCAGGAGAAAATAGAAACTGCATCTATAAATTGCAAGTCAGGATCCAAATAAGGACAGCAGAAAATTTTAACCTTGACTAAGGGCAAGTTACTTCTCACACGATCGTTAAGTAAGTTCGTGAGTTTTAGATCGTGAATCGCAGCCTTACTTCAGTCCCGTCTGAGACGGGTTTTATAGCTCTAAAACCATCTCTTTCATTCATTTGTTCTGAAATGCTTTTGTAGAGCACGCATAAAAAATGTCACAAAATGTTCCCATACCTTTACAAACGCCTTTATTAGCATTATTTCCCTTCTTCGAAGACTGCATATCACATCAAGCTAGGAAGATGCTCCTGCTGAAATCTATCTAAATTGTCAATCACGGCAGTAGGTTCATGCATTCCAAACTCTGTAATGAATAATGTCTGGATTTGTATGTAATTATACATTTTTTCCTTCATATGTATGTTCGTCAAATCCTTAAATGTTTGTAATTCACACTTGTAGGGTGCTTGAACTCAAGTTTCATATTACATATTTTTACATGTTCTGACCAATATTACATATTTCTATGGTTTCTACATATTTATTTTACATAAAACTATCTTAAAATTTTGCGTTTGCTGAAATTTTAATTTAAAATAAAAAAAAATAAATAAACTTTCCAACTGTGCAAGGCTTGCATCTAGATTCAATTTTGTCATGTCTATCTTTTCGTTTCTTTACCGAAAGAGATCTCTCTCTCTTTTTTTATTTGTTAAACCATGTTCCGCAGAATTTTCACCGATAAGAGATATAAGAAGGAAGAAGTAAAAATCCTCCCTCCGGGGTACATTAGCAGCGCCCTTTATTCTCAACTCTGGAGGAAGCCAGATCACGTGCCTGACAAACGACTGACCAGGAAATTCCTAAAATGAAGTTTATTTGATTGTTATCGGAAGTCGGACGGGAAAAAAGATGAAAGCAAACCTGCAATTCAAGTTAAAACTGTATGCTAGTGTGCTTCCGGGAATTTACTGCAAGAGTTCGTTCCAAGAAGCTGCCGACAATGGTAATATCATAGCAGGTAACCTAAACTTTAAAAGAACTTCGCTTGTTCAACTGAATGACAGGAGGACATTACTTTAGCATTGCAGTCACTGTAGCCACACTTGGTACAATTGTACCAAATTCAGCCGTTTTTGTCATTCGTCGGCCCGTTGGTACCACGCTGGCATTTTCAGCCCATTTTGTGAATAAGTTGGTACAATTATACCCAATTCAGCACCATTTAACAAATTCATGTCACATTTTCAAAAGTGTCAGTAAGACCTTCCTTACATCTCTTTCTTTTGATGTCTTTCATGGAAGGTTCTAGGACCCTCGAACGATTTTACATTTTTTACAAATGTCAGTTAACTTACCTTATATTCTTCTTACAGTCTATTATCCTTCTTTGGCCATGAAATAAGCGAGAATAAGGTGCAATAAATTTATATTTTAATATTTTATTATAACGTACTGTTTACACACGAACTCGGAGATGATTGATTTGTTTCTAGTTTTATATTTTTTCATATATGGCCATAATACTTTTTTGGTTCATTGGCCACTTTGAAATAGAGGAGCGTTTGGTTTCGTTACAATACGTACCGAAGATGATAACTATTCCCTTTTAATTTGCGGCCTCTGTTCAGGGGCGGATCTAGAGGGGGCGATCGGAGCGATTGCCCCCCCAGAAGAGGAAACTTTCTTATTTTATATATATAAATAAAACCCACCCCAAAGTTTGGAGCCCTTAAAAGTAACAGTATGACAACCCACCGCCCCCCAGAAGTTGGTCCTGGATCCGCCCCTGCCTGTGTTATAAACCCCTACTTTCTATGTGCGAGAAAAGATTTATCTACTTCCAAGGTTGTTCGGGTTTCTCGTATTTAGATGTTTTTAAAAAGTAATTTTTTAAAAAAACACTTTCTTCATTTGCTCTCTTGGAAGAGGGGGTAGGAGTGTTCTAGAACGTCTCCTCTTTTAGTTTTGTGTTATAGGGTCAGGGGCGGATCCAGGAAGGTGGCGATCGTCCCCCCATTAGAGGAAATTTTCTTATTTTATATATACAAATAAAACCCATCCCAAAATTTGGAGCCCTTAAAAGTATCAGTATGACAGCCCATCGCCCCCCCGGAAGTCGGTCCTGGATCCGCTCCTGTATAGGGTCATGTATTACACTGGTATAAAATAATGAATTCAGCCCTTTTTGTTTCAATTTGGTACTCTTTTTCAACCCACTCCAGAGATATGACTGTAGCAACACTGATTGCAGTTGCAAAACGCGCGGGTTCTGTATTGACCGTCGAAGTTAGAAGTGGCTCCGGTTACCTCAACTTTACGCGCGAAATCGCGACCATGGGTAAATATCGATGTTGCGTTTACTACTGATGGTAAAGTGGTGTTGTGCCAAGTGTGTGATAGAAGGAAAATGTAGTAGTGTACACATGTAGGTTCTGCAGATAACTTTCCCCCTCCCAACATTCTTCGACCAGCACACAGGAAAAACACAAAAGCATTTTACAGAAGGATCCAAGTAACTACACATAGCGCACAGGATTTATATAAGAAGCGTAAATAAGATAAAAAACTTTAAGACAGCACACATGACATTGAAAAGAAATAAACAATCTAGAACACTTTTTCCCCCAGTACTTTGATTATTAGCACAGTAGGAAAGCACAAAACATTTTACAGAAGGATCCAACTAACTACACATAGCGCAAAGTATTTCAATAACAATCCTAAAGTGAGATCGCATAGACTTTTATGACATCTAAAATCATAAAAACTTACACCTGAAAACTTATAACTTATAGTGCTGTCTTTGATTAAAAAAAAATAGCTTTTGTTTGATCCAAATCGGTCTACTAATAGCTGAGTAATGCGACTTAAAGTTTAGTATGTCGTATACAGCTGTTACATATATATACACTTGCTTTCATCGCACACACATGCATTCAGTTGAGAGAAGCAATAACATACATGTACACGAGATTTATGATCATTCTCCTTCTTTTTTTTTTTTTTTTTTTTGAAGCGTGACATGCAATTCGATTTTCTTTTCCTTTTCCTTACGCTAACATACATATACATTAGCCTCCTCCTTTAACACAACTTTTAGCTAGCAGCCGCGAGAGGGCACTGTACAATGACGTAGTCTCCATACCCGAGACAACGTAATAACATGACGTCATTGAATCCGTGACGAAATATCTCTTGGTTCTCTTTTCTCTCTTTCCTTCCCATTGGCACTCAGTGATACCAGAATATTAGAACTAAATCCTAAGTTGTAAGACAAAAATTCTAAAAACAGGGTTGGAAACTAATTCTTTTTAACATGTTTTTCCAGAATTGTTAAAATTACGAATTAAGCTTTGAAACTATTACCAATGAGCTAGCACTAAATAAGGTAAACATGATAATGTTTTGGAAACGATAACCAACCCTGTCATTAATGGCGTACTCGAGGGATACTATTTTTAAATCGCTATATTTCCGTTGTTTATTAACCGATTTTCAAAATTCAAACGACAATCAATAGAGAAATAAATTTACTAGTTTTTGAATGTATTGTGGGTTGCATAACTATAAATACTATTTTGAATTTTTTATATCTCCGTTGTTTATGAACCGATTTTCAAAATTCAAACCAAAATCAATAGAGAAATAAATTTGCTATCTATTGAATGTCTTGTAGGTTGCATAACTCTAAAGATATAATTACAAAAAACTCAAATAAATCTCTTATTTATACATGTATCTTTAAAATTCAAATGACATTGCGTTCTGTATCCCAAGGGTGGTAGTTTTTATAGTCTTGAAACCATAAAAACATTTATACACTTAAAACATACTTAAAATTACAAGTTTCATTTCTGTTATTTTTTGGATTCATTTCTAAAGTAAAACTGATGTTTTTTATAACCATTATCTATATCCTTGACCATAACGCTGTGTTTGAATCAATTTCCGTAATGTTATCTCGTACGGTTTACTTTTTTCTAACTCATCTATGCGAAGGAATATCAATCCTTAACATCATTTTTCTTATTCAAATAGTTAGTCATAGCTTATTTATTATGAGGAAAATGTTCGTTTTATGAAAAATCATAAAACCGCTTCCCCATTTAAAATTTATACACAGAACTCAACAGTTGAGTAATTATCTTTTAGACCAGTGTATTTGATTTTTAATCCGTCTTTAATGATCTCATCAATCATTTTATCTGTTAAGCGTTTTGTAAATCTTCGCATTCAACTAAAATGCTCTTTCCAAACTTAGCTTTAATCCTTTCCATTTTCACAATCTTATATTCTATATCTAATTCTAATTCTCTTAATCCAATAACTTGTTTTTCCTCGAGACTTCCAAGTTTATTTAAAAGCTCAATATGACTCGCCATCGTATTTATTATATAGAAAATCAATTATCACTCTTCAATTTTTTATCTTCGCCAAAAATTGTTTAATCATTTTTGCCCATTTTAGAATAACGTTTATGGAAAACCTCTACAAACATTACAAAAATTACATTTAGCTATCTAAAACTCTTCTACTACTTTCTCATTCTTAGGATGATATGTAAACTTCTTTTGTCCAATTAAAATCGCATAACATATAGTATTATCAGCCACAGCTTCTTCAAAGTCTACTACAATCTTTATGTTTGTTCTCTCATTTACTGATACATTCTTGCTCTTACTACAATTAATCACATACATTGGCCTGTTATCTATATACTCTTAAGGATCATAGTACATTTCGGTATTACCACATGTTATTCTCTTAAATGCAGTATAATCTTCATACATCTTAAAATAATCCTTGTTAGCAATATCTAAGTTTCTTGATTCTTTTGGAAATACCTCATTCCTTCCATTTTTAAGATAGATATTCTCTATCTTACAGTGATCAAACTTACTTGCATCTGCTGTTTGTTTACCACTTCTATCAGTTTGGAACATTACAACAACGAAATCAGGCATATCAAATTGTCTAGAATTAAATTGAGTAGTAACATCGAACTACAAGAAAGAACCTACAACAGTCTTCTGAACACACTGATAAGTATGGAATGAAAACATGATTTTAGGTTCTTTAAGAATATTCAACTTTAACTGACTTTTGTAATTAGATTCGTATTCGATAATAGGCATTCTTACCTCCATATTCATTGTTATTTTCCCATCATGAGTAGCTGTTGCACCTGCTCCTGTTCCAGTCCATTTATACAAGACATCGTTATTGTTGTTAGCTTTTGTAAAGGTTATTCTCAATCCACTTTTCCACATAACCTCTTTATAATCACTTAAAAAGCCTGGAATTAACCTTAATGGGTACAAAACGCTAAAGTCCTATCGTAGACCAAGTTTATCATCTGTTTCAAATCCTGCTTGATTTAGATATTCAACTTCTGGTTTGGAAATCTTTAATGTTCCAATAGCTGTAGATGTTATTCCAGGTAGTTCAATTTTATCTATAACAACTTCATGCTTTCTAACCTCAATTTGAGAAAAGGAGAATGGTAAGAAGTTATCTACAACTTTTATAGTGTCATTTCCACCAAATGTTCCTCCACCTAATGCACCAACAACTTCAAAACTCATATGACAATCTGCTTTGTGTGGATGTATGAATCCATTCCCCACATCGAAATCAAACTTAATATCTTTGTTAGCTTCATTCAAATTATTAAATGTTCTTGTGTTAGGTTTAAAACTCTGTAACTCGTAACTCTCAATACTATCCATTTATTATAAAGAAAATATTGAAACAACGCTTTTATGGAATGTACCCATAAAAGAATTATACATGATAACATTTAAAAACTTATATTCCCCATCCTAACTTAACATTAGCATTCATAGCAGTACCAACTTCAAAAGCAGTTAATCGTTCACCAATTGATGCATCACTACTAAATGCTCTTTTCCATGCTTTAGCTTCTAGTTCCTTATCTGCAATATGTCTTGACTCTGTATCTTTATTGTCTCGTAGTATATATAGTGTTCTTTACAAGCCTCATCTAATGGGTTAATACCTTTATCACCTCTTTCTAATCTTTCTTGCAGCTTAGTACCCGGACCACACTACGACATTCCAGGAATATGTAATTCAAATGGGAGTTTATTAATCAAATCATTTACTAATCCTTTTCCAAGCTTCTCATCATTCCAGAATCGTGGTGGTAATGTATTTAAGATGCTAATCAAATAACCTATACCTTTCGGATCATTAGGAATAAATTGTGAAAGCTTATTATTAATCATGCTCACTATACCTACTTTCTCATTATAAAAGTTATTATTACCAGCCTTTTCTTCTCCATCTATAACAATTAACCGATCAATTAACTTTCTCACATCGTCCATCCATATATATTCTTTAGGTAATTCGTTGTATATTTGTATTCCTTTCCCAGACTTTGCTGTTTTCTTTCGTGGTGGTGTTAGAGGTAAATATGGCTTAATATAATCATCCCAAATAGGCTTGATAATATTAATGTACTTAGAACCTCTATTAGATGCTACTTTTTATCTCGATTATATTTTTGGAAGGCAGCATCTGATTCTATTATTATTTCCTTGTACTGTTCAAAATCGTCATCATCATAATCTTCAATGGTTTTATTAGTATTCATCGTTAACAATTCCCATAGACATTCTGTTCCTTTATAAGTTTTACCATTAAATATCAAATCATCACCAGTCATTTTAACTTCAGAATTTCCTATCTTATTGATTATTTTTCCATCTTCTACAGATCTTATTCCAAATGCGCTATCATTTCTCCTACTATAATATTTCTTTGCAATCTTACCAAATGATTGTGCTGTTGTTAAAGGCTCTACTCCTTCGACTTTGTATTTAATTTGTTTTTTCATTTGTTTTATTTCTCCTGTTATAGGTGTATCACTACTACTTGGGGGACTATCATAAGTTATCTTTTTAGGTGTTTCTAGAAGACACCTATTGATCTATTGAAGCCGTCTTATGTACAGCTGTAATAAGTTCAGTTATTAGATTTTTATTTTGTTTTGCTACTTCTTTGATCTTACTTCCTAAATTTTGGATTGCATCAATTACAGGTTGTTCTTGTGTCTTAAATTTATCGTATATACCTGCTCTTTCTTTCTTCCAAGATTTGAAGCCTTTTATCAAGAACTCCTTTAACTTAATATTCTTATTAATATCTTTCTCATCCATTTATTATATAGAAAACAAACAAACGTCAAGAAACGTCAAGAAACGTCAAAAAACGTAAACCGTTAAAACGTCAAACGTATAAGAAGTGTTTTATCTTGTTCCTATACTTACCATTGTTTATTTTCCTTGTCATATCAATTATTATAAAACCATAATCTTCTTGCCAACATTTTGAACATATCTCTTTAAATTTATCATAAGACATATCTCCTCCAACAAACTCGTTATACACATGTTTAAGATTAGTATCATCTTGTCTAAATACGCATAGGAAGTTAACGTTATCTTTTATAAGCTGTTTAGGTACTTTTGAATATGTCTGCGCAAGATAGAAACAGTCTAAATGTCTATGTCTACATCTCGTAAAGTAATTTCTAACAGTATCTTGGTTCTCTAAAATCTAATCATAAAACACAACGACAGAGTATTTTTCACATTCATCAATAGGTACAATATAATCATTACTGCTTAAGAACGTTGCTATTTGCATTTTGAACTTTAGTTCTGCTTTTTCAAATCGATCTTTTAATTGTTCATACTTTGGCTGATTCATGCTTTTAGAATATATGTAGAAGTAATTATTGTTTAACCAACCTGGCTGTAATAAGTTAAATAACAGAAAAGTCTCACCACAACCAGATGGACCCACAATAAGACATCGAATATCATGAGGTGTAAGTTCTCCATTTCTTTTCTTAGCTGTTGTTTCTTTTATCCTCTCTTTTACATCCCAATTAATAGTTTTCTTACTCATTTATTATAGAGAAAATTTTGATTCAGACCTGATAAATCGTCGAGTCCCTGGGTGTCAGCACCTTTTACGATCTTATATCCTTAAGTTGTTCTCTGATCTCATGCAACGTATTTTTTTATATATTTTTCATCCATTTCGCCATTTAATGTTATTATAATTTCTAACTGTTCTTTAAATGAGTTAATACAAGTAAAAATGGTCTTATATTCATCTTTTCTTTTGCTTATGTTTAATTTAGAAGACAAACCTGTTATTATAACACTTCCAGTTGCAAGAGACGTTGTTAATATTGAGTAAATTGTTACGGGTATAAAAGTATTAATAAACCCAGTTGTTGCAGAAAGTATAACCGATAACGTAATCAAAGTGTAGTATGCATATCTAAAAATTCGTATTTTTCTCTTTTTCTTTAAGCTGTATTCTAACTTTTGAATGATAACTGTTGTATTCTAATTTCTATTAACTTAATTACTTTCTCTCTTGGAATATCTCTAGGTAAATCAAACTCGTTCATTTATTATATAATAAAAGGCTAAGGTATTTAAGGTAACGAGTGATACTTCTGTTTTAAAGAAGAAACTCCATTACGAATTAGACAACAGTAGCAACTATTTAAGAATGGGGCTAGTTAGGTTTTACAGTACATATCTAACTCCAAACGTTACAGAGAAAAATAATAAGTTGACAATTTGTAGTAACCTTCCTGACTTTCCTGATCTTAGAAAACAACTTATAATTCTACCTGGTCAATATAATTAAAAAGAATTAGAAGAATATATTAAATCAAATCTTCCATACTCAACTGATGCTTTTAAAAATATTAAATTTACTGAGGACAGAGAAAAATAGAGTTAAAATATTTAGCGGGCATTGTGATATAATCTTAGATACCATTAATACTGTATTAGGTTTTAGTGAGAAAAACTTGGCTAGTAACATAGAACATGTTGGAGATAAGTTACCAAGGTTTCATCCGTTCGATACAATTAATGTTCACTGTAATATAACAGATGGTATGTTTGTTAAAGATACGGAGTACACACATAGAGAAACAGGAATTATAACATCATTTAAAACAGATACTGAGTTTAAACATAGTATTATTTACGAGCCTACTTATCCATTATTTTTTCTATATCTAAAGACAAGGTTGATAATTTTGAGATAAGGATAACAGATGAGAATAATTCCTTAATTGATTTTGGTGGAGCTACAACAACTGTACTTTAACAAACCAAGATTTTCTCTTAAATAAATAGGAAGATGTGTTCTATTAAAGGTTGTATGTTTAGTGTTCCTTACGGTGAACAAAAAGATTTAAATATCGATCATGTATTAACAATGAAACAACTTAGTGATAAATCTAAAAAATTAAAGAAGGTAAAGGAATGGATTTAACTCTAAGTACTGCACAGATGAAAAAGATTAAGAAAGAGCATATGGATGGTTTTATCTTTACGATTCCAGCCATTCTAGCAGCTTTAGGAGCAGTTGGTTCATTAGCAGGTGGTGCATCAGCGATTACTAAAACTGTACTTGATGCTAAGAAAAATAAACAAGAACTTGAAGAATAAAAAAGACAATATGGCTATAGAAGAAAAAGGACCAGGTAAACCAAATATAGGCAGGTAAACCAAAGAACTCAAAAAACTAAAACCATTGACCAAGTTCGATATAGAGAGGTTGGTTAAAGAAATAAAGATAAAACGATTTAGAGGTGTATTTATGAGTGACGAACTTCCACAAAAACCTTATGTAAATGAGTGTGGTATAGTTAACCTCGATAAATCAGACAACATTGGTACTCATTGGATATGCTATTGGAAAGATAACAACGAAAAGTATGTGTTCGATTCTTATGGTGGTGTTCCTCCTAAACAACTAGTACAATATCTTGGTACCAAAAACTTATTTTACAATGACGAACGAATACAAGACTTTAATTCAGTTATATGTGGTCATCTTTGTGTTAAGGTTTTAAATCTTCTAAATCAAAGGTATTCTTTTAGTGATGTTATGTATATGATTAAAAATGATTAAATATTATTAACTTTAAGTGCTTTTGTGGTTTGTATCCATAAAAGTTTTGTTTAAAATAAATATGAAACCTATACACAATAGATTTTTAGATTATTTTTAGAAACATGGAGATGAACTAGATGCACTAGAAAGCTATAATTTTTAGCAGTATTTTGAGTATGTTAGTGAGATAGACTTAAAAGATAGAAACAACGTATATAATGTTATTGATTTATGGAGAACGTTAATACCTAAATTTTTGTACACGGATGAAGAGCTGGAAAAGTTACGTCCAATAATTACCTTAAAGGAGTTGTCAAATTATAGCTCTAGACGATTAGAATGCAGTAATTGTGGTAGTAACTCATTAACAAGAAATATGAATAGCTACATTTGTAATGATTGTTTTGTAGACAGTGGTTGGGTTTACAGTACTAATGAAGAAATGAAAGCTGGTTGTGCAAGAAAACCATGGTATGATACTACAAAAATATTTAAGTTATAGTTATCTCGTTTACAAGCTTTACAGGATAAAATTATTTCCGGAGATGTGTTCAAAGTGTTAAACGATGAATTTAGAGATATACCAAAAGATTTAATATCAACAAATAATATTCTAGAAGTACTAAAGAAAAACAAATACACAAAATATTATGATGATGTCTATTTAATACACTACCACGTTAGCGATCAAAAACCATTAAAATTACAACATATGGAAGAAACACTTATAAACGAGTTTGAAAACTTACACGAGGCCTTTATAGAACTGTATCCGAAAAGAGTATTGTTTATTAACTTAAAATGTGTATTGTACTATCTGTTGAAAAAGCATGATGTTCATGTTGATATTGATTTTAAACACTCACCTAAACAAATAGAGATGTTAAAGAAATGTTTTGAAAAATTTGGATGGACATTTTCTTTATAATAAAATGAGCATGGATATGTTTGGTAATGTTGCGGATAGAAAAGGTGATGTTAATATTAGTGAAGAAAAATTAAAATTGCTGGCGAATTTAAATGATATTGTTAGCGTAAGTCAACTTAGACCAATAGAAGCTTAATTAGAGAACGATAGAAAACGATTTGAAGATGCATTAGAAATGTTACAAGACACATACATAAAGAAAGAAGATTTTCAAAGATTAGGATGGATACTACTAAATTGATTATGCAGAAAGAAACCATACCTCTATTATATCGATTGTGAACCAAGAATGTTAAAAACGCAACCTTTAAAATATTCAATATTTCTAATGGTTATCGGTTTCTCTATAATGGAAAAAATGCATATGGAATTAAGTTTGGATAAATACTTTCTAGAGATATGTTTGGATGATACTTTGATTGAAAATTTACCTTTGAGCTTTAACAATAATGATATAATTACAATTAAACCAAATAAAAATTCTGCTATGGAAGAAGGACAATTATTGTTTGTTGTAATGTACATAGAAAGAGAACTTTCCTATAGGCGTTTGCTATATAATAAATATGTCTATTTTTTGTAATGTTAAAAGTAGAAAAGAAGAATCTAGAGAAGTTTTTTCGTCAAATTATACATCCTGGGTTGATTTTAAGAGCAAAAGATTGGTTAATGTGTCTAATGCTATTGATAAACAAGATGTTGTAACATTAGAACAGCTTGAATCAGCAAAGAAGAGTTTAATTTACTTACACGAAAATAAATTGTTGAATTTCAATGTCGATTGCCAGAAGATGATCTTGGGAAACCAGCCTTTTTTGTATATAATTTAGCTGCTGCTTAGAAATTTCTTTATAGAGGTAGGTTAATGCATATAGAATCAAGCCTTAATAAACATCTTATAGACCTATTTTTAAATGACGCTTTAGTTGAAAGTTTTCCATTACACTTTAATATGTATGATCAGTTAACAACTAGACCATCCGAAGATTCTGATTTGAAAGAAGGTAAATTCTTATTTCTTATTATGTATATTGAAACAGAAGATGAAGGTGAAAACGAATCAAGTGATGATGACGATAATGTTAGAAGTATAGTATTAGGTAATGATAAATTTTAATTTTTTTCTTGATTTTCTATACAATAAATAATAATGATAATGTATTGCGTGAAATGTAAGAAATCAACAGATACGAAGAAAGATACCATTAGAATTGAACAAACAAAGAATGGAAGATATGTAAAGAAAGGTATATGTTCTGTATATGGTGTTAGTAAATCTCAATTCGTTAAAAAGAAAGATTGACTATATGATGGTAAAGGTGTTAGAGAAGACATTATAGAAGAAATTCGCAAACCATCTAGAAAAAACTTTGACAGACTAAATATGGTTATAAAAGGTATCGATGATCTTTGGCAAGCTGGTCTTGTAGAAATGGATAGTGGTGTGTTAAAAGGTGTCTCCAAGTTAAATAAAGGCTATAAGTATCTGCTAACTATTATAGATGTGTTTTCGAAATATGCGTTTGCTGTCCCTGTTAAAGATAAGAGTGCTAAGAATGTTACAGAAGCATTTGAATCCATATTAAGAGCGAGAAAACCTAGTAACTTACAAACTGATCAAGGTAACGAGTTTTACAATAAAGAATGTAATAAGTTAATGGGGGAAAATAGGATTAATCATTACTCAACCTATAGTGGTAAGAAAGCTTCTGTTGAGAGTTTTAATAGAACACTTAAACAGAACATGTGGAAAAGGTTCACAACACAAGGGAATTACAAATGGATAGAGACATTACCAACATTGGTTAGTGAGTATAATAATAGACTACATAGAACAATTGGTTTAAAGCCTATAGAAGTTAACAAGAAGAATGAGCGAACAATATTGGAGAAAGTGTATAAGAAAGAATATAAGCGCGTTAACCCCAAATACAAATTAGGTGATCATGTTCGTATAAGTAAATCGAAAATGTTATTTGAGAAAGAATATATACCTAATTGGTCAACAGAAGCATTTGTTATTAGCGAAGTTATTCCATCTAATCCACCTACGTATAGAATTAAAGATTTAGAAGAGGATGATGTGCAAGGTAGATTTTACGAACCGCAACTATTAAAGACGAAACATAAAGATGAATACTTGGTGGAAAAGGTGTTGAGAAAGAAAGGTGACAAAGTATATGTTAAATGGTTAGAATTTGATGATTCGCATAATAGCTGGATAGTAAAAGTAATGTTGTAATGTAAATATAAATGTTGTCTTTTATAGAATAATAACCATAAAAGGCTAGTTTGAATGAGATAAAAGTAATGAAACGTTACTCTTCAAACAACAAAGGGTAACGAAACGTTACTCTTTACCATGGATGTTTAAATTTTTACCCGTTAAAACCACGGATGTTTAATTTTTTACCCGTTAAAACCATGGGTAAAATCTATCTAAAGAAACAGATTGTGATCCAGACAAATGCTGGGGATTGAATCCTCGAAGTTATGTGCAAGTGGTGGTAAAAAGTAAAAAATAAGAAACTACTTGAATATTATGATAAAAAATTAGCTGGAGCAGATATGCTCCGGCGAAAATCATCATGATTTTCTATATAATAAATATGAGTACTATGGATAGTTCTCTTAGTTTAAACGATATTTGCTACGAACAGATTAAAGACAATTATTGGTATGGTATTTTTGGTGATTTTAAATTTATTATATTTAAGAGTACAGGATACTTTAACGCTACTAAAATATGCCAAGATGGTGGAAAATAATTTAAACATTGGTTAGAAAATATAAGATCTAAGAGACGAATCAATTATTATAAGAAAAAGCTTAATAGTCGGGATTCCGACCACTTCAGAAACTCATCTTATGAAATAAAATTTGCAGGAAGCGAATTAAATAATAAGATATCAGGAACATATGTTTATAAAAAGATAATTTTAGATATTGCAACATGGATATCTGATGATTTTTACGATAAGTGTTATGATATAATCGTAGACTATTTTATTCGGGGTTTTAAACAATACCAACAAAATAACGAAGAACGAGAAGGAAAGGTAGAAGAGATAGAACAAACAATGGAAAGATTAAAAAAAGAAAACACAAGACAGAGGGATAGCTGCACCATATACAGACGATAATTCAAAAGATAATTGCCTAATCATATACAAAAAGAACAAACTTAATGATCCTTTCCCTTATTATACTATTAGATGCCAAAAGAGAAGTCTATATAAGCCTCTTAATGAAGCAGAAAAAAATATCCGAATCATGTAATAATATACAAAAAGTTTAGAGATCCTAATATTATTAAGCTATTCAATCTAATGCAGCAAGAACTAGATATTCGTAAAGGTAAGGGTAATGCGTTTTGGACATCCCTATTAGAAGAAGGTTTGGTTAACAGTATAGATTGTTTATATGATCAGTTAATATCTAATCCTATATAAAAACTTAATTTGTAGTGATCAAATATTTTCTATATAATAAATATGGAGAAACATTTTGATTTATTACATGATAGACTTAAAACTAATTCATCATGATCTTAAACTCTTAGCAACACTACTAGAGAAGCAAGCACTGTTAATAGAGAAGCAAATAATGTTAAAGGAAAAAGAATTATTAATAACACAACAAAAACATCTGATTTGAGTAGTGATGATGAATATGAATATGGTAGTGATGATTATGATGATGAGTAGGTTTTCAAAAATGATTAAGATTTAAAATGTGTATATATAACTTTGATGGGTTATTCCCATGAAAGCCATGTTCTAATACAACGCGTAATATGTAGGCAATGGCAGGAGTGTAGAATGTTAAGTGTTGTATGAGGATACATGAAAATAAAAGTAGTACAAAAATGATTAGAAATAATCTGGTGAAAGAAAAAAATTGAAGAGTAAACGTTGATTTTCTATATAATAACCATGAAGATGAGTAATTATAGTAGATTTACCGTAATAGAGTTAAGGCAGCGATGTAAAGAGAAAGGGATAAAAGGTTATTCTCGATTAAGGAAAGCAGAACTTATTGACAAACTTATTGAGCATGACAATCTTATACAATTACCATTCTACAATGTAGATAAGTATAGTGATTTAAATATAACACAGCTTAAACAAGAAGCAAAGAAATTAAATATACAAAGTTATAGAACGTTAAGAAAAGATCAACTTATAAGAAGACTAAACAAGAAAAACAATAAAGACCTTTTTCAAAATACAAAGCTAGAACAACAAGAACCGAAAGTAAAAAAGTAAACAATTAAAAAGGATATTCCCATTTGAAGATGCTGTGATTGAAGAACCGAAACTAGCACGTATACCTATAAAAGTAGAATTAGAAGAAACAGCACTCAAGAAGCGTTTACAAACTATTCAAGTTGAAAACACAGGTGGTTATAAAGACGCAATAAAATTTTTAGATACAAGTGGAAGAGTTGCTATTAACAAAATCAAAGAGGAATTAAAATTTCACCCTGTTAAAGTTAACCTTGTTTTCATTTGTGATTATATAAAAGATTAAGAAATACAAGAACGCAATTTCAAAACATCGAACGAGAGAATATCAGAATCAACTGACTTAAATGAATATATATCTTATGCAAAACAAAAACTTTGTAGAGAAATGGAAGAATTTGAAGGTAGAGGATCAGGATGGACATTACGTCAAATTAAATACTTGCAAATCAGATTAAACAAATATGTACCATTAAGAGCTTCTTCCTATATTGAACTTCCTAAACCAATTAAAGATAAGAAAGCAGTGATTAATATTAAAAATGAAGACAATAAATGTTTCTTATACGCTATTGCAAGTTACTTAAAACCTGTAGATAGATGTTCTCAGTATCAAAGACCTTCGCATTATAAACTGCTTGTTAATAAGTTGAAAAAGAAGTATTGTGATAATATTGAATTTCAAGTAGAATTAAAAGATATTCCAAAATTCGAAAGAAGAAGTAATATTTCTATCAATGTTTACAGCTATGACAAGAGCTATAATGTATATCCACTTCAAATCACAAAAAATAAGCAGGAAACTCATATCAATTTATTATATGTAAAAGATGAAAAACAATCATTTTTGTCAGATAAAAAACTTGTCAAGACTAGTAAGAAGTCAGGTAACAAAACACGAGGAAAAACTATACTTTTGCGACACTTTCGAAATGAGAAGCAGTTACAAAACCATGAACTATATTGTAAGGAGCATGAGGCTGTTAGAATAGAACTTCCAAAACCATACGACAATCAAATAGAGTTTCAGAACTATAATCGATCATTAAGAGTTCCATTTGTGATACTTGCTGACTTTGAATGTAACTAATTTTAAAAATACAGCATTATTGTAGTAAAACAGTAAAATATCAAAAGCATGAACCAATGAGTTTTTGTTACTATGTCAAAAATTCAAATGGAGATTATAAAAGTCCTGTTAGTTATATAGGTCCAGATGCTGCAAAAGTATTTATTGAAATGTTACAAAAAGAAGCAATAGAAATTATGAAAATATATAAAAGGATAGTTAATATGAATCCGCTTACTGAGGAAGAAATAGAAGCTTATAACAGTTCGGATACTTGCCATATATGTGAGAAAAACATGAATGACTTACCACCAGCTGTTGAGAAAAAAATAAATATATTAAAGAAGAAAATACAGTTCTACAAGGATAGAGATATGAGTGAAAAAATAAATGAATGGAAATATGAATTAAGAAAATGTTTGTATAAGATAAATAAAAATAAAGCAAAACTAAGAGATCATGATCATTTAGCTGGAAAGTTTAGAGGTGCAGCTCATATTTATTGCAATTTAAACTATAAAAATCCTAACTTTGTTCCAGTATTTCTTCACAACTTAACTGGCTATGACACGCATTTGTTAATTAAGGAGTTAGCTTATGACACACAGAAAATTAAATTGATTGCAAATAATGAAGAAAGGTACATAACATATGAAAAATATATAAAAGCAGGACCAAAAGATGGAATAAATTTAAGATTTGTTGATTTATTTAGATTTATGTCAAAGAGTTTAGCAGAGTTAACTAGTAATTTAAAGCCAGAACAATTTCGAGAAACGTTAAAGTTTTTCCCGATTGATAAACTTGATCTAGTTAATACTAAAGGTGATTGATTTGATTATGTTGATTCATTTGAAAAATTAGAAGAACCTGTTCCATTATCTATAGACAAATTTAGGAATAGATTAACAGGAGAAAAAATGAGACCTGAACGTCATAAGCTTCATGTACGAGTTTGTAAAGAATTCTATCTGAAGTTAGTGAGGGACTTAACTGAATATTATAACAAAACATATGTCCTTCAATTAGCAGATATATTTGAAAACTTTAGAGATGTGTGTTTAAAGGCATAAGGATTAGATCATGCATGGTATTATAGAGCACCAGGCTTATCGTGGGATGCAATGTTAAAGATGACTAAAATTATATTAGAAATGTTAACTGATTATGATAAAATACTAATGTTAGAAAAGGGTATACGAGGAGGAATCTCACAATGTAGTAAAAGATACGTAAAAGCTAACAACAAATACATGACAAATTATAATAAATATGAGTGTTGAACATACCTAGCATATTTAGACGCAAATAACTTATACGGATGGGCGATGAGTCAATACATGTTTTATAAAGACTTTAAGTGGGTTAAACCTTACATAGATATAATGAACATTCCAGATGACTCAGAAACTGGTTACATATTAGAAGTAGATTTAGAATATCCGAGATATTTACACAACAAAAATTCTGATTTACCATTAGCTCCAGAAAACATGTGTCCACCAGAATCTAAACAATCAAAACTACTAACAACACTTCACAATAAGGAAAGATATGTAATTCACTATAGGAACTTAAAACTATATATGTCGCTTGGAATGAAATTAAAGAAAGTGCATAGAGTATTAGAATTCAAACAATCAGACTGGTTAAAGAAATACATTGATTTAAATACAAATATGAGAGCGACAGCAACAAATGATTTTGAAAAAGACTTCTATAAACTCATGAATAATTCAGTATTTGGGAAGACTATGGAGAATATTAGAAAGAGACAGCCCATACAATTAGAATGTGATCCTGAAAGAGTAGAAAAATTAATTGCAAAACCTAATTTTGATTACAGAACAATATTTAAAGAGAATCTGTGTGCTATACATATAAAAAAAGAGCGATTGAAGTTTAGTAAGCCAATATATGTTGGTATGAGCGTATTAGAACTATCAAAACTATTAATGTGTGATTTTCACTATAACACTATGAAGCCGAAATATGGAAACAATATAGATTTATGTTACATGGATACTGATAGCTTTATATATGAGATTGAGACTGAAGACTTTTACAAAGATATAGCAGAAATAACACTAGTTAACAAATTTAAACTTTTTGTTTGTTACATGAGAAAAATCACCTGATCTTAAAGGAATTTTTGCTCTGAATTCGAATATGCACTCGGTTTCTCTCCATCACGTACAGTTTTCCCGTAACAGAGGGATTTTCGGGAAATTCCCTCAAAAATGTCCCTTTTTCAGATATTTTATTCCCCTAGCTCCTGTCCCCTTACATATAGTAACATAGAAATTATACCTAAGTATACCTTGATTTATATTTAATAAACCCTAAAAGTTTCGTAAATATCGCTTTGTTCTTTCTAGAGAAATAAATATATTTGTATGTATACTGTGTGCACTGTTTATTGCACCTGATAGTAATGCTTTCAGATCTCCTGAGTTGGGGTAAAAACGATTTGCTTGGGCACCCAACATAATTTGTGCGTCGTGCTACGTCACTTTACTTGCATGGGCTAAAGGGAAACGGAGGTTCATGAAATTTGCTGTACCAATGGTGTGGAGAGAACCCACCAACCATCTGGATGATTATTTTTGTCTCACAGTAGTTAAAAGACATTCTAAAAAAAGCAAATACACAATAAGTTATCCCAACGTTAAATCCGCAATTAGACCTATTCCGCACGGGGATGAACTTCCACTTCCCAAGCCCCCTACCAACTGGGAAGAGATATGGCCAAAAGAACCATCGACATCAACATGTACATCCAAGGATCCAACGTTCATCCCTGACTGTGTTCGCGAGCCACATTTCATCCGGCAATGTGAACTTAATGACCTAGTCCGTGATTTGCACCTGACAAAACAAGAGGCGGAACTTCTGGGATCAAGGCTCCAGCAGTGGAACTTACTGGATGCAGAAACGAACATATCAGTGTACAGGAAAAGGCATGTTCAATTTTCAAGCTATTTCTCAATGCAAGATAATGTGTGCGTATGTACGGATATAAATGGGTTGATGGCGGAGCTAGGAATTCCTTACGTTCCAGAAGAATGGAGGTTATTTATCGACGCGTCAAAGGTCAGCCTTAAAGCTGTCCTTTTACATAATGGAAATAAAAAACCTTCTATACCACTTGCGCACTCAGTGAAGATTAAGGAATCCTATGACACCATGTCAACTTTGCTAAATCTTATAAATTACAAGGACCATTGTTGGCAAATATGTTGTGATCTCAAGGTAGTTGGTATTTTATTAGGACTGCAGTGCTGTTACACGAAGTACCAATGTTTTTTATGTTTTAGGATAGCCGAGCTGATGACAAACATTATGAAGTGAAGGAATGGGAACCTAGAGTGAATTACGTACCTGGAGAATGCAACGTCAAATACGCTCCTTTGGTAGATCCTAATAAGATATTACTACCGCCACTTCATACCAAGTTAGGACTTATGAAAAACTTTGTCAAAGCCATGGACACATCTGGTGAAGGTTTCAAGTATTTGCGAGATAAGTTCCCTAACCTGAGTGATGCTAAGGTTTCAGCGGGAGTGTTTATTGGTCCCCGAATTAGGAAATTAATGCCTGATGATAGCTTTGACAGCAAGTTAAACAGTGCTGAGCTAGCTGCATGGACAGCATTTAAGTGTGTTGTGCGCAACTTTCTGGGCAATAACAAAGCTGAGAGTTACACAGAAATCGTACAGGACATGATACAGAAATACAAAGAGTTGGGTTGTAGTATGTCTTTAAAAATCCACTTTTTGCACTCCCACCTCAGCTTCTTTCCTGCTAACCTAGGTGCTCTCAGCGACGAACAGGGGGAAAGATTCCACCAAGATATAATGGCAATGGAGAAAAGGTACCAGGGACGATGGGATCCTTCAATGATGGGGGACTATTGTTGGGGTCTTGTTAGAGAATGCAACATTTCTTACAAAAGAAGGAAGTAGTGTACGTTTTTGTAACCCAACGGAAGTTTCATATATTGTGATAGTTTTGATTGTCTTTTCATGACCTTTTGGTACATTTGTATTATTGTTTATTGTAAATTGTCACACTTGTAAATTATATTGTATTATATTTTATATATGTGTTTGTGGTAATAAAGCAAAACGTTTTACCTCAACTTAAGAGATCTGAAAGCATTACTATAAGGTGCAATAAAGAGTACACACAGTATACATACAAACATATTTATTTCTCTAGAAAGAATAAAGCGATTATTACGAAACTTGGAGGGTTTGTTAAATATGAATCAAAGTATACTTAGGTATAATTTCTATGTTAGTATATGCAAGGGGACAAGATCTTGGGGTGTAAAATAAACGAAAGGGAAATTTTTGAGGGATTTTCCCGAAAATCCCTCTGTTACGGGAAAATCGTACGTGATGGAGAAAAACCGAGTGCATATTCGAATTCAGCGCAAAAAGTTCCTTTAAGAATAGGTATTTCCTTTTATGCAACCAAACCTTTGTTAACTAGTGTAATTAATCAATTTGATACGAGCGAATACGAGAAAAATAACATATATGGACTACCACTAATAAACAAGAAAGTAATAGGTAAGATGAAAGATGAGAATAAAGGTAAGATAATGACAGAGTTTATTGGATTGAGATCAAAGATGTATGCTTATAGAGTAGAAAATAAGGAGAAGAAAAAAGCTAAAGGAGTAACTAAATGCGTAATATCAAAACAGTTGCAGTTTAATGATTATAAAGAAAGCTTATTTAAAAATGTAAAAACGTATAAAGACATAAACCTAATAGAAGTTATAAGCATGATATATATAGTATAACCGTTCATAAGCTAGCACTAGATTCTTCAGACGATAAAAGGTATATATTACGAGATGGTGTAAATACTTTAGCTTGGGGTCATTATAAGATAAAGTAAAAATGTAATTATGTATAGTGTAGTGTAGTGTAGTTTTAGATGTAAGTTTTTAGATGTAAGTTTTTAAATGTAAGTTCTTTATAGTGAAGGGCTATAAAGTACTAATTAATTTGATTCCTTATGAAAATCCTTTTGTAACTAGATTTAGTGATTTTTGTAATTTTGTAACTAGATTTAGTGATTTTTTTGTAATTTTTGTAACTAGATTTAGTGATTTTTTGTGTAATTTTGTAACTAGATTTAGTGACTTTTTGTAATTATGTAACTAGATTTAGTGATTTTGTAATTTTGTAACTAGATTTAGTGATTTTTGTAATTTTGTAACTAGATTTATTGTTTTTTTTTGTAATTTTGTAACTAGATTTAGTGATTTTTTGTAATTTTGTAACTAGATTGTTTATTTCTTTTCAATGTCATGTGTGCTGGCTTAAAGTTTCCTATCTTGTTCACGCTTCTTATATAAATACTGTGCGCTATGTGTAGTTGGTTGGATCCTTCTGTAAAATGCTTTTGTGTTTTTCCTACTGTGCTAATAATCAAAGTACTGGGGGAAAATAAAAAGTGTTCTAGATTGTTTATTTCTTTTCAATATCATGTGTGCTGTCTTAAAGTTTGTTTTATCTTATTCACGCTTCTTATATAAATACTGTGCGCTATGTGTAGTTAGTTGGATCCTTCTGTAAAATGCTTTTGTGTTTTTCCTGTGCGCTGGTCGAAGGATATTGGGAGGGGAGAAAGTTGTTTGCAGAACCTACATATGTACACTACTGATGTTCAATGAAATCTCAGTTAGATCAACATGTACGAAGTGCAAGTGCACTCCATGGTAGAAATAAAAACTTGCGAACTGCAAAAAAAAAAAAAAGAAAAAAACACACAAATGCACCAAGATATTTCAGTGAGTGAGTTTTTCAAAGACTTGTGCCAAGCAATGATAGCAGCAAACATTCCTTGGAACAAAGTTCAAGTGCCAAAAGACCGTGCTTTTCTGAAGAAGTACTGCGGGCGTCGAATCACTGACGAATCCACTCTTCGAAAGTGTTATCTCGAAGTTTGTTATAGGGAAGTTATAGATACCATTAGGGCAGAAATAGGTAGTTCATATATTCGGATTTCTGTGAACGAAACAACTGACGTTTTCGGACATTATGTATCAAATTTAGTAATTGGAAAGTTAAGTGAAGATGCTCCATCTAAATTCTTATGGCGATTAAATTGCTGGAACGCACGAATCATTCCACGATTGCTCGCTTCCTAAACGATGGTCTTAAAGTGTTATGGCCGGGAGGAGTTCAGGAAGAAAAAGTCCTTGTTCTCTATACAGACAGTGCAGCGTACATGTTAAAAGTGGCTAGAGCACTTACAGTTTTTTACCCTCACTTAATTCATTTCATCTGCATGGCCCATGCTCTTCAGACTTTTGCGAATGAAATCAACTAGTTTCTTCCAAGAAAAAAATGTTTCTTAAGGCGCCACAACGTGTTCAAGTTTACAGAGATCAACTGCTAGACGTGCCACTTCCTCCGGAGCCTGTGCTAACGCGATGGGGCACTTGGATACAGGCAGTATATTTCTACAATGAATATTTTCAAATAAATTAGCCTGTTGTTCATTCATTTCCATCGGAGTCTGCTGTGTCAGTTGGCATTGCTCAGAAACTGTTTAATGTCTCAAAAGTAGCCTATGATATCGCATACATAGACAGCAATTGTGGTCGACTACCTACAAGCATTAAAAAACTACAGACTATTGGGCAGCCTCTTCCGGAATCCATGGAAATCATAGAGGAAGCAAAGAGATCCGACCGCCGACAAAATTTTACTTCTGATCGTTTGGAAATGTACCTTGTAACCCATTGTGCAACAACATACAGTTGAACTGCAGGCACATCTTTTGTAAGTACTTTATTTCAAATTAAAAAGGTTCATTAGTGGAAATATTCTTCAATCTTAGTTCAGCTGGTATAGTTTAAAAAATATAGGACTGCTTTTCCCTGCATGATATATATATATATATATATATATATATATATATATATATATATATATATATATATATATATATATATATATATATATATATATATATACATCCTCACGGTATTGTCAAGGTTCTATATTGGTATTTTACATTTAAAGTTGCAACCGGGTGTTTCTGGCTACCGCATACGGCTGTCCGATCATCACCCTTGTTCTTCGCGCGCACAGTCATTCGAAGAACTGAAAACTTACTCTGTACATAAACAGTTTATAGTTGTGAACTCGGAAAATCTGCTACTTCTGCTTGTCAAGGTCAAAAAATGGAAGAAAAAAGGATGTGTAGAATGTAAAGAGGGTGCAACAGTGTCTGATACTTGTAAGAAACATATTCATTTGTAGCTCGTGCACATTCCACCTGTTGCGCTGCTGTGGCACAACGTATATTGGAACTGTATAACTCTTGTACACTGCTTGTAGGTCCATTGGCGTATGTGACGACCGAAACTATGTTGTCAGCTCTGACTGCGATAAGGCACTGCTGTACTGCTTTTGTTTTTCTTTTTTCTCCTTTGTCATTTGTGAGACGCCAAACATGTTTTTAGTTGTTGTACGCGCTGAACGGGTTCCTGCGGAGAGAAGTATTTAAGAAGTTAACTACATATTCTTGTTTACGATACAAATATGGTAAGTACTTTCAATTATAATACGGTTTTTAATTGATTAACTGTTGAAAAGAATACGAAAATAAAGCTGTATTTGTAAATGTATATTAGTCGAGGACGTAGCTACTCAGAGTGTTGATTCCAGATTTTCTCGTGAAAGAATTTTATTACGCTAGAGGTGAAAAGCAAACGTCCATTTAGACAGCCCCCCCCCCTTTTAAAACTCGTTCAGAAATGGTCGCAGTCGTTTCTACAGAAATGTGCAGGCGAAATTTTTGTTTGTACACAATTAGGGGCGCCGCCAGAACGAAAACAAATTGGGGGAGGACTATCTAAATGGTAGCCCCACTATCATGTCTAATTCAATCACGAATCGTCGCAATCGTTTGCACATCGTTTGTACAGAAATTGCCGGCCAAATTTTCGTTTATACACAATTAGGGGCGCCACCAGAACGAAAAAATGGGGGCTGTCTAAATGATAGCCCCCCACCATGTCCAATTCAATCACAAATTGTCGCAATCGTTTGTACAGAAACGTGCAGGCCAAATTTTCGTTTGTACACTATTAGGGGCGCCGCCAGAACGAAAAGAAAGTGGGAGAGGCTGTCTAAATGGAAGCCCCCCACCAGGTCCAATTCAATCACAAATTGCTGCAATCGTTTGTATTATCTGTCAGGATAGTAAATGTACACCTATTTTTCGAGTCTGGCATTCCTGCGCTCCATCCGTGGAGAGTATAAGAATTAAATCAATCAAATGTTTACTGAGGGGCAAAAAGAAAAGTTTAATCTGAATAAGACATTCTAGAGGAGCACAAGCTGTGAATACGAATAGTGCATAGTGTAAATAAAGGATGACACCGAAAGAGAAAGCCAGAAACAGCTGTTAAACTTAGAAAAAAGAGTAAAAATTGTCGAAGTGGGAACATGAAACTCAAATATAACAAATACGCCGACAACTAAACGTACACCACGCCATGATCTTGGTATAGTGGTTAAGGTGCTGGCTTACAAATGAAAAGAACGCGAGTTCGAATGCCCATCAAGGACGTTTTTTAAAAATTTTGTTAATAATACATACAGCTCATGAGAGATGGTAAAAGAGGTCGTATTTAGTCTTTCGTAGCAATTATTATTGGTAATGTTTAATACTGATAGTACTTTTCGTCTTTGCGTATTGCTTTTATTCTCTTCTTAATTTTGAAAGAGAATATCCGAACAAATGCCACCAAAATTCCTCATATTTTGAATGTAAACGTCATTTGCAATTAGTAAAGAATAAAAATTGAACGTTCCGATGTAGCTGCAAAAAGTAAAAAGAAAAACATGGAAGTGGAGTGTTCGAATCCATACTCGTGGTTATTAAAAATACAATTTCTACATGCTTTACAGCTCCCGACCACGTTTCTACATTAGCAATTAAGAGGTTTGTGTTTCGGTTAGGCTGGTCAATACGTTTTGCAAAGGGGCCCGGTTTAGCTCTGACGCACCACAGGTGCGAGCAGGGAGCAAAACACCTTTTCTCTCTCCATCTGTGTGTCTATTTATCTATCTATCTGTATGTATATATATGCAACGCTATTTGTGAATGCCATAACCACCCTAATTTTCAGCGGATTGAGACGAAACTTCGCACAAACATTAATTGTTGAAATATCTTGATGAGTTCGTTAACAATAATAAACAGATGAAAATGTTCAAAATGGCGGCCCTTCAAACTCTTAAGAACTTCCAAGGGAACCAAATTTCGCCCATAAATAGGTATTCAGAAAGTTTGAATAACTTTTCCTGTTTTACTGAAATATTTGTGTGCAGGGACTTATTGAAATATTGGACCCGATTAATCGCATAAAGAATGTTCACGCCCTTGTGAAACGTGTTATTTGAAAGAATAATATAATAAATGTGCTTTCCCCTAACACAGAGAATTGTAAATCATGTATTTCAAGTTCGGGAGCGAGAATGGCGAGGAGTGTTATTTGATTTGCTGTTTAGTAACACATTGCATTGCAAATAAAGGTAGGCAACATTAGTGGTAAGTAAAATATTATTATTATTATTATTATTATTAACCAGAACACTAAGCTAGTAGCTGTCTACAAACAAACAAATAATGCAAAGCATTTTGTATCCTGCAATACGTCATGCATTAAAATCCGACAGTAGTTTCAGTATCTAACCAGAAATTGCATGTATCTAGTTACTGGAAGCTGAGGTATGAAGAATTGTATTGTGTCTTATCTTTTTGTGTGTTATACAACCCTGCAAACTACTGAATATCTAAACGGCTTTCGTTAAATCCAAGTTGTAGTACTCACAGTTACATCCATTTGTGTCTATGTGATCGTGTTACTAAAGCTTACTATATGACAGCGTTAGTAAGTCTCTCTCTGCTCTCCTGTAAAGTTGTGATACGATCTACTACAGAATAAAGAACCAATTATCAATTTAATCAAGTTGTTTTATTACTACACATCTGCTTCCGCCTCTGTCAACTCTGATCGATCTCGTTGACACGACATATTTGCTTTTTATACCCCTTTCTTCGTTTACTGAACTAAACAGTAACTATTCTGAAATATACTACTGCTCATGCCTCGTAGATAAATATTTCAGATGCCAATAGTTTCCGTTTTGTCCAAGGAATGTTCTTTTTCTTATTCCCAGCATGTCCCTTTTATTACATTATATGAAGAGCATGTAGGTCTAAATACCTCATGTATTACATGGAATGTAGGTTTAACTCTTCCAGCAAAGAAGAAACATGTGATCATAGTATACAACCCACAGAAGTGATAGCTGGCAACACAGAAATCGTAATCCCTAACGACACAGAGACTGAGCAGTGCCCTTCCTCTGGTCTAGTGGCATACTGTGTTTGCTTGTTGAAGTGAGTAGACGTGTCTTCGCTCTGTGCAACAAGCTCTGACGTGTTTACCTTCAACGGTGCTTTCCTTAGCATTCAGTTTGCTGTTGTTCTTTTTTTGTTCTTGTTTTCCTCTGTTATTTTTGTGAGTGAATTCGTTGAATGAACCATGTCGTTAAAAAGGGTCAATACATTAAAATATGATTTTGGTGGTGTTTCACAACGACCAAGTACCTTGAGTTTGCATCAGTGGCTCAGTTATTCTTTCAAGTTTTCTGTTGATGATGTCTTGAGTATTGAAATGGATGTTTATCGTAAATTATTGTATGTGAAACTTCGTACCGAAGAACTTTGTGAAAACGTTTTGCGTGCTTCTGACGGAACTGTGTACTATAGTGATACAGACGGTCAACATGCGGTACCAGTTTTGCGGGCTGATGTGCAAATTGTAACAGTTAAATTGCTTTGTACGCCAATGGAACTTGACGATTTTGAAATTAAGAAAGTTCTTGGGGATTATGGGATCATCTCGAAAATTTCTGATGAACTATATTCCGTTGATCATGTTTACCCTATACGAACCGGGCGTAAATTAATACGTATGGAAGTAAAAAGGCCTATTCCATCTTTTGTTGTCATCCAAGGACAAAAGTTTTGTGTCACGTACCCCAACCAGATCCGAACATGTCTCAGGTGCAATGGGGCTCATATGTACTCCAATTGTCCCCTTCGAGTTTCCAGTGATCCTAACAGTTATGCAGGGAAGGTAGCTCCTATATTTCGCAATAACGATCCTGCAGAGCGTCTTATGCCTAAATTTGACAGTTTGCCCATTCCTTCCCGACACTGGAACAAACCCACAGCTAGTGTATCGTGCTCATCTGACGCAAATGTACCTACAATAGACGCTTCTCAATTTCCGGAACTACCAAGTACGAATGTTTCCTGCGAGCCGAACAGTGCTAAGAGTGTTTCCTCCGAATCGTCCGCAAGTGCGTGTTTTAGTTGTTCCACTGAAAAACAAGATGATTCACAGCCGTTACTACGCCCATCTGATGCACCTTTATCTAATTCTGTTTCTGATCTCAAAACAGTTCGTGGGGGACAAGATCTCTCTACTGCGCAGATTTCTACGACAGTTAATCGTAATGAGAGCTGCTCGCCTGACTCCCAAGCAAAGTGTGGTTCTCCTGAAGAAAATGTTCATGTTCTCTCCCCCCATCTCAGTGTAGTGAGTCGGAGGTCGCTTCTCCTATCATGGAAGTAAGTACAGTTAGTGACGACAATCGAAATCGACGCAAGCGTACGAAACGTAATGAATTAAGTCAAAAGCTATTTAAAAAGTCTGAAAATGACACGAATGCGTCTATTCTGTCTCCAAATACTGACATTATGTTGTAATATGGTTCTTAATACAGTACATGTGCTATTTTTTAATGAATTCAGTTTAAGTATCTTACGACACGTTACTCTCTTCTTCTATAATACGTTACATTAATATGTATGTCATTTAGATGTTTTAAGCTTTCTTTTATTGTTTCTCTTGTCAGAAATTATGCCGTTATATTTACTTTCTCTGCTCATTCTTTTGTGTCGGTGGTTTTCTGTGCTTAGCAGTGTGATGATGCTTAAAATTGCTACGATTAACATTAATAATTTGCAAAGTTCCGCCAAGCAGTTTGCTCTTTGTGACTTTTTGCGCATAGAGGGCATTGACGTTGCCCTTTTACAAGAGGTTGGTATTTCTGAATTAAATCTTAGTCCATTCCATGCTGTAGAAAATAACTTTGACAATAGTGGCACAGGTACAGCTATTGCTTACCGACATTCAACAAATTTTTCTTCACCTGTGTTCCATCCATCTGTTCGAATAATACGGGGTAATCTAGGAGACATCAATCTTGTCAATATTTATTCTCCGAGTGGTTCACAAGCTCGCACTAAGCGAAATGTTTTCTTTTTCCAGGACGTTGCTCTGTCGCTTGGACCCAATGTTGACAGGTTAATTTTGGCTGGAGATTATAATTGCGTTTTAAGGCCTGAAGATCAAACGCCGGGATTTAACTACTGCCATACCCTCCACGAGTTAGTCAATGGACTTCATTTACGAGACACATGGATCTGTCTGAAGCCACAAGCACGGGATTACCCTTATTTATCACACCAGAGTGCCTCTTGCCTTGATCGCATATATGTATCTCCTGTGTTGGTACCATGCATTAAGCACGTTGAAATTGCCCCCACCTCCTTTTCTGATCACTCAGCCTATATAGTATCTTTCAGCTTTCCTGATCTACGAGTTGAACGAGGCAGGGGTTATTGGCAATTCAATACATCGTTATTGGAAGACGATCAATTTTGTGCTGAGTTTCAGTCCAAATGGCGTTACTGGCTTAGGCAACGTCAATACTTTCCCACAGTAGGCGACTGGTGGAATACTTATTTCAAACCACGGTTTGCAAGTTTCTGTCGGTGGTACTCATCTGAAAAATCAAGAGATATTCGTCATCTGCTTTACTTTTATACCAGGTGTTTGCGAGAAGCTCGCTGTGCTGCTGTTTCTGACTTATCTATGTTTTCTCAGGTTAGGAGCTATCAAGCTTTGCTTCTCAATTTGCATCGCCGCCGTGTAGCTGGCATCAAGGTCAGAAGCAAGGTTCCCATAATAGATGCTGATGAAGAGCCATCATTACATCATGTCCTCAAAGAAATCAAACGAGGCCAAGGAAAATGGATCCATCAAATCATAGATGACGACGGACATCTTCATAAGGATGTTGCTTCCGTTAAACATGTGTTTTGGATGCACTACTCAGAACTCTATAGTATTGCAGACACTACTACAACGTCTGGGGAATTATCTGCTTCACTTTCTGGTATTCTTGATGATGCAGCACAGCAATCTCTTGTTCGAGCTTTTAGTATTGAAGATGTACATCACGCTGTTCTCGCAGCTCCGAAAGGTAAATCTCCAGGACTAGATGGCATATCTGCAGAATGGTATGTTAAGTTTTTCCCTCTAATTGGTGAAACACTGACCTGTCTTGTTAATGAATATTTCAGTAATAACCCACAGAGACTGTATAGAAGTCCTGGTGTCACAGTATTTATCCCTAAGCAAGCACACCCTACAAGTGTTACTCATTATCGACCCATCACTCTCTTGAATTGTGATTACAAGTTACTTACTCGTTGTTTGAACAGACTCACCCACTATATTGATATTCTCGCTGGACCATTTCAATATGCACGAGTCGGAGTGAAAAAAATATATCACGTACTTCAAACTGTTCGAGATGTTATTGCAAATTTTCAGACTAACACTACTAGTCATGCTTTGCTATCCTTAGATTTTAACCAAGCCTTTGATCGTGTAGATCACAATTATTTGTGGTCAGTATTGAACCATATGGGCGTTGGAGACTTATTTGTCCGTTGGATTCGTGTCCTGTATGGTGACGCTCAATCGAAATTAAAAATCAATGGGTTCCTGACTACACCTCTAAAACTCAAACGCAGTGTTAGGCAAGGATGTCCATTAAGCATGACTCTTTTTATAATTTCCATCTGTCCCTTCCTACACAGCATTGCGCAACGTATCCAAGGCCTTACTATCTGCAATGTTCCTGTTAAGGTGTATAGTTTTGCTGACGACGTACATGTTTTCCTTCGTGATCCCCAGGATTTAAAAGTAGTTGAAGATTGCGTTCACAAGTACTCTGAACAGTCAGGAGCACGTCTTAATCGCTTAAAATCTAAACTTATGCCATTAGGAAATGGTTCTACGAATACATATACCAATTTTTCTCAGGTAGTGAAGGTTATGAAAGTAATTGGTATTTATTTTTCCTGCAACTTGGATGAGAGTATAGCAAAAAATTTTGAAGATGTTATTCTGAAGGTTCGCTCTGTTTTACATCAACATACATCTCGTCACCTGTCGTTAATATCTCGTGTCTACTTTGTGAATACATATGCATTTTCCAAGTTGTGGTACATCAGTCAAATTTTGCCTATGCCTACATTTTACATTCAGAAGTTTACGAGCATTGGTAACTGGTTTGTGTGGACAGGTATGATTTTTGGAGTACGATATCCAGCTCCATGTTTACCATATGGTGCAGGAGGGCTCAACTTAATCCATGTTGCAAGTAAAACGAAAGCTTTATTCTCCTACCGAGGATTCCAAAACATTCAAGGTATTGGAGATCAACTCAGCACGACCGTTCTATCGTCTCTCGTAGCTACCAATGATGGAGTACTACCTGTGAACTTATCCCAGATTCCTCCCGACTTTTGGTATTTTAAAGATGTAATATGTAATTATTTCTACCTGTCTGCCCGTGGCCTTCACACCTTACCTCACAGCGTGAAACTTCTCTATAACTTGTTTCTACAAGACCAACCAAGCCAATGTCCTCACATAGTTACAAACTTCCCATCTGCACATTGGCAACGTATTTGGAGAACAATTTCCTCTACTGTTGTGTCAACCTCACCCCGCTCTTTATGGTACAGAACTGTTCATAACATTATAGATACTAAGGCTAAACGACATCACCTTCATATTACAGATGACAACCAGTGTTCTCTTTGTGGACAAGCTGATACTTTAGAACACCGTCTCACCACCTGCAACGGATCGACCTCAGTTTGGAAAACCTATAGAGAAATGGTTCAATATTTGTGTAAAATAAGCATGGATTCTATTACTGTTCAGATGCTTTTGTTTCCTGATTTTAAGTTTTTTCCTAATGAGAAGCACAACTCTGTTGTATGGCTCACTGCTACTACCATTGAATTTATTCTGTCCCCTAGTTCTCCTCAAGCATATCACACCTACAAATATTTCCTGTGTTTACGATACGGTAAATTACCACCACCAAGAAAGAAAAAGCTCTTTGCGCATTACCTGAATTACCTCTTGTATGGGTATGCACTATAATTGACATGTAAAGTTCTTGTTATTTGCTCAACTATATATATTCACTTTGTAATTGCCAACTATACCAATTTGTAGTCTTATTGTTTTTCTGAATTTTGCGCTGATATGTAATATCAATTATTAACAATAAACAAGTGAAAAAAAACTGGGGAGGAGACCTGGGTTCGATTCCAAATAAAAAAAGTGGCTAGCACGTGCGACTTTGGTGTCTGGTGTCCCGGGTTCGATTTCCGGCGGGAGAGCATCTATGATTTTTAACTGTTCCTTATGTTTCTGTGTTCGTGTCTCTGTCGTTATAAACTATTAGAAAAAGCAAGTTGAACGAGTGAAGCAAGTAAAATTAGCAATAAGTAAGTTACTGAAACACGTTCGGTGAGTCAGTTAAAACAAAAGTGGACAAAGCACTGACTTTTCACGCCATCCATGCGAGTTCGAATCAATCTCGGCTTGGCTTTTATCCATTTGAGAGAAAGTATTGTTTCTTTTCGCTACAGCTAATCACTCTTTTCGTATTTTTCGCTGTCGTTCACAGTTAAAGTAACTGACTATTCTTATTCTTTCTACGAATGATGGATCTTCCCTTTGGCTTCATGTCAAACATGCAAACGTAATGAAAATACGCTGTCGAAGATAATAATAATAATAATAATAATAATAATAATAATAATAATAATAATAATAATAATAATAATAATATCAAATATTACTAGCTAACTCGTGTGTGTATTTCGACAATATAATTTTATATTATTATGTGGAAATAAGTAAGGCTGGCTGGGCCCCCCCCCGCACTAATTTTTTTCGATGAGCCTTATGGGTCCACAGTGTCCAACGTTGGTTCATCTCACTATCACCTCCCGTTCTCTCGATATAAATTGCTAATATTTTGTTTGTAAGGGAGATATGGCGTTTCAATTATTACGTTTGAAAAAGAATTGAGGAAGATATTGTCTTGCCACAAACAATACCTATTATTATTATTATTATTATTATTATTAGTATTATTATTATTAATAATAATAATATTTTACTTACCACTAATGTTGCCTACCTTTACTTGCAATGCAATGTGTTACTAAAAAGCAAATCAAATAACACTCCTCGCCATTCACGCTCCCGAACTTGAAATACATGATTTACACTTCTCTGTGTTAGGGGAAAACACATTTATTATATTATTCTTTTAATACCACGTTTCACAAGTTATTCACTCTTAATGTGTAATTCCATATCGTCACTAATAATCATCTTGTTCCAATAGAAAAATAACCCCCCTCCGGCAAACCTACAAAAAAAAGCCTGATCGTAGAGGAAGGCGTGAATCTTCTTTATGCGATTAATCCGGTCCAATATTTCAATAAGTCCCTGCACACAAATATTTCAGTAAAAGAGGAAAAGTTATTCAAACTTTCTGAATACCTATTTATGGGCGAAATTTGGTTCCCTTGGAAGTTTTTAAGAGTTTGAAGGGCCGCCATTTTGAACATTTTCATCTGTTTATTATTGTTAACGAACTCATCAAGATATTTCAACAATTAATGTTTGTGCGAAGTTTCGTCTCAATCCGCTGAAAATTAGGGTGGTTATGGCATTCACAAATAGCGTTGCATATATATACATACAGATAGATAGATAAATAGACACACAGATGGAGAGAGAAAAGGTGTTTTGCTCCCTGCTCGCACCTGTGGTGCGTCAGAGCTAAACCGGGCCCCTTTGCAAAACGTATTGACCAGCCTAACCGAAACACAAACCTCTTAATTGCTAACGTAGAAACGTGGTCGGGAGGTGTAAAGCATGTAGAAATTGTATTTTTAATAACCACGAGTATGGATTCGAACACTCCACTTCCATGTTTTTCTTTTTACTTTTTGCAGCTACATCGGAACGTTCAATTTTTATTCTTTACTAATTGCAAGAAGCGTTTACATTCAAAATATGAGGAATTTTGGTGGCATTTGTTCGGATATTCTTCTCTTTCAAAATTAAGAAGAGAATAAAAGCAATACGCAAAGACAAAAAGTATTACCAGTATTAAACATTACCAATAATAATTGCTACGAAATACTAAATACGACCTCTTTTACCATCTCTCATGAGCTGTATGTATTATTAACAAAATTTTTAAAAAACGTCCTTGATGGGGATTCGAACTCGCGTTGTTTTCATTTGTAAGTCAGCACCTTAACCACTACACCAAGATCATGGCGTGGTGAACGTTTAGTTGTCGGCGTATTTCTTGTATTTGAGTTTTATGTTCCCACTTCGACAATTTTTACTCTTTTTTCTAAGTTTAACAGCTGTTTCTGGCTTTCTCTTTCGGTGTCGTCCTTTATTTACAATATGCACTATTCGTATTCACAGCTTGTGCTCCTCTGCAATGTCTTATTCAGATTAAACTTTTCTTTTGCCCCTCAGTAAACATTTGATTGATTTAATTCTCATACTCTCCACGGATGGAGCACAGGAATGCCAGACTCGTAAAATAGGTGTACATTTTCTTTCCTGACAGATAGTACATGGTCTGTACAGAAATGTGCAGGCGAAATTTTCGTATGTACATAATTAGGGGCGCCGCCAGAACGAAAACAAAGTGGGGTCTGTCTAAGTGGTAGCCCGCACCATGTCCAATTCAATCACAAATTGTCGCAATCGTTTGTGCATCGTTTGTACAGAAATGTCGCCAGAACAAAAAAAAAAGTGGGGGCTGTCTAAATGGTAGCCCTCCCACCATGTTCAATTGAACCACAAACTGTCGCAATCGTTTGCACGTCTTTGTACATAAATGTGCAGCTGAAGTTTTCATTTGCACATAAATGGGGCACCGCCAAAACGATAACAAACTATGGACTGTCTAATTGATAGCCCTCCTACCATGTCGAATTCAACCACAAACTGTCGCACTTGTTTGTACATCGTTTGTACAGTAATGCGCAGGCGAAAGTTTTCTTTCTACGCTATCAGGGGCGTCGAAAGGTGGAAAACAAAGGGGAGCTGTTAAAGTGCTCGCCTCACCATGTTCGATTGAACCACAAATTGTCGCGATCGTTTATACATCGTTTGTGCAGAAATGTGCAGGTAAAATTTTCGTTTGTACTAAATAATATACGGATGTGACTATTTTTAATAGAGGTATGAAAGTTGTTATTTCGACTTATCATTTCAAATGTTAAACCAGTGTATCGTGTTTTAACGTTTTTCGATACTTAACGTAGAAAGTGGGGAAGGGGGTGGGGCTACAGCTCTATATTACCGTTTTTGCTGTTTAGCGATCAACGTTAACCGGTTTGAATAATGGTTGCTGAGATTGAAAATGGTATGATCTGTCAGGAAAGTAAATGTACACCTATTTTTCGAGTCTGGCATTCCTGCGCTCCATCCGTGGAGAGTATGAGAATTAAATCAATCAAATGTTTACTGAGGGGCAAAAAGAAAAGCTTAATCTGAATAAGACATTGCAGAGGGACACAAGCTGTGAATACGAATAGTGCATAGTGTAAATAAAGGACGACACCGAAAGAGAAAGCCAGAAACAGCTGTTAAACTTACAAAAAAAAGAGTAAAAATTGTCGAAGTGGAACATAAAACACAAATACAATAAATACGTCGACAACTACACGATCACCATGTCATGATCTTGGTGTAGTTGTTAAGGTGCTGGCTTACAAATTCAAAGGACGCAAGTTCGAATCCTCGGCAAGGACATTTTTAAAAAATTTTGTTAATAATACATACAACTCATGAGAGATGGTAAAAGAAGTCGTATTTAGTTTTTCGTAGCAATTATTATTGGTAATGTTTAGTACTGATAATACTTTTTGTCTCTGCGTATTGCTTTTGTTCTTGTCTTCATTTCGAAAGAGAAGAATATCCGAACAAATGCCACCAAAATTCCTCATATTTTGAATGTAAACGCCATTTGCAATTAGTAAAGAATAAAAATTGAACGTTCCGAAGAAGCTGCAAAAAGTAAAAGGAAAAAACATGGAAGTCGACCATACTCATGGTTACTAAAAATACAATTTCTACATGCCTTACACCTCCCGACCACGTTTCTACGTTAGCAAGTAAGAGGCTTGTGTTTAGGTTAGGCTGGTCAATACGTTTTGCAAAGGGGCCCGGTTTAGCTCTGACGCACCACAGGTGCGAGAAGGGAGAAAAACACTTTTTTCTCTCTCCCTCTGTGTGTCTATTTATCTATCTATTTGTATATATATAACGCTATTTGTGAATGCCATAACCACCCTAATTTTCAGCGAATTGAGACGAAACTTGGCACAAACATTAATTGTTGAAATATCTTGATGAGTTCGTTAACCAGAATAATCAGATGAAAATGTTCAAAATGGTGGCCCTTCAAACTCTTAAAATGTTCCAAGGGAACCAAATTTCGCCCATAAATAGGTATTCAGAAAGTTTGAATAAATTTTCCTCTTTTACTGAAATATTTATGTGCAGAAACTTATTGAAATATTGGACCCGATTAATCGCCTAAAGAAGGTTCACGCCCTTTCGCTACGGTCAGTTTTTTTTTTTTTTTTTTTTTTGCAGGAGGGGGTTATTTTCCTATCGGAACAAGATGATTGTTAGTGATGATATGAAATTACATATTGAAAGTGAAGTAATTTGTGTAACGTGTTATTTGAAAGAATAATATAATAAATGTGCATTCCTCTAACACAGAGAACTCATGTATTTCGAGTTCGGGAGCCTGAATGGCGAGGAGTGTTATTTGATTTGCTTTTTAGTAACACATTGCATTGCAAATAAAGGTAGGCAACATTAGTGGTGAGTAAAACAATAATAATAATAATAATAATAATAATAATAATAATAATAATAATAATAATAATAATAATAATAATAATAATAATAATAATAATAATAATAATAGGTGTTGTTTGTAGCAAGGCAATATCTTAATCAATTCTTCTTCAAACGTAATGATTGTAATGCCATATCTCCCTTACAAACAAAATATTAGCAATTTATATCGAGAGAACGGGAAACTGTAGAGCGATGGGAGCAACGTTGGACAGTATGCACTCATAGTACTCAGAAAAGTAAGCGATTTCAATGCAAAATGAACGAAGAGTCATTGTCATGGGTACTCATGGGGCCACGGCAAAGCCCTCTTTAGGCAAAATGTCGATAGCTTATATCGAGAAAACAGGAGGTCATAGTGGGATGGGACCAACGTTGGACACCGTGGACCCATAAGGCGCATCGAAAAAATTAGGGAGGCGGGCGCCAGCCAGCCATACTTATTTCCACATAATAATATAAAATTATATTGTCGAAATACACACACGAGTTAGCTACTAATATTTCATATTATTATTATTATTATTATTATTATTATTATTATTATTATTATTATTATTATTATTATGTTATTATTATTATTATTATTATTATTATTATTATTATTATTATTATTATTATTATTATTATTATCATTATTATCTACAGCGTCTTTTCATTACGTGAGCATGTTTGACATGAAACCAAAGAGAAAATCCATCCTGTAGCGAAAAGAAACAATACTTTCTTTCAAATGGATAAAATATCAAGCCGAGATTGATTCGAACTCGCATGGACGGCGCGAAAAGCCAGTGCTTTGTCCACTATTTTTTTAAATGACTCACCGAACGCGTTTCAGTAACTTACTTATTGCTAATTTTACTTGCTTCACTCGTTTAACTTGCTTTTTCTAATAACTTATAACGACAGGGACACGAACAAAGAAGCATCGAGAACAGTTAAAAATGATAGATGCTCTACCGCCGAGAATCGATCCCGAGACTCCATACACCCAAGGCTCACGTGCTAGCCTCTAGACCAGCGGCGATGGCAACGCTCACTTCCTGTGTCGTTAGGTATTACGACCACTGTATTGCCAGCTATCACTTCTGTGGGTTGTATACTATGATCACATGTTTCTTCTTTGCTGGAAGAGTAAAACCCACATTATATGTAATACATGAGGTATTTAGACCTACATGCTCTTCATATAATGTAATAAAAGGGTCATGCTGTCGGATTTTAATACATGGCGTATTGCAGGATACAACATGCTTTGCATTACTTGTTTGTTTGTAGATAGCTACTAGCTTAGTGTTCTGAAAGGTTGTGTATAAACTAGGGATAGCCCGTTCCGGAATTATTAGTTTTCGGACTCCCGAAAGTAAAGCGGGACAAATTCCGGAATTCGGAAAAATCCGGAATTTAGAAATTTCTGATTTCGTTAACATTCCGGAATTCGTAAAATCCGGATTTTTCGAAAGTCGGAGTTTTTCTCAATTCCGGAATTTTCTAAATTCCGGATTCTTTCCGAGTTCCGAAATTCTTCTGAATTCCGGAGTATAACTGAATTCCATAATTTTGCGAAATCCGGAAAGTGAAAGTTCCGCTTCCAAAAAATGAATTTATTTTGGTTAATATGAATCGTGGCGGAAATAAGTCTTTGACCAGGTAATGGCGACTGCTTTGAAAGAAATGGGGAGTATGAGAATTCAATCTGTCATATTTGTAGTTTCGTGTGGAGAAAGAACGAACTTGTGAACCAGTGGTTTAAGAAAAACTCAAGTTATTAATATAAACTTTGCCGACTTCATAAAAGAAATACGAAAGACATTTTGAATCGAAAAATATAACATAGAAGTTTGCAAGCGGAGACAAAGAAACCTAACGTAACCAGACTAAAGACGGATCGTTTACCGCGTAGCGATCGCGGTTCAGTAGTCAAGGTGCTTCTGCGAATACACGTTGCAATTTTTTTTTCTTACTTTAGAATTTTTGATGGCGATTGATCAGCGATAACATACGTTTTATTATACTCAGATATTTGAATACTCGGATGTTTCAATACTTGAACTATCAAATCTTCACGAATAATAATAGTAATAATAATTATTATTATTATCTCGTAGAAGATTAAAAGCTAGAAGCTAAATTATCGCTCAGGTCATACCATTACAAGGAGAAACGTGACATTTGGAAAGAATATTTCGGTTTGGTTTAATGTTGCTCACGAGAAGAGGAGTTTCTCATCTCATTTCTAAAACAAATAAAATAACATGAGAATTAACATTTTACATTCGAGACGGGTCAGGGCTAAATCAAAATTTTCGTCTCTCTTTGGAGATGAGAATCGAGACGAGACGAAAAGTATCGTAAACATTTCCCGTCTTGTCTCGATTCTCGAAATAGTTTATGTCCATTCTTTAAGTAACAATTGCTCTGTAGACTGAATCTCATAGGCTATTTCGTTACATTGTATTTCAGAGCTCATTGAATTATGCTCTGTGTAGGTATTTTTGTAGCAAAGCTTTTATATTTTCCTCTGCATATTCTAAAAATTAGTTTATTGTATGCCTTACTGTCGCGTGATATTCAGTTATATTTATTACAGTTATTTTTCTCAAAACATACTTTCTACATGAAACTTCAATGAAAGGTTCTAGTTTAAAATGTTGGTAGTTGCAGAGGTGTGTCTTGAAGGTACGGAACCCTTTCCCCGAAATCTCTACTTTTAAGTAAGTTTTGCCAAATTTCAGGGCAAGTTTAAAACTATATTATTATTATTATTATTATTATTATTATTATTATTATTATTATTATTATTATTATTATTATTATTATTATTATTATTATTATTATTATTATTATATCAACTCCATGTATAATCTTTAAAAGATATACGGTTTGTATCTGAATAGTAAAAGCTAATTGACTGTCGATCTCGGTCGTCTGGAAGTCTTCAGGAGGCAAGGACATCGGTCACGTTCTGGGTTTGAGTTCCGAAGGGGCAAGTATTCGCGCTCGAGCCAAAAATTGTTAAAAGTTATAGGCTTCATCCAAACATATTCAAAACAGCTGGGACCGGGTTTGGGCCTCTCAACGGCTCGAGCGGCTCGGCTTACAGCTCATTCAATATCGAACCGAATCGAGAAGTGAGCCGAGCCAACAGCTCACCACACCGAGCCGATTTGAGCCATCGGCTTAGTTGAGCTGAGTCGAAACGAGCTGATGAACTAGTTTCAACTTAGCTGGCTCGAACCGGTTCACATGAGCCGAGTAGGTGACCCATCCCAACCGAGAAAGCTCGAGCCATCGGCTCAATTGAGCTGAGTCGATGGCTTGTTCCAACTAAGCCGGCTCGGGTCATCGGCTCATCCCAACCGAGCCGACTCGAGCTGTTCGCTGAGTTGATACGAGCTGAGCCGGTTGATATCACTACCCGAGATGGTCTTCTGCTTGGGCTCAAGAATTCGACCGTGCAGATCTCAGCCTTGATTTTAAGAACTACAGTATATACTTATATTGGTGATTACGACATTTGAGGCTGTCTCGTAATAATAATAATAATAATAATAAATAATAATAATAATAATAATAATAAACTCTTGTCTTCTCGTTATCTAGACGAGACGAGATACACTAAAATTGCCCCACGAGATGCACTAAAATTACGAGATGAGACGCACCTCTGTCGTGAGCAACACTAAAAGTATTCCACATTACTGCTTACATTTCTCATGGCTTTTGCTTTCCAGTCTGATCAGGCCAATATTTTCAAAACGAGTTAAAAACGAGCTGAACGAGCGAGCAAGCCATTATCAAACTCAACTCACTCGAACTCGACCTCGAAAACAGCGACTTGGCTCGGAACTCAATTCAAGAAAATTACCTTTGACTCGACTCAAATTGTACTCGAGTCGAATTGAATTTGGCTCGACTTGTGCTCATCCCTATTCGTGTTTGTATTTTATGTTTCCACTTCAACAATGTCTACTCTTTTTTCTCCTTTTACCTGCTGTTTCTGGATTTCTCTTTCGGTGTCGTCCTTTATTTACACCGTGCACTATTCTTATTCCCAGCTTGCGACCCGCTTCAATGTCTTATTCAGTTTTATGCTTTTCTCCTTACATTGACTTCACATGTGATTGATTTAATTCTCACTTTCCGCGCACGACCGATGAAAATGTGTTATTATTATTATTATTATTATTATTATTATTATTATTATTATTATTATTATATTATTATTATTATACTATTGAACTTGCACGGCGAAATTACTGTATAATACGATATCACTTCTGTAATTTTACTCCATTGTAGTTATTTAGTTTATTATGGGCACTAAATTGTCTCCAGATCAACGAATAAATTAACTACGGTATGCACTTTGGTGGAAATATCATAAATAAGATTATTGGCTCGTTCCAAACATGTTCATGTAATGATATTTTCCACCAAAGTGCATGCCGTAGTTAATTTGTTCGTTGATCTGGAGACAATTTAGTGCCCATTAATAAATTAAATAACATACAATGGAATAAAAATTACTGAAATGATATCGTATTATACAGTAATTTCGCCGTGCAAGTTCAATCGTATAATAATAATAATAATAAATAATAATAATAATAATAATAATAATAATAATAAAACATTTTCATCGGTCGTGCGCGTAAAGTGAGAATTAAATCAATCACATGTCAAGTCAATATAAGGAGAAAAGCCTAAACTGAATAAGACATTGAAGCGGGTCACAAGCTGGGAATAAGAATAGTGCATGGTGTTAATAAAGGACGACACCGACAGAGAAATCCAGAAACAATAGGTAAACGAAGAAAAAAAAGAGTAGAAATTTTTGAAGTGGAAACAAAATACAAATACGAATAGGAATGAGCAGGATTCGAGCCAAAATTCGACTCGACTCGAGTTCAATCCGAGTCGAGTCAAAGTTATTTTTCTTGAGTTGAGTTCCAAGCCAAGTCGCTGTTTTGGAGGTCGAGTTTCGAGTTGAGTCGAGTTTTATAATGGCTCGCTCGCTCGTTCAGCTCGTTTTAACTCGTTTTGAAATATTGGCCTGATCAGACTGGAAAGCAAAAGCCATGAGAAATGTAGGCAGTAATGTGGGATACTTTTAGTGTTGCTCACGGCAAGGGTGCGTCTCCTCTCGTAATTTTAGTGCATCTCGTGGGGCAATTTTAGTGTATCTCGTCTCGTCTAGATAACGAGAAGACAAGAGTTTTTTTATTATTATTACGAGACAGCCTCAAATGTCGTAATCACCAATATAAGTATATACTGTAGTTCTTAAAATCAAGGCTGAGACCTGCACGGTCGAATTCTTGAGCCCAAGCAGAAGACCAACTCGGGTAGTGATATCAACTGGCTCGGCTCGTATCAACTGAGCGAAGTTGTTGTATTACTATACATCTGCTTCCTCCCCTGTCAAATCTGGTCGATCTCGTTGACGCGACATATTTGCTTTTTTATACCCCTTTCTTCGTTTACTGAACAAAACAGTAACTATTCTGAAATATACTACTGCGCATGCCTCGTAGATAAATATTTCTGATGCCAATAGTTTCCGTTTTGTCCAAGGAATGTTCTTTTTCTTATTCCCAGCATGGCCCTTTTATTACATTATATGAAGAGCATGTAGGTCTAAATACCTCATGTATTACATATAATGTAGGTTTTACTCTTCCAGCAGAGAAGAAACATGTGATCATAGTATACAACCCACAGAAGTGATAGCTGGCAAGACAGTGGTCGTAATCCCTAACGACACAGGGAGAGAGTGGTGCCCTTCCCGCTGGTCTAGTCGCTAGCATGTGCGCCTTTGGTGTATGGAGTTCCGGGTTCGATTCCCGGCGGGAGAGCATCTATGATTTTTAACTGTTCTCGATGTTTCTGTGTTCGTGTCCCTGTCGTTATAAGTTATTAGAAAAAGCAAGTTAAACGAGTGAAGCAAGTAAAATTAGCAATAAGTAAGTTACTGAAACACGTTCAGTGAGTCAGTTAAAAAAAAAAGTGGACAAAGCACTGGCTTTTCGCGCCGTCCATGCGAGTTCGAATCAATCTCGCCTTGATTTTTTATCCATTTGAGAGCAAATATTGCTTCTTTACGGTACAGGTAGTCCACTCTTTTCGTATTTTTCGCTGTCGTTCACAGTTAAAGTAACTGACTATTATTCTTTCTACGAATGATGGTTCTTCTCTTTGGCTTCATGTCAAACACGCACACGTAATGAAAAGACGCTGTCGATAATAATAATAATAATAATATGAAATATTAGTAGCTAACTCGTGTGTGTATTTCGACAACATAATTTTATATTATTATGTGGAAATAAGTAAGGCTGGCTGGCGCCCCCCCCCCTATTTTTTTCGATGCGCTTTATGGGTCCACGGTGTCCAAAGTTGGTCCCATCCCACTATCACCTCTCGATATAAGTTATTGACACTTTGTTTAAAGAGGGCTCTGCCGTGGCCCCATGAGTACCCATGACAATGACTCTTCGTTCATTTTGCATTGAAATCGCTTACTTTTCTGAGTACTATGAGTGCATACTGTCCAACGTTGCTCCCATCGCTCTACAGTTTCCCGTTCTCTCGATATAAATTGCTAATTTGTAAGGGAGATATGGCGTTACAATCATTACGTTTGAAGAAGAATTGATTAAGATATTGCCTTGCTACAAACAACACCTATTATTATTATTATTATTATTATTATTATTATTATTATTATTATTATTATTATTATTATTATTATTATTATTATTATTATTACTTACCACTAATGTTGCCTACCTTTATTTGCAATGCAATGTGTTACTAAAAAGCAAATCAAATAACACTCCTCGCCATTCAGGCTCCCGAACTCGAAATACATGATTTACAGTTCTCTGTGTTAGAGGAATGCACATTTATTATATTATTCTTTCAAATAACACGTTTCACAAGTTACTTCACCTTCAATGTGTAATTTCATATCATCACTAACAATCATCTTGTTCCGATAGGAAAATAACCCCCTCCTGCAAAAAAAAAAAAAAAAAAAAAAACTGACCGTAGCGAAAGGGCGTGAACCTTCTTTAGGCGATTAATCGGGTCCAATATTTCAATAAGTTTCTGCACACAAATATTTCAGTAAAAGAGGAAAATTTATTCAAACTTTCTGAATACCTATTTATGGGCGAAATTTCGTTCCCTTGGAACTTTTTAAGAGTTTGAAGGGCCACCATTTTGAACATTTTCATCTGATTATTCTGGTTAACGAACTCATCAAGATATTTCAACAATTAATGTTTGTGCCAAGTTTCGTCTCAATCCGCTGAAAATTAGGGTGGTTATGGCATTCACAAATAGCGTTATATATATACAAATAGATAGATAAATAGACACACAGAGGGAGAGAGAAAAAGTGTTTTTCTCCCTTCTCGCACCTGTGGTGCGTCAGAGCTAAACCGGGCCCCTTTGCAAAACGTATTGACCAGCCTAACCTAAACACAAAACCTCTTAATTGTTAACGTAGAAACGTGGTCGGGAGGTGTAAGGCATGTAGAAATTGTATTTTTGGTAACCATGAGTATGGTCGACTTCCATGTTTTTTCCTTTTACTTTTTGCAGCTTCTTCGGAACGTTCAATTTTTATTCTTTACTAATTGCAAATGGCGTTTACATTCAAAATATGAGGAATTTTGGTGGCATTTGTTCGGATATTCTTTTCTTTCGAAATGAAGAAAAGAATAAAAGGAATACGCAAAGACAAAAAGTATTATCAGTACTAAACATTACCAATAATAATTGCTACGAAAAACTAAATACGACCTCTCTTACCATCTCTCATGAGTTGTATGTATTATTAACAAAAAATTTTTAAAATGTCCTCGCTTAAGGTTCGAACTGTCGACCTTTGAATTTGTAAGCCAGCACCTTAACAACTACACCAAGATCATGGCAGGTTGATCGTTTAGTTGTCGACGTATTTGTTGTATTTGTGTTTTATGTTCCCACTTCGACAATTTTTACTCTTTTTTTGTAAGTTTAACAGCTGTTTCTGGCTTTCTCTTTCGGTGTCGTCCTTTATTTACACTATGCACTATTCGTATTCACAGCTTGTGTCCCTCTGCAATGTCTTATTCAGATTAAGCTTTTCTTTTTGCCCCTCAGTAAACATTTGATTGATTTAATTCTCATACTCTCCACGGATGGAGCGCAGGAATGCCAGACTCGAAAAATAGGTGTACATTTACTTTCCTGACAGATCATACCTATTACACTAGTCGACAAAAAAAATCTTTCTCTCTGACACACGAAAGAAAATATATAATTCTAATAGAACTTTTCACGTAGAATTGGAATCTGCAATCGGTTTTTCTCTATCACCCTCAGTTTTCCCGTGACAGAGGGATTTTCGGGAAATTTCCCCTAAATTTTTTTTTTTTTTTTTTTTTTTTACCATTTTCATACCTGTAGCTCGGGTAACTTATATATATAAACGCACAAATTATATTGTATGTTAGCTTGATTTATGCTTAGTAAGCCCTCTAAGTTTCATAAGAATATCATTATTCTTTCTAGGGAAATAAACATATTTATATAAAAAAATGCTATGTGTACTGTTCATTTTACGGTATTCATTAGTGCAGATAAAATCACATATAACTTCTACGAAAATTACAATTAAGCACGGTTTATATCTCATTGGATTTGAAATAAAACATTTTTCAATAATGTATACACCGTGTCACCATTTTATATCTACTTAATAAATAATATAAAAGAAGTGAGTGGTATCTTCTTAATAAATAAACACGTACTTACCTCAACTAATATGTTTTAGTTGTCGACTTTCTTCTGTGTTTGGCTTCTGGACCATCTGTTTTGGGTGTCCAACAGTAATCAGGTAGCATTTTTGTATCTCTTCTCCATGGAGGAAATGTCCTAATGAAAACGTTCCCCATACTCATCACTAAAAGCACCACGGTTTTCAGGAAAGAAATACAGGTGGGAGTCTAGAAAGTGAACTTTAAGGGACATGTTGCAACCCTTTCTTTGAATGATTGCAGGAAATCACTCACAATTTTACGGTAATTTGGTGCTTTCTTGTTTCCTAAAAAAATTCTCTGTTAAACATTTAAATGAACACCAAGCTGCTCGGACATAAGGTTCTCCTGTTCATTTTGTGGACTGCTCGCGGCATTGTCCATCGGGAACTGCTACCAGCTGGTCAGAGCATCAATGCAACTGTGTACTGTCACCCTCGGGATCCACCACTTCTGAATCGCAAAGGGGACCTCCTGTTACAAGGCAACGCTAAGCTCCACGTAGTTAAGATGACCCAGGACACCATTCTACGCCTTGGATGGGAAACACTATTGGATCCGCCATACTACACGGACATTGTACCGTCCGATTATCACCTGTTCCATTCCTTGGACAATCACCTTAGAGAACGCCAGTTCAAATCGCTAGTAGAGGTTCAATATGAACTGTATTTCTTCTTCGCTTCACATTCCTCACTGCGATGGAATCCATAGCCTTCCAGAACGTTGGCAGAAGGTCGTCGATGCTGATGGAGACTATTTTTGATATACCAGGTACGTCTTAGGTTACATATCAATGTTCGAAGGTGTCGGTGAAAAGGCGGCGGAACTTTCTTGGTCACTCTTAAAGTAATAATAATAATAATAATAATAATAATAATAATAATAATAATAATACTGTGTCCTGCTCAAAGGCAGATGTTTGACCCGGAGGTCCACGGCAGCTGGTACCAAGTAAGTTTTCTGATGGACAAACACCGTGTGCATGGGTTTTCTCGGTGTTCTCCCATTTCATCCAACTTTCTTCATTCAGCCACTTCAATTATTTCTCATCATCACTGTCTCTCTTAGCGTTGGTGCATAACGTGGAACGTTAAATAGATATTTCCTTTCAATTTCACTTAATGTGACATTTGACTTGACATAAAAACGCAGAAAGGATAAAGTCAGTCGTAATATTAATTACAATTACAATGCTAATTAGTTAATATAGAGTTAAATTAAAATTTTATTGCTATTTCAGCTACAATTAGTCACAATTATCATTCATTCACCAACTTCGAATTGAATTCTACAACAAAGCTCCTTATAGTATTTCAAAATAAGTTAAGAATGTGACGACCCGACCCGACAACCCAACAAGAGCTGACCCGACTGACCCGACCCGACCCGACCCGTTTGAGATCACTATCAGAGGGGTACAATTTACAGTACAATTTATTTTGTATGGTTTAGCATACTTTAAGGCTACCATATTTTTTGAAAACAGAAAAAACGGGATATCTTACAAATTAGTAGTAAATATTGCATTTGTATTAATTTTATATTTCGAAAATTACTACAGCATCGCACTAATTCCACAACTTAAAATAATGTATTAATATAGTCCATAATTAATCAACAGTGCTAAGAATTATTATAGAAGATAGAAGCTGTTATACGATATAAACGCAATCAGTCAACATACAATATTTAGGCAAAAATTATATTTTCAATATTATTACACATACCACCTCACATGCTCTACATGTCTATAAAGAAAAAAAAATCCAGATTTACGAAGTTGTTTCCCAATTTCAATGGACTGATTTATTTTTGTTAACCCAAAATGCGAACTAAAAGAAAGCAATTTGCATAATTGTTTTTCTGAAGCAAAAAAAAAAAAGTGTTTTCGGGGCTGGTCTGCAACGTCATAAAAATTTGTTGCCACCTCGGGATATACATTTTTACTTTTGGTGATAAGAGTGCCAGTTAGGAGGGTTTAAACATTGCATGTTATATCGGGGGAAGCAGCGATTGGAATAATAATAGATTAGAATGAAATTTTTCCTATGGTATTGCCGGAATCGAAAGCAAAAGGAATAAGTCGATTTTATTATCTTTTCAGAACATTTGATATGTAATTAATAAAAAAATAATAAAAAAAAACAGGACAAGAAGGAAAATTTCTGCAAACCGGGACAAATTTTAAGAAACCGGGACGTATGGTAGCCTTACATACTTATTTTCATGAGTTGAAACAAAACCTCGTAAATAGGTTGCCAACTCAGGAAAACAAAATTACCGCAAACCCTCAAAATTCTCTGTACAAATGAGAAACTGAAGACTGTATTGATCATTATTGTATTTACCAGCAATTGCCACTTCCTTAAAATTATCGAAACAGATGAATAATACTGGATATTAATCTTTACGTAACAATTGTTGATTCATAAAATGAAATTTACTCTATAAACTTACACTTCAAACAAAGGAAATTGCTTTAAAAAGCCATTTTCTTCTTCCAATAAATGCATAAAATTCTTTTACAATAAAATCTAAGTGTTATCAAATTTCTTATGTTAAATAAATAAAAAAAACTGCCATAGAAAAAAAAAAGATATCGATAATGTATAATGCAACGGAAATTTATGTTTGTAAAGGCACTGTTGAAAAGTTTCGATGTTCAATGTTATATTCTGGATTGAAGATTCCAAAATACCGGTAAGAAGGGGGCTAATAAGAAGTTTGTACCGGTCACCGGCCTTAATCAAAATCACAGCAATATTCCCAACCAGGCCGGTGAAATACCGACCAGTTAGCAACCCTACTCGTAAATCAGAATGCAGAATGCACCAAAATACTTCACCATGCATTCTATAGTTTCTGCAAAATGAGTTTAATGAATATGTTCAAATAAAACAAGATACTGTGTTATAATTTACCCTTTAGCAGTCTTCTTTGTCAATTTGTTATATCTTCTACTTATCAATTTCCTGTACGAGACGAAAATAACGGTTTCTGAGCAAGTTAGAAAGAAAAAAATGCATTTTTCTCATACGGATTCAGCTCACGTAAGAAATAATGAATAAGTTTAATAATAAGAGCCGAGGAGTGATAAACTAACTCAGCAATAATGATTGTAAGTGTAAATATAAATATAAAAACAAAAAAAATTTAATTCCATCATCGTTAGAATAAGATCAATGTAGTGAATCACGCGATAGTGTGAACATACCAATGGACACAATAGTGTGTACAAAGTCTTGATAGAAAAGTACTCCATAGTATGTGACACATTTTTTTAAATGTTAATACCATTTAGACAGTCCCCCACATTGTTTTCTTCTGGCGGCGTCCCTAATTATGTACAAACGAAAATTTCTCCTGCGCATTTCTGTACAATCAGTGTACAAACGATTGCAACGATTTGTGATTGAATTTGACATGGTGGGTGCTACCACCTAGACATACCCCACTTTGTTTTCGTTCTGGCGGGGCCCCTAATTGTGTATAAACGAAATTTTCGCCTCCACATTTCTGTACAAACGACGTAGAAACGATTGCGACAATTTGTGATTGAATTGGACATGGTGAGGGCTTCCATTTAGACAGCCCCTCTTACTTTCTTTCGTTCTGGCGGCGCCCCTAATTGTGAACTAACGAAAATTTCACTCGTACATTTCTGTACAAACAATGTACAAACAATTGAGACAATTTGTGATTGAATTGGACATGGTGGGGGGCTACCACTTAGACAGCCCCACATTTTTTAGTTCTGGCGGCACCCCTAATTGTGTATAAACGAAAATTTGGCCTGCACATTTTTGTACAAACGATGCACAAACGAGTGCGACAATTTGTGATTTTCATTGGACATGGTGAGGGGCTATCAATTAGACAACCCTCCCCCACTTTGTTTTTCTTCTGGCGTCGCCCCTAATTATGTACATACCAAAATTTGGCCTGCACATCTCAGTACAAACGATGTACAAACGATTGCGACGATTTGTGATTGAACAGGACATGATGGGCGGCTACCATTAGGACCGCCCCCATTTTGTTTTCGTCCTGGCGGCGCTCCCAAATGTGCACAAACGAAAATTTCGCCTGCACATTTCTGAACAAACGATGTACAAACGATTGTGACGATTTGTGATTGAATTTTATATGGTGGGGAGCTTCCATCTAGACAGCCTCTTAACACTTTCTTTTCGTTCTGGCGGCGCCCCTAATTGTGTACAAACGAAAATTTGGCCTGCACATTTCTGTACAAACGGTGTACAATCGATTGCGACAATTTGTGATTGAATTTGACAAGTTGGGGGTTATCATTTAGACAGCTCGCCCACATTGTTTTCTTTCTGGCGGCGCCCCTAATTGTGTACAAGCGAAAATTTCGCCTGCACATTTCTGTACAAACGATCGCGAAGATTTGTGGTTGAATTTGACATGGTTTGGGGGGCTACCATTTGGTCAGCCTCCCACTTTGTTTTCTTTCTGGTGGCGCCCCTAATTGTGTAGAAATGAATATTTCGTCTGCAGATTTCTGTGCAAACGATTGAGACCATTTCCGATTGAGTTTTGATGGGTAGGAGGGGGGGGGCTGTCTAAATGGACGTGAAAAGCAATACTGCAAAAACACATGTAATTTATATTGAGCACCATAGGAGGCAATGTTCATTTCAGAGTTTGAAGGGCGGGGGAATTGAATAAAAGATGGCTGAATATAGTACTGTGAAAATTGTAACTCAGATTGTGCACGCTCTGGAAATGCCATAGAGGGAATTTCGAAGCTCTAGGCTAGGGATGGCCAGATCCGGGTATTTTTTTGGATCCGGATCCGAAAATCCGGATCTTGGATCCGGATCCGAAAAAACGGATCTTTGATCCGGATCCGATAAAACGGATCTTGGATCCGGATTCGAAACTCCGTGTCAGAAAATTCGGGTGTTCCGAATCAGCAAAATTTTCGAAATTATTGACAAAGTGACTTTCATTCCTATGCTTAAAATAAGATTTGGTATCTGATCGTGTGACAGCCTTGCGTTCTCTTCATTCTGTTGATATTTGGTTTTCGTTCCTTAATATGTCACAATTACTCCAAATTTGATTGAGTAAAACTGTCGACTTAGGTGAGAGCAATCTCATTCTCTTTCTCTTTTTACTAAAACGTCAAAAACCACTGAAACACATGTCAAATTATTTTCAATGAGAAATGCATATGCCAAATTTCAAGTCTCTAACCTTTCTTCTCGCCCTTTTTCTTCCCTTCTGGGCCACATATCAAAAAACGTTGAAATACGTATCTAATTATTTTAAGTGAGAAGTCCAAATACCAAAGTCCATGTTTCTAACCCTTTAAGTTTCCAAAATATAGGCATATTGTTGTACTAATTGCAATAATTGCAATTACCACCCGTTCTTTTACTTTCTACATCTTCCCTGCCTCTTCTAATTTAAATATCAAAAAGCACTTTAACAAGTATCAAATTATTTTCAATGAGAAACCCAAATACCAAATTTGAAGTATCTAACGTCAAGAATCATCATTATTTTCCACCCCATTTCCCCCCTTCCTCGTCGAATTTCCCAAAGTCCTTCCTTAGTAGTATCCTACGTCACAAAGCCTATAAACTGTCCAAATTTCACGTTTGTAGCTTAAGCGATTTGGCCTGTACGGTGATCTGTCACTCACTCACTCAGGACTTTGCCCTTTTTATATAGAGAGATTTAAGATTTTATGGGAAAGCCATGGATTTTGTCCTAAAGCCGCCAGTGTCTTAGAAATGTAATAGCTTTGCTATAAACTTTAAGCAATCAACTGACTGAACTGCGTCTATATGTATTACGTAAAATGCTGCTTATGATATTTATTTTGCTCGTAATAAAAAATAGAAATAATGACGAAAATTCAGAGACATCCTTTATTTTAGCGTAATGCTGCAGGAGTTCAGATCATTGAATTAATCATAAGAGCCGACTGTATAAGATAGACTACATTAAATTCCAATGTGGCACAAAGAAAATATGCAGCATTACTATGCAGTTTTTCAACGTTATAACTCATTCTGAAAATATTATCATAGGTCTCACAAACAATCGAGTTTTAATCCTAACTCGATTAATATATAACAAAAGGCAGATCTATACAATTACTGACTTGAGATGAAAGTGGCATACTTGTAGTACGTTTAAAGATATATTAAGACTAAATGATGGGGTGTGCGCAACAGTGGTCTAACCCCGAAAAATGTGAAAATGAGATTTTCATGTAATCTTTTGTCATTTAAATTGAATTGTTTTCCCACTAAGTTAGATAAAATTCACCTAGTCAATTTTATACATATGGATATTTTAGTTCTGGGTCTCAATCTAAGGCCTAAAATATTCAAATCAGGAGTCCGAATCTGAACTTCGAAATTTCGGGTGTGGATATAGGAACCGAATATCCGGATCCAATATTTGAAACTTCGGATCCGGATCCAAGATCCAAAATTCCGGATCCGGATTCAAGATACAAAACTTCGGATCCGGATCCAAGATCCAAAATTCCGGATCCGGATCCAAGATCCAAAACTTCGGATCCGGATCCAAGATCGGAAATTTCGGATCCGGATCCAGGAACCGGATATCCGGATCCAAGATTCGAAATTCCGGATCCGGATCTGGATCTTATAGGATCCGGATCCGGATAGTATAAGATCCGGATCCGGATATTATAAGATCCGGATATCCGAGATCCGGATCCGTCTGGCCATCCCTACTCTAGGCCCAAGAGCCACGTCTATAATCATCACTGACTGCCGTTTCAATAATGTGTTTTATGGTCTTATGTCCGTGTTCCCATCCTTTCCCTCCAACTCCAATTGGATACTTGATACTGTTTCTATTCCAAATTTTTGTGCTAGTTTTCTGCCAAAAGCTTGAGTTTTGTACTCTCATAGGTTTCAAGTTAGTTAATTATTTAAGTTTAGGATTCCCTTTCTGCAACGATGTTATGTGAGACGTGGACTGAAATATTTTGATGAAATCCAAACACAGTAATCGTCCAAATTTTGTAAACTCTATAGTTATCAACGTTAAAATCGGAAATGACCCATTTCTGCTACTTCCAATTGGCGAATCACCTCCATTAACTAACTCCCTCAAGAGGAATCACTCTACTTATTTATTGCTAAAAAGCAGAATTAAAAAAATCGCATTCGTCCAAAGTTATCGTGTGAAGTAACGGCCGCTCGTATGTACGTGCTAATATCGATAAGTTCCAGTACGCGATACCTCATACACCCCCGCCACATACACACACTAGCGTATGTACACACGAAAGTATATCTGGTAGTATCCACACGCTTAAGCTGGAAGATAGAAACACACACACACAGACAGAGAGAGAGAGAGAGGAAAAAAATCTTGTTGTACCTTTATACTGAATGCACTATTACTCACAAAATCAATTAAAAAAGAAAAAAGAAAAAAGTTGTAAATGAAATTTTCAAAGATTGGTACCACTGCTGCGCCTAACACATGAAATTGTTCCGTAATGATTGATCCGTAATATGATGTATATGCGTTTCTTAATGGTAGTATAACAAAATGCCTTCAAATTGACCACAAAATAAAAATTGAAATTTATTTCTCAAATTTTGTAAAATCGAAGTCGATGGGCATTATGGGAACAGTCAACAATAACAATATATGCACATAAATATTAATATACTTCACGCTTTCCAGTGGGTGCAAGAAAGCTTCGATTAGTGTTTGGTGTCATAATCATTAGCAGATGAAAATATATATATATATATATATAACAATACATTTCGTTTAAGTTGCTTTTAGTATTTAAATTTGTATATTGCGTGTAATTCATTTCAAGATTGGGTCGTGGTGATAGATGCACATGAAAGCTGACCACACCACACCACATGAGATTTCTGACGTACAAATGCCGTATGCACTGCTTTTCTCGGGGCTTTCCTGTTTCTCTCTAGCCGATTCACATCTTCCTTCTTTCGCGTCTGATTTTTATTATCCTGCAATCGGTCACGTCAATGACGTATGGCTAGAGAGAAACAGGCAGTCTCAACTGTTCAAGCATTTCACTTCATTGGGAGACTTGCGTTAAGCAGTATAAAGTGTAGTAGATTTTCCTTCTTATTTTCATAATTCGTTTGAATATTGCAAGCGTGAAAATAATATTACGTTTTCATAAGTATGTAACATGTAATATTACATATTCTCATATAATATTACATATTTCTTACATTTTAAGCGATTTTTGTTACATATTTATGTACATATTTAGGGGTTGATATTAAATAAAAATCCGGACTCTAGTAATGAGGGCGCAGAGTTCCAAGACTACTGACAGAAATGACTGCTATTCAATGATTAATTTTATTTCTTGTCAGTAATAGCAATCAAAGGTTCGAGGAGCGCCATTTGTGCATGACAGGAGGGTGTAATTTCCCCTCCCCTTCTGCTTGATAAATATACAGGGTGTTTAAAAACAACACCGACAACGATTGGGAAGTGATTCCTGACATCAGGATAAGACAAAAAGTTTAGACCAACCTGGGTGCACAAATGCTTCCTTTCGGAGTTATAGGCTGCCGAAAATATGAAAAAACGAACTTTAAAGGTCCGTAGCTCCTAAACTATGGGACCTACCGTAGTCGGGTCAAGACTTCACTTATAAAATAGTATGAGCCCTATCCAAAAATACGTTTCAGAACCCTGCAGTACTCACGCAACAATTTTTAGAGTTAGTTTGGCTATGGGCATATAATTTGAAGTACTCTTCAACTACTTCTACAAAAATTGTTAAGTAAGTACCTAAATTTGGATATTTGAATAGGACACGTACTAATTCCGAAGTGAAGTCTTGACCCGACTACGGTAGGTCGCATAGTTTTGTAGCTTTAAAATTCACTTTTTCATGTTTTCGGTAGCCTTTACCTCCGAAAGGAATCATTTGTGCACCCAGGTTGGTCTATACTTTTGTCTTATCTTGGGGTCAAGACTCACCTCTCAAACGTTGTCCATGTTGTTTTGAAACACCCTGTATATTGTTTGATCAATTGTATACTAATACACTAATAAAAAAGGTAAATTCTTATGTCGCCGGAGGATCTCCGCCTCCTCCCGGGAAAAAAAACTAAAATGACACTGCTTTTAACAATAAACCTACAATCGCTCACATTAATGTTCAGTTTTTATTAGGAATTGTCACAAAGTTGGATTTATATCATAAACGGTCAAGTAAACTTCATTTTTAAGGCAAAAGATACGTTGGTACATATTCAACTCTTAAAGAAAAAATGTGGCACAAAATGCTAACCAATGCTTGGTAACAGGATGTGAAACAGATAATGGACCAAAAATACCTTCCATTAATATTGGGTTTCCATAACACCAACGGTGTTTACTCATTTGTGTACTATGTAGAGGGCATGGCATGGTGACAAGACATGTACAGCAGATGACAGCAGAAGAGAGGTCATGACAGAGGTGCATAAGCAACATTGAACGTTTTGAATCAAACAGGTTACATGGACTGTGGCGAATATGGGTACAAAAGGTAAAAATACAATTCTCGAGCAGTGGAAGTTGGTGATCTGTCATCATGTAAAATGACGTAACAACTTTTTCACCTTTTCTTAGAATCTTTTTAATCATTATTTTTCTTTTTACTTCCCTTTATCGTCACAAAAAGCAGAATGAGATATTTTGCCTGCAGCAAAGTGAGAAAAGTGGCACATTAGAATAGAAATCATGCCTAGTTCTACAATTAAATATAGATTTGAAGCAGTATTCTTGTGTTTACTTCTTAACTTCATGGTGAAGAGCTATGAGCAATAATAAAACAATATTAAAATTATCTACTATATATAGCACTAGAAACATTTGAGTGCTTCTTTCCCTTATTTCGTCTAATATGTACATATATTTTTATTCATTTATTTATTTATTTATTTATTTATTTCCATGTTACTTGAAGGTTCACTGATAGTAAAAAAACGACCAACAAAAAGGTTAGGAAAGAATATGAAACATATTCAAAGAACACTTGTCATGCAACCCACTACTCATACACAATAAATAATACTCAAAATAAAAGGACTATGAAAATATCCCACAGAAACTAAAAAGTAGTTTCAAAATTATCAAAAATAGAGTATCAATACTTCACTATACATTACTAATGTATCGTAATAATAAGATTAGCTTATTCACTCAAATGCTCAAGCTTTTTTTTTTTACACCACAGGAAAATATTCATGCATCAAATGTTCGTAGATTCGTTTATTCTGTACATCGTAAACACAAAAAATAATTTTATCTATGGAATCCAAATTTTCCTCCAAGAAATTTCTCACAGTTCTTAAGGCTATGTGACATGCTGGTGTTTTAGGATATAAAAATGCACCTGTTGAAATGCTGGGCAATGCAACTGTACGAAAATCATTGTTTAACACACTAAATAAGATTTTCTCGTAACAAGACTGTAATGATTTGCTATTTTTACCTTTAGGTCCACAAGTGTGTATTACGTGTTTAGCTGGAAGATTGAAACCTTCTGTAATTATGCACGAACCTTCTTTTAATTTCCCAATGCGTGCACATTCTTGAGTTAATTGTGGCCCTGCTGCCAAGTGTATTGCCCTGTCTGCGCCCCCTATGGATAATAAATCCGTGTTGCTTGGGTTTACAATGGCATCACCCTGGAGTTCTACAATGCTTCCATGGTACAAAGCTACTTTAGAATTGATCTCAGTGTTCACACCAAATTTTGAAGGAACTTTAGGTGCATTATGTAGCGTACGTCTGGCTGTGACATACCACGCCGGTAAATGGAGCATAGAAATGGCATTAACGATATTTAGGCACGTGTAATTGTCAGTTTGATCATCTTTTTCTTCCTCTCCCTCTTTCCTTTCAGTGAATTCAATAATAAACCTAGATGTTGGTAAGCCTGTTTCGTCTTCATCATTCCGTGGAGACAGCTGATTCCGTTCCACCTCATCTTCTGTACAGTTCTCTTCAGAGGGTACGTTCTCTCCTTGAATAGCTGAGTCTCTGGCTTCAATATCGTCACTAGTGGGAGGCTTCTTGCGTTGATGGTCGTGATCTCCTAACTCGTCCAGAGGCGACGGAGGGTAATATTTCTTAAGACGGTCAACAGTAATGGAGTCTATTTTCTGTCTCCCTGTGCCAGTAGTGAATTTAAGGAAGTAACTATTTTTGTTATTCTTGCCTTGTATCTCACCTGGTCCAATGTATTTCCTTGTGAAAGCACGTGTCTGGCCTCGTTTCATATTATCTACATATATCCAAACAAGATCTCCCTTCTGAAATTGCACTTGTTTATGACGCTTGTCATATGATTTCGCAGAAGTTTGGAACCTTTTGAATAATTTTTCAGCAGCCTGCTCTCGAATATCATTAAGATGAGATAGCCTGACTGCGTTGTCTTGAAAGTGACACTGTGTGTCAAACATAGCTTGATGTATTAACCTTAGTTTGAAACCATGGAGTAATTCAAAACTGGAGTATCCCATACTTGTGTTAATAGAAATATTATGGCTAAATGTAACTTTGGGAAGTAACTCCACCCAGTTTCCTGAATTATCTGGGTCAATATTGAGCTTCAATTTTTGTTCCAAATTACGTATTGTTACTTCAGCGAGCCCAATAGAAAAATGTGCTTTCACGTCTGCAAATTTCAACGTAACATCACAAATATTGCACAATTCCTTAAATATGGCGCTTGTAAAAGCAGCTGCCCTGTCTAGGCAGAGTTCATAAAATAACCCATATTTTAAAATGACGTCATTAAAAAGGAATGATGCCAAAATATTGGCAGTGGTGTCTGGAATACTAGCTGTTATACAAAATCTTGTGGCTTCATCCAAACAAACTACAAAATATTTGTGTTTCAAAATATTGTTAGTGCAATAAGGCCCAGCTACGTCCAAATAAAGCCGGTAAAAGGGCATAACACTAGGGTGAGTTTGCAGCTTACCATGACTCAAACCAACTCTTTTCTTTAACATTTGGCAGTGAAGACATTCTCTACAGTGTCTATATACAAAACGTTCCATGTCAGGAAAATATACACTGTTAACTAACAATTTATATGTTTTACTAAAAGCAGAGTGATTGGCTCCCAAAATCTCCTCATGACACTTCTTAAAAACTGTTTCCCGCAATGACAAGGGAATGGCAAGCAAGTAGTTCATACCCATAGGTGTTTTTTTTGTACAGAATGTTATTGCGCAATTCATAACAGGAAGCTTGTCTTTCATACTGATTGTCTTTAGATTTGTCCTCAAGCCAATCAATAATGTGCTTAAGAACATTATCTTTTCTCTGAGCTTCGCTAATATTAATACCGGTGTTATCTTCTAGAAAAAAAACACAGGGGTCCTCTGAACTTAACTTTTCATCTTCGAGATCTCTTTTATTGGAAGCAAAACGACTGATATTATCAGCTTCTATATTGGCGGTTCCTGAGACATGGGATATTGTAAAGTCAAATTGTTCTAGTTGAGAAAGCCACCGAGCTAGCTTGCCACTAACAGTTTTAGATTGTTTCAGAAATGTAATCGCTCTACAGTCTGTTTTTAGAAAAAAATGTCTTCCGATGAGCCAGTAACGAAAAGAACGTAGTGCATATAGCACCCCAAGAAGCTCAATCTCATATATTGAGTAATTTTTTTCTGTGGCGTTTAGAGACCGGGAACAATACCCAATAGGAACTAATTCACTGTCAGGGTTATCATCAATTGGTTGCTTAGCAACCGCCCCCACCCCAGATTTACATCCATCCGTGTACAGAAATAATGGTCTGTTGGGGTGATAGTTCATTAAAGTTGGTGAATTTATTATTGCTTCTTTGAGTTTTTCAAAAGCATCCTGTTGTGGCTTTTTCCAGCTATATTTAGCATCACGCTTAAGTAATTGTAAGAGAGGAGCTGAAATTTCACTGAAATTCTTTACAAAGCGTCTCACGAAACTACAAGTGCCGAAAAATGATTTGAGTTGTTTTTTTAGTTTTTGGACATTTGTAACATTTTATAGTGTCAATCACTTTGTCAGAAACAGAAATACCATATTTATTTACTTTATGTCCAAGAACAACTACAGAAGTCTGTGCAAACTTAGTTTTCTTTGGAGACAATTTTAAACCTCGAAAAGCATCAAAAAAGTTTGTGCATAATTCTAACATTTCCGGTATGGTGTCAGCTACTATAAAATAGTCATCTAGGTAATTCAATATATGGGGCGATGGAATATCAGATAATGTCAGTTTTATGAGCCGGTTCAACGCCGCGGAAGAACAAAGTAATCCCTGGGGAACTACATTATAATGAAAGGATCCCTCCCCCGGAACAGAGAATGCTGTGATTAGTTTGCTATCTTCTGTGATGCGGATTTGGAAGAAGGCATGCAGCAATCAAGTCAAAGAAACGACAGGTACACTGCATTTTCCGAGTGGTTACGGAAAACAAGACTTGGTGAAAGGGTTATTAAACAGTTTTTAAATTAGAAGGAATCAGTTTCAATTGAGACATAATTTATTATAACAAATAATTTAAAGAAAAACATATAAATATAATAACAACTAACAAACCGATTCCTGGGTGAAATTGCCTCGCAATCACGGCTTAATGTCGGAAGGCGAAAATGAGCTATTCTTCCACTACTCATTTAATTTATAATAATTTGATTTAAATTTGAAGTTTTCATTTAGTCTCAAAATCGAAAGTAGAAATCAATTACCAAACCAATATTAATAAGTACATACACAGATGATCTAATAGGAATCGGGGCCATTCCTAAGTGGGTGACCAATACTAACCTGGTCGTTTGATCGAAAATGGAAAATAAAAAAAGGTTATAAATTTAGAATCAGGGAATATTAACCACACACTCGCAATGCTCCCGTTTCGTTATACAAACCACAATACACTATACACTTTTAACTTCTCATCTTCCCGACACAATTTCGAAACAATTTCACTCTCAAAATTATAACATGTTGACTCTTGTTATTACCTTGCGAAACTACAAGGTTCGATAGGTCAATTTATCAAACGTAAGTTTATAGATGGCAGCACATTAACTATTCATAGCAATGTTCAATGTTTCCAACTCTGATAATCACAATCTCGTTTGACTTTTTTTTCCTCCCCTCTGAGAAGTTTTGCTTCTTTACAATGGTTATCGAAATGAAAAAGGAAAAAAATATAATTCACTGTTGAAGTCAAATCACTGCATGCAGAAATAAGGATAGTTCGACTCACCAAGAGTAGTCCAACAACTTCCAGATATTACACGATTACCAATGTCCGGACGTCCTATCTCAAGTCCCAGAAGTAGATGTTCACAACAAGATGAGATCTTCCTCCTTATCTACCACAGATTGACTGGAAGCACCCATGAGATGAAAAGAGTGGGAAACATATCTAGCCTTCGGGTTGACAAAATCGCCTTTCCTCGACCAAGCAGTAGATTCAAGGTAATCAGTTGTCTCAGACGGAAACACAAACATAGTGGATCCACATAATTCTGAACCTGCAGAATTGTAAAAATACACAACAGTACATTTCTTACAGAAACATTACATAAACTACACACAAATATATATATATAATTTACATTATCTTGGAAATGAACAATTTCTTTTTTTTCTTTCTTAGTTTAGTCATTATTATTATTAATATGTGCAACACTGTTTACATTTCTTGGTGGCAAGTACTTCTTTATAAATTGAACATGACGTTTTAACTTTACATCAGGATTACTAATTAACTCAACCCACACAGTATTGGGTGTTACATAATTCAAAAGTTTGAATGGACCGGAATATTTAGTATCAAACTTGGCATAATATTTCTTATCCAAGGATGATTTTAACATTTTCTTTACAAGTACTAATTCTCCCACAGGCAAATTACTAGGTACATGTTTTACATGTTTTTTATTATAAGCTTGTTGTCTCCTTTTCCAAGCTTTCTCGATGTTATCAACTATAATATCATTAATCTCTTCTTTATTTTGTAATTTCTCTATTATACCCAAATCTAAAATCCAGTTAACATCTAATGGATTGAACATTTTACGCCCAAGATACAACTCACTTGGACTTTTCTGAGTTTCACAATTTTCAGTTATATTCAAAGTATATTGGATTTGATAAAGATAGTTAGCCCATTTGGTATGATTCTTGTTAATATAAGATCTGAGTATCCCTTTAATCGTTTTATTCATACGCTCGGTTCTGTTCGAGGACATAGAATAAGGTGAAGTACAGATGTTTTTAATTCCTAGGCTAAACAAATACTGTTTGAAGTACTCACTACTGAGGTATGACGCATTATCATGCAAAATAGAAAATGGATACCCGTAAGTTAGAAAGATCTTAGTTAATTTAGAACAAATTAATTTAGAATTCAAAGATCTTAAAGGTTCTATTATAACAAATCGACTATAACTATCTGTCAAAACCATAATGTATTTAAATCCATTACTAGTAGGCAAAGCTCCCATACAATCTAAGTGTAGGACATTATTTGGGTATCGAGGCTCCTTAGAATAATAAGTACCATACGGTTTCCTATTAAGTTCTTGGCTCTCTTGACAAATTTTACATCGTCTCACGAAATCACTAATTTCAGCATACATTTTATCCCAAGTAAACCTAGATGCAACCTTAGAGATAGTTTTCTGGATCCCACCATGACATCCCCCCACTAATTCTTCGTGCCAATACTTTATAACAGAATAGCGCAAAGAATGGGGAATTACTGCACGTAAACCACCATATTTTCTACCATTAGTTCTTTTTAATAGCACACCTTCTTTCAATATGTACGGATCCTTATTTTCCTTTCTCTCTAAAGCTAAAATTATCTCTTTCAACTGAGGATCTTCTCTTTGATGTTCAGCCAGTGGTTTATTAAAGATGGAATGACTCCAGAAATTTACAAAAGAAAGATGGACCTTCTGTTCATTAATAGCATTAATCTCTTCTATATCACTGTTGGGTGGAGTAAAGTCTACATAATTATACATACGACTGATGTAATCTACGAGATGGTTTTTGAAAGAGCGCAGGTGAATTATATCGAAAGAGTACTTACTTATTTTCTCTATTAAAGAACCATACTTCTTTTGCCTTTTATGATTTCTTAATATCCAAGATAAACTAGCATTGTCAGTATAAATAGTAAATTTCTTTTGCAAGTAAATATCGAACTTATCTAAAGCATAGACTAAACTTTTCATTTCAAGATCGAAAATACTTTTAGACCAATCACTAGATGGAATCATTTTCGAAAAGAAATATACAGGACGAAGACGTCCTTCATCATCATATTGACTTAAGATCGCGCTATAAGCCCTACTACTACTATCTATGTGGATTACAAAAGGACTAGAGAAGTCCGGGACTTTCAATACAATATGATTTATAATGGCCTCTTTTATTTGATCTAGTATCTCATCTTCTTCTTTTCCCCAACGAAATGGTATTTTATTTGATTTTAAGGCATGTAAAGGACCCATTAGTTCACCATAATCTTTCACAAATTTTAAATAATATGACAAGAAACCAATCATCTTACTCAACGCTCTACGATTCTTAGGACGAGGTAGATTTTTAATTACCTGGACTCGGTCATCATCAATCATCATATATCCACCTGAAAATATATAACCTAAAAATTTTATTTTATTTTTACATAGTTTAGTTTTTCTTTTAGAAATAGTAATACCCCATTTTCGTAATCTCTGTAAAACTAGCTCTAATATTTCTTTATGCTTTTCAATAGTATCAGTATGAATAATAATATCGTCACAAAATATGTCTAAATAATCTCCTAAGAGATCCCTAAAGATTTTATTCATGATACTAGAGAGAATAAATGGTGAGTTTATGAAACCCATCGGCATTTTCAAATATCTTAACAACCTAGTTGGAGTAGCAAAAGTAGTATATTGCCTAGAGTTTTCATCTAACAGTAATTGGTGGAAAGCCTCCTTGGCATCGAGAACGCTGTAAATCTTATGTTTACCTATATTAGCAATAGTAGCTTCAGCATTAGGAGCTGGAAATCCAGTTACAAGCACTTTTGAATTAATATTAAAATAATTTACCACTAGCCGCTTGGTTCCATCGCGATTATTAACTAGGAAGCACGGAGAAATGTAGGCAGAACTGGAAACTTCCTCAATGACCTTTTTCTTAATTAATTCATCCAAGTATTCATCTAATTCACGCAACTTATGACGTGGCATAGGATATGGTTGAGCTATACTCGGACTTAAATCATTCATTTTAATTTCATAAACAAAATCTTTAACTGTTCCTAATTCTTCATTTATAACGTCCTTATATTTGTCTAAAACGTTCTCAACATATGGTATTAAATCGTCAGAAAAAATATTTTCATGAAGGTTTACTGTACCTGTATTTTCTTCCTCCGGATAAATATCATGGATGGTAGGATTGGAAATTGGTACTCCAGCTGGAATGTCTTGATATTGTTCACCTCCCCTAACATCATGATCCTGAAGTACTGTGGAAGATCGCTGGCTGGTCCCTGGTTTCGGTTGCCGAACTCTGGACTCCTCCCTACAAAAATTCCGCTTGGCTCTTTTGCGTTGTGTATGGAAACACTGCTGGGCTGTCTGGCCGCTGTTCCTAGAATCAGCTGATCGAGGTTGACAAGTGGTTGACGGCTGTATCGTTCGCTGACTAGGTCTGGGTTTCCCCGCTCCCCCTGCGTCAAGGTCGTGCGGCGACACAGAGTTCTCAGGACCAGACCTAAAACGAGAAAATTTGTGGGCACAGATCACTGGATTCACAACGAGTTTCATTCCATTCAGTTAATTTTACGGTTAAATTAAGTTTCGTAAAGTTCAACTCACGATTTCGAATGTTTATATTAACGTTATATTTTTGTAGGGAATCAAGTCCCACTAGCAGTTTTAAAGATGAATGTTGAACCACCGAAAACCAGTTTACAAACTTAACACCATTTATAAAGTATATTAGTTCCACTTGTTTAGAGATTTTAATAGGTTCAGAATTCATGACTGAGAGGGTAAAGTTCACTACTCTAGTTTTTGGACGGCACCTACGTTCAATCCTGGCCAACACTCGTTCTTCAATTAAGGACAGGCTACTTCCAGAGTCAATGATACAGGGATACAGATCTCGACAAATCGAAACAGGCATTTGTAATAAGGAGGGAGGTTGTTCCTCACTAACATAGTATGTTTTTTCTCCACGAATACTTCTTTTATTATAAGGACACATTTTCCAAAAATGATTATTAAGACCACATAAATTACATTTACTAAAATTATTCCTCTGCCTATTTTTCTCGTTAACATAACCAAGGGGCTTTACATTCTGATTTTGGTTTTGTGTAATAAATATATAATCCAACCGGTAACGCCGATTCATTTCGTAACTTTCTGCAAATGCAACTAATTCCTTCTCAGTATGGGGAACTTGAGTAATTATCATTAAATCCCTTATTTCAGGTGGTACAAGGTTAGCAATAGTTTTAGTTAATTCATCCTCCGACATTTTCATATCAAAAATGAATAATACACTTAATTTTTCCTTAATGAAATCTACCAGAGATTCCTCTACTTGCATTATTCTATACAACGTTATTTTCAAGAATTCCATTTTTACTAGCGGAGTAACAAATCTTTCTAAAAATGCTGTTATAATTCTTTCCCAGTCAGTGGTGATATTCAATAACCTTTGCATTTCCTCGAATGCTGGGCCTGTACATTTACTCAGAGAAGCCACTAACAAAACTTCTACACAATTTTCAAGTTGGGCTTGTAACAAGTCAAATTTTAATAGAAATTTACATACTTCAAAGCCATTACTTCCATCTATTTCAGGTAACTGACTAACCTGCTTTTCTATAGCTTTATACATGTTATCACCCAAAAGCTTATTAAAATTACATCTTATAGCAGGTCTAACAGCTGGCTTTAACACGCGATGTGGAGGAAGAACCACACCTGCGAAATCAAGCGAGGAATCGTCATCGTTTACTCGCCCTTGTCCGCAAGCATTCGCTCTTTCCCCTTCGCCAAGGTCAACTAGGAGAGAATTCCACTGGCCATTCTCGCCCGTTGAAAAACACTCAAGAAGGTTCTGTGACATTTTTTTCCCCCAGGTTTAAATCCTAAAACTATAATTTCTAATATTACGCCTAAATTCCTTCTCGCTATTTTCACTTATTATTACACTTTCAATTAATATCTGGTCTTTCATTCGTAATTTTCGTACTCAGGTTCAATTCCAAAACAATATAAATCCCTTTCTTTCTAACCAAAGTCTTAATATTGCCAGTAGTTTCGCAAGGTAACTAAATTACTATGCAGCAATCAAGTCAAAGAAACGACAGGTACACTGCATTTTCCGAGTGGTTACGGAAAACAAGACTTGGTGAAAGGGTTATTAAACAGTTTTTAAATTAGAAGGAATCAGTTTCAATTGAGACATAATTTATTATAACAAATAATTTAAAGAAAAACATATAAATATAATAACAACTAACAAACCGATTCCTGGGTGAAATTGCCTCGCAATCACGGCTTAATGTCGGAAGGCGAAAATGAGCTATTCTTCCACTACTCATTTAATTTATAATAATTTGATTTAAATTTGAAGTTTTCATTTAGTCTCAAAATCGAAAGTAGAAATCAATTACCAAACCAATATTAATAAGTACATACACAGATGATCTAATAGGAATCGGGGCCATTCCTAAGTGGGTGACCAATACTAACCTGGTCGTTTGATCGAAAATGGAAAATAAAAAAAGGTTATAAATTTAGAATCAGGGAATATTAACCACACACTCGCAATGCTCCCGTTTCCTTATACAAACCACAATACACTATACACTTTTAACTTCTCATCTTCCCGACACAATTTCGAAACAATTTCACTCTCAAAATTATAACATGTTGACTCTTGTTATTACCTTGCGAAACTACAAGGTTCGATAGGTCAATTTATCAAACGTAAGTTTATAGATGGCAGCACATTAACTATTCATAGCAATGTTCAATGTTTCCAACTCTGATAATCACAATCTCGTTTGACTTTTTTTTTCATTATGCTTCAGGCATCTTTTTGGTCACACGTTGTAATAAATTTCTTTCCAGAAACACGATTTAACACGTCCTCCATGCTAGGAATCGGAAAGTAATCCACCCTGCAGTTTACATTTACAGCCCGAAAATCAGAAACAAAACGATAATCTCCTGTTCGTTTTTTAACTAAGAGAATGGGTGAGTTCCATGGGGATATAGTTCTCGAAATGATCCCTCTTTGTAATAAATTGTCCAGCTGTTTTTAACTACAGCGCGCAAATGGTACGGTATAGGTAGGGCTGGTTTGCAAATGGACGTGTGGTCTTTGAGCTGGATTTGATATTCATAATCCTTAGCAAAAGAAAAATCTTGATCGTGCCACATAAAAATATCACTATAACGATAAGCGAGATAATAAAATTTCTCTTTATCACTTTCAGAAAGTTCGGGGTTAACCTGAATTTGTGACCTGTCAAACAGTTTTCTCTTTTCTAAAATTTCCGGTGACAATTGCTCCTGAATTTGACCTACTAGACAAGCAGAGTCTTCCTCTGATATCACTAGTTAACAAAGGTTTTGTTACATAAAAGGAAATACCTGTTCTTAAAGGAACTTTTTGCGCTGAATTCGAATATGCACTCGGTTTTTCTCCATCACGTACGATTTTCCCGTAACAGAGGGATTTTCGGGAAAATCCCTCAAAAATTTCCCTTTTCGTTTATTTTACACCTCAAGATCTTGTCCCCTTGGATATACTAACATAGAAATTATACCTAAGTATACTTTGATTCATATTTAACAAACCCTCCAAGTTTCGTAATAATCGCTTTATTCTTTCTAGAGAAATAAATATGTTTGTATGTATACTGTGTGTATTCTTTATTGCACCTTATAGTAATGCTTTCAGATCTCTTAAGTTGACGTAAAACGTTTTGCTTTATTACCACAAATACATATATAATTTACAAGTGTGACAATTTACAATAAACAATAATACCAATGTACGAAAAGGTCATGAAAAGACAATCAAAACTACCACAATATATGAAACTTCCGTTGGGTTACAAAAACGTACACTACTTCCTTCTTTTGTAAGAAATGTTGCATTCTCTAACAAGACCCCAACAATAGTCCCCCATCATTGAAGGATCCCATCGTCCCTGGTACCTTTTCTCCATTGCCATTATATCTTGGTGGAATCTTTCCCCCTGTTCGTCGCTGAGAGCACCTATGTTAGCAGGAAAGAAGCTGAGGTGGGAGTGCAAAGAGTGGATTTTTAAAGACATCCTACAACCCAACTCTTTGTATTTCTGTATCATGTCCTGTACGATTTCTGTGTAACTCTCAGCTTTGTTATTGCCCAGAAAGTTGCGCACAACACACTTAAATGCTGTCCAGGCCGCTAGCTCAGCACTGTTTAACTTGCTGTCAAAGCTATCATCAGGCATTAATTTCCTAATTTGGGGACCAATAAACACTCCCGCTGAAATCTTAGCATCACTCAGGTTAGGGAACTTATCTCGCAAATACTTGAAACCTTCACCAGATGTGTCCATGGCTTTGACAAAGTTTTTCATAAGTCCTAACTTGATATGAAGTGGCGGTAGTAATATCTTATTAGGATCTACCAAAGGAGCGTATTTGACGTTGCATTCTCCAGGTACGTAATTCACTCTAGGTTCCCATTCCTTCACTTCATAATGTTTGTCATCAGCTCGGCTATCCCATAAACATAAAAGATATTGGTACTTCGTGTAATGGTCCTTGTAATTTATAAGATTTAGCAAAGTTGACATGGTGTCATAGGATTCCTTAATCTTCACTGAGTGCGCAAGTGGTATAGAAGGTTTTTTATTTCCATTATGTAAAAGGACAGCTTTAAGGCTGACCTTTGACGCGTCGATAAATAACCTCCATTCTTCTGGAACGTAAGGAATTCCTAGCTCCGCCATCAACCCATTTATATCCGTACATTCGCACACATTATCTTGCATTGAGAAATAGCTTGAAAATTGAACATGCCTTTTCCTGTATACTGATATGTTCGTTTCTGCATCCAATAAGTTCCACTGCTGGAGCCTTGATCCCAGAAGTTCCGCCTCTTGTTTTGTCAGGTGCAAATCACGGACTAGGTCATTAAGTTCACATTGCCGGATGAAATGTGGCTCGCGAACACAGTCAGGGATGAACGTTGGATCCTTGGATGTACATGTTGATGTCGATGGTTCATCAAGGTTATGATCATCATCATCTATTTTTATACACGTTTCTAATTTACAGAGAGCAATACAAGTGTGTTGTTGACTATTCTAAATATTCATTTTTATGTATATGTTTGTAGTAATAAAGCAAATCGTTTTTACCCCAACTCAGGAGATCTGAAAGCATTACTATCAGGTGCAATAAACAGTGCACACATTATACATACAAATATATTTATTTCTCTAGAAAGAACAAAGCGATTTTTACGAAACTTTTAGGGTTTATTAAATATAAATCAAGGTATACTTAGGTATAATTTCTATGTTACTATATGTAAGGGGACAGGAGCTAGAGGAATAAAATATCTGAAAAAGGGACATTTTTGAGGGAATTTCCCGAAAATCCCTCTGTTAGGGAAAACTTACGTGATGGAGAGAGACCGAGTGCATATTCGAATTCAGCGCAAAAAGTTCCTTTAAGATCAGGTGATTTTTCTCATGTAACAAACAAAAAGTTTAAATTTGTTAACTAGTGTATTTCTTCAAATTCTTCGGCTAACCCTATTTCTTGACCCTCGTTTAACGTTATGTCTTTAATAGTAGGATTCGTAATCCATACACAATGCTGAGATGGTGACAACACACAAAAAGGAATAAAAATTTCTAATTTATTCTGCAAAGAAATATTTGGCACTAAAAGATTCTTATTCGCTCCTATGTCGTAACGTTTAGTGAGAGAAACTCGAGTATGCGTTTTCGCTGGAAGCACTATTCGTTCAGAAAGTGTGTAAATAGCTTTAGAAAGAGACGCCAATTTCTCTTTTAAAGTTTCAGAAATTACACCCTGATTGTTATTACGTGGAAGCTGGATTACAGGGGGCTTCCCAAATCTATTAACTGAAAAAATATTGTTTTGAAAATCCAGGAAAACATTATGGGATGTTAAGAAATCCTGACCAAGCAGAGGCTTAAATGAAAACCGAGGAATTATTCTGAACGGATGCGTAAAGCTCTTTTTTCCTATGAAGAAACACACAAAAAAACAATATGAGATACTTCAATTGCGTTGCCCGTCACTCCCTTTAATTTTGTAGTAATTGCTATTTTCTTTGCTCCTTTAGGAACTAAATTTTCAAGGAGACAAGAAACTTGTGATCCTGAGTCGATTAACAATGGAGTGTACACGCTCCCTGCTCTAATATTAATGTATGGGAGTTCTGATTCCTTGAATATAGGGACTTGTAACACAGAATGACGAATAGTTGTGTCCCGACCAACTATTCCGTTTCTTCGTTTAAAAATGCGCGACAATCTCGGGCTATATGATTTAATCCTTGGCAGCGCAAACATACAATAGGAGAACGTGGTGGTTTAGAAGTTCCCGCAGCGGGGCTTGAACCCTGGTCACTTGAGTTATTGTCAATCGCGTTACCCCTGTCACCATTACTCCCTTGATTTTGGGCATAATTGTTGTAGTGGCGAGCTTGGTTTCCCCCTCTACCTCGGCCTCTTCTTCCTCTGTTATTACCACGAAAAGATGAACTTGCATTTCATGTGTTTGTCGATTGACCTTGATTTGCAGTCAGAGACGTAATATTTAAAGAAAGTTTCTCTAACTGTTGCTGTATTTGCTGCAGTGCATTGGAGTCATGGACCTGAGAGTTTACATGCGCGTCAGCATTTTTCTGAGCAGAAAGTTTCTCAACAGCTCTGGACTGTGTGGTAGGCTGAGAGCAAGAATGCGTATTCATCGGGTCAACATTCGTATTACTAGAAACTAATGAAGACTGCAATATTGACGAATTGCGCTTAATGTATTTCTCGATGGTTTTCCGTTCTAGTAAGATCTTTGTTTTTTCCTCAGTTATTAAGTCTGATATCAGTTTTTCAACTGAATCATATTCCTTGCGAATAACGGCCCTAAAATACTCAGGTTGCAAACCTTCTATGATTAATTGTGTTTGTTTCGCTGGGGGGGCTTGAGGGTCTACCCTCAAAATGAGGTTGAGTTTAGAATAAACATAATCAGATATGCTCTCAGTTTCTCCTTGTTCGCGAGCACGCATTTCACTTTCTGTCAACTGAGGCATGGTGTTGCTCCCAAAGGCTTCTATTAATTTCGCTTTGAACTCATCGTAAGTCCAATTGGCAAATTCGGGTATTTTGGAAGTATTGTCCATCCAAAATTCAGCCGGACCCTTCATCAATGTACATAGGATTAGCTTTTTTCTTATGCCTGTCCAATTATTGATGGAGACAATAGCCTCGTATTTCTGCAAATACCGCGTGATGTCTTCTCTTAATTTAGCATAAAATGGTTCGGGCCTTACTATCGTATGAATCGAGGTCAATGAACCTTCTACATTCTCACTATTATTCTGGACCATGTTTAAACTGTCCGGTGTGAAAGAATAAGAAATACTTGAAACTGGGGTAGATAAATGCAAATTGTCTTTAAGATTGGTATAAAAATTTCTAGTAACTAGAATGGCAATCGGTGATGAACAAATTATAGGTTCAAAGTACTGCGTAGTAGAAATATCGTTTAGATCATCAAAAGGCTGTAGATAATGTTCAGCTAATAATCAAAACATGCTGAAAATGCTAAGTAAACATGCACATAAAATCAGTGTCAACACAACATACTTAAAGTTAAAATAAACCCAATCTTTGCGTCACTTCAAAAAATAAATAATAAGAAAGACATGGTTTGATGTAACAGAATTGTAACAAAAAAATGATATGATAAAAATCGATGGATTGACGTTAATTTAAAAGTCTTATGGTTCGGAATTTATAATAACAATGTCTCACAGAAGCTGCATTTCTATATTAGGAGAAAATAATCCTAAATGCTAGGCAAAGGCCTCAAAAATCTTCACAAAGTGAAGGTCCACATCTCCACCATCTTGCTGTACTGTACTGTGGGGTTACAACCACAGTCATTTGCTCAATTATAAGTTCTTAACTGAAAGAATGTGGGGATAGCACTTCGCATGGCAAGAGAGAAAGTACGTGGGAATCTGAGCAGTACAGCGCTGAAGTAATTAATTGGGGATGAATGAAATGAAATACATGTTTACTAATAGAAGAAATCACAGAGACGCAAAGGTTAGGAAAGGAAAGGGTCTTACTGTACCTCAGCCATTTCGATATGATAAGCCTCTTCAATTATTGGGTGATGCCTTATCCTCCAATCCGTTTAGTGTTTCCGTCTGGTATCGATCCCGGACCTCACGTTCGAGAGTGAAGAACCTCTCGACCTCAGGGCAACAGCTTCCAGATGTCCTGGCCTCTTCGGAATGACACCTCCGTCATGCAGTAGATGGTGAGGGCCCAGGCGTGCCAACCGTCTCTCAATTGCTGCTACGACGACTCTTCTGAATAGGGGTCCAAAGTGTGTTTCTGGCGGCTTCTGTCACACTTCTCACCCCGAGGGTTCCGTGTCCCCTGGTTTTGTTCTACTTCCTAGCTTTCGCTTCTTCCTGGTGCTCCGCACGTGGATGACTAGCTCATCACAATTATCTTGGTCAATAGGGAAGTTTGTTAATTGCTGAAACGGCGTGGCTGAACTTGTTTTGATGAAGTTACGGAAACTAGGAAGAGAATGGTAAGCATGAATTTGTATTGGGATGAGGTTACAACATAGGGAAGTCTCTTCTTTATTATTTAATAATTACAATTTCTTGTTTGAAGAACAATAACAACATACAGGGAGAATTCAAAATAGGCGCTAAGCCTGATATCCTCTACACTATTTCCATAGTGCTACCGTCTATAATATAACCAAGATATTTAATTTTCCTATAAAAGAACAAACTCTTCTCTGGGGAAATTGTTATATTATATTTACGAAAACGATGAAGCACTTTTATCAATTTCTATAAGGACATCATCAATGTATATGCGTACACCTTCACTTACCAAATCTCCGAGAATCTTTCCCATTGCTCTGTCGAGTATGTTACCTCCCGTTTTAATTCGGACCTTAATTCGAGTAAACTGATAACTACCTTTTGATGTTACTTTGGTAGTTATTTCTCCAGAGTCTTCATGGAGGTAAATTTGTAGATAGGCTCTCTTAATATCTAATCTGGAATACACTGTATTACCCGCCAAGGCAGTCGAACACTCCTCGAGATTAGGCGAAGAGTATATGTCATTGACAATTAATGAATTAGCCTTACAAAAATTCCCGTCAGGACGATATGTACCATCTATTTTTCACAAGAAAACACGCGCTGGAATAATTGGAGTGATCGACTTTAACTAAAATCCCTTGGTCTATCAATTCTTTAATTTACGAATCAAACATCTGTTCTTTTTGACGAGGTATTGGAAATGGTGTTTCTTTAAAAGATTTTTGTTGTTGTAAATATAATCGACCAACGAAGTCTTTAGTACACCCTACTCTTTTATTTATAACATCATTAAAAGATGTTTTAACCTCAGACACAAATTCCTCAATATCCGAACCCGAATATTTCCAAGTCTTAAGTTTATCCTCATCTTTAGTGGGATTATTCACCTGTGTGTTTAATTCAGATTGGTTCCTCCTCTTGTGAGTTAACTTCGGATCCAAATACTTTTTATTTCGATGTAGTAATGTATAAAAGTTACTAGTTTGTTCTTGATCAACGTCCGAAGCTTGTGAGTCACTCTCTACATTATTATCATTGTTAACTGGAGAAACGTCTATCTGTATTAAAGGATTCTCTTTAGATACCGTCTGCTTACGGGTGACATCTTCACTCTTTTTTTCTACTTTCCCTTTCTTTCTTTTCTTCCTTTTCGTTGTCTTCTGACCGACATAAGAGTCATTCTCGTCTTCTTTCCGAATAGTTATATTCTCAACACGTGATAAAACATTTTGGAGTGCCTGGTCCGTAACACCTTGATTGACATTCACTAAACCACTGGTTTCCACTTGATATTGCATTCTATCTGGGATTACTGAAGCAAATTCATAATGCGACGTATTCGTTGAAATATTACAAACATCTGCTTCAATTCCATTATTCGATGAAATTTCGATCCCGTACAGAGTTCTCTTCCATATTACGAACCAAATCTCTCAATTCTTTCACACTGGAATCACTTGGGGCACTAATATGAATAATTTCCTTTCAACGTCTTTTAAGCTTATTTCGCATTGCACCCAATATTTTGAAAACGAATCAAGTTCCTCCCCGAACGACGATATAAACGAAATCATATGATCTTCACTACCATAATATACACTTGGATATGTGTATAAAAGATCATCCCTCTCATTCAACGTTACAAATCCATCATCATTTTGACACTCCCCATAATCTATCATTAGTGAAACTCGTCCATCTGAACACTGGTCATCACGATCACCCGATGGTAATCATGAAACATTCCCCTTTTTCGATTTAGGTTTCGCATAACTTCTATAAGATGTTTTTGATTTATCTTCTCGAAAGTGGTGTATCACATCTGATTTAAATCTTGATTGTGGGTCCTGATGGTCAATCCGATTGCCAGATCTAACATCCAATGAAGATTGTCTTTGCTGGATCCTTAAGTTCCCGGAATTACAATTTGAATAATTTTACCTTGACTCTTCTATCCCCAGATCTAAATCATGCATTATCACCATTCACACGATTAATTTCTTTAAAATTTAATCGAAGTCGTTTACTGCCATTTTTAAGTACTATGCAATTCGATGTGTAGTCTATGGTAGATTGAGTTCCACGTAAGTATGGTGTTCCCAATATACAATCACATGGCAAAACATTCACCAATTTAAATTTAATTTTTCCAAACTGTCCCGCAAAATTAAGTAACGTAATAACTTCAGTATTCGTCGAAAGTTTTAAACCAGATGCTGCCTCTACAGTTCGTTCAGGAACTTTTCTAATGTACTGCTGGGCACCATACTTTTCACCAACCTATATATTGTTAAATTGAAAGATAATCCGCTATACAAGCAACAATCAACTCTCTGTCCATTTATTATTCCATCAATAAATGAAGTTACGGTATCATTTCGCTCGGCAGGAATAATCTCTCGACCTGTAAAACGCGGTACACCAAACTCGATTATTTTGCTCTGAGCTTTTACAATTTGTTTATCTGACCTCGAAATATCATAACAGAAAAATATATTGTGTGCTCGAACTTTCTATTATCAAATTTCGGAGATGACCTAGGAATATTATTTGGTTGACCTTTACTTGATGTCTCTCTTCTATTAAAGTCAAGTTGAATACGTTGTCTTAACAAAACTTTTCACAGATTTCTATTAATTCTGTTCTGCTTTTAAAAATATAATCGTCTAAATCCTAAAACGTATTGCAGGATTCATGCCTTTTAAAATTAAGTAAACTATTTCGCCTTCAGATCCAACAAATCCTAAGACCTTAATTAAATATATAATTGCTCTAACATAATGGTCCACTAACTTCGAAAGACCTTGCCTACAAAATATTTTCTTCGATATTAAAGTATGTTTACAAACAGGAGTCATAAATAATGAGGTAAACCTCTTACAAATTTGATACCAATTTAAATGATTTTGTAGGGTACACTGTATTTCTCTCAAACAAGCTCCATCACATTTTGATATAAGCACAATCAGAATCATTTGTATTGAATAACTCGTGGAATTCAACAACTCTTCAATTCTACATAAAACCTCAAATGTCTGCAAACTATCTGCACCATTAAAATTTTTAATATCCCGGAACTTTCCTCAAGATATTGACTAGTTTTATTAAACGTATATTTTAAGATCAATTTTCTTCAATACCCTGATATGAATCTTGCCTAGAAGCTCCCGCTTCATTTGACTGTAATTTATTAGCTTGTGAAAATTGTTCATCATTACCTACGGGAAATCTGGATGTTAAAGGGTTAAAAAATGCAGGGTACGTAGCAATACCTTTAGGAGTCGAATTCCTAATCTGAGTCACTCTTTGATAATAATTACGCATTTTCAAGTATCTATGATCTTGAGACTGACTTCTCGTATTATTCTGGTTTGTTATTTCAAATTCAACGCGTCTAGAATACGGATTAACATTACCTATAGAGGATGCGTTAATATCCCGACTTGCCCTTGAGAAACTAGAATTTTCTGTGTTACGATCACGAAGATTTAGACTAACATTTCCTAACCTATAATAATCAATCCCCCTTATATTTGATGGAGGTGTAAGAGACAACGAAATTTCTCCAAAATTACTATTATCGGGAAAGCCAGTACGATCAACCATTACGTATTCCAAAAATTCTTCAGGAATATCGATTACACAATCATTTAGCTGTGAAGAACACATAATTAACATATAAATAATAACATACATAAAGACTAATATAAATAGATAATATAATAACTACAAAATACCAAAGGTATGATAACACTACAGAGATAGTACACTACATCATCAACAGAATTCAATATCAACTGCAAAACGACAACTATAACAACGCAAAAAAATCCTTCTCAATAATCAACGGGGATATTAGAGATTCGAATCCTTATATATAAATATCATTTAATTTATGTAATAATAATTGCCATTCTCTTACTAGTTTCTGAGAAATCCATACTGTAAACAAAGTGCTTATTAACCAAGAATAATATTCAATTAACATTAAAGTCCTCAGGCAAACTGAATCTTATACAGGTTTAAACAACTATGCGAGTGAGTGTACAAAGTAATTTTAGTATGGTGGACTGTCAAATTATTGTACGCTAACTATACCTAAGTAAACCCGTATTCATATTCATTGAATGAATCGGTGTAATAACTCACTGAAGGAGCCTGAGTTAAATACGGCACAAACTTATATCACGCCCGTAAATAATCCGGTTAGTTAAAAAAAGAAATGAACCATCCTTCATCAATAGGGCACTTTGGGTGCGGGAAGTCTAAAGACCCTTGTGTAAGATAGCTCAATCCTCCAACAACCCTTACCTTCTATTGGATAAAATAGTGTAAAACTCCACCAACCTTCCATTGAACATAATGCACAATTTAATAGCTGAAATAAAATAATATATACATATATGCATATAATGGGAAATAACTACTCAAGTTTTATTAAACCTCAAAAGGAATAACAAGAAATAATTCGTCGTGAGTAATAACAAATATAATAATAATTTAATGCTATATATGATTGCGACGTGAACCATCAAAATTGCACTTTTTAAATATTTTTTGTACTTTCAAATAATTAAAGTATATAATCTCCTACTTATTATTGAACTGTCTATAGTTTCAATGCTATCTAAGGTCACAATTATATATATAACTCTCAAATGTTACTCATATAAGAAATCTGGGGGACCTCCACCTAACCTTAATTTTAATCAAATTTTTCCTCTTTTTCTTTCCTTACTTTTTAAACATTTTATCTAGAATTTATTTAGTGTCAAATATAATTCAATCGTCACAAGTGGTCACGCCACGTACTCACATTAATGATACACTGGGATGAATCCCGTAAACAATTAAAACATTAATTTCAATTTTTATAAAATTTCTCATGCAATAAAATATATATCTTAGTTTTTCCAGACAACAAATGACCTCTTTCTCCTTTGACTTCTGCAAATCGTTCTTAAGAATCGAGCTGAGATTTAGTCAAAACGGCTGAATAGTTTAAATGTGGTCTGGATAGTTTTTTTTTACTTAACGAGCAACGGAAGCCAATACCTATTTATGGGAAGCGAACTACGAAACAACCACACATTTAAGAAAAATATTCCCTAACATTGACAAGGGACACAGGGAGACCAAAATTAAACCAATTCTTACCTTATAATGGTGGTCAAATACCTTTCCTTACCAAAGTGCTTCCAGTCGTCTCTCTCCTTTGGACGGAAAAGTGACCTTCGTTTAACTACTACTAAACTACAGCATCAACCACAAACAACAATAGAATTAGAAAGACAGAAGAAAGACAACGTTTTAAAAGAAGTAATTACGTAATCCGGAAAGACGAAATAAAGTGGTGATCGATTTTTCATCGATCTATTCACAAATAAGCGATCCGGTAGTTGGTGTGATAATCAAAAATCATTCACTTTCTTAAGCCTTTTTCTTTACCACAATCGATTATTCATATTAGTATTCAACTAAATATCTTGCCATTTAAAACTCCACTTTTCTGCCCACTTTCCGACACTCGCGAGAATATATCAATTCTCACTTTTATAACTTCTTCCGATATATTTGTAATTGATAACAATAATTTGTCTTCTTGATAAGCACTAAACAAAAGTTAAACGAAGTAGTTAATACATGGCCACAAACAAACTCGTGATCGTGCAGCGAATCCACACTTCCTCATGTCACAGAATTCCCAAGCATACATCCTCACACCGGGGCATGCCGTACGTAACTCACCGGCTGGGAATCCGCTTCGCTGCAAGGAAGAAGGAAACAGTGTTGCCGTCTGGAAATATTATTCACATTTTTCACCTTTTCTTAAATCCTTTTTAATCATTATAAATTTTCTTTTTACTTCTCTTTCAAGAAATAAAAAAATGTTATAACATTTTTTTCTTTTTCGATATTAAACAATATCATTTGATTTCATAATCTATTTTCAGCTTCTAACGATCCTCTTCTAAATCCAAGATTCAGAGGCGGCTTTAGTTACAATTTGGACATAGTAAGGAGCGTTGGCATGATTATAATACCCAGTTTAATTATTATATCCGTTTACTTCATGCATATTACTCTACATATCCTGGTCCTATGCCTCCTTCCGTGTTTGTCAAGGTCAAAAAATTGAAGCGATCCTGCTGTCTTTGTATCGAAAGCGTACAAAAGGTTTTTTGTCAAATGTAAAACAGAAAGTTGTAATGCAACGGTGGATGCTGCACTTCACCAAATTTGTAAATAACGCAAACGTCGTCAACGTAAACTTATAAGTACAGTCAGGGACGTAAATAAGGGAACGCAGACCTCGCATTGCGGGGGGCCCGAAGCCATCACGGGGCCCCAAATCGTGATGTAGGACGTAGAGAAGGGGCCCCATTTTACCTGTTCTGCGGGGTGGCCCCCAAGCAATCAGTTACGCCACTGAGTAAAGTAGTGAATCAGACTAACACTGTGCATCAGAATAATCAAGTGGTGTCATGCTTTCATAATTATTATACCATTTTATATACTAATGTGTCTCCTGTAAATACTTCCTCTTTCCAATTTTTTGCAATGCATCCTAGCTTGTAAACTGCCGATCGAGATACTGTGAATGTACCACTTACAGAACAGAAAGTTAAAAATGCCATTCTTATGGGTAAATGATATAAATCTGCAGATCCTGACATAGTACCCAACAAAATGTACTTAACGCTTATTGACTTGTTGTTACGTAACTCACCCTCACTCCTCACTCAAATGTTTAAAGAATTTTGGAGTAAGCCTCATTTGATTAGGCACATGAAGAAAGGTTTTTTTGGTATTAGTTCCTAAGCATGCTTATTCTACCTGTATTCAGGATTATCGTCCTATTATGTTACTTAATTCTGACTACAAGAGTTTTGTTCGTTTTCTTGCAGATAGACTGGAGGACGTCTTACAACGTTTATTGTCTCAATTCAGTTTGGTCATGGCTCTTGCCCCCTTGTATTACGCCTTAAGTAATATCAAGGACACTATTGTTTATTTTACTAATATCATGGTTCTACTACGGCATTACTATCAGTCAATATGGCACAAGCTTTTGATCATATCCATCTCGATTATTTATATAAATTACTACCGTCTTATGGTATAGTACCTCATTTTATTTCTATGATAAAAGTTCTTTCTTCCGTTCGTTTACTTTAAATACATTGTAATGGATTTTATCTCAGCATATGGTGGTGAAAAGGGGTCTCTCCCAGGGACCCCCCTTTAAGTTCTATTTTATACTGTTTAGCTATTTTACCCTTAGTATACAAACTTAATAATCTTTTGCCTGGTGTCCGTACTGAAACAAGGGCCATTTGCATTCAAGCTTACATTGATGATGTCCACGTCACACTTAATTCAACTGCAGATTTACAGGTGGTTCAGACTGAGCTTAATAATTTTGCTGGTATTTCAGGTGCTGTTGTTAATTATTACAAAACTAAACCTTTTTTGTTTCCACTCTGAGGCTGAACAGTTTTATCACAAGCCCTTTATTCTTGTTGATGGTTTTAAATTTTTAGGAGTTCACTGGCGCGCAAAATAAAAGAAACCATAGATTATAATTATTCGCAAGTCACGGCTAAGGTAATTTCTATTTTATATGATAATAAGTTGCGAGACCTTGCATTATATGGCCGTGTTTATTGTATTCGCAATTTCTCAAAATTGTTTTTTCGGTCAAATTTTCCCATTACCTGTTAAATATAAACGCTTTATACTTTCAGTGGCAAAAACAAATCTTCAGAGTTGCTCGTCCAACTGTATATGAGCCTCTTGCGAATGGAGGTTTATGTATTTTAAATATTCGCCAACAATGCCGCAGTTTATTTTTACGGCTTACATGTGCTTTACTTGGAGTGTATGATTCTTCAATCACAGCTGAGTATCTAAAACAATGTATTTTTATGTATCTTTAGATTCGCCAGTCAGTGTTTTCCCTTGGTCTCGTATGTATCCACACCTTACTAATGTTATGCTTAATATAAGTTATGCTCTAGTCTGTCGTGAGAGTATTGAAACGTATACTGTTAAACAATTATATTTTTATCATCATAGTAATATTAGGTTTGTTCCTAAAATACAGCAGCAATTCCCAACTATTAAATGGTCGCAAATTTGGACCAATATTACGGCGATTTTTTTTCTTGTGATCGCTTTGGTTTCTTCTTGTAGAGAATTTGTTACAAATGTACGTAGATGTGTCATTGGAGTAAGTAATACTATATATTGTTCTCATTGCCTTACTGAGGATATAATTGAATAACGCATTTCTGAGTGTCATTACACCAAATGTATCTGGTCCTAATATTGTTGTATTGTAAGCCCGTCTGCACCCAAAATATGCCACTGTTACTATTATTTGGTCCTTCCTAAACATAAACATTTTCCGCAGCAAAGCACAATATTAATATTTGGTTAACGATTACTACGGCAGCTTTAATACTTGAGGACAATATCAAGGAATTACTGATCTGTATCTAAAACTATTTTCTCATCTGTCACTTCTTACATCTCAACAACAGAAATATTTTGCTAATTACGTAAACGCCATTTATTAATGTTCAAGTTTTGTCTTCAGTTTCTTAGCTTAAGTCTGTGTTTAATTAAATAATTGAACTTTCCTTGAGTAAAGAAAAAATGGTTAGTATAAGGGAATCCTACGTGGATGGTTCTAGGTTCGAATCCCGATCGCTCTTATTTATTTTTTCTTTTAGCTACGCTCATACTTTGCATTCTAGAAATTCAATTTTGAATTAAATGTAGTCACAGTTACTTTAAACCGAAATTATTTTTAAGTATGTTTTGTTATTACATGCTTTTCTTTAACTTGTGATGTTTCTACTTTGATATTAAATCTTACAACCTTAATTTAACTCTTTCCCTATGCCATCTCATGATGAAGATTTGCACAACGACGGTAGTCGGGCGGTTAATCAAAATTCCATTGTTATATACGTATATGGTGAAATTTCAAAATAAAGCGATTTACTCTCTGACCCCCTGAAAAGTCGTTTTTATATAGAAATAATAGGTGTAAAATACATTATATGAGAATTTTAATATTTAGAGGTGGTTCAACAATGTTAGTTCTGCTACGTAAAAGCCTAATGCTAATTGTTCGAGTATTCTATGTTTCATACAGTCAGGTATTCACAGCAAATCAATGTAGTTGTAAAAGTTTGGAATAGTCTTTACTGAATTATTTATTACAGAACAACATATTCCGATTGTGAGTAAAGACATATGCCTAGGTTTGCAGTCACTAATCCTGAAGAAAAGTAGATTTTCTTGCAACAGGGAACTTTTCCTGTATGTGTTCGATTACTTGGATCGCATACTGCTACCGTTTTTCAGTCTTAAAGAGTCCTGACTTGAGTCGCTTTTTGTATTAGGACGTCACCCAGCCCTCCATGATAATTTGTAGTTGCCAATGAGCAAACAATTGCCTTAGCGGCTTTAAAGTCATACCTATCAATCCGCACATGAAGGTGTTCAATGAGGAAGCTATCTAGGATGCCAAGAGGGGAAAATATATTTTTGCTTCTTTTTACCACAAATTCGGCGTGTGTCTTACTTTCTACCACCATCAAATTCACTTCTGCTCGGATTGATTTATGCTGAAGATTGCATCGTAGCTCGTTTTGTATTAGAGTTTCACTCTGGATCAAAGAGATTAAAGAGGATCAAATCTTCTGAAAGGTACCAGAGATGTGTCATTTTATGTGATGTTGCTTCACGAATCTCACGTTGAGTATAAGCATGAAGTTCCTTAAGGAATTGGAGACCATTTTTAGCTGCCGTAGAAGCTTATGGTGTCTGAAACCAGAATATAACATAAATCGTCGAGATATGTTAAGACCTCGCAATCCCTACAACTCTGTCTGTGTCAGTTTAAATTGGGAATGGAACAATCAAACCTTAAGACTGTAGATTGCCTTCGTCATCCTACGAACTTGACGCATTGACCCAGGAGCTCGGAACTTTATCTCGGTTGATGATTAGATGGTGAACTTCCCAAGAATATTAACATCAGCAAGAACAATTCGCGATAATTATCTCGCGGTGGACGAGCCTGCATTTAGTGTTCACAGAAAGAAATTACTTTATCCTGGACATCATGAATTTCTGCTGCTATAAAATTGTCTGAGATCTGTCCTCATACTTTTCCTGATCAAGTGAGGGCCACTGTTACTTGAAACGTTTGAACATGGGAATGTCTGTTGAGCAGATGAGTCTTAAGTATGTTCCAAATGCAGAGGACAATATAAGTTCCAGGATGTGATGTGGACATCCGAAGTGTACAAGACTATAACCTAGTAGCTGTTCAAAAATGATACCCGCTCATGATGAAAGGCCACTGTTGGAACTGGTAGTGTCAAAACACATGGCACGGATCAAGTTTTCCAATCTCCATTCTTTCACACTACTGTATTCAGCGTGAGCGTTAGCCCTTTTTACTCTCAAAGGATAACTTGGAAATTTCTAACAATTTCTTCCCTCCCATGGTCGATACCAAGTTGGGAGGCCTCTATACCTTATTGGTTCCAGTAACATCACTCATTAGCTTTCCATCCCACTGAACTGCCAAAATTGTGTTTGGTTTGAATGACTCTTTAATGGGAGTATCAGCCGATTGCCTGTATTGTTGACGCTGAGAGTGGATGGTTGATCTATTATGGCTAGCTCCCAAGGATCTTGTCCACAGGCCTTGCAAGCCTCGAAGAAAATCATAATGCCGCATCTGTCACTGATTCTGTTCCTATCGAGCATTGTGGATAGGTGAGATGATATAACATTTTTGCATCCTTGCTTTCGAAATGAAATGAAATCTTTAAGTTTTACGTCCCACGGTTATGCCGGTTAGGCTAAAGGAGACGGTGATGATGAGTAATGAACGAAATGGTGGAATGAAGAAAGTGGGAGGAAACGGGAGAACCCCGAGAAAACCCACGCACACGGTGTTTGTCCACCACAAACCTTGCTTTCGAAGTCGAACATCAACTAGTTTACTGGGGCCTGGAGCTTCTGTTGGATCTTCCTCTTCCTCTTCTTTGCTACTGCTCCTCGTTATCATTGTATTCTCGAATATCGTATCTTTTTTAAGTTTGGATCGTTGCTTTTTCCAGTATAGTGTCTCTTCTCCCTTCACTTTCTTTTCTTTTTCAAGTAGCGCCTTGTCGATTCCCCAAATACACCCAGGACGTCCCTCCTGTCGCTGAACTTGTAGGATCATCTTGTCTTCTTCAATATTCATAAGATATATGGCATTTGAATGTGCGATGTATTCTATATTCTTCTTTTGCATTAACTTTGTCATCTCCTTGGTAAAATATTTTGCACTCATGTTAGTACATTTTATATGTCTTATTATAAATCTGGTGTTTACATTAATTTGAACTTTGTGACTTGTTACTGCAAGTTATGACAATTAGCTCCGAAATTGTTATTTTAAAAATATACTTTAAAAGATACTTCTGTACAAGGGCACATTTTTCACACCATGAAATTTCCTTCAAATTACACATCAATTTGCCCAGAAAACAAACTATTTGAATGTTATTTAGAGGTTTGTTGGAACATACACATAGTTTTCGCGTAATGAGTGAGTATACGAATTGAACAGTCGTACTTATGGCATTTGAAACACACGGTTGAGGTCTTCGTATCCCTTGAATGTGATCACACCTAATACCTTTTCCTCTTTCTTTTTCCTGATGGGCCCTTTTGCTTCGAAGACACAGTTAAATGGCATCTATCTAAGGCATCAGATACACTTTTAATCAAGCTACAACTACTGCCGCGCACTTGCATGAAAGGTTTCACCATCTCGTCAAGATCTTCTTTCAAGAAAAGTCTGCAACGATGAGTAACGTTTATATTGTAATCCGGATTGACGCTTGTATATAGAATAAATCCATTCAATGGCGCTTTATTTTGCACGTATTTGTGACATGTATTGAAGTAACTGACCTCTACCCGTGTAAGACACCAATGGCTCATCAATTGTAAGATTCACCTCTGGTACTGTACCCTTGTACAGTTTCTTTGTATAAATATATCCCACACAAAACTGATTGCTGTAGGGCGATCCATCTGTAACCATACAGTTCTAGTACGTTTATCATTAAACCGTAAAACGCAAAGTATATTCAGGGAACGGCTTACGGATATAGTTGCCCTGTATTTTGGGTTTGAATGTCGATCAAGAAATTTTTCCTTTACACTTACATCCCAGTTTTTCGAAAGACTTGCAAGCAAAAACAAACCTATAAAAGCAGTTAATTCAATAGCATCGATTTCTTTACAGTTAATTGTTTTTTCTCGTGCAATACTTTAAGCTTCTAAATTTGTACATAGTATTATCTTGTGGAGCAGGTGAGGGGTAAATGTATCCAATGCAGATTTCGGTGGTGAAACAATAACATTTCTAGCTGGCCCTGGGAAGCTCTTTATCACATTACGTTCACACGTTTGTGAAATTTTGGAAGTATGTTTGTTCCAAATTGTACCGCCTTTGGATATGTAACCTTTATTTTGTGTTAACTCTAGTTCTCCGTACAATCCGAAAAGCAAGGGATGTAAGTACCGCTAGTCCCTACTCGATTCTTCTTCATAATAATCACTTCCGTTGCAAAAATCTGAATCAATTTCTTGTACCATGTCCTCTCAATCACTGAAATCATCTTCAGTATCAGTTAGTAATAGTTCATCCATTATTTCCTTCTCTGTAAGTCCACTCATTTTTTTTTTTTTAAAAAAAGATAAACACTGCAAAAGTTACGTGTGCTAAGAATAACGGTGTAATGCAACAACGAGTCAACCTGCAAAATTTAAACACAAATGAGTTAACCCCGCTGGAGGGTTCGAACATATGTAAGGAATATACTACAAAATCCTGGTAACGGGTTTGCGATTGGTCTGCCATCTATGAAGAGAAAAGTCAACCAAGATATGGTAATATCTTAGGGGGTCGAGAAACCTATAACTGCGATTTCCCCACAATTGACTCGTGGGTTGAATGGTTGTTGCATAACTCTGCCCATATTATGAGTCACATATGACAAACACTCGCCATTGCTCGACAATTGGCCATAGTGCACTCTTGAAAGCAAAATTAAATTTTCCATCTTCTTCTTCTTCTTCTCCTTCAATATTCTTAATGTAGTAAGATCATCGTATACAACTCGATATACTATGCCATATACGTGCAAATCTTGCAAGTGTACAACTTCTGGTATGTCATACAAATTAGGGGTCCAATTGACCTATAAAGTGTAAACTCGTAGTAAATGGAGAAAACAAGTTATACACTCCCCATCTTAAAATAACAAGAAAATGAGTATGGATAATAATTGACAAAATAGTTTTATATTACAAAAAATCATTATGTTACAGTAAAACTTAGTAACTCAAGAAGAAAATAGACAGGGTGTCAATTTGACCCACATAATATAGCTAAGGGTTAGTGTTAGCAACATTTATAATTAATGGAGGACTGTGTAAAGCATTTTTCACCAAGATTTACAAGATGCATCAGTTCATCAGAATTTTGACTGTTCACAATTAAGAAGTGTTATATGCTATTATAAGCAATAATGATAATTATGTTTATGGATGATTCACTAAAAGCACTAGTTACTAATAAACTAAAAGGTGCTAGTGTGGTGGTGTTTACTCTATTAATAAATTGCCAATTATTTTGCAAGCACACACATACGGGTTCATATGCCTATTTTTCGTGGCAGGCACGTAGCCAGGATTTCGTAATAGGGGAGGTCCTTGACATGAAATGAAGAAATCTCGAGTAAAAGAATATAAAAAAGGATTGAAAAAGGTTTTCCAATATCTACGTTTCTTCCTCTATTCATTCAAATATAACAATTTTCCTTTCATTATGACCTCAACTATTATAAAAAGCATACATTCCCTATTATAAAAAATACATATCCAATAATGTCTTGTAAAATATTTTACAATAACTGCGTTCCTTTCTCTGTTGAATCAAATATTAACAGAACTTTCTTTCCACATAACCTTTTGTTTTTATTATTCCGTCAATTACTATCTGTTCCAAATGACAAATTAAAAGAGCAATAGAAAACTGTTTCTCAAACAACATATTTGATACTGCAGAGAAGCGATGACGAAAAATTACGATAAAAAATGTCCGTACTATTACAGATCAGCACTATGTTTTCGAAAGCTTGAAAATTCCCTGACTAGTAGCAGAAATTCTGAGAATTCCGTAACTTTTTCTAGAATTTTTTAGAAATTATTTTTGTTTCATCCTTCCTTATTTTTTCATTTCTGGTTTCCAAGGGGGGTCCGGACCCCCCGAACCCACCCTTGGCTACGTGCCTATTTGTGGATAAAACTCGAAAATACGATTTCATAGAAATAAGTTATACATTTTGCAAGCTCATTTAAAAGGCTTGGTAGTAATTGGATACATAAAAACTTCGCTAGGCTAGAATGGGTCTTTCGTCAGAAGCAAATAGAAGGGATGAAACTACATCTTTAATTTTGTGTATTTGCTAGTTCTATTAAATCTGTAATATAAGAACTTATTTCAATTACGGCGTGTGTGTTATTTCAATTCTGTGTTGTGAAAACTTTAACCACAAGTATGTAAATTTGGTTTATAATAATAAAATATACTACACTGAAGATGTTCAGACATTGTTATTAACGGCAAAATGAACAGAATAATGTAAAACTCACTTATGATTATTCTATGTAATTGAGACTTATAAAAATTCTGTTAGTATCTATCTTTTAATAACGATGTTTGTTTTCAAGAACTATTTTAGAGTGTGTACAATAAAATGTGCAATTGTATTCTACCAACTTTATTGTTTATTTCACTTTCAGCAACAAAAGGTGCCCTCAATCGAAAAAAGATGTTCAACACCTAGCGTGGTGAACAAAGTGTTTTTACTAAAAACCACAGTATTTACTGTGTAAATCACTGTTTTATATTAGAAGACTGTGATAAGCACGTTGTAGATTGTGTATATATGAAAGGCAGATGTCAAATATTTTTAATAATGTTAAGTGAATCTGCTTGAAGAAGACCAGGTCCATTGAGTGATTCTTTAGCACTAAGAGGCCGACCAGAAAACAGTTTCGTGACAAAATAGAAAAACACGGTTGCCATTTGTAGTAGAGCAATCGACAGCTGAAGAAGTAGTTTATGAAGCGCAAATGAGTTTGCACTCAAAAGGAAAACGAGCTGCTGCCGAAGTAATTAAGAAACCCAAATACCATCCAGGAGGACATGCGAATGTAAAAAGGCTCAAAACAATTGTAATGAAGCTCTACCAATTTAATAGACAGGAAAACAAGCCTTAGCATTATATGTTAATACTGAATTAATCACACAACATTACAATTTAATTCTTAGCTAAGCAAAATTTCAACACTCCAATGTTTATCCATCTTATAATAAATTGTTAGAGATAAAAATATATACACCGTTACAAGTAAAGCTTCAATCTTTATTGGATCACATTATTCAGCGATTACTCAGAAGTGATAGTAATATTTTGAAAATATTTAATACTAATTTAAAGTTGACAATGCTGTTTAAATGATTCTGCGACAGTGTGTTAGGATAAAATATATACTCGTATAAACAGGTTGTCGTGAAAATACAGAGGACGCACTACAGCATTATGAACTTTTATTCATTGTTTCACTTATTTCTCTACCGTTATAAAAGTAATGGCCATATATTTCGGGAAAATTACATCTTTAACTTGATGTTGTCAGCCAATAAAATTGCTTTCTAAGAAAGAGATTGGACAATCAACTAGATTGGAAGCAGGCACGTAGCCAAGGGGTGGGTCCGGGGGGTCCGGACCCCCCCCCTTCGGATCCAGAAATGAAAAATATTAAGGAAGGATGAAACAAAAAGAAACGAGAAAAAGATGAATCAGCGTCAAAAATATAAAGCTACGGCAAGTGTTTGGTTACTCTTTCTTATGAGGAGCTTTGTGTGGAGGAAACCAGGGGGAAAGGGAGTTGAAAATTGGTATTCTTGTAACGAAGCATTCCAAATTCCATCTATCTGCATAAATAACATAGACTCTCAGGTAGAACTTAAGAAATGCCCAGAATCACCAATAATATGAGCCATTTTGAATTTCGTGGCAACTCTAATCCATTTAAAAAGATGTCTTTACTCCCGAAAGAGTATCTCGTTGCTATCCTTGATGGCATTAAACGAAGATAAGAAAAAGAAGAAGAAAGAAGACAAGTAGAAACGAGTTCGAATGATCTCGGAAGTCTATATCTTTTTCAATACTTTTTATTTTCTTTTACTCAAGATTCCTTCATAGTTTTTCTTCTTAAAATACTTACTAACATGTCCTCATTTTATTGTCCTAAAAGACCAATATGGGTATGTTGTCAGTAAAATAGTTTAGATTGCTCGATTCCCTGGTGTGTAACCATAGTATTTCATGTCACCCCTCTTCCCTCGATTACGAAATCCTGGCTAAACGAACGAATATATGTTGTCACTAAAATAATTTAGAATGATCGAGCCCCTGGTATGATAACCACAGTATTTCGTCACGGACCCCCCCCCCCCCCCTATTTCGAAATCCTGGCTACGTGCCTGTTGGAAGTTAGGAAAATAAAGGAGCAAATAAAATGTCTCTCCTCTACACAATTTAATGAATCCAAACCTACCGTATTGCCTGACCACAAAATGTTGAAGACTGTTGTCGAGAGTAAAGTCTGTAGTGTTAACGCCCAATAACCTGCAGACGGTGAATGTCTGATTTTGTTAGATTGTTGTTTGCTTGTTTGTTTATTGAAGTTTAGCGTCTCTTTTCATCACCAATGTTAAATGAGTCGGGGAGAATCCGAACCACCTAAATACGTTCAAATTGTCTCCCATTAGAAATCAAACTCAGGACCAAAGATGCATGCGCTAATCAACAAGCATAACAAAGATTGTTGGTTGATTTTGAAAAAGGACTGAAACATGGAACAACTATCGATTGCGTATCCCAAATTCAAATTAGAGCAGAACAATAGTGCTAGAAATATAGTATTTTAGAAAGGCTATTTATTAACCACTTTTCACCTATGTGCTTCTTAAAATTCAGCAATGCGTACAATCCTGAATTCGGCATTCAGGAATAATCTCAGAAGAAATACTCAAGATGAATTTATAAACCTCAGGGCAAACAAAAGCAAAATTTAAGAAAAGTTATTAAAAACCAACACTACTCCATATTCCTGATTGCACATGAAAAATTGGTTAAGTTAAGCAGCTCTCACTAATCACTAATATTACCATTTGCAAACGATACTGCTCTAAGAGTGCTAAAAGACACTTTAACACTAAAAGGATTAATACAAATCTCCTATGGCTCCATATACCCAATCATAAAGTATGGCATCCTATTTTGAGGTAATGCAACTGAAAGCAAATCTATATTTATTAAACGAAAAGAGGCCATCCGCACTATTGCAAACTTACATTACACTGCAAGCTGCAAATCGTATTTAAAAAAATTAAACATATTAACAGTTCTATCTATTTATACCTAGGTATATATGAAGCATCCGTTTTTAGTCTAGCGCAAAATGTAGATGAAGGGAAAGATCATCGTTACAATACTAGAGATGAAAACAAAAACTCTTACTCTAATAGATTATCACTGATACAACAAGGTTCTAGATGTATGGCAAGTAAAATATTCAATGCTTTGCCGAATCACATAAAATGGAGAAAAACTAAAATAATTTTAAACTTAATGCCCCAGAACTTAATATCTAATAGAGAAAGAATTTTATAGTGTTAAAAATATCTAGAAATATATGTATAATAATGTAAAATATTTTATCTATATGTATAATTACTTCTGTAAATCATATGTTTGTTTTATAATCTCATAAATACTATGTATATACATGTGAACTGAACCCTCCAAATGCCATGTATTGGTTAGATGGAGAAACGAAACGAAATGAAATGAAATCGAGGACAATTCTATATTTTCTTTGCGATATTTTGACAGGCGATATTTCGTTTCTATTTTATACATTTTTACTTTAGTTGTGTCATGCAACTGAGCAAAGTGCCCCGTTGGGATCCCTTGCCCTACGCTCGATAAAGGCTAAGACAGCCAATGGAAGCAGGCATTCCTAGTAAAAGTGTTTCTTTAAAAGCATTCTTTCAGAATATATCGAAAGATGGAAGTCGGTGTTTAAAGCTTTGTAGTTAGAGAATTTAAAGTAGGTTATTTGATAAATGAGTATGAGATGTATCCAAACACTACGTTTCAGAGTTAAACTGTACCTTTGACAAGAATTGCATCAGTATTTTTGAAAAGGTCATGAGTCAGAAATGGCGAGTTTGTATTGTATTGAGTATACTTTTTGTTTTTACCAATTGCTCTAAAGAGTTATTAATCACAAGAAAACTCTACTTTTTCAAACAAAGGTCGATCATTTCATGTCTAGCAGGATTTTCAAAAATTAAACAGTTTTTTGTTTATTTTTTTCATAACTTTACTTTTCTGACTCATGATCTTTTCAAAACTACTGATTCAATTTAGAAGAAAAAACAGGATCAGATTTGAAATTCATTGGACAATAATTGTTTGATCAAAGCGGAATATACTAAGTTTTTCATTGAATTTGGAATTTTAGAATTTTGGCAGGAGAAACTCAATTACCTTAAGCGAATATCACCCTTTTACTTTATTTTTTTTAATAGTATGGGACGTGGATGGTTTACGGTTGAATACATTTAACCTCCATGTTTGAATACAATTAACGATATATTAATACATTCATGTAGAACCATGAACCGTTAGCATATGGAAATGACATAAAAGACATTTGCCCTATATTGTCTTTTAAAGTATAATTATATACTGGTTTTATAATTATTCGTGGAGAAGACTTATTTAATTACATAACGTTTTTTATTTCTCGTATCTCAGAAGACGGTGTATTTCTTTACTGTAAAGTACCACTTCATGCGGATTAAGTTGACAGGTAATGTTGCTTACTTAGATAAATTTAAGTTTCTGTAGAGCTAATTTATACTGTATCAGGGTAGTTTTTAATTAAAACTACTTAGGTGAATCATTTTCAAATACGAATGGCACCCAGACCGTCTTGTGTCGTCTCGAAATTTCGAGACGAGATCGAGATCGAGATTGACGTTTGGAAATCGAAACGAGATTCAGACTCAAAGTACCAAGACTTACTCAACACTATACCGAGATTGAGACGAACACTTATACTTCGAAACAATATCGAGACTAGACTAAGTTCAGCCTCGGACTCGTCTCGAATATTGGCAAAAGACTACTGAAATTATCTTCACTCTAAATTCGTGAACTGTTACGTTATGTACAAGTTGGTATAACAATATCCCCTGGATAGCCATAGTCATGGCCATATACAGGGAAGAAAAAGGGCAAATGACACCTCTGATCACGTGGCATATCGAAAGTATATTAAACGACACCAGGAGTGTACCAATGGTTAGGACAAATGTGTGCCCCTCCAACCAAACAACTTCCTACCCTCCCTAAGTTCGAGTGTTAGGTATTTATTTAAACATGTTTACTAAAGCAAATGAATGCTTATAATACGTAAAACAAATAGAAATGGCCATTCTTCAAACGGTAAGAATAAGGTTTTAATGAATATAACACCGGAAATTTTGTAAATGTTTCCCTCTTTTCCCTTTTAGAAGTGGAATTTTCTAAAAATGCTAAAATAAAACTTCAGTTACTTTAATGGATAACTCATATGCCAAGTTATCTTTCTAATGTGAGATACCTTATTGTTTGGAGACTCTTTCTAACCTCCCATAAGGTACGTTTTAATGACAAGAGTTCCGGCTCAAATTTTATGGCCAAACATCATATGACGTCACTTGCTGAAATGTGGGTCAGAGTACTTCATAGACTTTTGTGACAAGAAGCTTAGTAATTTCAGTACATATAGGTGAGGTGAATTGCAGGTGAGACAAATAAGAAAAGTTTTTTTTCTTTAGAGTTACAAAGTATTGAAATATTGATGAAATTTGCTAAATTATACATCCTGACACTACAGCCATGAAGGATTATAACCAGCCAGATGGCTCATGTTCAACTCAGTGATGAGTGGCATCACATCGGTTTCAAGGTGACATTATTACTTGCTTTCTAGAACGGAGTTCGCTATACCTTAATTCAGTTAGCTCCTCAGTTGCGTCATGATGCTGGGTCAACACCAGAAAATTTTGTGCTCCCAGCGGAAATAGAACTAGGGATTACGCATACCGAGGCCGTGCATGTTAAGAATGCGGCTAAGCCATAGTTGAATAATAATAGTAATAAAATGTAAACTTCCACTTTCTTTTTTAAAACTCTCTGTTAGTACCTTCAGATGGTATATTTTGATCCCTATGGTAAGAAAAAAAATCAAAAAGATTAAGAATACAGTGTATAACATTGAAATCTTGTGTAAAGCTTGTTTTTCGTGACAAATTATATAAATGAGTGGTAACATGTCTATATAAAAGAGCCACAATTGGAACATACTACATGAAATCAGGATCCATTTCGATTAGTAATTAAGGGGGAAGAACTTGAGCCGAATCAGCCCCCTGACTACGTCATTGTTGCTGACTAATTATCAACTTTCTTACTCTCATTTAGTTAACTAGATGCACATAGTTCCTATTTTCTTAATCTAAGATTATGTTGCATAACTGTCTGAGAGTGATAGTATATTTTCATTTTTGTGTGTTTTTACCATTTTTGTTTTCATGCGACAATAGGAGAGAAGAAAGTATGGTGACTGTAAAAAAAATCGAATTCGAGATTTGAGTTTTCTAAAAGAAAAAGTCTTTTAAAGAAATTTTTTTACCGCTAATAACTCTACAATGTTGCGCAAAACGCTTGTCACAAAGATGTGTAAATGGGTAGTTTCCTTTCTTTGTAAATTTTATTTCTTATACCTTCAAATATGACCCATGAAATTTTATTGATAGTTCATTAACAAACGTTTTACAAGCAACCGTAACATATGATAGTTATTTGTCATTAAAAAGTCCTCAAACGATGGTCTATTTTAAGGCTGACAAGGGAAGGAAGGTCACGAACTGGCTTCGCTGAGATCCCAACAAGACAATTGACTTGTATTTGATATGTTATAACTAGAAGAATCCCAAAGTTATATGTGCCACCGGTCGGAATATCGTGAGGTAGAACATACGTATTTTGTAATGTAAAGGCTACAAAAATTAGCTGGCAGAATAGTTTGAACTGGGTCATTTGTTCGGAAACGGTTGGGTATATGGAAAACTCACCAAAAACGTATCCCACCATTTCCAAGGGCACGTTTTTGTGGCAAAAATGTTTACTCCAGAGTCCCCCGCCTGTTCCCAGAAGTGGTCCAAATCAACAGTTTCAAAATACAAGGGAGGTTCAGTAGCAAATCGTTTAAAAGTTGTTGTGAACTGAAAGAAGATGGAGCAAGTCTCGATTCTCTACAACAACCCTATGCAAAACGGCGGGAGGTCAAAATGTAAACAAAAACTAAATTGAAAAGTCCATGGCTACCCATATAAATCGGAAACGGTGAGACAAATGTGCAAACAGGAAAGTAAAATACTATTTTCAGAAACGTCTTGTCCCAGAGCCCCCGAAGGTTCCCAGGTGGGTCCAACTCAAAAGTTTCAAATGGCAAGGGAGGGGTTAAGAAGCACATAATTTGAAAGCTGTTGTGAAATGAAAGAGGATGAAGTAAGTCTCGATTCTTTACGAGAAACCTATGCAAAATGGTGGCGGGCTAAAATGGGGACCAAAAGTTAATTAAAAAGTCTATGGCCACCTTTATAAATCGAAAACCGTGAGACAAATGTGAAAACACGAAAGCACGTGTGTCATTATTTTCAAAGCACAATTATATAAAGTAAAATTGTCTTGTCTCAGGGCTCCCGCAAGGTCCCATATGGGGTCCAACTTAAAACTTTCGAATGTAAGGGGGTTAAGTAATCCTTTGAAAACTGTTGTGTAATGAAAGAAGATGAGTTCACAATGACGGACTAATTTATATATGATACAAACCGGATAGAAAATGAAGGTGAGAATAACAAAGAAATAACTAGTCTCTGTTCTATTATGCTTCCAATCGTCCTTTGCGGCACTTAGAGCTGCCTCCTGGTGGCAACAACTTCTGTACTTCGGACGTGTCATTCGTAGATCTCTTTATTTCAACGGGTCGAAGATGCAACATAATTGTCAGCTGTGATTGTCACACGCAACATAATTGTCAGCATTTATATACAAATTCATTTTTCACGGTGGCAGCCATTTTGGATTACACATGATATTTCTTCGTCTTTCTCTGAATATCTGCTATTGAAAATAAACGTAAATACCACACTTCGCATCTCCAGCTTCAGTGGTTTGAGCTGGGTGGACATGTGTGTGGTACATAGTACGGCAGTTTGAAGTTAAGATGTCGCGTTTTTGAACATTTCATATCTTTTCGTCACCTACGCTTACTGATCAATATTCATGCCAAATTTGGTTTTCCTAGCTTCAGTAGTTTCGAGTACCTATCCTTTCGTCATAGGTTCTATGCGGCCATCTTGAATTCAAGGTGGATATAGAATTTTCAATTAAGTTTGTGTTTACATTTTGATCCTATGCCATTTTGCACAGAGTTATCGTACAGAGTCAAGAATTGTTCTATCTTCTTTCATTTAACAACACCTTTTAAATCATGTGCTGTTTACTCTCTTGCCATTTGAAAACTTTGAGCTGGACCGGACCTGGGACAATGCGGGGGCTCTGGGACAAGACATTTTTTTTTATTATTTTAAATCGTTGTACTTTGAAAATGCTTGTTCCTGTTTGTACATTTGACTCACGACTTTCGATTTATAGGACTATGGCCATGGACTTTTCAATTAAGTTTTTGGCGTGGGAGACGCGGGTTCGATTCCCGGCGGGAGCCCACGTGGTTCGGATTCCACGTTAATCAGTAGGTCCACGTCTCATATAGCCTCGCTGCTGAAACGGACGTTAAACTAAAAATAAATTAAAAAATAAATTAATCAATTGTTTTTGTTTACGTTTTGACTTGCCGCCATTTTACATAGGGTTGTTGCAGAGAGTCGAGACTTGCTCCACCTTCTTTCATTTCGCGACAGCTTTCAAATGATGTGCTAATTAACCCCCTTGCCTTTTGAAACTTTTGAGCGGGCCCCGTTTGAGATTCTGAGTCAAACTTTCTTACCCCAAAATCGTGCCCTTGAAAATGGTGCGATACGTGTTTGGTGAGTTTTCCATATACCCAACCGTTTCCGAACAAATGACCGGTTCAAACTATTCTACAAACTAACAGCTTTTACGTTACAAAATGTGTTCTAACTCACGATATTCCGACTGATGGCACGTATATCTTTGGGATTCGTCTAGTTATAACATATCAAATGCAAAGCAATTGTCTCGTTCGGATCTCAGTGGATCCAAAAACATAGCTTCATTCAAATTTCATAAATGTTTCAGTAATAACCCGGCACATTTCCTACAACTTGTGATTCTAATCATGCTCAGTATCAAAGCCCATGTTTCAGCTGAAAATAATAATAATAATTAGATTCAGGTTTTAGATTTCTGGGCTTTCGGCATCTACAGTATTCGCGCCGACTCGTGAAGCTTGACCTAGATCTACCGATTTCACCACCCAATAGAACGCGAGGATATATTCCATTCGTCAACCCCCACCCATCAGATTTTGTCAGTGTCTTCTCTCGCACTACACGGGAAACACCTCCCGAGAGTACAGTGTTGTCGGATTGGCGCCAAGTTCCTTTTTGTTAATTGCTTTTTTATTGCGTTATATTTTCGTTGTTACTATTCGTGTTATTGTCACCATTTTAGAATAATTGTTACACTGGTTAGTGTTGTGGGTTGTTATTATTGGTAATATTTAAATGCTTTTTTTAAATATTCATTTACTATGTCTTCAAAGTTTGGCAACATTGTTGGTGAATTTCAGCTGTTTGACGTTTCCCCAAGTCTGCGCTCGGGAAGCGGCTCCACGAATTGTACCGAAGTTTTCCGATGCATCGGAGCTCAAGCAAAATATTTCTATGATTGATTTAGAGCCGAAGCTTCACGACTGGGCGCGAGTACTATATGACCATTTAACCTGTCACGTATGATGGATGATGTCCCTCGTCGAGCACACTATCCGGGAAAAGGGTACGAAGGAAGCGGTCTGGGACCTATAAGTTTGGTCCCGGCATTTGCCTGATGTGAATGAGGAAAACCCAGGAAAACCTCATTCAGGATTGCTGAACTGAAAAAGCTCTTTACACTTTTTCGACCGAGTGCCCCCACTAGGAATCGAACCCGGTACCGCTCGCACCGATAATAATTATAATATATGTAGTATATGCATGCTGAATTATTAATGCTTTCACATTCTGAAGTAGAATTTTTGGATCACTTTTAGTATGTAAAGATCTTGGAAAAATGCCTTGGGCACTCACAGTAAACGCTTTTCATGTTTGATTTCCTTTTCATTTTCTAGTACTTCACTTAATTGCTAAATTTATCCATTCTCCTACACTATTATTAGTTTTATTAGTTTAAACTAAACTTAATTTTTAATACTATTATTATTATTATTATTATTATTATTATTATTATTATTATTATTATTATTTTTATTATTATTTTGTAGGAATGTGGAAACACGGCGGAGTAGTTCTTCTGGCATTGTTAACCTTATACGTGGCAACAATTCCATCATCATGCGTTCCTTTCAACAAAGAAAAAGCAATGAATCAATCAGAAACGTACAATGAACAACGACAGGTGGGTTTCAATTTTCTTTTGAGAAGTTCAGTTTCGGTAACTTTTATCTAACCACAAAACTTATTTATTGTATTTATATATCTTGTTCATCCCATAATATAAGCACAAGATATACACAATGTTTTATAGTGTAAATTCAATCATTGTTAAAATATTTTCTGTTACACTTTTTCTCTTTCAATACCAATATACTGTAGAATAGTTTTAAGTGTGAAACCATATACTGTGTATTAAGTGCTGTGATATATAATTCAATGATCAGTTTAGAAACAACAGCAATTCGTCATCTTATCAGTGGCGGCTTTAGCGGGTAGGCTGGGTAGGCACAGGCTACCCAAAAATTCTGAAAAATATATAAATGTTAAAAGATACAATACAGAGTAAATATATTTACCACTATTTATATTAATGGTAGATAATTATTTAACAAATAGCATCAAAAATTACTCTAAAAGCAGTTTCCTACTGTCATTAATCAATCAAATGTGTATATGTATCCATAAGCGAGGGAACGGGCCTACGTAAAATTAAAACCCTAAAGCCTCCCCTGCATCTTATTGACTGACAACAGTGATGGACAAAGTTCTTTCCGAGAGGGCCAAAGAAACAATAAAATACTTTAAGCAGGCCAATATAGTATATTAAAAACATCAATGCTGCATTTTACAAAATCCTTGTAATACTAAACCCTATTAATGTTTGAAGTGTCTCAGAATCTGGTTCGGACTGAGATTTACTGATAGTCAAAAGTGAAGTTAAATGCTCACCTGTCATTGTGTTTCTAACATTACTTTTCTTCGAAGTAACTCTACTCTTTCCATTCGTCAGATTAAGAATCATATTGTGGGCTGGACAAAACCTTTCAGGGTACAGCATCTGGCATACGGACTGTAGTTTGCCCATCACTGGACTAACAGAAATCATTGTTTCTCGATTGGGAAGAATAAGGTGTACGGAAGACACTTATATTCTCACCTGTGTGCCTGTTCGTGACACATTGCGAGTGTTGTCAGCGAACTTCTATCGAGCCGGGCGATTGAAGATCGTGGCCTGGTGCCCACTCGCCCTCCACTCCTTTCTCTATGGCCCAATTCAAATATCAAGCAACACTTTTTTAAATGAAAAGTTTAAGCACAAAACTATATTTCTCTAAACCTAAGGAATTCTGAAATATGAACATCTTGGTGACCCATTCTTTCCCATCTCTTGTTTTCTAGGTAAAATATTTTCAAAAATGCTAAAAGATTTTGTTAAATAATTTTAAATGAAATATTTAAATACTACATTTCATGTCTCTACATCTAAGAAATTCTAAATTATGGAAATCTTTTTATAATAATCACAATTTTACCTTTTTCAAGCCAAATTTCCAATAGTATGTCTATATTACGGAATCTCTTAAGTTTAGAAATAAGAAATTTAAAATTCATTTAAAATAATTAAACCTTTTTTCAGCGTATTTTGATATTTAACCTTGATAACCCTCAGCCACTATTGGGAATCAAAATTTCTCAATGTGGAAACGTCGCAAATTAACATGAAGCCATTAGCATTACTCTACGAATAGAACAAGCAGTTTAATTGATTGCTACACTGATAATTGATGGTGTTGTCACTCAATATCGACTTTAGCTGCCATCTGAAAATAATTGATATAACTATTCGATAGATTGATTGATCAAACCTATGGTTCTCCATTTGCGACGTTGCCACATAGTGCAATTTGTGTTTTCAGACAAGGACTCAGACAAGGCTTTCGGACTCAAGCCTTTCCGAAATTTTATTTGCTATTTTAAAGTAAACGAAATATCTAATATCTTCATTAATTTTCACATTTCCAGAAATAACGTTAGCAAGGTCCCCCGAAACAAAATCGTAAATTCGTAAATACACCTATATATATACATACATACACACACACACACACACACACACACACACACACACACATATATATATATATATATATATATATATATATATATATATATATATATATATATATATATATATATATATATATATATATATATGACTCTGCAACACGTGTTTCTTTTATATGGAAATTAGGCTAGGCAAATTGTTGTTGAACCGAGAACAAATTGCAATACAATTTTGTTAACGGGTTCTTATGGAAAAATAACTGAGGGAAACGATGGCGAAAAGTCTACCACCCTCCGAGGTGGGGTAAAAGGCTATGGAGAATTTTCCAACATGGCCGCATGCGTTACTACTATTCGCAAAGTCTCATTCATGCACTTCTTGTGGCGCTCCTAATTAACATGGAGCAATCAATAATCCATCTATGCAAAGCTTACGGAACGCAGATTCCAACGATGTAACATTGTTTCCCATTTTGCTCACCGACTGCGCTGATCACAGAAAACTCTGTTCTTTCCGAAAATATTTCATTTCAGACAACACTGTGTGTACAGCAGAGTAAGAAGAAAACTCGTTATTACATACCTTACACATTTGTGTGTAAGATGCAAAACAGTCACTGAGATCTAGCCCGAGGAAGGTGTCCTAATATGAGATATCATTTATTGGCTGTATCACCAATTTCAATTGAAGAAATCCAGTAGACCATTATATGAGAACACCCTGCGACCATCCTAATCACCACAGTCTCATGACGTTTTCATCGTTGTAAAGCGTATGGAACACAGATTTCAGATAGCACTGATCCCTATTTGACCCACTGGATTGTAGAAAAACAAGAAAGTTGAAAAATTACAAAGTAGTTATTTGTTTATAATTGAAAAATTATAATTGTTGTATACGCATACTGTATCATTGACTTTATTGGAGAAAGTATACGATTGTATGAAAACAACATGCAATGTAATAGTTGTTCTTATTTGTTCCAATTGGAAAATAGAATATTCTACTAATAGAAGTAGAATGGAACTTAACAGCCTAACAAATTAGGTAGAAAAAACACTGAACCGCGGTGTTATAGTAGTGTATTCTTTAGTGTTGACATTTTTTAAATGAAAAATACCTTAGAGAAACTTATTAAAATTGTACCACCTCCGAGAGCGTATAGGTCTGCTGTGATAAATTTTTTAATATTGGCACACGTTTCCTACTACTATAAATCGTTATATGTTGAGGTCCATATTTGGAACCTTATTCTTTCGTATTAATTGAAAGCAAACTCTTAAACAAGTTTTTTTTTTCGAAAATTTTTATTACAATATTTTTTCATGGTACACTACAATTCGATGAGATGACTCATAGAACAGTTACTGAGTATATTTTCAAGAAAAATAAACTTATGAATCCTATGAAGTCCATTCAAGAAGTTAAATGTAAAGATGAAACTTTCAAATTGAACCTGAACTACCATTCCAACGCCTCGTACTCTGTACTTAAACAACTAGTTTTGATTAGAGAGAAATGTTTTCTTACTAGCTCTGCACGTACCCTCCTATATTATGTGATTGAAGTGGGCGTATGAGAGATTCTGGAAAGTTTCAACTTGCTAAATTCATACATGAGCAAATAAAAATCGAAGTAAGTCTGCCTGAAAATGTGTAGTATGTCACTGATGGTGGGTTCTTGCTTCTTCGCCTACCTTGGAGTCAAAAACAACTATTTGAAGAAGTAATTCATGATTCTTCCTGGTACTTGAAGAGTTGAGGTTTTTTCAATATTTGGAACCTTATTATTTCGTATTAACTGAAAGCAAACTCTTAAACAAGACTTCTTCAAATATTTATACAGTGAAACATCCCTTAACGGACACCTCCATAATACGGACATTTTTTTTTTGTCCCGGCAAAAATACATGTTCTCTTACTGAACAAAATCCTTCCTTTTACAGACACTCTCAGATACGGACGCGGACAGTCCTTTTTCCTCCCAAACGTTTCAATAACCTCTTCATAACGGGCAGGAATTATTCTCGGTTCTGCAATATATTACAGTAAACAGAGGACTGTTTTCCCCTCAACTGTATCTATCAGGAGTGGACCTGGTGAACCAACAAACAGAACACGTTGAACTTGAAAGTCTTTTTTCTGCCCGCAATAAACTCCTTTCTGGTAGAAATCCTAGAAAACTTTCAATAAGAAATAACACTCAGGGTCAGTCGTATGGCCAAGAATTCTATGCGAAAGATGTTCCCTTCCCTAACAAATTTAGTCCTTTCTCCTCTGGGTCTTGTATTTTTCCCTACAATTTCATAGATAACAAAACAAACATTGTTTTGCAATAACATTTTCAATGAGCAATGTTAAGCGAACAATGTCGAGTGGTAGTTGGTTCCTAATAAATCTTTAGAGAAAGTTCTGAGGATTTGACATGATGAAAAACGCTTTCCCTCCCATGTAGGAAAACATCTAAACATCTTTGACATCACTTCAGAAAATTACCATAACAAGCATTATCTTCTGCAGTATACGAATATATTAATACATCCTCCAGGAATAATAATATTTAACAGAAATGAATTTCTTCATCCCTCCCAGTAATCCAAACACGTACTAAATACAGTATTTTCATATTGAATTTTACGTATTTACGCTCTTACATAATGTATTTACTGTATATTACTCCATACAACTGCCGTCGTGAGAAATTAAATTTTTGTAACCTCCCTGTAACGGACATCTCTCAGTAACGGCCAAAAATTCATGTCCCCTTTGGCGTCCGTTATTAAGAGGTTTCATTGTATTACAATATTTTCCCATAGTACACTACACTTTAAATCTAGTACAGTGTTCAATAGTTTCCAGGTGTTAGAGCTTTCTTACACTAAAATTAATATATGCTACCCCTATATGCATTATGTGCACATGCACAAATTAACGTATATGTATTATGTTGAAAATAAAAATTACATGTACGAGTATAAAGTGTATACAACTATGTTTAGTTCTGCTACATGGAACTCTAAGTGAACTAAGCAATGTTTAACACTAATAAATGTAAATTTTCAAAGTTAATTAACATATTTGGAATGTGTCACAAGCAGTTATAGGAGATATATTTATATATCTACAGGGTGTTTCAAAACAACACCGACAACGTCTGGGAGGTGATTCCTTACACCAAGATAAGACGAAAAGTATCCACCAACCTGGGTACACAAATGCTTCCTTTCGGAGTTATAGGCTGCCGAAAGTATGGAAAAATGAACTTTAAAGGTTCATAACTCTAAAATTATGGGATCTACCGCAGTCGGTTCAAGACATCACTTAGGAACTAATATGTCTTTTCTTTCAGCATTCCATGTGTAGCTTCAGCTGTCCAACGAATTCGTGTAACAAACCTAGTATCTTTTGATTCTGCAATGGACAATTGCGACATTTTGCCTTTAAATGCAGACATAGGGATTTCATAACCTTTGTCCTCAATATAAGTTTTACAGGGTCTATATTTTAATCCATTGGCCACTAATTTACTAATGTAAAACGTACATTTCTTATATACATGGGGGATCTTGGCCCCCAAGAAAAATCGCAACTGACGCTCCTGGCTGTCAGTATTCCGTTTTTCGCGACAAATTCACACAATCACAATAATTCATTGTTTCGTGTTTGTTTTAAAGTGACAAGGGTGTTCATTCATAAATAAATGGTTAAATTTCAACAGTTTCACTATGTCCCAAGCTAGGAAAAGGAGCGCCACAGGCCATCAAATGAGGCCTCCGTGAATTTGACACTTCAGGTGTGATTTTTCATTCATTCACGTACCAAATATACTTCAGCTACATCAATATCTGTTCTTTTTGCAATCGCTCCCTTATAGGTGTGGTATGATTGGTTTTGGCTAATTTTGACCATGGCGTACCCGTGATACAATTTTGGAAAACTTTTTCACCTATACATATATCCAAGTTTGAACAAAATCGATTGAGCCGTTCCTGAGAAATAAATTAATCCCACTCTTCCGATTTTGAGCCATTTCCCATGAACCAATGAGAGTTGAGGTTTGAAACGTGAGGGATTCATGTGTCTCGGGGGTATCTACATACCACCTACTTGTCCCAAGATTGATCTGGGGCCATTTCGCTATACTTATGCATCCATGCCCTTTCAGAAATTTATGGAGAAAAGACTACCTAGTTTGGTGTCTCTCAAATAATTTATTTAGGGAATCATTTCAACTAGAGACCCATTTATAATAAATAAATAGCTATTAAGATACTGTTGTAAAGATTTTATATCTTCGATATGAACTCGTAGTTTAAGCAGAAACTATAAAGTTAGGTATATGTTAAATATATAGAATATTAAGAATTACTCTAGACATAACTTTCCTAAAACGAATTGATAATTCAATTATTCTTTAGGAGTTTAAATTTATTTAAATCCTTTTAGTAGTTTTTGCCACAGGAAGATTTTTGAAGTGTTATACGCAAAAAGTAAGAGACTTTTCTATCGCGAAGACTGCCCGAAAAAACTTGCATAGGTCAAATATTAAAAACAAAAATGCTGAAAGACATCTCTAATTATTTTAAACGAGAAGTCTATATACCTAATTTCATAACTCTAAAATTTAGAGACACCGAGATATGGACGTTTTAAGATAATAATTACCACTCCTCTTTTACCCCGATTTCCAGTCGAATTTTCAAAAATCCATCCTTAGTGAGACTTTGAATTACAATAATGATCGATGAAATTTTAATAATCGTTAATAATAATAATAATAATAATAATAATAATAATAATAATAATAATAATAATAATAATAATAATAATAATAATAATAATAATAATAATAATAATAATAACTATCTAAGCAACAAAATCTGATGAAGAAAATTAATTGACAAAACTGGTCTGATCCCGGGGATTTCACTTGGCACCTTCAATCAGCACTACTTCGTTAGAAATCATTGATGCAATGTTAACAATGTAAACTACTAGTTACTCAGAACATACGTTTCTAAGTATATTTTAATTTCAAATATTTCGAATCCTAACTGGTACTCTTGCATGCCTTGATACAATTTAAGGGATTAGGAAATAACATCTACCACATTTTCTTCTTCGTTGGCTGTAGGGTCAACATGAAAACCTCAGATTAAATGGATTTCATCCCTAGCAACTGTCTATCAGTGTATAAAGTGAGGGATTGGCGCAGGTAGGTGATTATCGTATTGACCCAGGCGGCACGGGTTCGAATTCACACAAGTCTGAAATTTTTAGTATGCTTCAATTCAATTTCAATTTCAATCCATATTCAGCGATGTGCATAATCTTCTCCTGTAGAGGACAGAGATGTCCGAATGGCGAGATTGACAGCAAACTTATTTCCTTTAATTGTTCCAAATTTGATATTTTCAGTTAATTTCAACCGCTTTTTAACCCATGTATGGTGTGTGATTTTCTCTTTCTTCTTACATGCAGTATGCAGTAATAAATAGATTATACATACAAAGAATTATAATGTCATAGATATGTGACACTCAGTGAATAACATGCCATGGACACTAGACATTAATCTTGAACATTAACATTTGTCTTGCATCAACTGCACAGCAAGAGCTTATTTCAGAGCTTTACAGGCTTACCAACTGTTGTCTTCTGGTTGAAATGTTAGGTATAAATTGGTTTGCATCTTCCAGTCGTTTGTGATACTAGAAAATGTATTAGATTCGACCTAATGGAGTTGTAACAGTCAAGAGGGAGATACTTTTGCTGTTGACTATACCTGAAACCAGACAAATATGAATTAATCAAATCATAGGTGGTACTACCGTATAATTCTCTGATAACTTTATTTTCTTAGGTAGCGCCCAGTCATGAGGAGGAGCCAACCAGAACGAACGGTATTATAAGAAGTAAGAGAACTGCAGAAGTTGCCAGAGTGTTTTATGGATCAATAGTCACGGTAAGAATTGAAGTTGCAAGTGACACTTTTGGGTATTTTGCTTTTTTAATATTGAAATAATTCTTCTTCAATTTATATATTGTATTGTCAATATATTTGTGCGGATTTTATATATTCCTAAGTTATGATTGTTATTAGGTTAAGGAGTCCTGATCTGGAATAGATGCGATTTATTACTATTATTTGTATAACTGTATTTGATTTATTTACTGTGTATACTTGTGTTATTTCTATTTTCAGCAATTACTTTGAAAATAAACCCCTCTTAGATAAAAGACTAGTTATATAGCAACTATGTTCTGGGTGTAACAGTACGTTCAAAGCATCAGAGAACGCTTCCTTTTGTTGGTGGGCAAGTACACAGTAGAATCGATAGCTCACTTCTGGGCTACTTCTCCCCTACAACCCTCATTGACCATAACTTCTAGCACAACCGTCACTGACCACTGTACTTTACTTAGCCCAAAACTTTAGTTACATCCATAAAGTATTCTTACATCTAAAACTATAACTAACTTATATCTACAAGCTATATCTACTTATATTCTATCAATACTGACACCATGGTAGAGTTCTTTTGGTATAAATTTAAAACCCAATACAGTGTCTTTTGAAAATCTTTTATCGAGTCTACCAAGAAATTTCTCCAAGAGTAAGAAATTATAAAACTCGTTTCAGTCGGGAATTAGTATAAATCCACAACGCGTACGCAAAACATAATACAAATATCCCTCCTTATCTGATGACATTCCAACTAATGTATTAAAAACAAACTAACAAAACAATACCTATACAGACATTGACAAGATAGATTTTATGATATAACCATAAAAACTTAATTCCTAAATAGTACGTATTATATGTTTACATGATTACAAGTTTGGATGCTGATAGTGAAATCTCCTGCTTATCTCGTTCTCTATGGGAAACAATGACTTCTTAAACACAGTTCATTGATCGTAGTTTAAAGAAAATAAGCAGCCATTCACCTCATACACGATTTCAGCATGGTCCTGAACGTTCATGATGATTACGTTGAATGTGCTGGTAAGAATAAACTTCTTTGAGGTTCCGTACTTGTAACTCACTTTTCGCTTGTAGATTTACTAAAAAAATCATTTTTGAAAAATATTTGATGCAATTTCCCATATAAATGTACTAGAACTCTTTCACCTGTGTATTTTGTTTTAGTCAATTTTCATAATGTGATTTCGTAAGCTTTCCCTCTCTTAAAATCTTGAAATTTTACAGGTCTTAAAACAGCAATATCATTCTTCTTGTTTAAATAGGATGCCATTTCTTATTTATATTATATAAAACCTTTGACTCAAACAGAGAATTCAACAGTTGAGTAATCTTTTAGCCCAGTATATTTAAGCTTTAATCCATCTTTAACACTTATCATTTTACCAGTTAAATGTTTCGTAAATCTATGTGGGAGAAATACCTTAAAGTTTTCACACTCAACTAACATAATTCTACCAAACTTAGCCTTTATTTTGTCCATTTTTAGAATCTGATGTTCTACGTCTAATTCTCGTAAATTTATAACTAGTTTCTGTCCTAAGTTTGCAAGTTATTTAAAGGTTCAATGTGTTCTGTTATACTTATTTAATAGAAAATCTTTATCCTCTTGAGATATGTCTCATAACAACTCTTATGAAAAATATACTCATAAAAGTTCTAAAAACTAAATCCAAAACAAACAATCTAATCTAATCTAAAACTCTTCTACTACTTTCTCATTCTTAGCATCATAAGTAGTTCTTTCGAACAATTAAAATCGCATAACAAATTGTATTATTAGTTACTGCTTCTGCAAAATCTACTACTATTTTTATATTACTTCTCTTATTTATATAAACACTTTGTCTTACTACAATTAATCACATACATCGGTCTACTTTTCATGAACTGAACTGAATTGTAGTACATTTCTGTATCTCGACAAGTTATTCTCTTAAATGCAATGTAATCTTCATACATTTTAAAATAATCATTATTAGCAATATCTAAATTTCTATTTTCCTTTGGAAAGACTTCCTATCTACATTTTTCAGATAGAGATTCTTAACTTTACAACGATTAAATTTACTAGAATCTGCAGTCTGCTTATTGCTTTTATCAGTTTGAAATATTACCATTACAAAATTAGGCATATCATATTGTCGAGAATTAAATTGAGTAGTTACATCAAACTCCAAGAAAGAACTTTCTACATTCTTTTGTACACATTAATATGTGTGGATTGAAATCATAATTTTAGGTTCTTTAAGAATATTTAACTTTAATTTGCTTTCGTAATTTGGTTCATACTCTACAATTGGCATTCTTATTTTCATACTCTTTATTATCTTACCATCATGAGTCGATGTTGCACTTGCTTCTGTCCATTTCTAAGACACATCATTATTATTTCCAGCCCTTACAGAAGTTATTCTCAATCCACCTTTCCACATAACTTCTTTACAATCACTTAAAAAGCCTGGAATTAATCTTAGCAGATATAAAACTAAAACATTTTCTCAATCCAAGTTTATCATCTGTTTGGAAACCTGCTTGTTTTAAGTACTCAACTTCTGGTTTAGAAATCTTTAAACTTCCGATAGCTGTAGATGTGATTCCAGGTATATCAATCCTATCTATAATTACATCATGCTTCCTAATTTCTATACTAGAGAAGAATGGAAAGATTATTTACAAGTTTTATTGCATCATTAGCTACAAATATTCCACTTTCTTGAGCACCTGCAACTTCAAATTTCGTATAACAGTCTGCTCTGTGAGGATGAATAAATCCATCTACAAAAAAGTCAAATTCAATATCTTCGTTAGGTTCGTTCAAATTATTATATGTTCTTGTATTTGCTGTAATAATTTGCAACTCAAACTCGCAATACTCTCCATACTATTTATTATAAAGAAAATGTTGAAAGACAATTACAATCCCCATCCTAACTTGACTTTAGCATTCATAGCAGAACCAACTCCAAAAGCTGCAAGTCTTTCACCAATTGATGCATATCTATTAAATACTCTTTTCCAAGCTTGATGTTCTAATCCTTTATCAGCAATAAATTTTGAAGCTGTTTCTCTATTATCTCTATTATATATATCGTGTTCTCTACAAACTTCATCTAATGGGATAATACCTTAACGCTTTACTTGGCACTGTTACTTACAAGCAACATCGCATTTTATTCCGTTACCCGCACGAATCTTAACTTAAGTGATTATGTAATTGACATTTTTGCGTTCATACAATATTCATATACATGATTTGCAGGTCACTTGTTTAGATATTTTTAATCTTCATCAACAGGGAACAGTCAAATTAAGAATTGTAGATGCTTTATCTCCTACTTTCCACGAAAGTTCTTTGTTTACTTTTTTATTTGTGGTTTCTTGTTCTGTAGGAAGATATTTCAACGAAACTGCTGGTAATTACTGAAAATATTCTTATGATATTTGACCATAATAGGGCAATGCTGCTCAGTAACAACACATAAGACCTATTTTATGGCAGTATTGCTTTGAAATAAACATCCTGTATTTTGTAACCAAAACACAAAAATACTTTAAAAAGTGCGATCAGAAAGACATGGTTCAACCATAAAATCAAACAAAATATTTTAATGGTAATGCTATCAATGCTTGCCAATTAACGGGTTAATCTCCTCTTTCTAATCTTTCTTGTACCTTCGTAAAGGGTCTGCAGTACGAGTAGCCTGGTAAATGTAACTCTGGAATTTCTTTCATATTTAAAATTTTATTCATTAACCCTTTACCAAGTTTCTCATTATTCCAAAATCTTTGCGGCAATTTGTTTAATATCTTTATCAAATAACCTATATCTTTTGAATCTTTAGGAGTGAATTGTGAAAGCTTATTATTAATCATACCTACTATACATATTTCTCATCGTAAAAAATATTATTACCAGCTTTTTTCTCCATTTATAACAATTCATCTATCCATTAACTTTCGAACATCATCCATCCAAATATATTCTTTAGTCAGTTCAGTATATTATTTAATTCCTACTCCCGACTTTGATTTAGTAGTTAGAGGGAAGTTTGGTTTAATCTCTGTCTCCCAAATAGATTTTATAATATTTTTGTATTTTGTACTTCTACTAGACGCAACTCTTTTACTATCTAGATCATAATTTTGAAACGCTGAATCTGATTTTATTATTTCTTTATAATTTTTAAAATTATCCTTATAATAATCCTCATTTTTTTGTTAGTATTCATTGCTAACAGCTCACATAAACCTTCTGTTCGTTTAGAGGTTTTACCGTTAATTATTAAATCATCACCAATAACATTAACATTGGAATTTCCTATTTTATTTATTATCTTACCAATTTCCTCAACACTTCTTTTTGCGTAATATCTCGTTGCAATGTTACCAAAATGAGTTATTAAAGGCTTTACTCCTTCTACTTTATCTTTAATTTGTTTTGTCATTTCTTTATCTCTTTAGTCACTGGCAAATCACCTACCTCTACAGAACTCTCATACATTGGAGGTGATTGAAAATATTTTGAATCTACTGTAGCACTCTTATTTACAGCTGGAACAAGTTCTGTTATTAAGTTTTAGTTCTGTTCAACTACTTCTTTAATCTTATTATCTAAATTTTCAATAGCATCAAATACAGGTTGTTCTTGCTTGTTGTACTTGTCATATACTCCTGCTCTTCCTTTTTTCGAAATTTTAAAACCTTTAATATGGAATTCCTTTAACTTCAGGTTCCTCACAATTTCTCTCTCATTCATTTATTATAAAGGAAACAAATAAGCGTGAAGAAATGTCTAGAAAACATTAAAAACGTCTAGAAAACGTCACAAAATGTCGATGAACGTCTAGAAAACGTCAAAATCATCATTAAACGTCTAGAAAACGTAAAAACGTCGATGAACGTCTAGGAAACGTTGATAAATGTCAGAAAAGTTTATAAACGTTTAGAAAACGTCGACAAACATCAATAAAGTCAAGAAAACGTAAGAAACACGAAAAACAGGAAGAAACGTAGAAAAAACTGTAGTAGACTGCTAGAAAACGCAAAGAAACGTCAAATGTTTATAAAATGTTTTATGTTGTTGCCTTTATTTACTTTCCTTGTCATATCGATAACTATCAAACCATAATCATCTTTCCAACAAGAAGAACATATCTCTTTAAATTTATCGCAAGACATATCTCCTCCGACAAACTCATTGTACACATGCTTTAAATTAGTATCATCTTGACAAAATAAACATAAGAAGCTAACATTATCTCTTACTTGCTGTTTAGGTACTTTGGAATATCTTTGTGCAAAATAGAAACAATCTAAATGCTTATGCTTTCCTCTTGTAAAGTTATTTCTAATACTATCTTGATTTTCTAAAATATAATCAACATACAACAATAGAGTATTTTTCACATTCATCAATAGGTACGATCGAATCATTACCACTTAAAAATTTTGCTGTTTGTTTCTTAAATTTTAATTTTGCTTTTTCAAATCGTTTTCGTAGTTCCTGATACTTTGCCTGATTCATGCTTTTAGAATAAATGTCGTAAAAATTATTGTTTATCCAACCTGGCTGTAATAAAAAGTTAAATGAGAGAAACGTTTTTCCACAAGCAGATGGACCTACAATAAGACAACATATACAATCACGTATAAGTAATCCAATTCTCTTTTTAGTAGTTTTTTTCTTTAATCATCTCTGCACATCCCAATTAACAATTTTCTTATCCTTACTCATTTATTATATAACAAATCTTAATTAGGGAGTCTGAAGTTTTTATATTTCTAAGTGTTGGCTTAATCTTATAAACAGGGTCTTCATTATATTCTTTATCGATGTCGCCATTCAATATTATTATCATCTTTAATTCTTCTTTAAAGGAGTTGATGCAATAGTCTTATATTCATTCTTCTTACTAATATTAAGTTTAGAAGACAACTCTGTAATAACTGCACTATTTGTAGCGAAATATCTTGATATAATTGAATAAACTGTCACAGGAATAAATACATTAACAAAACCAGATGTTGCAGATAGTAATATGGATAAAGTGATTAAGCTGTAATACGCATATTAAACATAACGTAATTTATTCTTTTTCTTCTTTAAGCTATATTCTAATTTTAGAATAATATCTTCTATTAATTTGATTACTTTTTCTTGGAATATCTTTAGGCAAATCATATTCATTCATTTATTATATAATAAATGGCTAAAGTGTTCAAGTTAACTGGTGATACTTTAATTTTGAAAACGAAATTACATTACGAATTAGATAATACTAATAACGATTTAGGTATATTACTAGCTGCATTTATAGCACTTATTTTAATCCAAACGTTCTAAATAATACATTAGTTACATAGAGAGGTGAACGAGTATTTATACCAGGCGGACAATACAGTTTAAAGAGCCTTAACGATTATTTAAAATCTCAATCTGTAAGCATAACAGTAACAGAAGATCAGATAAGAAATAGAGTTAAAATAGAAATAGACAATAGTGATTTTGTAATAAGAAATTAAAAAAACTGTTTTTGGATTTGAGCATTTACCAGTATTAGCAAAGAACGAAACATATTGGAAGTGAATTACCAAAGTTTCATCTCTTTGATACAATTAACGTTCACTGTAATGAAATTGATGGGATGATCGTTAAAGGTTTTTATTATATTCATAGAGAAACAGGAGTAATAGCAACATTTAAAACAAACGCTAAACATAGTATTATATATGAACCCACTTAAACTTTATTTTCCCATTTAACAAGAAAAAAGATCCATGAATTTGAAATAAAAATAACAGTTGAGAATGAAAATTTAATCGATTTTGGTGGAACAACAACAATCATACTTTTACAAAGATTTTCTATTAAATAAATAGCAGATATGTGTTCTATTAAAAGTTGTACCTTTTTTACTCCCCAAAAAGAACTTGAGAATTTAAAGATTGATCATATATTACAAAAAACAAGTAAGTGATAAAGCTAAGAAGGTGGAAGAAGGAAAAGGTATGAATTTATCTCTAACCACTTCGCAAATAAAAAAGATTAAGAGTTCGCCTAAAGAACATATTAGTGGATTTATATTTACGATACCAGCTATTCTCACAACATTTGGAGCATTAAGTTCTTTAACAGAAGGATCAGCAGCTATAGCTAATACTGCCCTTGATGCAAAAATAAACAAGAATTAGAAGAACAAAAGCGACACAATTTAGCAATGGAAGGCAAACAAAGTGGTGGTAAAAGTCAAAAACCTAAAACCATTAACCAACTTCGACATAGAGAGGTTGGTGATAGAATTCAAGGTAAAGTACTTTCGAGGAGTGTTTATAAGCGATGAATTACCTAGAAAATCTAAAGAAAATGAGTGTGGTGTTGTTAATTTAGATAAATCAGAAAACATTGGCACACATTGGATATTATGTGTTAAGGTTTTAAAATTATTAAGTCATGGATATTCTTTTAGGGACGTACTGTATATAATAGAAAATGAATAAAAATATTTTAATGGCTTTCATGAATATCTTCATAAAAGTTCGTTTAAAATAAATATGGAAGTTATACATAATAGAATTAAAGATTATTTTAAGAAACATGATCATTGACTTAGTTGGGATGATATGTATAATTATTTTAAGTATTGTGGGTATGCTAGTAAAATAAATTTACATGATAAAGATAATATATATCAGTTCATGATTTACGGAAAATATTTACTCCACAGTTTTTATATCCAGATCAAGAGTTGGAGAAGTTATCCCATAATTACCTTAGAAGATTTGAAAATATAATTAGTAGCTAATCATCATGGCTCCAACTATATAGATGAAAGAACAAATATTTATTATAGTGCTGGTATGAGTGCTGGTATAATACTGTAAAAAGATTTGTTACAATTATCTCATTTACAAGCTTTACAAGATAGGGTTATTCCAAAAGAGGTGTTTACGATGTTATACGAAGAATTTAAAAATATACCGAAAGATGAAATATCAGTACAAGATATATTAAAATACTAAAGAAACATAAATACTTAAAATATTATCACGATGTTTATATAATTTACTTTGACTTTACAGATCAAAAACTTATAAACTTACATGTGAGAGATAGACTTGAATATGAATTTGAAGAGTAATATTACACCTTTTGCGAGCTTGATTATGGTAAACAAAAAGCCTTTATAAATGTGAAACATGTTTTGTATTGGCTATTAATAAAACATGGTATAGATATTGATATTGAGTTTAAAAGGTCAAAAAACTTACATTGTATTGAAAACATTTTCGAGAAGTTAGGTTGGGAATTGCCATTTTTATATAGTAAATAATGGATATCTTCGGCAATATCATAAGTAAGAAAAGTGATGTTAACATTTTGAGTAGAGCTACTACAGAATTTTGCTAAGAGAGAAGAATATGGTAAACACATAAGAAAAACCATTCGTAAACAGTACTATGTAGGTGGTGAAGCTTTTAAAAATGAACTTTAGAAAACCTTTTTAACAAACAATGAATCATGAGTTGAATTCAGAAATAAAAGACTTGTTAATGTAGCTGATAGTATGGATCAACAAGATATGGTAACTTTGTGACAACTTGAGCCAATAAATAATCAATTAGAAAGTGATAGAAAGAAGTTTCACGATGTATTAAAAATTACGAGACACATATTAAAGAAAGATGAATTAGATACAGTATCAGAATTAACAAAGTTAAATATTCGGAAAGCTGATAGATATATACTCGTCGAAGGTAGACAATTAAGTATTTTACGTGATGCAATACCAGATTCTGATGCTGTAACTACGTCAACTTACGTCAGTGTTAAATAAATTTGCTACAAAAGATTTCCTAATATCAAATAAAGAAGGAAATATGTTCATTATGAAGGGGGACACCATCATTTATTATGTCGAGTCAGACGTAAAGGTGTTAAAGATCCAATTTTTAGAATATTCAATCTATCTAATAGTTACAAATTTCTTTATAATGGTAAACTAATGCAAATAGAATCATATTCCGATAAAGCCCATCCAAATATATATTTAGGTGATGATAATTTGAGTTAAAATTTACCTTTCAGCTTTAACAAAGATAATAAAATTACGATTAAACCAAAAGAAAACGCTGCTATGGAAGAAGGACAATTGCTATTTGTTATTATGTACATAGCAAAAGAAGTTTAATAATTTTCTAAATAATAAATAGTATGTATTGTGTTAAGTGTAAGAAGTCAAGAGATAGAAAGAAAGATACCATTAGAATAGAGCGAACAAAGAATGGAAAATATATCAAGAAAGGTGTTTGTTCTGTATGTGGTGTTACTAAATCTCAATTTGTTACAAAGAATGCTTGACTAGGAGAAGGTGAAGGTGTTAGAGAAGACATTATAGAGGAAATTCACAAGCCTGCAAGAAAAATCTATCCTAGGCTAAGTGATGTTATATAAGGTATCGATGATCTTTGGCAGGCTGATCTTGTAGAAAGGATAGTGGGGTATTAAAAGGTGTTTTCAAATGAAGCAAAGGCTATAAGTAATTACTAACGATTATTGATGTGTTCTCGAAATATGCGTTTGCTTTTCCTGTTAAAGATAAGAGCGGGAAGAATAGTTACAGAAGCGTTTGAATCAGTATTAAAACCTTGTAACTTACGAAGTGATAAAGGTAAAGAATTTTATAACCAAGATTTTAAAGAGTTGATGAAGGAATATAATATCAATCCTTACTCAGCTTACACTTCAACAGAACTCTTAAAGGTAACACATGGAAGAAATTTACTAGGCAAGGAATTATAAATGGATGGATATATTTCCAACGTTAGTTAGCGTTTATAATAATAAAGTAGATAGAATAATTGGTATAAAGCATGTGAAAGTTAATAAAAAGAACGAGCAAATAATATTAGAGAAAGTGTATAAGAAAGAATATAAGCGTGTTAAACCTAAATATAAAATTAATGATTACGTTCGTATAAGTAAATCTATAGTTTTGTTTGAGAAAGAATTTACGCCCAACTGGCCAACAGAAGTATTTACTATTACAGAGGTTATTCCATCCAATCCACAAACATTAAGAAGAAAATATTTAGATAACGAGGATGTACAAGGAAGGTTTTATGAGCAAGAATTATTAAAAACTAAATATAAAGAAGAGTAGCTTGTTCAAAAGGTATTGCTTAAGAAAGGTAATAAGGTATTTGTTAAATGGCTAATGTTTGATAATTCGTATAATAGTTGGATAAATAGAGATAATGTTGTAGTGTAGATTTAATGTTTTGTCTTTTTATGATAATTACTCATAAAAGTTTCTAGGATTCTGTTGTAGCATATGTTTCCAGCATCAAGAAACCGAGGATGGAAATCATTAGGCGATTTTTTCATTGGCAATCTGAAACGCTTATAATGAAAAAAGCGGTGGTCGACATTCCGGACACTGCTTTAATGGACGATCACTTCAAAAAATCAACATATTTAGTAAAAGTAGTTGTTTTGGATCACCTGGTGTCCCCTTCTAAACCCATAAAAGTGAAATGAAACTATTTTCTTCATGAAAAATATGAGTACCATGGATAGTTTAAACGATCTTTGCTACAAACAGATTAAAGATAATTATTGGAATGGTTTATTTGGCTATTTTAAATTGATTATAGAGAAAAACAGAATATTTGAACACTACTAAACTCTGTAAGAGTGGTGGTAGAAGGTATGATAATTGGATGGAAAATAAACAGTATAAAGAACTGATAGAATATTATAAAAAAACAAGCTTAATAATATGTATGATAAAACCAGGAGGTAACAAGTAAACAATATTATATCTGGTTCATACATTCACACCTGCTCACTTCAAGAAATAAAGAGATGGGCATTTATAAAGAAAGAACAAGATACATCAGGTTATGTTTATGTAGCAACTATTAGACATCACAAAGAAAGAAGTATATATAAAGTGGGTTATACAAAAAAAAATTTGAACAACGTCTAGGTCAGTTTAATGAGTTTAGACTTGACTTTGAGAATTTTTATTATGAAGAAACTTATAAGACACTTAATGCTAAGAAATTAGAATCACTAATACATAAAGAATAGGGATGCGCTCGAGTCGAGACATGTCTCGAATCTCGACTCGACTCGACTCGAATTCGAGTCGAGATTCGAGTCGAGACACACTTTGTAAAATTCGAGACGAGTCGAGACAAACGTATTTCTCGACTCGACTCGAATGTCTCGAAAATCTTTCTATAATTTTTAATATTATTTTGAAGAAAGTATTCACTCAGAAACAGCCTTGAAACCAATTCCAGCTTTTATTCCTTCAGAAAGGTACAGAACGCATAAAATTAATAGTTAATCCTTAAAGATCAAGATTTAATTTTCAGCTCAATTCAGTTAATTAGAACTAATAGTTAATGTCGTTGTATTTGGTTGTACTGCAAATATAATGATAATAATAATAATTGATTATCTAGTTTGTATAAAACTATTATCCGTAGTCTAAATCTAGTTTGTATAAAACTATTGCGATAAGGTGAACTTCATAAATTCTCTGAATGAGCAGTTGGTAGTCTATAGTAATTTAGCATAGTTATAATCATTGTGTTTTTGTTCCCATGAACGCAATAGGGTTACGTAAACTTCTGGATTATTCGCTTGCCCAACTATTTTGAGGCTTTAATATGTTGCAGCATATCAAGAGCTACGGATAATATATAATGTAACATTGGTTGTACATCACATATTATGATACGAGACTATTTTACATAATATGTCTTATCTAATATAAATAAAATAAAGTTTGTTTGTGTGTTTGTCTGTCTGTTTGTGTGCAACCTGGGGACCAGACGAGTGGACCGAGAGTTCCCAAAATTTGGTCACGGGTACCTTGGTCCAGGCCCCAGATCAAGACGAAGCGTTTTTTTTAAATTTCGAACCAGGGGGTCTCGGGAGGGGGGACGCTTACTGGGACCGACCTGAGGACCAGACAAGTTGACCGAGAGTTACCAAATTTTGGTCACGGATACCTTGGTCCAGGTCCCAGTCTAAGGCGAAGCATTTTTGTCAAAATTGGAACCAGGGGGTCTCAGGGGGGCATTTAGCGAGACATGTAGTAAAAGTAATCCAAATTGATCGACATTAGTGTCAAATTCATAGTTTTCACGGTCGCTGAGATCAATGGTGACACTTCCATCAGCGATGACTTGCAAATTCAGCTACTACTGTATGCGGGCCGGGTGTCAGCGGGTGAGGAATACCGAGACATGTATAAATAGCCCATATTGATTGATACTAGTGTCAAATCCATAGTTTTCGCGGTCACTGAAATGAATGGTGATACTTCCACAGGTGTTGACTTCCAAATACATGCGAAGAATGGGTATATTAGGCTAGTATTACAATAAATGGACTGCTTGGATGCCAAGAACTAGTACAGATAAGTACCATTCACTTCTATGAATAGGTATTTTTAAAAGGATTTTTGTAAACACTAAGTTATAAAACAATGAACTACATACAGTAATTATGGTTTTGGTTCCCAACATAAAAGAAATATGGATTGTTCATGAGATATTGAACTTCAACTTTCACTCCTGGAAAATTTCAATTTTGGTGTTAGGCCACTTGGCATCAAAGCAGTTCACTGTAAAATAAATACATTCCGCACATTAGTAACATAGTTGTTCAGGGGCCTTCGATTTCCATCCTCTCAAATGAAAGCTGAACGATTGCTTGATACATGCTGACTATATAGGAGAAATAGTGTATTAAGTTTTCGAGCTTTGGTGCGTATCCGTATTTACACTCTGATATAACTTGAAGTTCACACTCAAATCGAGCTAATTGTTTAATGCATTTCGAAAGCTTTTGTTTTTATGCAGCTCATTAAGGAAAATCTATTTCATAATCGTAACATTTATGTACTAAGAAACTATGAACGTAAAGTGGACTCGACCTAGCCCCGTGGCCGCTGCGACTCAGTGGCACAGCTCTAACCCTTGGTGTGTGAGGACTCTGATTCTGTGTGTATGTGTGTGAACTCCGCGGCTAGTGTACGCGTCTTTGCCGTGGAAGATTCGGGTTCAATTCCCGGCGCGAGCTCATGTAGTTCGGATTCCACGTTAATCAGTAGGTCTACATTTCATATATCCTCGCTGCTGAAAGAGACGGTAAAGTCAAAATCAACTCAACAATATATATGTGTGTGTGCTTATGTGAATTTTCTCGTGGCTGTATGGTTAACACATACGTCTTGATCGCGGGAGACTCTGGTTCGATTTACGGTGGAAGCTCATGAAGTTGTTACCAGTATCTCACTTTAAAACTGTAGATCCATGCCTCATATAACCATAGATATAATATATATGCCTTTGATACACTTATTTTCCGACTTGGAAGCCATCGAAAATTTCCGGACACAGAGTCCCGTAGACCGAAAATGAGAAAGATGGGTACAGAGTAAAACAGCCATAGAAATTTAAGCTTTTTAGGCTAACTTAATCCTTACATATAATGCAACTAGCTTGGCCAAGTTATAATGGAGGAAATGCTATCATTGCAACACTCTGCGAATAGAAAATGTTCGTCAGGTATTACTATCCCCCCCTCTCCTGCAGAATGAAAACCCTGAATAAAACTCAATATATATATATATATATATATATATATATATATATATATATATATATATATATATATATATATATAAAAAACTATTTTGTGTAATGTAACAAACAGTGGCGGCTAGTATTCATGTTTCCTTGCAGAGGTCCTTACGAGGGTTCGCTTCCATCTTCCTCTCCCCAAGAACTAAAATAAATTTAAAAATTGCTATTACTTGTTAATCGTGTACAAAGGACGCAATTAAAGTCCCAGTGTAACACCCCTTCACATTTAAATTTTCCCCCTGAAGTAAACCAGTTATAATTGTTTCTTGATTTCTCAGTCTCACCTACATAAACATACGAATAGAATTACAGGATAGGACATGTTTAGAGTGCTTGCACGTGACTTCTAACTATATTTCTCATCAAATGTGTCATAGATGAAAATTTCCGTTTGTACTGCCTCTATTTTCTGGTACATATGTTTCATTTATGTTATGTTGCTAAAATTCGTTAGGAAACAAGTACAGACTGCGCCTGTGTGCCTGACAAAACGTAAATGTACTGGATAATTATTTCTTCACTTTCTTCCAGAAAAAAAAAGTAACCCATCTCATGTCGGCTAACAAAAGGAGGTAGGGGACCAAAGATAGCCGTTGTTTACTTAAGGTCGTTACACAGCAGGGGTTTCATTCAGTCAGAGGGAAAAGAAAAAAATAATTTAAGGTTTCTACATTTGTTTTGAACTGCAATATACTTCTTCCTTTTATTTTAAGAACCATTTCCTTCTCATTTGTCTGCATCAGAAAGAATGCAAAAAAATCACTAGAATGTGCCTATTTACCCAAAGTACGTACTAAATCACTAGTTCAATAGTAAAATCACTAAATCTAGTACGAAATCATAAATGTGGCATCCCTGGGTTGGAGCGAAAGTAATGGTTGGAGTAAAAACTAGTCCGTATTTCTACTGCGTTCTCTTGTTGAATTCACAGAAATGTTCAAAAATAAATTCAAGAAGTAAAAGACGATCCTACAAAAGACTGTTTACTTGCTCACTGGTTTTCGTATTGTGAACTGAAACTCAAGTGCGCAGTCATGTTGAATACTTCTGTCCCTTTCTACTTTACAACTTGAGGTGGGATGAGGGTCAGGATAGATCTAGTGATATACCGCTAAAGGAAGTGGTTCAGTACAGAGTCGGAAGCGGTATATATTGTTTATAGTACTTACAACGTTACCCCCCACATAAAATATAAATTCACCCTTTCTCCCTTCCCTTTTTCGAATACAATGAACCAACTCTTTTGCTGAAGAAAGATGCTAAAAGAAAATTGAAACATCTGTGTCTAAACTTTCTTTGAAGCGCAGTCTTTTGTATTTGTAAGGTTTTGCGAGTGCTTTCGAGATAGCCAAATCTTTTACCATGGACTCCTGCTGCGAACTGACCGTGAGTAAACACCCGATCTCGCTGTGCTCAATTTCTCTCGCACACGTGAAATGGGTTTGTTGTTTCCAAAACAAATAGGAAGTTACCTTGTGCTTTTGCATTTCTGCACGCACACAGGTACCATTGTTGTTTTAATGATCAGAAGAAATATCAAAACCATCCGTTTATATATGATACGAAACAGCTAACAGAGGGAGGCAAAGATAAAATTTGGCCTATACCAAGTTTTCCGCGTGGTACCATTATGGAGAATAAATATTTGATAAAGTCACGTAGATGCGCTTAAACCTATTCTATCTGTCCTTATAACTTTTCTAGTCTCATCAATTTCTCAGGAGAATACGTACAACATATGTCCAAATTCCATATATACTCTTTCTAAACTAGTGAGTAAACTTATTAAGAACACCAACTGATATCAATAAACAGGTAAGAAAACAATACTTTATACTTCTATCATTTGGTACACATCTCTATGAAGCACAGCTTGTTTCTTTTCGAAATAGCTCCTTCGTGTCACAGCTGTGGTTGGTTTTGTTTTGTATTAGGATGAAAGAGAGAAATGCAACATTTGCTTCGCTATGAAGTTATATATATTATTAAGATGAGCGGTGATAAGCGAGGTTTAACAAAGAGTGCCTTTCGGATGCACAATTTAACGGGTAGTTGAAGTCCGTGTTGAGAATCGAACCAAAGCTATGTAAGACATGTTATGACAAATCCAAAAGGTGTGTTGTATCGGTGCAGTACCAGTTTTTCACGTTTTTCAATGTGTTCCAAAACCCTAAGAATAATCTTTAATTTCTGATATTTTAGTCGTCACAAATTACAATTTTATAATGTAGTCAATGTTTATAATTACCGGGCAGTTGGGCGTTTAAACTAATAACATCATAATAAAGTCAAAACCATAATTTTGAGTTGAATTGATTCTGAGTTTAACGTCCCGTTCAGCAGCGAGGCTATGTGATACGTGGACCTACTGATTAACGTGGAATCCGAATCACATGAACTCCCACCGGGAACCAAACCCAGGTTTCCCACGCCAAAGGCAAGTGTATGTAACCGTTAGCCACGAAGGAGCTCCACCATAATTTTAGTGGGCGATAAGAAACATCTCGCCAGTGCTTTTACAATAAATAAAATTTTATAAGTATTAAAGAATAGTGGTAAGAGATTTTATAATAGCTCTTTTATTTATGAGATATGAGTATTTTGAAAAAAAACAACAACTAAAGAATAGGTTGGCGGAACCGCAAAAGACTCGTAAAATAAACTTTCTTATAAATACATACGAACCTTACTCAACTTTTATAATTGCCGTGCTTACGTTCTCCATAAAAACATAAATTCTCTTTTAGTGATACTTTACACAAGATCATGAAGTGGGTTCAAATTTAATTAAAGACAAAATACAATACAATAATCCACAAATATTGCCTCAAGTGAGTTTAAAGAATTCTAAACACTAGTGCGAAACCGGGCTCTGCCGTTGCGATCGATTTACACGTCTTGAGACGAAAGTAAGAAGGGACTTACGCACACAGTAAGTAAAAACAATTAATATGCCTGTAACTTTCCCCCAAATGGGTGTATCTTAAAACTAACCTCACCATTATTTTTCTAATTAAATTCTAGCCCGAAATTATGTATCATATTACCCTATTCCCATTTTGAAAACTTGACCTTAATTCAAAATGGCGGATTTCAAGATGGCTGCCATCAAGGTCATAACTACCATACGACTTCCCCCCAGAACTTATATGAATCCACATGGTTTTTCTTCACTTTTCTTCATTAACGCTCCGTTTACAAAGGGTAGTAAGGGACTTCTGTAGTAATCTCTAATAACCACATCACAACTCTTAAAAGTTATTTAAAAAAAATAGAAAACATGCACCATGGCCAAAATTTGTCATCACAAGTAATGATGCATACATGCCTTCTATCAGCAAAAAAAAATTTTCATTGAAATTGGAGCCGGACATTTGAGTGATGTCCCTTGTGGGATGTGATTGAACGTGACGTCAGAACACATCGCCTCCCTTCCCGGAATTTACGGGAATTAGGTGACCTGAGTGAGCACATGTGGTGCCAGCTCTCTCCAGCGACCTATCAAGGATCATTGCGTGTATGCCAAGACGTGTCGCCGTTTTTATCCATGCCAAAAGTCGACATACTGAGAATTAGGTAGGTAGTCATGATGGTCTGGCTGATGGGTGCGTATATTTTAACTCGTACATTTTGTCTCGACTCGAATTTCGAGACGTCTCGACTCGAATTCGAGTCTTGTCGAGACAGAGACTGTCGAGTCGAGACACGAGTCGAGACAGAAACATATTTTCGAGTCGAGACACGAGTCGAGACAACATTTTCTCGAGACGAGTCGAGACAGGCTTAAATCTCGACTCGACTCGACTCGAATGCATCCCTAATAAAGAATTAAGTGAATTTAAATATAGAGGTGACTTTTTAAATGTGAATTAAATACTATCAAAGAAATTATAGAAGAAATACAAAAGTGAAATTTTAAAAGGTTTGGAGTTAGAAGAGAAATACTATGATGAGAAGTCTATGTCCCGTAAAAATGAAATAAAACTATCTTCTTCATAAAAAAATATGAGTACTATGGATTATTGTCTTGGTTTAAATGATATTTGCTACGACCAGATTAAAGATGATTATTGATATGCTGATTTTAAATTGATTAAAGTACAGGATATTTCAATGCTACTAAGTTATGTAAAGATGACGGTAAGGAGTTTAAACATTGGTTAGAAAACAAAAGCTCTAAAGAACTAATAGACTGTTGTAAGGAAACCAAAAGCTCAAAATCTTCTAAGTCTCTGTTTTTCCAATGAATCTTATCTTGATATTTATTTATAAAACCTAAATAAATGAGACCATAGATCAACAGTTCGCATATCCAATATTTCATCTGATAAATTCATAATATATTTCTTAATAATACATTTTATAATAAGTACATGGTTCTGTATAACAGCTATTTTAAATAAATAATCTAACATGCCATTAGAAATGCAGAAGTTAATTAGATCATCATATGGGCTATCATCAACTTTAGCATAATATTCATCATCATATTGGTCATCATCAACATCTATATCATTATATGGGCCATCATCAACTTAAGCATGATCTAAAAAGTAACACACACGCTCAAATGCAGGTTTAAGAGATAAAACTTCTTAAGTATCTACTATATTCGATTACAATTGTTCTGTACGTAAAAATATAAATCATTTCATTTTATGTATAAGCTAACAAAAATGAAACTTTTACGAATTATCTCATCAAAGTGAATATTGTATCATTCTCTCAAAGTTGTTTAAATGAATATAGCGTTGTTCCTAGAGTTATGGTAAAAGATTCTGCTGGCTATGATCTCTATTCTTCAAAAATTCTAAGAATAAAACCTGGACACACTCATTTACTTAAAACAGGAATTATGATGCGCATGCCACAAGGATACTTTGGATAAATCTTTCTAGATCGAGTTCGAGTTTAAAAGAAGATATAGATGTATGTGCAAGTGTTATATAGATAGTGGATATCACGGAGAAGTTATGGTGGTAATTAATAAAAGAACGTCCATAATATTGTCTGTTTGTGAACTATTTGACGATCTTAACATATTAACATATTTATTTGCCATCAACACAACAGGCATAAGCCCAATTATAGTGTTTGTGTATTACATAATACATTTACAATAGTTTTCTTAAACATAGAGTTCATATTGCAGATGTCAATTTCTTTGTGTTTGATACATATTTTGTTGTAAGTAGAACACATTCTCCAAATTGATGATTTCAATAATACGTTGGTCCTTGCTTGTTTGCAATAAAACAGACCAGAGTTATTAGCACGAAATTTAAGTGTCGGGACATGAAAATTTAATGTTGATATGATATCCGTTCAATTAAATTCGTTTTGTACTATTTTATGGAGAAAAATCAAATCTGTCACATTTGGCCTTTGCTCAAGTGTAGGGATACAGAAGTTGTCTATTAATGTTAGATAATTTTCATAATATGGATAGATTCCAATTTTCTTGTACATCAAGTATTTGATAAATTTAGATTGGACCTTTTCCACTTGGTGTCTGTATTGCTGTTGTGATGGGTTCCAAATCACAGCAGCATATTCCAGTTTTGATCGGACATAGGCATAATACATTTTTGTTAGTGTAGTACTATTGTTAAATTCCTTTCCAGTTCTAATTATGAACCCTAACATCTTGAGAGATTCGTTAACTATGTTCTCTACATGGTTATTAAATGTCAGTTTCGTATCAAATATAACTCCAAGATCTTTGACTGAATTTAATCTATTTAGTAAGATCTGATTCATTGAGTAATCAAACTCTATTTGACTTTTGTTTCTGGTAAACGATAAAATGTTACATTTGTTTATGTTTACATTAAGTTTGTTAAGAGAACACCAATTAGCAATATTTTCCATGTCACGTGTAAATCGAGACAGTCACAGATGGTCTTTATCCTACCGTATATTTTGAGGTCATCAGCAAAAAGCAATTTGTTACTTAATAATATATGATCAGGGAGATCGTTAATGAATAAAAGGAACAATAACGGACCTAGATTAGAGCCCTGGGGAATTCCAGAATATGCAATATAATCAGATGATTTATATTCCTTGTAGATAACAGTTTGTTTACGATTATTTAAATATGATGAAAAGAACTTGATCAAGGGAGAAAAGAAATTATATTCGCCTAGCTTATGTAATAATACCTTGTGATTGACTCTGTCAAATGCTTTTTCAAAATCTATATATATTACATCAACCTGACATCCTACATCTAACGAATTTGCTATAAAGTCTGTGATAAGTGCAAGGTTTGTTGTTGTTGATTTGTGTGGGATAAAGCCATGTTGATAAGGTGAGATTACGGGTTGGATGTGGTCAATTATCCGTCGGTATAAGATTTGTTCAAACATCTTTGCAAAAGTAGGTAAAATTGATATAGGCCGGTAGTTATTTATTTCGTGTTTATCATTGGTTTTTGGTATTGGACAAACTATAGATGATTTCCATTTATCCGGAAAAACGCATGTTTTTAAAGCGACATTGAATGCAATCCTTAGCGGATATGTAAACGCATCTATACAACCCTTTATGATATATGGAGGTATTCCATCAGGGCCAACAGCAGTTCTGGGCTTTAATTTTTTGATTGCCATTACTGCTTCAGATTGAGTGATTTCCTGAATGGTAAGTGACTCTAGTTTGTTACTTACATAAGTTAATAAATTGTTCGTAGGAATGTCAGTGAAACCTGTATCTGGCACATATACTGACGAGAAATGCTGTGCAAAAGCATTGGCTATTTCATCATTACGCAATGCTATTTGGAGTTTACGCAATGCTTAGACATTTTAAGCATTCCTTATGATGAAACTATTCTTAAAGATTTCAGCGGATTGTACAGTTAGTTCTAATAAAACATGACCCGTTACCAATCGAAGTAGTTACATAATTTGATAACGAAAGCGAAAGAGGTTCTGGTAGTTTCGTATCATCGAATGGTATCTGAAAACTAAAAGCCGCCAGAATCTATAACTCCTCAAAATAGTCTCTAGATATAAATAGAAGGTCGTTAGGGATCTTATCTTTAAATTCTAAAACAAAAGCTTTTGATAAATGTTGTCTCATTGAAATCCCTATCCAGCATACTCTATCAGCGTAATCTCTTATAAAGTTCTCAGATAAAGTTCGAAACCATGATATATCATCCCAATTACTTTTATCTAGCAGAGAGGAAATATTCTTATACCGAGTGAAATCGCGCACTTGGTGACAAGTTTTTGCAATTTCGCATGGTGTTAAGTATAGACATAAGGTTTTCAAAAAGCACCGAAAACAAGCTTAAACTTACCTCTGTTGGCCTGTTTGCGTACAAACAAAATGGCCCGCGGCAGACTATGTCTCTCTAGATTTAAAGTGCTATAACTTATACAAATTTTTAATTGAGAACTTTGTGACTTAGCAAATGTTTAGGTAACGTATTGGATATTTCATTTTACTACAGTATATTGCAATAGCGGCGCTATCTCTTGAATATGGCTTCCTTAAAACCCAAACTTACGTATTTTCAATCCATTTTCTTTGTATTTAAAGGCAAATAAATTTTTATTACCACATGTAGGCAAAACTACCCTGAAATCAACGTTATTGGACAGTTCAAGAGCTTTCCTACGAGGTATGTGCCATTTTTGTATCTTTAAAATTAACGAGACTAGCCTATTTTTTGTGATCTTAAGTGTACTTTATGACTTTAATAGAGCCAGAAAAATTTAACTGAACCCTGCCTTTATAAGTCCGTGGGTTTTTGCTTGAAGACATTTTGCGTGTAGGGAGAAAATATCTTTATTAGAAGCTATCTAATCATGTGATATCAGGTGTCAAGTCGAAGAATGCAGGAGTGGCTCGGGAGGGAAAGAGGGAACAAAATGGCCGCCGGCGGAATTCGTTTCTCTAGCTTTAAAGTGCAAGTTTTTTTTTTGTTGCAATCTGTCATGATGTTAGGTATAAAGATAATATTTTCAAAAAGCATCGCAAACAAGTTGAGTCTGGCCTCTTTTGGCTTGTTTCCTAAGTTCAAAATGGCTGCCGCGCGAAAACTTTACCTTATGCTTAAGTTCCACTTTAGCCCTTTATTTATTCGATTATTACTTTTTTAAATGTTTTCGATGAGAAGAATGAATCTTTATATATTCTGAGGTCATTTACAAATAACAAATAACATTTCAAGGGCGTATATGTGAGGTAACAAACAGAAAGGTTTTTAAAATAGTATTCATATTTTCTCTTTTGAAGGAGCAGAAGTGATTAGATTGCAATCTAGTGTAAACTAAATGAGTCTTTTTGCACAAAAATTTTCGAAGAGACCCGTGTCTATTTGATAGTATTATGTCTCGTGAAATAAGTCTGGAAGGAAAGCCAGAACTTCTGGTAAGCTAATTTCACTCTGTTACGAAAAACAAAAAATGTTTCATCCCTTAAGTCATCATGTGTTTATTTTCTCTATTTTGTTCATATTTAGTTACTTAATTACTTTCTTAATTAATTCATTCATTAATTGTTCACTGCCATCGCAAGATGATTGGTCCATTGGGCTCACGCCCCTAGTATTTCTAGCTTTATATTAAATGTCGCCTTTGACAATTTGTGTTTCTGTTAATATCAGACTATGTTGGTTCTTTTGGCGATTGTTAGATGGCAGCACCTTACATGCTCTTGTGACATTGGAAGTAATCCAAAAGAATGTAAGCTGAATACATATGATTTAGTAATTAATAATTCTGTAGTAGATGAAGTGTGATAATCAGAGGGTTAAAATTAAGTCACTCTGTTAATGTGGTTATAACAAATACAGGTGTAAGCAGTTGATTTGATTATATCTACTTACCCATTTGTTAATAAACTCACATCACTTATTACTCATCACTACAATTCTGCAAAACCATAATGTCTATTTCTATTTGACTTAGAAAAGGCGTTTGATAAAGTCTGGCACAACTGGCTAATATACAAACTTCTTTAGTTTCGGCTCCCCATGTGCTACATCCGCCTAATTTACAATTTCATTACCAACCGTCTCGTTTATTATCCATTCATGACTGTTTATCCCATCCGATCCTTCTACTTACTGGAGTGACACAAGGGTTTGCATTATCTCCTTTACTCTACCTCTTATACGTCGCTGACATGCCCAAACTACCTGATAACGTTTATCTTTATCAATATGCCGATGAAACTGTATCCAACAGATCAATACCGTAGTCCAGCTTGCTATCGATCGATTCAGTACCTGGTGTAATCACTGGAGACTTATTAACGCAACAAAACCACAGGCCATGGTCTTCTTACCTCCACGACGATCTTCCAGAGTTCGCAGAAACGCACACGTCGCTTATCTCTCCATGTTGATCAAGTGCCCCTTCAGGCCATAAATACAGTAACGTATCTGGGAATTACCTTTGATCGCCATCTTACTTGGGCGCAAGATCTGAAAACAGTCACTACTAAAGCTTATAATCACATCAATCTTTTGAAACCTCTTACTGGTATTACATGGGGTGTCAAGCCACACACAATTCTCAACACCTACAAAGTTTTCATCAGACCTGTTTTGACATATGGTTTCCGACCTCAGTACTATCATAAACTTTTCATCTTAGAACGCCACGCTTTCTGTCCAGCTTGTCGCATTAAGGTCTCTAGCCTTACAAAGGAACTTTACCGCCATATTACTTTTCCAATTCTGAAATTTCATCTTGCAAAACTGCGGCTAACATACATCTCCAAACGCTTTCAAACTCGCCACCCATTAGTCCAAGATACAATGCATTATTTAGCAGTTCATCCCACACCTTATACCTACTATTATCCACCACTTTATCTACTGTTTACGTTATATCACTTCACGCTACAACTACCAGACCCAACTTTGCAATCCATATCAGAATATGTTGTTCACGACCATCTTCTTCTCATCCATTCTTTACTTTCCGCACAGTAGTTACCTTTGTTTATTAACTTGGGCTTCCCATGTTCTCATCAGTGCCTAGAGCAGCCCTTAGGCTGAAGATTAAGTTCATCTGTGTTACTAACATCACCTAAAGTGTTGTATTCTGTATATCTCTTTGCCTCATCTTTCACGCCCATTGAAATATTTTTCAATGTCTTGTATTACAGAGGTTGTTCAGCCTACGTTTGGCCGTTTTCGTTCCTTTCCCGTCCCGGGCAGAATGGACTCACACGACCTAGCTCGTGGCGTCCTGCAATGTTGTCCAGTAGCTTCCTGGGAACGGAGTTGTTTTTCCGCGCGGACGACAATAACGCACAAAACAAGATCATTGTTGTGAGTTTTGTATTAAATTTGTTTCCAAGTGTGTTGGTTTCCTCTCTGTGACCAAAATGCCGCCCAAACTAAACCGGTTTTGTTAAGGCTATCTTGCGGCTCTTTATGCCGCCCACTTTAGTGTTTCTGTCATTAGAAAACAGTGCAAGAAGAATGGTTGTAACATCAGTTCAAGTGGAATAAAAAATGTTATTAAAACGTAGAAAGGCAACGAAGCTCCACCATTTGGATTACCAACGAAGTTGCCTAGGAAGCGGGAATGCACCAAGGCCACCTCCACCATGCAGAGAAAATTTCGCAAAATGGCAATGCAAGAAAATCTGCCAACACCAAGATGTATGGCTAAAAGTTTCGACGTTTCTTTGGGGACTGTGAGCCGGACGTTACATCATCAACTCAAGCTGGAAAAAGTCATGAAAGCTCGCGGCCACCATCTCACGGATGCCCACCAAAAGGAACGAAAGTGTAACGCCCGGAAGCTGTACGAACGGCATCTGGCAAAGCAAAGGTGGATGTACGTCGTAACGCTCGATGAAGCATGGATTTACCTTTCCGACTGAGGCAAAACGAGAGCCATCATGTACCGAGAGAAAGACGCCAAGAACTTCAGAAGGTGTGTTCGTGTCTGGAAAGAATCCTTCCCAAAGGGGTTCATGGTCGTTACTTTCTACTGTTACCGAGGTAAACTGAAGATGCGTAGGGTGGCGAAGAACTGCAAAATAAATTCGCAGTATTTTCAGGAGCAGATCATGCGGCCGATCTAAGAGCATGAGATTCCAACAATGTACGGAAATGACGCCAATCTGGTGCGCATTCACATGGACAAGGCCTCACCACCTACCTCACGATCGTCCCTCGCATTCTACAGGGAGATGGAGGAGGCAAGTGGTAAACAGGTGATGTACCTTTCAATGATGTACCTGTTAAATCTCCAGATGCAAGTCCTGTGGACTATTGTGGATTTGGATTGCTGAAGCGAGCTTTGAGAAAACGGCTTGTGACAACTGTGGAAGGACTTTGGAAAGCTGTGCAAAGTTAATGGGACAAGATTCCCCTCCCAGGTCTTCAGAGAAGCCTATTAGAGTGGAAATTACGCTGTCGGGCTATTGTTTGGAACCAAGGGAAACACATCAAGCACTTACGAACCTGGCACCATGGATTCTTCCAAATTTGTAGTTAAGTCGAAAGTGGCCGAATGTAGACTGAACAACCTCTGTATTATTCCTATTCTTATATTTCACGCACATTTTCAAATGCACGTTTTCATGGATTTCTAATCATCATGTTATTTTGAATATTTGTTTTTTCACCTCACCAAATGTTAAGGATCAAAGTTCCTGTCCGTGTTTTCGCCCCTTATGAGAAATTTGCTAACCCGCGCTTTGCTGTTGCTTGTAGAAGTTCAATGTTGGTAGATATGTATAGAACTTCAGTATCTCTGTTAATTTTTGTCTCTCTATCTTGCCTTTTACGCTTATGACACTTGCTCAAATTTTTAGTATAGCTCTAAAAAAGTGTTCGTACCTTTTTCATGGAAACTACTGAAGGGATTCTTTCAATTTTTATACCACGCACGAAGAATTTTAATAATGTGATTTTTTATATTCACAAAAGTGTAATTAAGAGAACTGAAGGAACTATGTCATAATTCTAGTTCAGTAAATAGAGGTGTAAATAAGTAAGATTTGTGCAAAATTTGGCTAATTTATCGTTAGTAGTTTGTGAGAAAATGGTACATGTATGTCCAAGAATGCAATTTTGAGAAATTGAAAGTTTAAAACTTACAATGGATTTTTATCAATAATGCGGATCACAACATTCAGAAAGCACAATAACTATATTTTTCGTGTTCGGCTGTGTCTTCTTTATCCTTTCTACACCTTTTGTTCATTCTTGATTCCTTGGTAAGCTTCAGTATTACCAACTCCGATGTTGTTATTCGCTTACTGTCCAAGTATCGTAGTAGTTTGGAGGTATATTCACCGCTTGAAATTCTCATCTTTTCCAGAACACTACAAAGTAAAAAATGGTTGTGTTAATTCAACTCAATTTTAACACAAGGCAGTGCTTCCAGCGTGACTACCACTATGCGGTGCTAGTTCAACACATACCCCGCGGTGTTGGAGTTCAACACAGAGGGGTGTTACGTCTTTAACACACAACCGGTGTCGAGCCGTGCCGTAAGCGTTAATGAACCACAAAATTACTCCCTCAAAATATGTTAAATCGCCTATATGAGTAATGCGTTTATATTATCCTGAGTCTAAAAAACACTTTAAAAAGATATTTCAGTGGTGGGGGCAGGGCACGAACCACAAACCTTTCGATTACTAGCCGCGTGCACTTCTGACTTTTTTTTAAGACTTTATTCACAAGTGAATTAAAGTTACATTAGGCAGTTACAAAAGTAATTCAGAAACAATGTGCCGGAAAAAACTATATAGAAATGTAAATTGGAATAAATTAAAAGAAAAAAATTTAAAATAAAAAAATAAAAAAATTAAAAATAAAGAAGGAACAATTGACAATTATAAACATTAAACATAAGTGTCATGAAAGTAAGACTACCAAATTATTGCAAAGAGTTTATAGTCATCACATTGGGCTGTTATTCAGGCGAGACAAAACATGTTGATTAAAAGATAGATAACAATTCACAGTTAAGAAAAGTACATACTAGGTTATGAAACTAAAACAAACAAATAATTGGCAAAATGTTTTCGTTTATATTGCACAGGAAGTTTCTCCAAATGGTGTCGCAGATAAGACGAATACACATCGACATGATACGGTCGATGTGTGGTAAGCACATATAGAAGAGTATATGCAGCGAGCCAAATTACACTGTTATTTTTTGCATTAGGGAAATAATGAAAATCAGGATAAATAAGAATATTGTTAGCCGTAACGTAGTGGGGAGATGAGCGACAAATCTTACTTATAAGTAAGCTAAAATGGTGCCAGATATTTTGAATCTCTGTACAAAATTGTAAGCGATGCTCAAGAGTATCTTTGTTATTGCAGTGAAAACACACATTGTGATCCACCATTCCTAAGTTAAAGAGGCGGTCTAGCGCTTCGTATTTGTTGTTGACAATGAAATGCCAGAGCGATTTTTGCTGAGTAGTTAAGAAAGGAGCGTTGATATTTCGCCAAATATAAGGCCAGTGAAGTTGTGGCTCTTTCAATTGAATATGAGGCATGACGAAGTGTTGTGTTTGCACATAACGGCGATAAATTGCTCTAACAGGCATGAGGTCTAAGTTGCTTCGGGCAATCAGCCCATAGGCTATATCAAGAACTGGCTCTCGCAGGTGTGGGAATTTATGGCCCCAAGGAAAAATATTAATAGGTGTTTGAAGGTCGACACAAGCTAAACAAGCAGAGATAACGTTACTAGATACACTGTTCTTATCATTCGTGAACACGTCGATGGTTCGTTTCAATAGTAGTGCCTGACCTTGGAGCAATATGTTTTGAAATCCTATGCCACGTTGTGCCGGAGGTAACACGAGTTGCTCACGTGAAACGCGAAGCACTTTATTATGCCACAGAAAGAACAAAGCTTGACTCGTGAGGAATTTGTATGTTTGTAGGGGGAGAGGAAAAATAGAGCAAACAAACCACAGAAGGCTGAACGTTTTTTGTTTGAGAAAGAAATTTCTACTGATCATGTCCATATTGCGGGGTTTATGTCGTATTAGAAGACCACGTATTTTGTGTTCTATGATATCATAATTGGAAGTAATGGTTTGTTTGATGGTATTGAACCACTCAATACCCAGGATTTTGACGGAATTAACTGCCGTGTAGTACGCACTATATTGATCCTGATATTTTGGATGAATACAGAGGAGCTTTGTTTTTTGTTTATTTAAGCTTGCTCCTGAAATGCTTTGATACGCGTCTATAAGATTCTGAATATTTTCGAGGGTGGAAATACTGTTCACATAGAAGTGTACATCATCTTAGTAACTCGCGACTGAAATAGAGGCGTGGTAAATTTGATGCCATTGAGTTTGGTCTGCGCCGCGTATATTAGAGGTGCGATTGAGAGACTAAATAGAATACTGGACATGGTGTCACCTTGAAGAATTCCAGTACATAAAGGGATAGCGGAGCTTAAACCACCATTAAGTTTCAATTTCGTAATTCTGTTGTGATACACTCCCTGAAGCATGGACAGAAAAATGCCATTAAATCCAAATTTGTGTAGGACTTTAAAGAGATAGTCGTGTGATACCCTATCAAAAGCTTGTGAAAAATCAGTGGATAGAATGGCCACAGGAGTTGGGGCGGCAGTCTCATGATAGGCTATAAAATCTCTTATGTTAGCTAAAGCTTCATAAAGTAACGCATGGTGTCCATGACCGTATTGACAGGAACTAAACAACTCTCCTATATAATGGTTCATGCGAAGCGCTATACATCGTGTTAAGATTTTTAAATCGGCACATAAAAGACTGATCGGGCGGTAATGATCAATAGACGTAGAGTTAGACTTTTTAGGTATTAAAACAGTAATGCCGTAGAGAGAGATTCTCCTAAAGTAAAGTTTTCTCGATATTCATTGAAGAGATCCGTGAGAAAGGGGGCAAGAATATCAATGAAACTAAGATAAAATTCTAAAGGAAGAGAGTCAATTCCAGTAGATTTGCCACGTTTTCCTAATCTAATGGAGGTCTCAACTTCATCGATGGTAAAGGGACTGTTTAGATACTCTTGAGCAATAACATCTAAGATTGAAGGGATATAGTCCAAAAGAGATTCATCTTCATTATTTACATTAGGTTTTGCATACAATTGTTTATAATACTGAACAAATTGGGGAAGTACCTGCAAACCTTCATAAATCTGGCCATCCGTGCCCCTAATGGATGAAATCAACTTTTGTTTGCCTCTGAGTCGTTCTTTTTGAATTTGTACAATACTAGCCTGTTCCATGTCAGCGGCCGGGGCAATTTTGCTGCGAACAAAAAAACCACGCATTCGTTGGTTATGCAATGACAATAGATGAGCTTTCATTTCTTGTATTTGAGGCCTGACCTGGCGGCCTCGCAATTGTTCTTGCATGTATTCCTTGAGTAGGCGCGAGTAATAGTTATATTGAGTATTATATGCTTGGTTCCTTTGGATACAATATTGCTTACTTATGGATCGAAATCTAGGTTTAACTCGCTTATCCCAAAAATACATAAGTTTGCCCTGATAGCGTGATATTAATGGAGACAAGATTCTCCATTCCTCTCGAATTAAATGCTGGTATTCAGGGTCCATAAGTATAGAAGTGTTAAAATACCAAAGAGGACTATTTCTCAAAAATTTTGACACTGGTAGGGTTATTCTCATAACAAGCGCATAATGATCGCTAAAACAGACAGGTTCGAGGGTAACATCTCGTACTTGTGCTACTAGTGAGCGTCCGTAAAAACGGTCCAAGCGACTGGATGATTTTGAAGTATGAAATGAGTGACCTGGGTCAGTGGGTCGAAAGTGACGCCACAAATCAACTAGGTTATATGTGTCTACTATTCGCTGGAGTTCTGGAGAGAAGTTAAAGTTGGGATTCTGGTCAATAGGTTGTAAAACGGAATTAAAATCTCCACCTAAAATACAAGGGTTGGCACCATTAAATAAAGTCTGCGCAAGATCAGTGTTGAAAAAATCCTGTCTCTCTCGCCTTTTGTGAGACCCCGATGGCACGTAAATATTGCATAATTTGATGCGGTCAAGCATTCCAATGGATATTCGTTCATTTGGGTGATCATTAACGGCCTTAAACTTTAGATCATTACGGTAGATGATAGCTGTACCTAGCCCATTCTCCGTAAAACGAGAATAGCATGTATGATGTGAAAGATAACTACACTCTTGAAGTTCTACTGCTTGAGCGAACAACACATCAATGTCTGCTTTGTAGATAAAGTCTCTTAATGCTTCTTGTTTAAAAGGAGAAGTAAATCCATTTAAGTTAATGGGGGCAAAACTAAAACTATACATAAAGATAAACATAAACAAAAATAGAGTGATGCGAAATGTTAAACACTGCATAAATGGCTGTAATATAGACCACACTAGAACGAGGAAAATAATTATAAGTCGTCTCCAACGGGGATACCAGCTTTCAACTTTTTCAAAGTGGCCCGGGTTCGGGCACCTGAAACTTGGGTAACATCGGAAGTACGGCTTCCTTTAGAATTTTTCGAAACTCCACTAACAGTTGTCTTTAGTTTGGAAAGTTTACGTTTTTCGTATACAGGAGCACTGAGATCAGATTCACTAGCAGAGTCACTGGTAAGGGGTTGTACATTCCTATCGAGAGTGATGCTTGAGTCTGCTCCCAAGTGCACGGCAGATTGATTATCATGGTCCATGGGAGCACTCGGAACAACTTTTATATCCTGAACTGACGATTGGTCACCTACCGTAGCAAGTTGTCCTTCCTGGATAATTTCCTGGGCCTTGGGATCAGAATTAGTTGAGGGTACTGCAGTAGGTTCTGAAGGAGCAAGAACTTCCGGGTCAGTAGAACGAACTCCTTCCATAGGTGGGTCGGGGAGAATGTCTGGATCGAGGGATGTTTCAACTGCTGGAACATCTTGACTTGCAGCACCAAGGCGAGCAGAATTAAGCAGAGGAAATTCCGTGTAGTTATCAGTATGCAAAGCATCTTTTTCGTGTGGAAGATTATGAGGTATACGGAGCGGTGGCGGTTGGAAGCTTCTAACTTGCGGATTAACTTTGAGTTGCGGAACTTTTTTTGCGGGGGCACTCTTGAACAAAATGGTCCTGTGAATTGCACAACGCGCAAGTTTGGATTTGTCCTGAGTAACTACAAAATAGCCTTAAACCACACACTGTAATAAATGAAGGAATATTTTGTTTAACCTTCATCTTAATTAATTTATGTCCAGTAGGGTGACATACACATGGTTCGCAGAATACTGTTCGTCTATGATTGACTGTATTTCACCATAATGAGAAAAAACCCGAGTTAACTGTTGGTTACTAAGTTCCATGGGGCACAAAGATACTTTAACGACTGTAAAGCTGTTGTCAGCAAGATCAATAGGAAGTAAATGTTCCTTGTCACTATCGGTGTATTTGACTTCACCATTAGTTGAAGCGAGAATTCGTTCACACAGCACCTTGTTGACTAGTTTAATATACAGTTGTTTCCTTATGTAGTCCAGTTCGATACTATGGAGTTGATCAATTGTTAATTTGAATGTGTTTCGTATCCATTCATGGATAAAAATTGAAGTAGGCTTTTGACTTACTTGACCAAAATTAATACGTAAGGTATTCTCACGCAAACAACTCATGTTGAATTTTCCGTCGAAACACGACCACAAAAATCACTTCGAAAAGAAAAAAAACAATATATATATATATGGATATGCAGATCCAAAACACTAACACAAACTTAAGTATGTCACTGAGAATTAACACAGTACACAAACTAATTTCGCAACTTGTCCTGGGTTACAACGCAAACGGTCAGCGAGCGAGAGACGATGTTACTAGCACGAAGTCTCACGAACGTATGTCCTGAGTCTAAAAAACACTTTAAAAAAATATTTCAGTGGTGGGGGCAGGGCACGAACCACAAACCTTTCGATTACTAGCCGCGTGCACTTCTGACTTGGCCACAGAGGCAATGAAGAAAACATCGCTTATAGAGGGATAAATTGTTGAGGTCTTTTGAATTTGGCTAATCAGAGTGCACCTTTTAAGCCGCGTATATTCTACGATAACCGTTCGGGATATGATAAAATCTGCTCGCTATGTAATTTTATAACAAAAATGACGACTGTCTAATTATTTACTTTATTTTATAGTTCTTCCATATTCACTTTTAAATGATCGGCGACAGTTGCCATTCAATAAAGTTGATGCGTTTGTTGCCTCCAGTACACAATCGCTTAGAAAAAGAAGCAACAAATACATTAAATGTGGGAGATGAAATTTTGCGTATGCCTGGATTTGTTTAAGTATTTCTTTCTACTGTGTTGGCTGTAGCTTCAATTCATAAGCCTTTATAATTAGATGACCAACATATTTGGCAATCACGCAGAAACCAACACCGAAGATTCTACACTTGTGTTAATTTAACACACAGGTTGTGTGCCATTTGAACTACCGGTATTTGACACACAACTCCAAATGGAGAGTGAGTTGTTCTAACCACTTGTTTGTGTTGTATTTTAACACAATCGTGTTAACACATAGGTATGTCGTTGAAATAACACAACGATTTTTTACAGTGTAGTATTTGCTTCATGGCCATTATTAAAACACAGAATAGCGTCATACACTGCAATTTGTACAATTTCAGAACACGCAAATGTAATTTTTGGGCATTGTTGCCATATCAGTACATTGAAACTTTCATTGGGGTCATGATAAAATCTGCTCGGCTATGTCTATTCAAATGCAAACATTTTTGCAAAAGAACTGGAGCCGCAAGAGCTCTGTAGATAGATCCGATAGCATCGATCATTGCAGCAGACAATGAATGCTTATACTCATATACTAGGGATTTTCTCCTTTGGGACAAAGCATATGCGTTTGTTTCTCGGCAGTTGAATATTTATGGAAAACAGTAGTCTACACTGCTTTCTCCATGTGCTGAAGGTTCCCAGATTTCTTTCCCATAATGTACCTGTAAGCTATCAATTTCTGTGGCACTTAATTTACTAACACAGACTAATAAAGAACTGTGAACGCAGAATAGTAAATAACAGTAAACAAAATGATGAGTGTATTATTTTCGGAACGATAAAGCAAAATATATTTACTACATCTTTACAGAGGAGTAGGATGATCAAACCGTAGATCAAAAAATCTGGAATGAACGTCAAAATTGACAACACATATATAGAAGCCTGAAAATAAAACGGAAGTACACAATAATTTGCATTTCTTGAAGGGAACTTGATGTTGTACGAACATGAAACTTTCCATAATGAAACTTCAAAGACCCTAGATTCTGGAAATGATACTTTTCAAAAATCGGAAATTTTGAGCCCAAACACGAACATCACCCCTTAAGTCACTTTCTGATTTTGACAATTTGAAGTTAATAAATATTTATGAAACACTTAGCCCAACAACAGTAACCTTAGCCTATCCTATCATTGCATTTCATTCCTAACAGAGGGCATAACCTTCTTAAAGGTGGCTAGCCCTTCTGGCTAGCATGTAAAAAATGTTAATTGAACGATCATTGTGTTTGATCTAGTTGTAGTTACGGTGCGATTATTTAAACGCAGAGAATTTAGTATAGCGGTAGTCTTCATGGATGTTCCAAATCCATAGATAGGCCTATCCGGAAAGAAACTGATTGGGAGCTATGCTGTTTGTGTCAACAACAGTCCAGTGAACATTTGCGGTGTCCGTACAATAAGAAGTGTTATATTGCGTATGAATCGTTAGAAAAGGATTTGAACAAGTTGATTGAAAGTAAAATTCCCTTACCTTTAACTATCAGCGTGAAATGTTTGGACGATGGTTACGAGATTGCCAACACATTGCTAAAAAATAAGACAAAGTATCATAATAAGTGTTGGTCGCAATGCCGCCCCTACTTTCTTGACAGAGAACATAAAAAGAGACAAGTAGAAGCGTCTGAAGAATTCGTTTGTAGTCCCAAGAAAACTGGCTCAAGTTTTAATGCAACTCTTGATCGAGGGAAACCAGATTGTGTAGTTTGCGCGAAATATGAAGTTGATGAACGTATTTACCGGGCCAAAAGTGGAAACTGTGGAGAAAACATTCTAAAGTGGGCAACTGAATCTATGAACTGGGTGGTGCATGCACGACTTAACATAGCAGTCAATGCTGCAGTCGCGGAAGCTGCAGATATTCATTACCATATCTCATGCTATACTTAACTAAAGAATGCAGCCCATGGTGCAGACTATAAGTTCTCTAATGTAACAGGAATCCCAGCATGCCAGTAGCCATATGACCCTTTAGTGATTGCTCAGCTTGTATTTAATAGCATTCGTGCAGTATGACCATTCTCCTTACAAGTATGTCTTAGTGAGCCTGTTGCCACACCACTTTTAACAGTACTATTTGTTTTACTAGAAGGATCAAGCTCAATAGCAGAAACCGACAATAAGGTCGCTAACGCTAAAGTGAGGGTAGCTTGTACTATATCTCAATTGATATGCAGCAATGCAAGCAAAGAATCCTGCACAGCGGTCACTCTCTATGAATAAAAGGAGAGGCAAACTCAGTTTCATTTATATGTAGGATTGAAGCTTCACGTCAGTGATAGGCCGAAGGGGACTGTTTACAATTTCCATGCTTTAGGTACTTCACTTTCGTATGATCGTGTCATGGATACAAGAAAGCTTTCGCACGAGCTGTTTCAAAACGGTAAATTGATGATGGAATCGTTGTGCCTACCAATAATAAACGGGGAGTGTTTACAGCATGTGCAGTGGATAACATTGATGAGTCTGGACCATATGAATTCCATGGAACTGCTATAACATTGACGAGTCATCTTACTCGTGATAACTTAGAAGAAAATCCTCCTCCACTCGATTTTAATCTTCGCGAAGATGCTACTATCCAGCTTTCTCTAGAGTACGTCATTGTTCCCCATGTCGATGAATTTGCTGGTGATATCACATTTTCACCAAGTACTACCATGGAAGGAAGTGTATCTTACCTGATGATGTGCAGAAGACTGTCTGGAGTTGCATCGCTTGGGCATGTTTACAAGGTCTTAGTTGAAAACAATGGAAAACTACAAGAAATTCCAGAGACTTATTCAAGTTACTTTTCCTTCAATCAAGATTCAGAAGATATTTTCCCGAAAGCAACGGTTGGAGTGTTCCCTACATTCTATGAAAAAGCACCTCAGTGGCCATGAAAAAGCATGCCATGCTCATAGCAAAGAAAGCAATAGAGTTTGTAAATCCAGGACAAATTCCAGTTATTGTAGGTGATGCCCACTATATGCCCAACAAAAGAAATGGAAGTACCTCGATGAGATTGGAGAATCGAAGATGGTGATCCTCATGGGTTTCCTTGCTATTGAGATGATATCGCAAGAATGCGGAGAAAAGATGTTGGCCGGATCTGGTTGGGATAGGTTGTTCTCATAAGCAAAGATTTTTGCTCCTGGAATTGCAGAGTCACTGCTTAGTGGCAAACATGTCAAACATACCAGACACGCCTACCATCATACCCTTGCTTTCCTTCACGTGCTCAGGAATAATCAATATCGGTTAGAATGCAATGGTCCCCACGAATCCATGGAGATGTGGGAAAAGAGACTGATTGCTACTGCTCCAACTGTTATTTACTGAGAGAAAGTTAGGAAATATCTATTAATAAACTGTCGGCTTATCCGTAGTCAGCGAACGGGTGATTGGCCACTAACTCTGAGGGCCTGTAGAGACCTTTGTCCATGGGTTTTTTTGCGTTTGGTCACACAAATTACGCTCGTTGGACACCAGTGTTTTAAAGAGACGTGTCACGTTTACCAACAGAACATCCAAGCATCCATTAAGCTTCCATGAAGGGAAAGTTTGTAGTACAACGCAGTGAAAAAATTTTCTCTCATGGCCCTTGATCAAAGCCAAGAGCATAGCATCCAATTCCTTAAACAAGACAATGGAGCTAAGGGCCTATACGGCCAGAAAGAAGAGAAGGATGTGACAGAAATATCAAAACCTGAAGTTCTGCGAGTTGTATAAGAATTTGAAAATGCAAGTCTATCTCCATCAACCGAGGAAGGTCATATAGAGCATCCGGAGTCATCTTAGCATCCGGAGTCATCATACGTATATACTTAGCTGTTGTATGTATATACGTATGTACAGTTATCCTGTATCACATAGTGTCTGATGAAGCCAAAGAGTTAGTTGGCGAAACTGTAACACGTGTTGAATTTTAACGAAAATGTATAGTTTTGCTCAGCAAATAATTAGTGTATATTTAATTAATGGTATAATAATTGTAAATGGTATGTTAATGAATATTGTGAGCAATTTTATAACGCACGGATAGAATAGATGTGAAGCATAAGATAGTTTTCGCGCGGCAGCCATTTTGAACTTAGGAAACAAGCCAAAAGAGGCCAGACTCAACTTGTTTGCGATGCTTTTTGAAAATACTATCTTTATACCTAATATCATGCCAGATTGCAAAAAAACTTGTACTTTAAAACTAGAGAAACGAGTTGAGTTGATTTTAGTTTAGCGTCCCTTGCAGCAGCGAGGCTATATGAGACGTGGACCTACTGATTAACGTGGAATCCGAACCACATGAGCTCCCGCCGGGAACCGAACCCGGGTCTCCCGCGCCAAAGGCGCGTACGCTAACCGCTTAGCCACGAGGGAGCTCAACTAGAGAAACGAATTCCGCCGGCGGCCATTTTGTTCCCCCTTCCCCTCCCGGGCCACTGCTACATTCTTCGACTTGATACCTGATATCACATGATTAGGCAGCTTTTAATAAAGATATTTTCTCCCTACACGCAAAATGTCTTCAAGCAAAAACCCACGAACTTATGAAGGCAGGGTTCAGCTAAATTTTCCTGTCTCTATTAAAGTCATAAAGTATTACACTTAAGGTCACAAAAAAATAGGCTAGTTTCGTTAATTTTAAAGATACAAAAATGGCGCATACCTCGTGGGAAAGCTCTTGAACTATCCAACAACGTTGATTTCAGGGTTGTTTTGCCCACATGTGTAATAAAAATTTATTTGCCTTTAAATACAAAGAAAATGGATTGAAAATACGTAATATTGTGTTGTGAGGACTCCATGTTCAAAAGATGGCGTTGGTATAGCAATATACTGTAGTAAAATGAAATGTCCAATACGTTACCTAAAAACCCACTCAATCAAAAAGTTCTCAATTAAAAATCTGTATAAGTTACAGCACTTTAAATCTAGAGAGATGTAGTCCGCCGGTGGCGATTTTGTTTTTACGAAATCAGGCCAAAGAGGTCAGACTTAGCTTGTTTGCGGTGGGTTTTGAAATCCTCATGTCTACACCTAACCTTATGCGAAATTGCAGAAATTGTCACCAAGTGCGCGATTCCGCGGAATTCCCTCCCCACTATATCAGCAAACTCCCTACTAAAATCTACTGATAAACGTGAACATGAGCTTACTTTTCCCAATCAACATTGCTAACTTTCTTATAAAATGTTCAGATAATTTTCTGTTTGATATAATCCCTCAATCAACTTTATCTGCAAACTCTCTTATGAAATCTTCTGATAGATCATTGCATGTTATAATCACCCAGTTAACTCTATCTGCTAACTTTCTTATGAAATCTTCTAATAAGTCATTTATGTTAAGTCTTCTCAATCTTATCCTTGTATTTACGTATAAAATCTTCTGTAACATTTTCACTAAAACGTATATAAGACCATTGCTCATCTGTTAGTGTATCTAATATTTCATCTGATAAATTCATAATATACTTCTCAATAATATTTTGTATAAGGCGTTCGTTATTTTCCTTAACAGTTCTTTTAAATAAATGATCTAACATATTAACAGCAATGCAAAAATTAATTAAATCAGGATTATCAAAATTAACTATTTCATCTCGACCATTTGGGTCATATTCAGCATCATCTAAATAATAACACACCCGATTGTATACAGGTGTAAGAGATAATACTTGTTTAGCAAGTGACATGTTCGATTACGATTTTCTGTAAAGAATATAATTAATTTCATTTAAAGATTTTCTTTATAATAAATATGAAGAAACATTGTGATTCAATACATAATAACCTTATTCATAAAGATCTTAAATTCATAGCAGGGCTACTAGAAATAACATATTAAAAGAAAAGGAAATGTTAAAAGAAAAAGAGAATGTAGCACTAGAAAGATATACGCTATATTCAAATTGAGATAGTGATAATGAAAAGGAATCTGTACAGGGTCATGATGAAGTAGATTCTTAAGTAAATAGTTTAGAATGTAATTATATATAGCTTTTATATAATGATTTCATAGAAGCCGCTCTATAATAAATAAGACGAGTACTGTTAAGAAAAAATTAAATCAGATCAAAATTTGCAAGGACAAAACGAGAAGATGAGTCTAACGAGGGAACCTATCCAATTGCAACTCTGACTTCGAGTCGAGACTACAGTCGACTCAATACATAATAACCTTATTCATAAAGATCTTAAATTCATAGCAGGGCTACTAGAAATAACATATTAAAAGAAAAGGAAATGTTAAAAGAAAAAGAGAATGTAGCACTAGAAAGATATACGCTATATTCAAATTGAGATAGTGATAATGAAAAGGAATCTGTACAGGGTCATGATGAAGTAGATTCTTAAGTAAATAGTTTAGAATGTAATTATATATAGCTTTTATATAATGATTTCATAGAAGCCGCTCTATAATAAATAAGACGAGTACTGTTAAGAAAAAATTAAATGAGATCAAAATTTGCAAGGACAAAACGAGAAGATGAGTCTAACGAGGGAACCTATCCAATTGCAACTCTGACTTCGAGTCGAGACTACAGTCGTTGGATACCTTGTCCCAAAAGAACATAACACGAAAAGTGATACATCCTCGATCGCAACCGTTGCAGAGATATAAGCGTGAAAAGTTCGAAATTGAGCTCCATACTATACACTACAAAGTCAGCTTCCGGGTCAGATTTTTCGGAAACGGTCAGGTAAGGAAACTCAGCGAATACATATCAAAGTAGTGTTGGGAGCCCACCACCTTTTGAATGAAAAAAATATTGCCCCCGGGGCACTCGCAGGGTCCCAGGCGGGGTCCAACTCAAAATTGGCAAATGGAACCGGGGGTCAAGTAGCATATTGTATGAAAGATATTGTTAAATAAAAGAAGATAGAACAAATCTCAACTCTCTACGATGACCCTGTGCAAACGGGCAACTGGTCAAAATGTCAATACAACCTACATCAGAAAATATATGGCCACTCTTCTAAATCCGTTCAGTTGTGACAATTACAAAACTGAAAAACACGTTTAAAAGTGTTAGGTATTGAAGTTAAACAAATTGTTGCAGAGTCTCTCACAGTGGCCATATATTTTCTGTTAAACCGGTACAAATGCAGCACAAACGAATGGGATGCAAATATTTATAATTTTCAAATGTGGTACTGCTAAGTTCACATACGTGTGAGTTTCTAGTGTGTATCTTAATGGAAAAGAATACCTATGCAAGAAATGCTCAATAAAACATTCAAGATGATAGTGCTAAAGCTTAACCGCTTGCAGAGACGGCCTTTGGGGGTGGCGACTGGGGTATCCGCCCCAGGTCCCGCGATAAGATATTCTCTTGTCACAGTCAGCTCAAATATGCGGGGCCTCAGCAACATTCTAATGTACCGTAGCTTAGAGTTAAGTGAATACTTTGGCCAATAATACGGTGTGGTGGATTTCTTCGGAAACCCGTTTTCATAAACCAGAACTTCTTACTCAATATTTTACGTTTAGGAGCCTTAAATTCCCGAAATCTACACCATTACTATGAAAGCGTTTAGCATGATATTTTTGGTTTTAAAGTACCGTAATAATTACGCCGTTGAGTTTTGGATTATCAATGGGTCAGCAAACAAGGCGACGCTAATACCATGCACGTTATTCTAAATGGCCTTATCTCAACTTTTCTTTGTTGTCGAAATAGAGTGAGAAGTCATGTTGTTTGTTGCTTTTGGGTCAGAAGAGTGGTCCTGTTGCTACGGACACCTCTGAGTCATCGCTTCCAAGAAATAGCTCCTATTGCACGCCTTGTGTAGCACCTCAGTTTGGCTTCGGAATTCGGACCGCGCAGTCGTATGCGTATTATTATGATTAGTGATATTATGATATTATGTGGATACGTAATATTATGATTAGTGCGTGAGTGTCTTCCAATTATTCGTTTACTGGGTAAAGAATAAGTGACCATCATGAGTGGCAGAGACAGAGACAAATTCCGTAAATACGAAAGTGGGGCTGCGAAAGCCAAGAAAAGGAAATATAAAGATTTCATTCAGAAGCAAAAGGGATTTTTGGACAAGTTTGTTGTAGCGGTAAAATAAGCGGATCAACACCAAAAACTTGAGAACACGGATGATGATTTGTATGTGACTGTGAGCGACCGGTGTGATGCGACAGACCAGGTTGTGATACCAAATTTTGCGTCCGACGAAGAAAACAAACTAGCCGTCAACAAAACTGTTTCTACGCCCTGTTGTCCCACAAGTAACAATGAAAACTTGGTGCAATTCTCTGGGGACAACGTTGTTGCAACAGACCCAGAAAGTGACCTCTTCTGTGAAAGCGCGACCATTCCTTTGCATACTTCTGACACTCTTCAAACGACAAGCACACTGTCCGAGGACATATACGATCCAGGTAATTGGAAACATATTAACTGTGAAGTGCGTGACATGTTAGTGGAGAAGGGTCCAATCAGACTAAGTGACTGTGAACACCCAAAGGACGAAGGTAACAGACATTTTTCGAACAATTTCTTTGCACGGAGGATGCCGAACGGAGAAACAGTGGATAGGCGATGGCTAAGTTATTCGAAGATCAGAGACAGAGTATTTTGCTTTTCTTGTAAGTTGTTTGGCACGACAGATACTAGAGGCCAGTTAGCAAACGAAGGCTGCTGCGACTGGAAGCATCTTGGCTATAAAATTCAGCACCACGAAGTTTCTGTAAATCACGTTAAGTGCATGACAGCGTGGTTGGAATCAGCTCGGAGAATGTCCAATGGTAGCGCAATAGATAACATGATGCTAGAACGAATTAGAAAAGAAAAGCTGCATTGGCGCGCTGTGTCAACAAGAACTCTAGCGATTGTACAGTACCTTACCGAAAACAACAGCGCATTTCGTGGAAGAACGGAGAAAATTTATGCTCCGAACAATGATCAGTTTTTAGGCTTAGTTGAGATGCTGGCCAAATTCGATCCAACAATGCAAGAATTAAGAACGATGAGAACATCTCCGCCGAATTAAGAACGATGAGGCTCACGACCATTATCTCGGGCACAGGATCCAAAACGAGCTTATTGACCTCATGGCGTCAGAAGTAAAGGGGAAAATTATTGATAAAGTGAAACTTGCTAAATATTTTGCCGTCATCCTTGACTGCACGCCTGATGTTGGCCACAAAGAGCAGATGTCCCTAATATTGCGTTTTGTGGACGTATCAGATCCGGAAGTGAAGGTGGTGGAGCACTTCATCGAATTTCTGGATGTGGACAACGCAACAGGAAAGGGGTTTCTGAAGCTCTTCTTGTCACACTGGCGAACCTCGGTCTGGACATCGCCGATTGTCGTGGCCAGGAGTACGACAATGGTGCGAACATGAAGGGAAAACACCAAGGAGTTCAAGCGCACATTCTTCGCAAGAACAGTTGAGAATTTTACACTCCGTGTGGCTGGCATAATTTGAACCTTGTTTTAGGAGACGTGGCTAAATGCAACTCCCAAGCAGTGACGTTTTTTGGTGTCATACAGAGAATATATAAATGCTTTGCTGCCTCGGCTGAAAGGTGGAAAATTTTGGAAGAAACCGTGCCTTTCATGACTACAAAATCACTTTCAGAAACGCGGTGGGAGTGCCGCCTGGAAAGTGTGAAAGCGCTGCGTTATCAGGCGAAAGAAGTCAGGGAGGCACTGTTGACTGTCGCAGACACCGCCAATGATCCGCTAGTAAAAAGTGAAGCCGAATATCTTGCAAATTATGAGCTCGAAAGCTTCGAGTTTATTCTGAGCTTAATCATATGGTATGACATTTTATTTGCCGTGAATGCTGTCAGCAAAACTTTGTAATCAGCTGACATGCAGCTCGATTTGGCAATACAGCAAATAAAAGGCCTTGTTACTTTCTTGAGAAAGTACCGGGAAACCGGATTCTCCGATGCTATGATCGCACCAAGGGAAGTTGGGTCCGAAATGAACGTAGCTCAGAAATTCAAGGAACGAAGAGTCAGATGCAAGAAAAAACAATTCGATTATGAGGGTAACGACGAAGAAACATCTTCGCCGGAGGAGCGCTTCAGAACAGGATATTTCTTATGGATAGTGGATCAAGCACTTACCTCAATGGAAGAAAGATTCGAACAACTGGAAGAGTATGCTTCAATCTTTGGATTTCTATACAACTTGAAGGGTTTGCAGTCATTGAACGACGATTATTTGTTAAAGTGCTGCATGGATTTTGACAACATGTTACAGAAGATTCACGCGATTTGGACGGAATTGACTTGTGCGCAGAATTGAAGATTTTTCGAGAAATGCTTCCTGATAACATCAATGCCGCCCAAGAGTGTCTTCAATACGTTTGGCCCATTCGAGATTCATTTCCCAACATCGTTATTGCATACAGAATTATGTTGACAATTCCTGTGACAGTTTCCAGCGCGTGAAGAAGCTTTTCGAACTTGAAACTTATCAAAAACTATCTACGATCAACAATGTCGCAAAGCAGAATGTGCGGTTTAGCTATTTTGTCCATCGAAAAGGAAGTTGCCTCAACAATGGACTACGAGGACCTTATCTACGATTTTGCACAGCGAAAAGCCAGAAAAGTGGACTTCCGTGTGTGACCGTCAAAGCAGCTGCTTCGTAACTCAGTGATAGTTTCATTATGTGTTCTAGTTTGTTGATCTTGCATGCATGAAAATGTTTCCGAATATCATTAATGTCGTAAGTTATATCGACCCCCATGCCATAGGAACCTCTTACCCCCTCAAAAATTTCACATATGTTTCCTGGCTTCCGGGGGGGGCTTTGCTTACAGAACTCCCCCGCCCAGGACCCCGCATACAACTAAGGCCGCCTCTGCCGCTTGAAATATCAAAAAAATAAATACGTTTGCAAAGAGACGGGGAGAGGGTGATGTCAAAGACCACAATGCTTCGCTCGTGTATATTCGGGTTCTACTCACATCTTCCGCTAGTGTGATTCCTGATTATCATTTGATGAAATTTATATAAAAAAAAACTCCAATGTTTCAATTTTTTAATAAAATTTAATAAACTTAGTTAGTCTAATGAATCCTATTTCCAATCAACTGTAAAGTTATACTGCTTTACCAAAGCAACACCAAGATGCGTACGACCCGTTGGGAGGGCGAGTGAAGAAGGGTACAGGAGGCGAATACATGGCAAATTTTCATTTTTTTCGATTTTTTTCACTTCTATTCGATTCTTTGTGGGGTTTAATTATACCCTAAGCATTCATGGGCTACATACAGCAAGCATTAATAAAGGGGAAGTAAGCAATTGGACAAGCCTCAAATGATTGAAAGGTTCCCAAAATCTATCAAAGGCTTTTCTGACGTTTTTATGACGTTAGCTAAAATTTACCTGACGTTTCCCTATAATCATTAAAGATCCAATTAATCCCGATAAATAGACAGGTCATTAATTGTCGGAAGCTTTAACACTTCTTATGTCTTATAACTACTGTTAAATGACCTGTATTCTGTCTTATTTTATTTTAAGAAGTTAATTTTTCCTTGTAACAGAATGTACTAAACAGAGCTACGTTAAGCGTCGAAATAAACTGTTATTTCAACCCATTTGCAAATTTTAAATTCGAAAAATGTTGATTTCTTTAATACAAAAATTGAACCTTCATTTTCTTAAGAGGGAGTGGAGAATGTATGACAAATAACATTTCGATTCTCATTTTGCTTTTCAGTTCTTGGAAAAAGTGATGCAGGCTCTGATATCTTTGGGTCCAGTTGTAAAGTCGTTTCTACGAATCATGAGGAAATATTTCAATATAGGCATGGGAGAATATGGAGTGCCAAACGTAAGTAACGATTACACATAATTGATTGCAAACGCTCATATGAAAAATCTTTAAAATGATTTTGTAATTAAATATTTATTTTTCTTGTCACTGTTATGAATATAAAGTAGAATTAATATTGCTTTCCTAATAATTTATGTGATTTATTTTTTCATTCACTTATTGATGACATCTTTGAGTGGTGAAGTTAAGACTCTACAGCCTCCTTCAAACATGAACATTGATATATTATTTTCGTTCCATGAAATAGGTTATCTCTGTTATCTACGAAAAAATTGTTTATTCCTTTAGGCATTTATTGTGTTTCAGACACTAAAACGAAGCCTTGCAATTAGCGAAATTGCTTAAGATGGTATGGGCAATTTCGCAAATTCGCTACAATATTGTGCAGGTATCGTGTCTTTAGGATGAATTATGTATTATAATAATTACAAATTTTGGGACATAGCATATTGGACTTTATTAGTGAAAATATTAATCATTATTTATTTGAAATTATGAACTCATATTATTATCATTAAATCAATATTGAAGTCACTTTTTAATTACAATTTCACCAGTTTATTAACAGTTCAATTATATTAGAGACACGAAAGCATTTCAATTTTATGTTGACTTGTTCTCTATGTTTCTTAATGAACAAAACTACAGATTGTTTCCTTTGCCCACGTAGTTTGCAGTTTCATCATATACGTTCAATTTCATCGAACTGGAAGCGAATGACCTGAGGAATGTCTGAGAAAACCATCTAAATGGATTAGAGAAGGACGAGTTGAAGCTTAATATTGTAACGACGAAGATGTAATCGGGCGGAATCATAAATTTGAATTTAGAAGTCCGAATCTTGCTCTAGCCTATATAGATGATTATCTATTCTTCCCTTTGCTATAAAATTTCACGAGAATGTTTTATCAGTTACAAAAGTATTCTTTCTCGGCTAAGTTTATCGTCGCTGAAATAACTGTATTCTCATGTGTACCGTGTTAGACCCAAGTTCACACTGTTTCTGTCACTTACCGATTGGAAGAAAGGAGACGCACCAATGGAGACACAAATATCCACCAAAGGAGCCATTGCTGGAGGACAACAGAACTAAGAGGCAAGTGCACGTGGAAATGACATTTCACTTCCCCGTCAGCATCACAGTCTTCTAAAAATTTACACGTGTTCTGTTTTATTTAAAAAGGAACCCATTTCCGATACCATTGTTTATTGCTCTACCAATTTTAGGTTTCAAAATTTTGTAACAGCTTTTCAGTTCAGAAATCACCATCCTCTAAATTAGTTCAGAGCAATTAGAGCAAAAAAGGACAAAACTGTACATTAAAACAACTGAAACCTTTTGTAAAATGATTATGATGCTCTATTCAACAACTCAGGGAAAGTCCCAACATGTTACCAGTCGGGTTTGATCAATACGGCCGCCATATTGGGTAGCCTATTTTCAACGCCAAAAGTTCTCGGGGAAATCATAGCATTTACTTAACTGTCTATAATACAGGTTGTAAATACAGCAGAAATAAAAGTTATGCCTTGTTGAAAAGATGTTCACTTATTTTTTCTTATTATGTGAAAATTGAGAAAATTTATATTTTACTTTATGTGAAAAGGTGAAATTCTGCAAAACTTCACAGAACAGAAGTGAAAATTTGAGTTTTCGGACTCTTATTAGTTATTACAATGTCGTAGGGAGAAGAAACATAAAATGTGTACACTCCGCATAAAAAATTGCGCCACCTAACGCCGTGCAATTAGGCCACCCAATATACACCTTTTTATCCCAAAATCGTGTCTGGTAAACAGACCCCCTCTCTCTTCTCGTTCCTTCTACCCCATACTTAAATTAGCGAACAACATGAATGCAATTCTAATTTCAAACTATACATGTATTAGTATCGATAAAATGAAATAACAAATCCGAGACGAAACAAGATCCATAAGTTGATTTAAGGAGAAACTGATACACATACAGTGAAAAATTGAAACCAATAGATGTCTATTACACACAGGTTTAGAAATGAGGCGGAGAGATAGAGAGAAAGAGAGAGAGAGAGAGAGAGAGATAGAAGGCTAGAGAAGAAGAAAAACAAAAGGGAGAATAGATAATAATGTCGAATTTTAAACTTAATAAGAAAAAATCTAACATTATAAAGTTCCGTTAAAGGAAATCCAACAGTAATATAGGAATAAAGTTTGTTTATATATATTTTTTCAGTACTAATTGAATAGCAAAATAGAGGATGCTTGAAATCCATTATGTCTTCTTCATAAAGGATAGCATACTCAATTTCCAGTAGAGCTTTAGATCTCACAGACACATCTAAGATAATGTCAACAGTTTAACACATGCTTTGTTTCCGCGTGGTTTGGTTGTAAATTAATTAGTAATCATTGGACGCACTGATGCAAACCACATTCTAGTCAACCCAGTAGGTACCGTAGGTTCATTGCAGACTACTAATGCCAAGTGAACAATAAAAGAAAAAAAAACGAAAAGAAAAAGGAAGAAAGAAAGAAAGATACATTTTGAATGACTGCTATTTTATTGGTAAATTTTTATCAGAAATATCCCATATTAAGAGTCCAAACCTTATCATAATAAAAAGTTACAAATGTTCAAATGGAAAATTGGATGTTCCTTATAGATGTAGCAGAACTTGCATGTTTCAAATTTCAACATGAATAAATCACATTGAATTATAGAATGGAAATAAATTTGTGTCGAACTAGTATAAATAAAATTCTGTCTTCAAACAACTAAAGAGGTTGCCATTTTCTAGTCTTTTCCGAAGATTTATCTGTTCCGAACATCCAGCATCACTTTCATCTCTTGCGGATATAACGTTGTAATTTGCACAGATACAATGAACACGCTAGAGCTGAAACGGACCATAGTGTCAGTCGGATGATGTTGGTTCGCTTATGGACCACCACTTGGTCGAGGATTCAAAGCCGTAGTGACCCGGTAATTCGACTGAGACTCGGTAACCTAGATGATAAAAAAGATACTTCGATTATTCCCTTGCGTTTAAACAGTATTTCTTTTAGAGATGACCAGCACTGGAGATATCCCCCGAGCACAAAAACTCGACGCTGAAGTTGCCAGTTAATCACCAGACCAGGTCTATCGGTCTCCTGCTCCGGTTTAACTTTGGAATATGCACACGCACAAGTGAGTGTGTGTGAGGGAGGGGGGGAGAAGTGAAAGATGCAAAGACGGGATCGGGAAACGTCAAGAGAGAGAGAGAGACGAATATAAATATGAAACATACTTATCACTATAGTGTATGATGAAGAACGCACACACTGTTTATTCTAATTCTCGCCAGTGATGCTTTGTAAGTTCTACAATATAAGATAAATCTCTGTTTGCAGCCATTATTTTATGCGAAAAGGTTATGCTATGTGACGGGAAATCGAACCCAGATTTTCCGCTTGGAAGTCTGTTACTTTACCACTACACCACCGATTGGTTTACCCAAATTTTGTCCAACAAATGCTGTAATATTTCTTTCTGAGAGAGATAACACGAAACTGTTTACTGCAGATCAATGAAGTGTTTCGAATGTCTGGTAAATACCTTGCCCTTTCCCAATCAACATTATCGTCTCTATCATGATAAAGCTTTTTACTTCCGCATTCTTGAACATTGCACGTCTAATATGAGAAATCTATTCTTCACTGTCACTTTTTTAAAAAAATGCAACTTTGGTGTGAACTGGATTCGAACCTAGTCTTGCCAGCTGTATTAGTCATAACTCCATTACGTTAGCGCTACACTATTATCTCACCTGAAACTAGAACACAAGTATTCCTTACTTCAGCCCTGATCATTGAAGCGATCGAGCTTCTTCCTGTAAGGTTATTTGCACCTAAGTGCCCAACGAAATTATTGCCCAAGAAATTATTGCCCACTAATAAAGGAAACCATATTCAATGCAAAAAATACAGAAATAAAAACATATGATGCAGTAATTTCATCGTGCAAATTCAAAAGGACGCGAATAATAATAATAATAATAATAATAATAATAAAGTAACTGTGATTTATAGTCTCTTGAACCACCCGACTGATCTCGATCAACTATTCAACATTGATAATGTTCGGGCCTGGGAGTATGTTCATCTATTCGTTTTGATGGTGTTATTTAGAGGAGGGGGAGAATGGAAAATATAAAAACTAAAGAAAACTTAATTAGTTTTGAATCAAAGGACCAATCTGGATGAAGTTTGCAACATACATTACGTTTGTGCATGGATTGCTTTTATCCGTTTATTTTAATGGAGGAATGTAGGGAAGGGGAGGACGGGGAGATATATAAAAATCGATGGAAATAAATATAAATGTGAGTATGTTAAAGAATTAATAAGTTTTGAACCACCGGACAGATCTGCATCAAATTTTCAACATGGATGAAGTTCGAGCCTCGAGTGGTTTTCATCATATCACTTTGACGGTAACGCCTATGGAAGTGGTGGGGAGGCGAAAGATATATAAAAATAAATAAAACTTAATAACTCTTCAACCGCGCGACCTATCCCGGTCAAATTTTTAACATAGATGAGGTTCGGGCCTGGTATGGTTTTTATTGTTTCACTTTGACGCTAGAACTTAGAGAAGGGGAATGAGAAAGGAAGATATATATATATATATAATTTAATAAGTCTTAAACCACCGTACCGGAGATAGTTTTCCTCATATCATTTTGATGGTGTAACTAAAGAAAGGGAGAAGGATAGCAATATTTAAAAGAGAACGGAAAATGACCGATATTAGTATCGAATCTATAATTTTTGGAATCGCTGAGATGAACAGTGACATATCTGTTTTTTAAATTCAAATTCAGCTCGCAACATGGAGGAGGGGCAGACATATAAAAATGACCAATATCATTGTCGAATTCATAGTTTTCCGGGTGGCTGAGATGAACAATGACACTGAAGACGTCGCGCTCCGCAACATGGGAAGGGGAGGATTATGTAAAACTCATCGAAAATGACCGATATCAAAAACGCTTTATTAATAGTAAAACGTGAATGAATAAGGGAGCATACTATTATTTTTTCTCAATTTAGCTCAGCAAACCGGCCAATTGTTAATAATAATAATAATAATAATAATAATAATAATAATAATAATAATAATAATAATAATAATAATAATAATAATAATAATAATAATAAAGTAACTGTGATTTATAGTCTCTTGAACCACCCGACTGATCTCGATCAACTATTCAACATTGATAATGTTCGGGCCTGGGAGTATGTTCATCTATTCGTTTTGATGGTGTTATTTAGAGGAGGGGGAGAATGGAAAATATAAAAACTAAAGAAAACTTAATTAGTTTTGAATCAAAGGACCAATCTGGATGAAGTTTGCAACATACATTACGTTTGTGCATGGATTGCTTTTATCCGTTTATTTTAATGGAGGAATGTAGGGAAGGGGAGGACGGGGAGATATATAAAAATCGATGGAAATAAATATAAATGTGACTATGTTAAAGAATTAATAAGTTTTGAACCACCGGACAGATCTGCATCAAATTTTCAACATGGATGAAGTTCGAGCCTCGAGTGGTTTTCATCATATCACTTTGACGGTAACGCCTATGGAAGTGGTGGGGAGGCGAAAGATATATAAAAATAAATAAAACTTAATAACTCTTCAACCGCGCGACCTATCCCGGTCAAATTTTTAACATAGATGAGGTTCGGGCCTGGTATGGTTTTTATTGTTTCACTTTGACGCTAGAACTTAGAGAAGGGGAATGAGAAAGGAAGATATATATATATATATAATTTAATAAGTCTTAAACCACCGTACCGGAGATAGTTTTCCTCATATCATTTTGATGGTGTAACTAAAGAAAGGGAGAAGGATAGCAATATTTAAAAGAGAACGGAAAATGACCGATATTAGTATCGAATCTATAATTTTTGGAATCGCTGAGATGAACAGTGACATATCTGTTTTTTAAATTCAAATTCAGCTCGCAACATGGAGGAGGGGCAGACATATAAAAATGACCAATATCATTGTCGAATTCATAGTTTTCCGGGTGGCTGAGATGAACAATGACACTGAAGACGTCGCGCTCCGCAACATGGGAAGGGGAGGATTATGTAAAACTCATCGAAAATGACCGATATCAAAAACGCTTTATTAATAGTAAAACGTGAATGAATAAGGGAGCATACTATTATTTTTTCTCAATTTAGCTCAGCAAACCGGCCAATTGTTAATAATAATAATAATAATAATAATAATAATAATAATAATAATAATAATAATAATAATAATAATAATAATAATTATTATTATTATTATTATTATTATTATTATTATTATTATTATTATTATTCGTGTACTTTCGAACTTGCAGGGCGAAATTGATTCATAATATGTTTTTATTTCTGTAATTTTTCCTGGATTGTATGTTGTTTCCTTTACTAGTGGGTAATAATTTCTCTCTAGATCATCGAATAAATGAATTTCGTTGTGTATTAGGTGCAAATAACCTTACAGGAAGAAGCTTGATCGTTCCAAAGAACAAGGCTAAAGTAAGTAATATTTCGCTTATAGTTTCAGCTGGCATGATAGACATTCGTGCTCGTGCCTTCGAGCAGCTCAAGTCGGAAAGCCTGCTGGGAGCATAATTCATAAGATTTTCACACATTGGTGGTGTGGTGAACTTAGTGAAATCTTTTTTGCCTATTACGGGTAGTACGTTTGCTATTTGTGGTGATACCAATTCCTGTGTCTAGAAATTTGAGTGTCATGTCTTATAAGAATTACAATACAAATTTCTGTTCGATAAGCGTTATCGAAGTTCTCGAACTAATTCCAGTCAAGTTTACCAATGGCTGTTAGAGAAGTTTCCTCGCCTGTTTGACCAGATTTGTGCTCTTCAACTTCATGAAGAAACTTTTAGTATTTATATTCAGTTTAAATCACTCACAGGTTATGAACAGTTTGCCTTGACAGTGCCTGAGACTGTGCCCTTTAATAATGTGGATGGTAACGTCAGTACAGTACGAATTTTACCGTCTGAGGATCCTGTAAAATTGGTGCGAGTTTATGATTTTCCCTTGGGAGCTCCAGTGCAATTATTGGAAAAACATTTTCGTGCCTATGAATACGTAAGGCGAGTAGAACGACAATTTTGGGCGGACCCGTTTCCTACAGGCATTGGCAGTGCTGTGCGAGTCATACATATTGAGCTAATGAAGCATATTTCGTCTAGATTGATAGTTCAAGGTTACAAAGTGAATGTTTCATATGATGGTCAGCCAATTACTTGTTTTTTTATGCCAGAGCACGTCACATACAGTGTCTAATTGTCATTTAAAGAAGACGAATAATGCTATGGGGGAAAACCGCCCTCGCCGCTAGTGATTATGACTGAATTGGGGAAAGTATGGCGATCTAATCCGCTTCCGGCATCTTCCGATCACGTATGTGACGAACCAAGTTTATCTAAGACTGGGTTTGCAAAGGATAACAGTGTTCCCGACGAATCTCAGTATCCTGCTTTACCAACGAGATCCGTCGCGCCTTTACCATTACCCACCATGTCGTCAGCATTGGAGGAGAAAAAATCTCGGTGTCTGAGCAACAGCCCTCAGAGTTGCCTCTGGTCTCTACGATACATTCGGAGAATCTCAAGAATGCAGATGTGACAATGTGTCCGAGTGAACCCTCCCCCCTCCCAGGGTCTTGATTCTCTTAGCAATTCTGTTATATCACCCAGTGCTACGTTGATTGCCGTTGATCCACCTTCCCAACAAAAACGCCGAAGGGTATCTAGGTCAACTACAAAAAAGAAAGAACATACAGCTGTGATTGGTGGTTTTCAAGGTGCGATACAGTCCAAGTCACGTGACCACAGTCTCAAATACCTTGCTACGTCAGATTCCGAGATATAGCGTGCCTGCCTAGTGTGTTTGTTTTTTCTTATTTCCTCTTTCAGTTCATGAGTGTTTTACAGTTGCATTGAGTTGTGTGTTTAGCAAGGTGAAGATTCCTTTTTCAATTTTTTATGTGTCATACATTTATTGTCTACTGCAGTGTTTTTCTATGGGCGCTACAAGTAAGTTTTCGTTTGTACTGCTGTTAGTGTTTTTGTGTGGGAGTATAGCGTAGATAAATGCTTTTACTTTAATTACTCTCAACATTAATAGAATTAGTTCTGCACAGAATCTCGCGTTATTACAACCATTTATTGAACGGAATCGTGCAGATGTCTATTGTTTAACTGAAGTCACTTTTCATACTTTTGACTTTCTCTCTGACTATAATGCTATAGTGAATTCTGAAAAAAACACTGGTGTAGCGTTGTTAGTACGAAAGGGTCTACATTATGACAGGGTTATGCTATCTCAGGATGGGAGACCCATCCGTTGCTATATTCACGGTATATGTATTATATGCTTATATGCCCCTAGTGGATTTCTTAAAACACGAGAGAGGGAAGATTTTTTTCCAGTGTCATTCCATCATTGTTACCTCCAGGTCCCTAATTCTTGTTTATTAGCCGGCGATTATAATGCGGTGATCGACGCACGTGATTCGCTCACACCATCACCTCCCTGTCATGCCTTAGTTGAGTTGGTGAGAGTTCTTAAACTCCACGATGCTCTTTTAGATCTCACTCTAAGCATGCAATGACATACACGTGTACTACGACACAGAGTCGCTTGGATAGGATTTACGTCGATGCTAGCTTAAGTAAAGTTGTCCTTGATGTTCATACAAGGCCTTTATCGTTCTCAAATCATGCAGCTGTATTAGTTCATTTTAAACTGCCTTTTTTTCTTCCGGCGGGAGGGGACGTTCATACTGGAAGATCAACAACGAAGTGATGTTAAGAGACGACACTGTTGAAGAGTTTACTGAGCGTTTTAAGTACTGGCGTAAAATGCAACGTTATTTTCCAACGGATACTGCGTGGTGGACTACTTATTGAAAACCCAAATTCCGTAGTTTCTTTCAATGGAGAGGGAAATTCTCCCAACAGCATGATCGTCAGCTATATGAGCTTTGTTATAGAGCACTATGTGACCTCTGGGCTGCACAACCGTCTCTACTTAATCAGGCTTGTATTAACGATATTAAACGTAGAATGCGTCAAACCGATTCTCGAGTATCGTTGCAGGCGTATTTTTAAGAAGATCTATATCATTGTTTTCCGGAAGAATCGTCTTCATTGTATCATGTGGATCTCCTGTTTCGACAGCGACGAGCTACATGTATTGAATCGTTAGTATTGGCCAATGGCGATACCATTTCCGACCCTTTACAGATTTTACAAGAATTTACGCGTATGTCGCCCTTACGAGCGCGTCGAATTCGGATTTTCTTTTTGCTCCTGATTTTCTATCAGCCCTTCCCCGGCGGCTGACAGAAGACAATTGTCAGGCTTTATTGCCCCGTATCACTGCTGACGTAATCTTTGCGGTTCTCAATAAGTCTAAGGGACGTAGTTCTCCCGGCATAGATGGCTTGAGTGTATCTTTTTACCATCATTACTGGCCTATTCTTAGTGGTACACTTGTGACACTTTTTAATTCCTGGTTGGCTAATGCTATTACTGCTGTTGTAGCACTTATACCCAAATCGTCCAAGGCGCAGGTTGTGGCTGATTACCGATCTATCTCTTTATTGCCAGTCGATTTGAAATTATTTACTAAAGTTCTTACAGCCCGATTACGACCTATCATACAGAAACTTATCAGTCCGTATCAAGCAGCTCTGCACGAATCGTATAACATTCAATTCACCCTTCTTACTCTTCGAGATCTATTTGCATACTTTCAGTCTCGCGGTGTTCCAGCAGGAGCGTTAGCAGTAGACCTAGAGAAGGCTTATGATAGTGTCGATCACAATTTCCTTCGTCTAATCCTAGACGCTTGGGGTTTTCCCGCAGCTTTCTGTCAAGTAATTTCGAATTTATACGCCACCGCCACGTTTCGTCTCCAAATTAATGGACATCTATCTGACCTCATTCGCTTAAAGCGAGATTTGCGCCAGGGCTGTAGTTTAAGCTCTATTGTGTTTTCTTCAATTATAGACCCTCTCCTCTATCGATTGGCGTTTGTGTCTCCCCCAGGCCCTACCCTCTTTACTTGTCAAAACATCTATTGTTTCGCTGATGATCTGACTATCACAGGGGTCGACGCGGTTGCTCTTCAGGGTGTCCTTTCGTTTCTCAAGCGATTCTCGAGTTGCTCTGGCCTTCAGTATAATGAAAAAACCTCAAGTCTTACAATTTCACGGATTTCAGTTACCCATTCCTACCCCAGATACGCAGACTATACCACATGTTACGTCCTTAACTATTTTAGGCATTCCATTCACATCACTTCCCACTTCCCACTATGAAGAAGTTTGGCAACCTATCCTTAAGCAAATTCGTGGGTTATTCTTCTCCGTCCGTTTTCGTAGACTTCATTTATGGCATCGCATTCAATTTATCAATATATAAGTGCCATCTAAGTTGTGGTATAGGGCTCGGGCATTTCCCCTCCCTGAGATTTACGCAAAACGATTTGAATCCCTGTTCCTTTGGCATATATGGCGGGGTTACTATTTTCGCATTCCCAGAAATGTCATTTGCCTCCCACGTTCCCGAGGTGGTTTAGGTTTAGTTCATATCCGTCTCAAATGTCAAACTCTCTTCATGGCAGATTCCTTCGTGGGTCTTTTATCCGTCGACTCTATTACGAACCATTGGTTTAGCTGTTTTTGGCCGGAGTACGATCACCCTGGCAATACCCCTTTTATTCAATTTGCCGATCAGTGTCTGAAATATGTCTTGATCTTTACTCGATATTGGACTTATGCCGGGGTGACTTTGGTCCCTCAGCAGCACAATGCTCGCTCATTATATTCTGTTCTCTTCACATTGTCCTCTCAGCCGACTCAGTTACGAGTAGTACAACAGTTTCCACATATAGAGTGGCAGCAAGTGTGGGGTAACATTTGGAACCCAATCTTACCTTCCTATATGCAAGTGTTATGGTTTCAAGTAGTCCATCAACTTATCCCGACACGTGCGCAATACAACGAGCACCAGATGCTTTGTGTACTATATGTCGTTCTAAGGACACTTTCGCTCACCGGTTTACAACATGTGAGGGAGCGCCGTGATATGGAACGCCTTGCAGGTGATGGTGGGTCGGATCACTCGTCGTCCGAGTGCACAGTTTGAAATTGATCATATGCTTCTGCCGGACTTTAATTTTTTCCCTCCACTAAGCATCGTACAGTGCTTTTGCTGCTAGCAAGCACTTTACTATATTTCAGCGGCATATCACGTTACTGGATGCACGCACTTATTTTGATTTTCTTCAACGTACACGCCGGAAATGTTATTCTCCGGAGCAGCAAAGGATTTCTTTTATTAGGTTTTCAGAAGTGCTTTTGTCATGAAATAAAGTTCCTCTCTCGTGTTTTTATGCATTTATCTATTTCTAGTTCTACGCATTTATAGTTGTAAACCTAGAATTGGTCATTTTTATTTTTATGTCTAGAGATTTTTTTTGCATAGACTCAGCTAGTTGAGTCCCTTTTGTATTTCTCAAGAAGGTAATAATAAAACTGATAGTGTAGCGGTAACGTAATGGAGTTATGACTAATACAGCTGGCAAGCATAGGTTCGAATCCTGTTCACACCAAAGTTGCATTTTGTACAAAGTGATAGTGAAGAATAGATTTCTCATATTAGACGTGCAATGTTTAAGAATGTGGAAGCAAACAGCTTTATCATGATAGAGACGAATGTTACGAATTTTGGTTGGGAAAGGGCAAGGGATTCACCAGACATTCGAAACACTTCATTGGTCTCCAGTAAACACTTTTCGTATTATCGTTCTCAGAAAGAAATATTACAGCATTTGTTGGACAAAATTTGGGTAAATCAATCGGTGGTGTAGTGGTAAAGTAACAGACTTCCAAGCGGAAAATCTGGGTTCGATTTCCCGTCACATAGCATAACCTTTTCGCATAAAATACTGGCTGCAAACAGAGATTTATCTTATGTTGTAGAACTTACAAAGCATCACTGGCGAGAATTCGAATAAACAGTGTATGCGTTCTTCATCATACACTATACTGATAAGTATGTTTCATATTTATATTCGTCTCTCTCTCTCTCTCTCTGTCTCTTTCTTGACGTTTCCCGATCCTGTCTTTGCATCTTTCACTTCTTCCCCTCTCTCTCTCACACACACACGCACTTGTGCGTGCGCATATTCCAAAGTTAAAACGGAGCAAGAGACAGATAGACCTGGTCTGGAGAATGTAATTAACTGGAAACTTCAGCGTCGAGTTTTTGTGCTCGGGGGATATCTCCAGTGCTGGTCATCTCTGACAGAAATAATGTTCAAACGCAAGGGAATAAGCAAAATATCTTTTTTATCATCTGGGCGACCAAGTGGTGGTCCATAAGCGAACCAACATCATCTGAGTGACACTATGATCCGTTTCAGCTCTAGCGTGTTCATTGTATCTGTGCAAATTACAACATTATATCCGCAAGAGATGAAAGTGATGCTGGATGTTCGGAACAGATAAATCTTCGGAAAAGACTAGAAAATGGCAACCTCTTTGGCTGTTTGAAGACAAAATTTTATTTATACGAGTTCGACACAAATTTATTTCTATCTTATTATTCCATGTGATTTATTCATGTTGAAATTTGAAACATGCAAGTTCTGCTACATCTATAAGGAACATCCAATTTTCCATTTGAACATTTGTTACTTTTCATTATGATACGGTTTGGACTCTTAATATGGGATATTTCTGATAAAAATTTACCAATAAAATAGCAGTCATTCAAAATGTATCTTTCTTTCTTTCTTCCTTTTTCTTTTCGTTTTTTTTCTTTTGTTGTTCACTTGGCATTAGTAGTCTGGAATGGTAGATATGACCTACGCTACCTACTGGGTTGATTAGAATGTGGTTTGCATCAGTACCTCCAATGATTACTAATGAATTTACAACCAAACCACGCGTAAACAAAGCATGTGTTAAACTGTTGACATTATCTTAGATATGTCTGCAAGATCTACAGTTCTACTGGAAATTGAGTATGCTATCCTTTATGAAGAAGACATAATGAATTTCAAGCATCCTCCATATAGCTATTCGAATAGTCATAAAAAATATATAAAAACAAACGTTATTTCTATATTACTGTTGGATTTCTCGTAAGGGAACTTTATAATGTTAGATTTTTTTCTTATTAAGTTTAAAATTCGATTATTATCTGTTCTCCCTTTTCTTCTTCTTCTTCTTCTCTCGCCTTCTCTCTCTCTCTCCTTCTCTCTATCTCTCTGCCTCATTTCTGAACCTGTGTGTAATAGACATGCGTTGATTTCAATTTTTCATTGTATGTGTATCAGTTTCTCCTTAAATCAACTTATGAATCTTGTTTCGTGTCGGTTTTGTTATTTCATTTTATCGATACTAATACATGTGTAGTTTAATTGCGTTCATGTTGTTCGCTAATTTTAGTATGGGTGAGAAGAAAGGGGGAGAGAGAAGGGGTCTCTTTATCAGACACAATTATGGGATAAGAAGGTGTGTATTGGGTGGCCTTACTGCAGGGCGTTAGGTGTCGCAATTCTTTTGATGCGGAGTGTACAAAATTATTGCGTATACACTTCCCAGTAGGCACATTAAAAACGGACATTAAAAACGGCCTTCTTCCCAACGGACATTAAAAATTCATAATATTAATATCCTTTGAAATGGGACTTTTAAATTAGATTCAGGCAATGCAATAAATTTTCTCTTGGCCCATATTGTAAAATTTTCACCTGTGCATCCACAAGTTTTGAGTGAAATTATCAGTAGGTAGATATTTGAAGAGGCTTCAATATTCTCTACAAACCTAGACTTTGGCTTCTTTGCAGATAGGAAGAACGGAAAATTTTCGATAATTTGAGGGAAATTATATATATATATATATATATATATATATATATATATAAATCACCTACAATTCACTGCAACAGATTTTGCAGGTGAAATGCCCGTAAGTTAAAAATGTTGCCACTGCCTAAACCACCTGAACTGTTTACAGTGCATATTTTTTTTCCTTATTTCGCGGCTATATTGGATGCACGATCAATTTGTTATCTATTTGTATTATTTTCCTCACCTACTAGTGGTAATGGACCTTTACATCAAATGTCGTTTTTGTAGTACGAGCTGTTTGGTTCAGGATTTTGTTCGGCCTTATTGGTTTTCACATGGCGATATTTTGAACCGTTTAATGGTCTTCGTACACGTCTAGTAATACTATACTTTCATAGTACAATTCGTTTTCCAGACACAAATCGTTGACACATTGACATTTTGATCGTCCATATTGGGTTCAATACGTCAACGAAATTTCAAACCAATAGATATGTAGTGTTCATACATATATCAATCTGCAAAACATAAGTCAATCTGCCCATGGGAAGTGGTTGAGAGGTTGCTTGAAAAAGTCGATTTGCATGACCTTCTGGCAGCCATATTGAATTTACCCTTTGCTGTCGTCCAGTCATATTTCACCAGTATTCCTTCGTGGCCTTCTATCTAAATATTTGCACAGTTTCCGGATCCCGAATTCTTGGTAGAGAACCTTTAGTTTTGAGTCTTTTATCAGGTGTAGCAATGGTGTGGTGTAACATGGACTCTTTATGCTTGTATTGAAATTTATTCAATGATTGTTTATGTTCCATACCAACTTTGAAGTCCGCTGCTCCTGAAATCCTGCTGTATCTTATCTCCTATTCGTGCACCGATGACTGTGAAGAAGTTGTGAGCGCCGGAGAGGTACGTTAAGATTCTCAACCAAGGTATGTACTTGAAGGGCATAGATGTACCAACAGGGACATAGAAGATGAAGTGGAAGTGGATGGAGATTTGCTACTTCCCGAAAAGGAAGATGTGAGTAATATCGAAGAAGAAACATTCCAAGATGCCAAACATACTCGTCTGGAACACGAGTAGTGTGATATATCGCATGCTATACCCTGATAGACACCTCTATGACCTGCTATTAGTTCACGTCAAGTATAACACCATTTATGCGAAATGTACATTTCAGAAAGTTCATGCTGTAGGATGTACGCAAGATATTACCCGAGGCATGTATCATTTGTCAAGATGAGCTGTTGGATATGCATCACTCTAGATCGCGATCGACGTCTTTATAGCTCACTCGACTGAGTAGCATACTCGACGATAACCACACGTTTAACGGGCCTGATTAGACGGCTAATGACAAATCATAGAGGTGTATGTCAGGATATGGCATGCGAAATATCACACTACTCCTCTTGGAGAGTAGGTTACGGATTTATGTCCCTATAGCTTCCCTATAGATCTCGGTATATATGACAAAATGGCTGAAATATGTTTGTATACTAATTATTTATGTCATTCTGTGAGAAGCGTGTCAAATCTACCTAAACAATATTCTAGAGGTCGCTACAAGTAATTTCCTCTATAGGTCAATAGGGTAGCTCAATTGTATTGTCGGACGCCCTATTTCAGGGTGAATTAGGCCCGATGGAATTTTTGCAAGCATATTCTACCATCACATTAGAAGTATTTTCTGAAAATATATAGGTTGACCCCAGATTTCATGTCCCAGAACCGCGTTCATCCCGTGTGAGAAGAATTTAACCAACAATTTGCACACATTTTACGTTTCTTCTCTTTAAAATATCGTAATAACTAATAAGGATCCAAAAACTCACTTTTCATTTCTCTTCCGAGAAAGTTTGTAGAATATCCATTTTTCCCTCTCGGGAGTGTGTAAATTTCACCAATTTACACAGAAAAACAACAACTAATCAAATATCTTTTCAACAAGGTATAGTTTATATCTCTGCTGTGTTTAAAAAATGTGTTAAAGTAAATGCTATGGTTTCCACGAAAATTTTGGCCTTGGAAATAGGCTATCCAATATGGTGGCTATAGTGACCAAACCCGACGCAGGATTTTTTTGAACTTTCTCTGAGTTGCTGAATAGTATCATGATCATTTTAGAAAATATTTCAGTTATTTTTTGAATGTCCAGGTTTAAACCTAATTGCACTGTACTAAATTCCCTCTCAGTTTCTGAGCTTCTGGATCTGGTAAGACATAGCATGCACAATATTATTTGCGAACGCTTATATAATTAGCAGAAGAGAACGAAACTTGCAGCAAAGATATTATATAATGCACACAATATCTACATACGGGTGTATAAACTTCATAATTTTCACCCAGTGTTATAAATAAAATGATAGCAGTAATTATGTCGAGTTTAAATCAATGCAAATGTATTAATTATCACATTAGTAAGCATATGATTCTTTTCAGTTACCCTTGACTTTTCCTGACGAAAATATGTTACGTATAGAATTAGAATGATTTCTGAAACGGATGTAAGTAGTAGAGAAGCGAACGTAATTTCATTCAATTGGATAGTCTAGGAGGAAAGCCACGTTGAAATAAGAAAAACTCACTTTAAAATTGAATGGACTGTCCAAATGCATACTATTAGAACATTTCTTATGTAAACATATACGAACTGTCAATGTTTTTGAAATGTCTGGTTCTTAGAAAAGACTGCTTTAAACTATTCAAAATTTCTCTCACTCTAGGATGGGTGAATCACTATTTCATATTTTTCTCCCTTCGACTCTTTAATTGTAAAAGTATTGTCTTCTAAAAGAAAAATAAGAACAAAAACATAAGTCATCATAGTTCACAATTTTGTCATCGTGTTTCCGGTATGGTGAACTTTTCATGCAGTGAATAAGGGCATTATCATAGGGTGAAGCACTAGAATCAAATGATAACCTGTCTAATTGTTTATAGTATTGTCTGAAAATGGTTTAGACTTTAATTATGATTCATTCATCTTACAGACGAACTTAAAACAAACGAAAATATCGTAACAACATTTGAACCGCTTGGATGCCAAGTGACCAGAGTCCAAAAAATGTAAAGAGAGAGTGATCCCTTCATTCACTTCTATGCATGGGTACCATTTTAAGATTTTTGTAAAAATAACTTATAAAAGCATAAACTATATAGCTATTGCTTTGGTTGCCAAAATAATAGACATAAATTTTTCATGAGGTCTTGAACTTAATTTCTCTCCTGTAAAATATCAATTTTGGACTTAAGCCTCCTATGGAATCCAAGCAGACCATTCAATTAGCGACACATCAAATGCACCTAGGCAATAGCTATATTTAATTCCTGTTTAGGGCTTTCTCCTAGTCAATTGCTTCAGTGTAGATAGCTTGCTTACTAACAGATTTGTATTTGTAGTAATGTGTTATTATTTGTTAAAAATCCAGTGACGTACACAAGGGAAGTTATCTATCTATCCATCTAGAATCTCTCTCTCTCTCTCTCTCTATATATATATATATATATATATATATATATATATATATATATATATATATATATATATATATATATATATATATATATATATATATATACGAAACTCACGTTAGGGAACTACCTGAATCACTTGGTCATCCGTGATACCAGTAATAACTCTTAAGGTTCGTATAGCCACGTTACATGATATACTCATATACTATTCATATAATTGGCACTTTCTACAATGAAGTTACATAAACGTACTTACCACTCTCGGAGGAAGAAAACATAATGAATTTCACATTTTGTGCGTTAGTGGGGTTTCCTCTCAAATGATGTGTTATCGTCACGCATAGTATTTATTGAATAGATTTATCTATCAAAGTGACCTATCGGTCTATATGGAAAGATTCGAAACAAAACCAGGAATGTATGAAGTTATCTTGGACACACCTTTGAGACAGAAAAAGGGTGTTTCCCTTCGATTTTATGAACAGCCGAAAATCTGTCGGGAGAACAAAATGTCTCTTTTCAATGGCGGGTAAAAGTAGTCTTATTGATTTTACAAGTAGATTTTCATTAACACAACTTTGAAAAGGAATAAGTTGTACCTCACACTTGACAGGTTAATAATTAATTGGTAAAATGGAAAGTGGTAATAAACGAAGTGATCTAAGAAACGTATTCAAGCTTTTATATAAGATAAATTTTATTTCTTTCTTTAAAAACATAAATTACTCAAAACAGTGTTGGTAAAAACAGTAAAAAATTAGAAAAAAATTTTGTTCAAATTCAATTTCTGTTCAATTTCTCAAATAATATGTTCGCTTTTTCTTTCTCAGGATCTTAACTTTGAACCAGATGAAGACCCTCCTCTGGGTAATGAGTATGTACTCCTCCGTCAAAACATTATTAGATTATTTTCAATGGTATTTGAAGTTGCGAAAGCTTTTGCTGATGTAAGTATTAACATCCATTGGTATAGTCCTGAAGTTTTCAAGTTACTCGTACTTTCGTTGATGTTATTAATATTATTATTTCTGATACCTACTCTTTCTGATTATTGCACATATCTAGAGAACAATTGTGACTTTGATGATTCCATGTAAATAGTCAAAAAAATCTTAAATCAATTCTTCATCACATCTGACATGCCACGTTTTTCGAAATACACGCTTGATACATGTAGTCTATTTCGAGTTGTCACATTGGCTGTCATCTTCTCTTTTTAATATTAAGACACTTTTCGCTATCAGAAGATCTTATTAGATTAATGGACACTGCTAAAAAATGATAATGCATAGTTACATGAGTACACAAGGGTGGGACGAGTACCGATACGATATGAACTATTCTATCTTCTATGTTTTTATATTACATTGACTCTTTCAGTTGGCTGTGTGTTTGAAAAAGTAACGTCATGGGTATTAATCATCACGTCTACGATGTAACTAGTATTTTCAAAAAGGTATACTGAACAAGTGTCTTCGTAAATATTGCCATTATATTGGACGTATCTTTATTACTAGCCGGGCCGCGGTGGCTCAGTGGTAGAGTGTTCATTTCTGGTGCGTGGGGTCCCTGGTTTGATCCATTCCATTTCATTCATTTACCGTCTCCTTTAACCTACACGGCATAAACGTGGAACGTAAAACTGAAAAATTTCATTTCATTTCTTTATTATTAGCAGTAATGGCCATTCTTGGCACGGGGAGATGATTGTGGAAACTACTTGAACCCTCTTTCCACATTAAGATATGCATTTCAATGAAAATGTAATAAAAAAAATCCATGATCCGTCCCCATCACTCTTTCTCACTTTCCATGCCAATGGAGCTAAAATTGGACTTAAACGGTACCGTGCCGTTTCTCATCTCAGTTACTCCATAAACTATGGATTAGACAATTACATTGGTCATTTCATATTATTTTTGCAAGTCATCCTCTTTGTATCTCCTGCCAATAGGAATGGATTTGGAATAAAACAGTATCTGGTATGTCACTATTTATCTCGGGGATCCCGAAAATATGAATTCGGGACTAATATTGTGTGTTTTCAAGACCTTTTATATGTCACTCCTCTCTCTCCTTTATAAGCGTCTTCCCTAGAATATTGCAACGAGAATGTCACTATTAATATCAGGATCTCAAAACCTGTAAATTCCACACTAATATTGGTTGTTTTTGATTATTTTTACATGTCGCCTCGTTTTCATCACATAAGAGTATTAGGTGTGTCTTACTTCAACAATATTTATTTCTTGATTGTAAGTCGTAATGTTTCAAGTTCGATAAATTGCTCCAGGCTATCCAGAGTTATGCTGAAACACACACACATACATATATTCATAAATGTATTTATAATATGGATATAAAATGCCTCCTTTAAAAAATGTTCAAAAACCCTCTCATGTTTAAGTTTAATTTTAATAAGAAGTTTTTATACCGAATATTATATTTGTAGCTTTAAGGGTTCGTGATGGACTCTTTTTTTTTACATAAATTATTATCTCCACCTCCCGTTATGATATGAATGTTAATCAAAGTAACATGATAAAAATCTAACTCGAAGTAGGTGATTACTATGACAACAAAATCAAAGCAATCAGTTCAACAGTTTTCCTGCGATTCGATTACCAACAAGGTTACCTTCATTTTATATATGGTATTTTAGGGCAATACGTGTAAGTTGAGGAAACGGTTTCCTTAAGTACAAGATGAAAAGAGTGATTTCAAAAAAAATCAACAAAAGTTTTTCAAATTTAAAAAAAAGTTTCAAACTAAAATTTCCAAACCAATATTTTAAAACTAAAAATTGTCAACTCATAATTTTCTAAATTAAAAATTGTCAAATCAAAATTTTCAAACTAATTTTTCAAACAAAAATTTTAAAATTAAAAAACTTTAAACTCTTTCCAAAGTAAAACATTTCAAACAAAAAATTTCTAATTAAAAAATTTCAAAGATTTCCAAACTAGGCCTATAAGAATGTAAACTAAAATTTTCAAACAAAATTTTGGTTCAAATTATTTTCAACGGTAAACTATGATTCAGATTTTTAGTTCAGAAAAAATCATATTTACTTTTTCGGCACTAGAATTTTGTTCAGAGAAAAAAATCTGTTTTGAGAATTTTAAAAATTTTAGTCGAAAAGTTTTGGATAAGAAAGAAAATTCTGTTAAAAAATTTCAATCTTAAATCCTTGGTGGAAAAACATAAATTAAAACCAATCACCGTCTGTTATGAAACACATGTAAAATTCTTGATTTTCAATCTCCGTTTTCATAAATACGTAAGAAAGGCTTTGATAGGGTCTTTTTGAAGAATGTTTTCTGGCTGTGCACAAACTTCACACGGACGTTGTATAGCTTGGTCTTCAATACAATTGTACCATACTTGTTTCACCACCAGTAAATTTGGCTTATGAATGAACATGTCATCATCAAATGCAGTAATCTCCTGAGTTGCCTCAATATCATCAAACACAGCTTGGCTTTCTTTGCATGAAACAGTGATGGAATTCGGAATTTTAATTGTGTCGTATCAGGCATCATGTAGCATTGGTGGGACAACGAAACGTGTTTATGACACACACTACAAAAATAGTTTCTACAATGATACCATATTTTACCTGTATGTACAGTCCGCGGCATAAAATTTGTTACAAAAATTCTAAGTCCAAATGAATAACAAACTCTTGCCCAGTTTTCTTATGCATTCCCGCAATACATGTATCAATCGATTAGTTGCTTCTAGTATTTATTCCAACTCCTCCCCGTCCTCCACCTCTCCTTGTCTAAAGCAGTGTGTGTGACGTAGTACACTCTTTCCATTCAGCTGAAAAAGAAACAGGAATCAAGTTTACAACGTTATAGCTTTAAAACAGTCTTTTCCATTCGTTTGTTCTGAAATATTTTTAAGAGCCTAAATTAAAGGAAAGTCACACAATCTTCCCAGAGCTTCATAAAAATCTTTAGTTTCATTCTTTTCTTTCTTTAAAGAGTGCAAGCTAGTAAGATGCTCCCTAAGAAATCTATGGAAATTGCCAAGAGCTCTAAAATATCTACGAACAGAAACGAGTTTTATTCAATGATTCATTGAATTTCTTTTCAGTAAGTGCAAGCAAATGTTTCAGGGGCGTCATTTGGGCAGGACAAGAGGGTGTAATTCCCCCTCTCTTGAGCTTCATAAATATGTATTTTTTGATCAAATGTATAGTAATACACTAATAAAAAGTGAAAATCTTATGTTGCCGGAGAATCTCTTCCTTCCCCCCCTCCCCCCCCGAATAAAGTCTAAAAGACACTGGTTTTAAACACAAACCTATAGAGTTACGAGAGCACATTGCTAAAGAGCTTGCATTTGGTTTCAAGAGTCGAAGGTTTGATCTCAAGCCATATGACGTCCTGGGTGATATTGTGAGAGAGAGAAAGAGAGAGAGAGAGAGAGGGGGATTCAAGTATGGAGACAGAGAGGGATGATTTGTATACAAAGATTTAGAATTGGGGAAAAATGATCGGACACATTGGTATTATGACGAAAATTCTGATTTTGTGAAAGATAAGTTTTCGAACTGCGAGGATCACATTAGGCAGTTGTCGAATTAATTTGGAGAACTCTTTTTAGAGCATCAGATGATTACGAAAGGAGAGAAAGATCTTCAGAACTGAGGAATTAAGATTTTAAAAAATCTGGTATCGGCGAGGTGTTTCGAACCACGAACCTTGTGGTTATCGAACCATGACTTTATCCATTCTGCTACGGAGAATTCTATTACTCGCTCACATACGTTTCCTTTAGCTGCGTTGAAAGCTACCTTAAGGGGATATTCCAAAAGTTGACTCGGTTGATGCGCCATTCAGTTAGGACGTGAACCTCTTGTAACTTAGTTACAATGTGCAAAATGAACTTCCTCTTCTTCAGGACACTTTTTTAACCTTTAAAATTTGTTACTATTGTTTTAATTTACATTTGATAGAACCATCTGATAAAGTAGTGCCAAGCCCTGTGCATCATTGTCTGTTAGGTTAATGGTTAATGTAAGTTACTCCTACGTGCATGGTCCGAGCTTCCAATCAAGACCATTCTTATTGATTATTTTCTTTGAGCTGCGCTCATAGTGTATATTCCACAAGTTCAATTTTGAAGTAATGTAGTCACAGCTAGTTTAATTCGAAATAATTTTCCAATATTATATTTGTTACGAAATTTACATGGCACTCCTCACTGTTTGTAGTCCTGCATAAATGCAAAATTGTTTTAAAAGTATATTTTACTTTCAAGTTTTATTGTTCTTTTAATTGTCCTTCAACTTTATTTTATAATTATTTTCCATTTCTTAATTATAACATATTTTGTATTTATATTGTATTCTATGTTACACGTTTAATATTTACATTTTATGTCTTACCTTTGAAGAGGAGCTTTTGACAATTCAGAGCAGCAGGGACATACAAAGGATGCAGGCCTTTGCAATCAAGAGCTTTTGCCCCCACGAAATCACTACTTTTTTCTGTAAATTATATCTAATTTTAGAGATGGTGATAGCAGGGGCGATTCCAGGGGAGTGTGTTTGGGGTGATCGCATCCCCCAGAATAGGGAACATTTTATACTTTTTATTTTAAAAATAAAACATATCCTAAGTATTTTTCATCTTTGTATTATAAACGTAAATTAGAACCTAAAGTCGATAGGCCTTACTTTCTTAAAAAAGTTAATTCTACAGAAGAGCTCTTTCTCATTTTCTATTTTTTTCGTTTCTTTCTTTTATTTTCTTTCTTTCTTTCTTTCTTTTTTCTTTTCTTTTTTTACAATCCGCTCTTACCTTGATTTGACTTCGAACGACCGCCCCTCCCAAACAATCATCCTGGATCCGCCCCTGATGATAGACATTTTAATAAAATATGCCCTCAATCGCTGAAATAAATTTCTGTCTACGGCTCTGCAAAACAGTGACGATTTTAGGGAGTGATCAGTTAGTAATGCCTCCCTGGAGCAACGACACTTCCCCAGAAGTCATATCTCCGATAATTCAGAATGTGATTTGTGCATTATCACTTTTCACTCTCAGTGTCTTGAAACGCACCAAAAAGGAAATGTTCTGAAGTATTTACTGGTTCTCCCTATGACCCCATTTCAATATGGCCAACCTTGGACATATACACATCTGAAATATCACCTTTTATGTCAGTGATCCCGAAAACTATCCATTCAACACAAATATAGGATATTTTCGATTCTTTATTCCTGTCACCCTCCCATTGTCAAGTCAAAGCCAACCAAGGCTTATTTTGGACTTACGCAGCATCCACAGTGTCACTTTTCATCTTTGCACATGAATTCGACAATAATTTCGTTCGTATTTGACTACTTTTACATGTCACCTTCAGCTCTTGGTAGGGATTTTTTCAGTATCTCGCCCCCACAACTATGGAGAAATTTCAACCAACTAAGTATAATTATAAATTATCATCTAAACACAACAGTACGGGTGATCTTTTTCGCAGAGGAATTCGTTAACTACTGCTTCAATATCAATGTATTGGCTTTTTTTGCTGTCCATGCTGATGATTGCCAAAGGGCTAAACTTCATCTGCATTATTGTGCAATGAATATGGGTTTTAGTGGTTTAATTTACTGAATACTCGCTTAGATGTTGCTCTCGTCACAGAAAAAGTGATATACAGTTATAAAAGAAAAATGAAATGAAATATCTAATTTTTACGTCCCATGATTATGGCGACTATAATAATGGAGAGAGTAATGGTTAGAAATAAATGAAATTGTTTAATGAAAAAAATGGGAGGAAACGGTAGAAACCCGAGGACACTCATGCACACGGTGTTTGTCCATAATAAAGTTCATTCGGCGTGAGCTGGGATCGAACCAAGGACCCCATGCACCATAGGTAAAGTTATAAAAGAATAGGCGTCTAAACAAATACGGAACACTACTATCAATGAGAGTTATATAAGATTAGATTTTTTGTTATTTCATTCTAAGTTAAAATTTCAATCAATCTTGTTCTTCATTACTGTTCGAAAACTTAAAGTTTTTGCTGCAAGGACGTAATAAATCTTTTCAGTAGACGTCGCAGTCCCCTCCACAGCTTCTTTTTCATGTAAGGCTAAAGTAGTCTCATTTTAGGCATCGAGGAAAAATAGTGGAATTACGAATTTTCAATGGGCCCCGTTTTACTCTGGGTTCCCTCAACGCACTGCCGTTAGTTACGTCACTGTTCAGGATGCATGATGCAGCTTCTGCTTTTAGGAATACTTTCTAAGGCCGTACGAGTTTTTTTTAACTGCTGTGTGAATTAAGTTGTATTTGCTAGAAGTGTCGGTTAAAGGAAACTAAAGATCCTACACTCAAACACAAATAATCTCTTTCGAAACTCTAATGGAAAACGAAACGAATCGTCCTAAACATGTTACGCTTTTGAAGAGAAAAAGAGCAAAGCAGTAGTTGCACATACGCTTAATGGTGTTTCTTGGATACAAATTTATAACTTACAAAAGTCATGTTCACGTCATGGTGTGATAGATGAAGGGTTAGTAAAAGGAATTCTTACGCTGGTGGTCGTGGGTTCGAATCTCTGCTCCTCTTGTTACTTTTTTCTCTTAGCTACACTTAGTTTGTGCATTCCAAACCTCGAAGTTTGGTTTGGATTATTTATGAAAGCAGGTAGAGAAATAATTGTAGTCGAAATTAGTTTCAAATATGAGATTATAATTACATATTTTGTCTTTAACTTATTACGTATCAATTTTTATATCAAATTTTCCAGTCTTTATTTAATTCATCTTCCGGTGTAATACAATGAACCTTTGCAGAGCGACGTCAGTCGGACGAAAGTACTATATTCCATTGTTACTCTAATATACCTAGGTATTTGTTCATATATTTATAAATTGTTTAGTAAGTAAAAACTTATGGCGGTCCACATTATGTCATATAATAGACCGTACGAAGGCGGACATAGCAGAAGGCGTATTGCAAATATCCCTGGTGATAAAAAGTAGGGGTCTTCTTCACTAGATTCGAACCACTGTTACAGGCGGTTTTGGTTTACATAGCAAGCATAATACCACTCGGCCACCAAGTCTCGCACGTTAGCCTCTTTATTAATGCAGAACATACTGAGACATTTACATTCACTGGTGTCGCGTAAAGTATTTCATAAAATTTTGTTAATAAGTGGGTCGAATTAGGTAGCCCTCGAGAGGGCTGATGGTGTTGTGGGCGAGCATTTATTAATAGTGTGTATAGTCCCCTTGGGACTAGATTATAGCTGCCATACACCGTGGCATTGAATCCACCAGGCGAGAGATATAGCGTTGGGTGCAACAGATCGACCACGCATCTTCAACACGCTCCCAAAGACCATTAGATGTTCGTGGAGGATTTTTCGACCAGGTTTCCCGGAATGTCCTTGCAACAGAGGCCCACATATTTTCAATAGGGTTCAGATCTGCTCCATGAGGAACCCAGTCAACTATTTCGACATCAGGTTGCCTCTGCAACCACGTCTGAACCACATTTGAATTATGTATCGAGCTATTGTCCTGTTGCAAATATAATATGCCGTCACCTACATAAGCTTTCATTTCCGGAAGCGTTTCATCCAGATGTTCCACATACTTGTGGGCGTTTAGGCGACCAGGAATCCTGTAGATTCCTCCGAAATTTGCAGCCTTGCGTATCCATGCCCAACAGTGGACAGTTACATGTCCCATTCGACCAGAACGGGAAACGTATTCAGAGGCATACCTTTTTCCAGGGGGGCGGTAAACACGCTTCGGCCCGAAGTTTGCACTGGAAAATATTTTTCGTCTGTGAAAACGACCTCGTCCCACACACGTGCAATATTTAACTGTGCAAACGCCAGACGGTCAACCATGTGGTCTTCTGTTAGTCGCTCCTTAACAGCTGCCCTGTATGATCTCAAACCAAAGGATTTGAGTCTACGACGGACAGTCGTAACATCGCCTGGGAAATTGGTTTCCTCTCGTAACTGTCGGGCAGACATGAAAGGGTGCAGACGGCATTGGGCAATTACACTCTGGTCTTCTTCGGCAGATGAAACTCTTTGTCGCCCACTTCCTCTTTTACGTCTTACATCTCCTGTTTCCTCATATCTCCTCCACCACCTCCGTGCTGTAGCACGGTTAACGCCATATCTCGCGCCTGCCTCGCTATAGTTCATGCCTGCATGCTCAATTAAAGCAATCACGCTGCTTTTAACAGAAGCTTCGTAGTGAGCCATTTTCACACCAGAAGCAAAATGATAGCTTTGCTTAGGTGTTTGAACGGAACGTGCTTCATGTGACGTCACGTAACAAGGCGGAGTTTCCTCTCATTGCTGTAGACGATATCGTACGCCCTCTGCTGGGTGTTTCGTGACGGAAAAAGTGTTTTTAAGCAGTTCATGGCGACCGCTTTGAAATCAAATGTAAAGTATGAGAATTAAATTTGTCATATCTGTAGTTTGGTGTAGAGACAAAACAAAATTGGAAACCAAAGGTTTAAGAACAACTCAGATTATTAATATAAAACAAGTCAAAGATTATTAACTTCTATTATCATACAAGAAATGCGAGAATTTTGAAACAAAGAAAAATAACTTAGAAATTTGCAACTGAAGACAAAAAAAACTAACTTAAACACACTAAAGGGTATGAGTAGGGGGATTAATGGGGACGTCAGCAATTAGGCTATATGTCCCCGTCTCGATTAACGCGAGGGGTGGATTTTACCATTTCACTTTGACGGAATAACGTAGAGGATGGAGAGGAGGGGGAAGATACCTAACAGCTATAAATATAAAAATAAAAGTGGCAATGTTCGGTGGTGAATAACTCTTGAACTACCCGATCGTTCTCAATCACATTTTGAACATAGATGAAATTCGAACCTGGGAAGCTTTTTGTTATTTCATTTTGATATTAGAACTTGCGGAAGAGGAGGGGAGGGTAAATATATGAAAATGAATAAAACAATAACTCTTGAACAATCCGACTGATCCCAATCAATCAAACATTCAATATAGATAAGGTTCGGACCTGGGATGTTTTCATTTTTTGCCTTGACGGCACAATGTAGTGGAGGGGGAGGGGGGACTATGTAAAAAAATAAAAATAAAATGCTGTCTTGGTGACTTCATCACGCTTAAACCACCGAACTGATCTTAATCAAATTATCAACATAGATGAGGTTCGGACCTGGGTTGGTTTTTATCATATCCCTTTGATGGTAGAACGTAGGGTAGGAGGAGGGGAGGGGAGATATCTATAAAAATGAATAAAACTTATCAACTCTTGAACCACCTGACCGATCTCGATCTAATTTTCAACATAGACGACGTTCGGGCCTAGAAACTTTTGTTTTAATATTTTCACTTTGACGGTAGAACATAGGAGAGAATAAAAGAAGGGGAGATTAATATATAAAAATAAAAAGAACAACTCTTGAACCATCCAACAGATTTCGATCAAATTTTCAACGTACATGACATTCGGGCCTGAGATAATTTTTGTCATATCGTGCCCCCAACATGGAGAGGGGAGAGGGATACATAAAATCATCGAAAATGATCAATATCAAAGAGTGCTTTAGTAACAGTAAAACCATAACATATTACTATTTTTCTTTAATTTAGCCCAGCGAAATCGGGGTGCGACTTAGATTCGAGGACGTCTTAAGTTCGAGTAGTTATCGAGAAATAATTAAAGATATTAACGTGTTATTGAATTACTTTGCTAATAATAATAATAATAATAATTATTATTATTATTATTATTATTGAAGATTTGATCATTCAAATATAGAAAGATCAAAATGTGTGTCATCGCCGACTAAAGATCACCAAAAATTCTAAATTTAAACAAAATATTCACACATGGTTCCGACTTGAGAACCTCCAGATTATTAGCTAGCGCCCTGAGCACAGACCCACGTTCTATATGCGCTAAATGGTATGTTTTAGTATGTTTAAATTAGATTTCCTTGCCTCCAGTTACAAAATTCTAAGTTAATATTTTTCGTTCTTTCAAAATTTCTTTCGATTTTTTTTTAATCATATAAGTCAATAATCTTTGGCATAGTTTATATTAATAACGTGGTTGTTCTTAAACCTTTCGTTCGCTATTTGGTTTTTTCTCCACACCAAACGTTTAATTCTCATACTTGTCATTTGGTTTCAAAGCAGTCACCATTATCTGGTAAAGCCATTTTGTTCGCCACGATTCATGAGTTTTGTAACAAAACACGTGAAGAAATGAGTTAAATGAAGGCTGCAAGAGTTTATATCAAAGTTGAGTATTGTGAGCTAGTGACAAGCATGTAATAACGTCTCGTATTTGAAAATAATGTTAGCTACTTTTAATTCACTAACTGGTATTAGATTTAATTCAAGCTTAAAGAATTGGAATGAACAAACTCAGTGTAGCTTAAAGAAACAAAGCGTAAGAAGAACGGACGAGATTCGAACCCTGGACCTTCAGTACAAAAATCCTGTTCACTAACCCCTCACGTAACAAGCCATCAACTTCTATAAGTTTTAAATTTGCAAGCAAATGATACCATTATACGTTTGTGCAATCAATGTTTTGCTGTTTTCCTCTTCAAGAACGTAACATGTTTACGACGATTCGTTTCGTTTTCCATTAGAGGTTCTAGAGAGATGATTTGTGTTTGAGTATAGGATCTTTTGTTTCCTTTAACCAACAGTTCTAGCAAATACAATTCAATTGAAACAGGTGTAAAAAAAAAACTAGTACTGTCTTAGAAAGTATTCCTAAAAGGGAGAAACTCCATCGTGCACCCTGAACAGTGACGGGAGTGCGTTGAGCGAGGCCAACAGCAAAATTGGGTTCATGGAAGATTCGTAACTCCACTTTGAAGGGTTTTAATTAATTTCACACTTTTTCCTCAATGTCTAAAATGTAACTACTTAGCCTTAGATGAAAAGGAAGTTGTGAAGGAGCTATAGACTATGAAGTCTACCGAAAAGATTTATCACGTCCTTGCAGCAACTATTTCCAGCAAAAAGGAATAAGTACATCAGACCTAAGTTTTCAGAAACGCTAAAAAAAACGTTCCCGAGGAGTATTTGTATTTGTTTCAACATGTGTATAACTGATTAATTCTAGCAAAAGAACTGACAAACTCTAAGACAAGAAGAAGAATCTTGTATTGTAGCACTGCAATTGGTGAGAAAAGCTTAAAAATGGAAAACATATTTTTATGTACTTATTCCCTTTTTCCAATCAGTGGTTCAATTATGAGCCTATATTTTTGAGGTGTTAAAAATAATAATAAGAAGAAGAAAACTAATTAACTGGTAGGTTACGCTGGACTCTTAATTGTGTATATGGAATAATGGAACGTGGGGTTATACAGAGGATTTTGGATTTCTGTTGGCGATCAATTAATCTTTACCCTAGTAAAGAATACTGGTTGGTCCGGATTTCGAACAGTAATGAAGATCAAGATTGATTGAAATTTCAACTTAGAATAAAATAAATAAAAATCTTATCTTATACAACTCTCATTGATAGTAGTGTTCCGTATTTTTTTAGACGCCTATTCTTTTATAACTTTACCTATGGTGCATGGAATGGTTGGTTAGATCCCACCTCGCGCTGAATGAACTTTATTATGGACAAACACCGTGTGCATGAGTTTTCTCGGGTTTCTCCAGTTTCCTCCCACTTTCTTCATTAAACGATTTCATTCGTTTCTCACCATCACTGTCTCCATTAGCGTAGTCGGCATAACGTGGGACGTAAAACTTAAATATTTCGTTTCGTTTTTCTTTTATAACTGTATCTCAATTTTCCTGTGACGAGAGCATCATCTAAGCGAGTATTCAGTGAATTAAACTACTATATTCATAGCACAATAGTACAGAATGAAGTTTAGCTCTTTGGCAATCTCCAGCATGCAGAGCAAAAAAAGCCAATACATTGATATTGAAACAGTAGTTAACGAATTCCTCTGCGAAAAAGATCACCCGTAGTGTTGTGTTTCAGATGATAATTTATAATTATACTTAGTTGGTTGAAATTTCTCCACAGTTGTGGGGGCGAGATACTGAAAAAATCCCTACCAAGAGGTGAAGGTGACATGTAACAGTAGTCAAATACGAACGAAATTATTGTCGAATTGATGTGCAAAGATGAAAAGTGACACTGTGGATGCTGCGTAAGTCCAAAATAAGCCTTGGTTGGCTTTGACTTGACAATGGGAGGGTGACAGGAATAAAGAATCGAAAATATCCTATATTTGTGTTGAATGGATAGTTTTCGGGATCACTGACATAAAAGGTGATATTTCAGATGCGTATATGTCCAAGGTTGGCCATATTGAAATGGGATCATAGTGAGAACCAGCAAATACTTCAGAACAGTTCCTTTATGGTGCGTTTCAAGACACTGAGAGTGAAAAGTGATAATGCACAAATCACATTCTGAATTACCGGAGATATGACTTCTGGGGAAGTGTGTCGTTGCTCCAGGGAGGCATTACTAACTGATCACTGCCTAAAATCGTCACTGTTTGCAGGGCCTTAGACAGAAATTTATTTCAGAGATCGAAAGCTTGACAGGAATTTATTTCAGCGATTGAGGGCATATTTTATTAAAATGTCTATCATCAGGGGCGGATCCAGGATGATTGTTTGGGAGGGCGGTCTTTGGAAGTCAAATCAAGGTAAGAGGGGATTGCTAAAAAAAAAGAAAAAAAAAGAAAGAAAGAAAGAAAAGAAAAGAAAAAAAAACAAATTTAGAAAGGAGAAGTAGCTATTCTGCAGAATTAACTTTCTTAAGAAAGTAAGGCCTATCTACTTTAGGTTTTAATTTAAGTTTATAATACAAAGATGAAAAATACTTAGGATATGTTTTATTTATAAAATAAAAAGTATAAAATGTTCCCTATTCTGGGGGATGTGATCGCCCAAACACACTCCCCTGAATCCGCCCCTGCTATCATCATCTCTAAAATTAGATATAATTTACAGAAAAAAGTAGTGATTTCGTGGGGGCAAAAGCTCTTGATTGCAAAGGCCTGCATCCTGTGTATGTCCCTGCTGCTCTGAATTGTCAAAAGCTCCTCTTCAAAGGTAAGACATAAAATATAAATAATAAACGTGTAACATAGAATACAATATAAATACAACATATGTTATAATTAAGAAATGGAAAATAATTATAAAATAAAGTTGAAGGACAATTAAAAAAACAATAAAACTTGAAAGTAAAATATACTTTTAAAACAATTTTGCATTTATGCAGGACTACAAACAGTGAGGAGTGCCATGTAAATTTCGTAACAAATATAATATTGGAAAATTATTTCGAATTAAACTAGCTGTGACTACATTACTTCAAAATTGAACTTGTGGAATATACACTATGAGCGCAGCTCAAAGAAAATAATCAATAAGAATGGTCTTGATTGGAAGCTCGGACCATGCACGTAGGAGTAACTTACATTAACCATTCACTTAACAGACAATGACGCACAGGGCTTGGCACTACTTTATCAGATGGTTCTATCAAATGTAAATTAAAACAATAGTAACAAATTTTAAAGCTTAGAAAAGTGTCCTGAAGAAGAGGAAGTTCATTTTGCACATTGTAACTAAGTTACAAGAGGTTTACGTCCTATCTGAACGGCGCATCCACCGAGTCAACTTTTGGAATATCCCCTTAAGGTAGCTTTCAACGCAGCTAAGGGAAACGTATGTGAACGAGTAATAGAATTCTCCGTAGCAGAATGGATAAAGTCATGGTTCGATAACCACAAGGTTCGTGGTTCGAAACCCCTCGCCGAAACCAGATTTCTTAAAATCTTAATTCCTCAGTTCTGAAGATCTTTCTCTCTTTCGTAATCATCTGATGCTCTAAAAAGAGTTCTCCACATTAATTCGACAATTGCCTAATGTGATCCTCGCAGTTCGAAAACTTCCCTTCTTATCTTTCATAAAATCAGAATTTTCGTGATAATACGAATGCTATCCGATCATTTTTTCCCCAATTCTAAATCTGTGTATACAAATCATCCCTCTCTGTCTCCATACTTGAATCCCTCTGTCTCTCTCTCAATGTCACCCAGGAAGTCATATGGCTTGAGATCAAACCTTCGACTCTTGAAACCAAATGTAAGCTCTTTAGCAATGTGCTATCGTAGCTCTATAGGTTTGTTGTTAAAACCAGTGTCTTTTAGACTTTATTCGGGGGGGAGGGGGGGAAGGAAGAGATTCTCCGGCAACATAAGATTTTCACTTTTTATTAGTGTATTACTATACATTTGATCAAAAAATACGTATTTATGAAGCTCAAGAGAGGGGGAATTACACCCTCCTGTCCTGCCCAAATGACGCCTCTGAAACATTTGCTTGCACTTACTGAAAAGAAATTCAATGAATCATTGAATAAAACTCGTTTCTGTCCGTAGATATTTTAGAGCTCTTGGCAATTTCCAAAGATTTCTTAGGGAGCATCTCACTAGCTTGCACTCTTTAAAGAAAGAAAAGAATGAAACTAAAGATTTTTATGAAGCTCTGGGAAGATTGTGTGACTTTCCTTTAATTTAGGCTCTTAAAAATATTTCAGAACAAACGAATGGAAAAGACTGTTTTAAAGCTATAACGTTGTAAACTTGATTCCTGTTTCTTTTTCAGCTGAATGGAAAGAGTGTACTACGTCACACACACTGCTTTAGACAAGGAGAGGTGGAGGACGGGGAGGAGTTGGAATAAATACTAGAAGCAACTAATCGATTGATACATGTATTGCGGGAATGCATAAGAAAACTGGGCAAGAGTTTGTTATTCATTTGGACTTAGAATTTTTGTAACAAATTTTATGCAGCGGACTGTACAAGGAAATAAATGCGTAGACATTTGGAACAATCTATCACAAAGGTACTTTTTGACCTTTGTGATATGGTACTGTAAGATGATCTGTGTAGCATGTCTTACCATAAAATTCTCGATTCTATTCTGAACACTGCTCCTCATTTTGGTTCTGAATTTTGCATGCCTATTTTTGTAAACATTTCTCGCACATAGCCGAACAATTGTTGAAGTGTCTATCAAGATGATCATATTTTTGTGACGTATTACGCAATACTAATGAGAAAAGAAAATGGATATTAGTGTGGTAAGTATGTCATATCGAGAACTGATGCTCATGAGATGGATTGGAATTTTGACTTCATGCACAATATCCGTTCCGTTAAAACTGGTATAGATTGTACTTTTCTGATCGATCAAATAGCTTTGCAATTGTTACAACTCTTCAACTGAACCACCAAGATCTCATGTAAGTCTGATTATTTTCATAACGAGGAACTACATAATTTATACGGTTTACCCAACATTGTTATGGCCGTCAAGTCTATGAAGCTTAGGTGGGCAGGTCATGTAGCTAGAATGGAAGAAAGTAGAAACGATTTCAAAGTTTTGACTGGAATTAAAATCGGAAAACGACCATTAGAAAGAGCTAGGCGCAGATGGGAGGACAACTAACATGGATCTCGCAGAGATAGGAATACAAAGTAGAAACTGGATCAGATTGGCTAAGGATAGAAGTCACTAGAGAGCTTTTGTGAACGCGACATTGAACGTCTGGGTTCCATAGGCCATAGAATTATTATTATTATTATTATTATTATTATTATTATTATTATTATTATTATTATTATTATTATTATTATTATTATTATTGTTTGCGTACTTTTGAACTTGCACGGCAAAATTACTGCAAAATATGCTTTCTTTCTCTCTTTTTCCCTGGATTGTATGTTTTTCCTTTATTAGTGGGCATTAATTTCTCTCTAGGACGTCCAATAAATGAATTTTGTTGTGCACTTTGGTGCAAATAACGTTACAGGAAGAAGCCGTTTCGCTCCAGAGATCAGGGCTAAAGTAAGTAATATTCAGCTTTTATTTCAGTGGCTCGATACTGTAGGAGTAACTTAATGGCCTTCTGAATAATACAGCTATCTTACATAGGTTCAAATCATGTTCACACCAAAGATAATTTTTTACAAAGTGATTGTGAAGTATCAACTTGTTATACTGGACAAGCAATACATAAGAATGTGGACGCAAACACCTGTATCATGGTAGTCGATTTACGAATGTTGGTTGGGAAAGGGCAAAGGAATTACCAGGACATTCCAAAGACGTTATTGATCTGCAGTATACACCTTTTGTGTTATCGTTCTCAGAAAGAAACACTACACCATTTGTTAAACAAAGTTTGGCTGAAGCAATCGGTGGAGTAGTGGTAGTGCGCTAGACTTCCAAATGGGAAATCTTGGTTCGATTCCCCATCAGTTATGATTTTTTCGCATAATGCCTGCAAACAGAGATTTATCTTCTGATGGAGAACTTACAAAGCATCACTGGCGATATTTCGAGTAAACAGTGTGTGCGTTCTACGCTATACATTGCACTGATAAGTATGTTTCATATTTATATTCGTCCCCCTCTCTTTCTTGACATTTCCCTATCCTGTCTTTGCATCTTTCACTTCTACCCCTCTCTCTTTCACACACACACACATATATTTCATGTTCCAATGTTAAAGCGGAGGAAGAGCTCGATATACCTGGTCTGGAGAACCTAATTAACTGGGAACTTCGGCGTCGTGGTTTTCGTGCTCTGGGGTAATATCCACAGTCCTGGTCACCTCTGACAAAAATACTGTTTAAACGCAAGGGAATATGTAAATCTCTTTTTTATCCTCTGGGTTACCGAGTCTCAGTCGAATTACCGGGTCACTACGGATTTGAATCCTCGACCCAGTGGTGGTCTATAACCTATCCAACACCATCCGACTGACACGATGATCCGTTTGAGCTCTTAACGTGTTCATTCTATCTGTACAAATTACGTTATATCCGGAAGATATGAAATCAATAATGGATGTTCGGAAGTGATAAATCTTAGGAAAATAGTAGAAAATGGTAACCTCTTTGGTTATTTGAAAACATAATTTTATTTATACTAGCTCGACACAAAATTTGTTTCCATCCTATAATTTACTGTGTTTTATTCACGTTGAAATTTCAAACATGCTACATCTGAGAGGAGCATAAACATTTGTAACTTATCATTACGATACAGTTTGGACTTTTAATATAGGGTATTTCTGATAGAAATTTAGCAGTAAAATAGCGCTCTTCAATTTTCTCTTTCTTTCTTTATTTTCCTTTTCGTTTTTTGTTCAGTTTGCATTAGTAATCTGAAATGGAGGATTGACCAACACTATCTACTGGGTATATTAGAATGTTTTTTGGATCAGTACGTCCAATGAACACTACCGAATTTGCAATCGAACCATGCGGAAACAAAGTATGTGTGTTAAACTTTTGACATTACCCTAGATGTGTCTTGGAGATATACAGTTCTACTGGAAATTGGTATCCTATTCATTATGAAAGTGACATAATGAATGTTTAAACCATCCTCTATATATTCGAATAGTTCAGAAAAAATATATGAAAACAAACGTTATTTCTACATTACTGTTGGATTTCAGGAAATGGAACTTTATAATGTTACTTTATTTTATTACTACGTTTGAATTCCACAATTGTATCTGTTGTTCCTTTTCTTTTTCTTCTTCTATTTTCTCTCTTTCTCTCTCTCTGCTTCATTTTTGAATGTATGTGTAATAGACTTTCATTGGTCTCAACTCTTCATTGTGTGTGTTTCAGTTTCTCCCTAAATCAACGTATGGATCTTGTTTCGTCTCGGATTTGTTATTTCATTTTTCAAAACTAATACATGTGTAGTTTGAAATTAAAATTGTGCTCATGTTGTTCGCTAATTTTAGTATGGGAGAGAATAAAGGAGGAGATAGAGGGGGTCTCTTTACCTGACACAATTATGGGATAAGAAGGTGTATATTGGGTGGCCTAATTGCACGACGTTAGCTGTCGCTATTTTTTGATGCGGAGTGTACATCCGGAATAACAATATACTCGCGCTGTTTGCGTTATTGATCGTAAATTTTCTTATGTGTATCCTTCTACACCTTCAGACCAACAGCAGTCACGATTGCATTAGCCAAACACTTCTTAACTGTTTTTTTTTGTTTTTTTGTTTGTTTTTTTTTTTTTACAAGTAAGATGCCTTTCTTGCTTCTAGTATTTCATCATTTGATAAAATGCCTTGACGTACTCATGGTCCGTACCCACGGGAACATTAACTTGGTGAAAATATACAATGAACGATTCGTTCATGAGAAAAGTGTTACTGCTCTGCAGCAGCGGCAAATGATGAACATAAAATCTCCAAGGTCAGATTGCTTGCCCGCCTAAACGATAAATAGAACGGCTTGTTTTTCTCATCACGTAATAATGTGGATAATCCAACCATGGAGGATTGTCCGACATTTTCCAATATATAATCTTACATATGTTGGAATGATATCTGAACTCCAACTGTGCCACTATCAGGACGATTGAAACACAGATTATGTATGTTGATTTTTCTCAAAATAGTAAATCTAGATGTACTTATTTTCAAATAAAAAGATAGGAAAATAAAAGGAAAGAAAATGTAAGTAAAGAAAATATCTAAAACATGAAAGAAAGGAAAAGAAACACTAATGAAATATTTTGGTTCCCAGATCAGAGTTCGCTACTTCTTTATGCACATGTTCATTAAAGAGAGAAAGAGAGAGAGTGAGAGAGAGAGAGAAAGAGAATAATTAACATTAACCAAAAAAAAAAAAACTAAATTATCAATCTTGAGAGAAAAACTATTTTATTTATCCTTTAAATTTTATCAACTCAAAATTAATGTAGTACATGAATCACACCATTGGAAAATCAATAACATGGAAAATACTCAGGCATAGTTTTCGAGAAAAAAATGTAAAACCTTAAAATTAACGCTGTTTAAAGGAGAATGATTTTATTATCCGCAAAGTTTTCTAAATTCAAAATGAATTAAATATACCATTGATGAACACTTCAACAAGAAAAATCTTCATGTATAGTTTCCGAGAAACAACATTTTCTAAACTCACAATTATTGTGGTTCAAGAATCACAACACTGATGAAAATGAAACTGATACTGAATAACGAGCGAAATTCACTTGCGAAATTTTTGAGAAAACCGAAAATTTATAAACTTGTTCCAGAATAAACTTTCGAAATTCGATATTCCGACACAATAACACATACGCTACGTTTCGATAAAAGTAGCTTGAGAATAAAATTGGATTTACCTCTAATTCGTTCCGTTGAATTTCAAACGTTCACTTGTTCAGTTGAATTTTAAAATTCATACTGTTGAACCAAAGAATACTCACTGATAAATACACACACAATCAGATCAACAGTCTTCATTAGTGTAGAATTAAAAAAAAAGAAAATTTGATTTTCTTTGATAACTTATCAAAGAGGATAACATAGGTCAAAAACTCCGAAATTGATTTCTTTGATAATTTTATAGCCATTAAAAGGACCAGATGGTTCTCCAAAATTCTACAGGTTCTATACGCCTGAGGTGGGGTAAAGTGGTCCTTGGCACCCCTGGGGGTGATTCTACATACGTCGGGTTTATGGCCCTTGAGCAGGAATCATGATGTCTGACAGAGGGACGCAGGGGCACAAAAGGGTGATCAACTGACGCAGGGGCACAAAAGTGTGATCAACTGACTTCCTAACTTCTAACACCTCTAGATATTTAGTCTACATTGAAAAATGTATAAACTCAAGTGTAACCATTCGTGTTGAATGCTGTACAGTCACCACAGAGAACTTGCTCCTTAATACTAAAACTTCATTATGTTGGATCTAGTACTTTTGAATGGAACATGTGCAACTTAACTTATATGAAACTTTTCAAGTATCTAACAAGGAACATCATCTTACTGATCCAAGCCGACTTTGATGAAATTTGGTAGGAAGATACTACACAGGAAATAAACGAATACGTGTTTTTTATTTTCTGCGGAAAAACGGTTTGAGGGGGCAAAATCCCCCACCCAAAATTTTGAAAGTAGGCCCTCGAAGGGTAAGAACAAGTGGACCGAAGCAAATGAAATTGTACACACATACACTAGACATAAAATAAGGGAATACTTGTTTCGTGTTTTCCGGGAAAAAACAGTCGGGTAGGGCACAAACCCCTCCAGACATATAAACAAGAAACCTAAAAAGGGATAGTAAGTGTAATGCAAAAGTACCTCAAGCACATGCAAAATTGCAACCAAACTCTGGTTAGGGCTAATGCACACATAACACAAAAACATAAGCGAATACGAGTGGTTATTTTGTACAGAAAAACTGCTTGGTAGCCGAAACGGGCCGCGAAATAATTTGGCAGTCAGCATCAGAAACGAGATGATTGGAGAAAGTAAGCGAATGAAGTACATATAGACATTTGAGCTGCAAGAGAACAAAGAATGCAGGATACACACGTATGTCCAGCATGTTGTAATTATTGAACTCTATGAGAAATGTACTGGCCATAAGATTTTGGCATTCGTGAACCTACGTTAACTGCAGCTGTTGTATGGCCCACAATGACAGTCGAGTTCAACTTCTAGCGATTAGTAAGACGACCTGTTTCCCCAGTTTCCCTATAACCATACATATAATATTATGTTCTGTGAACATATCTACCGAGATACCATACTCTTTCAAGGCAGGTATTCTCTGTTACACGTAAAGTGTGGATTCTGGCATGTAATCTACTAGTCAGGAGTAGTTGCCATGAGGTGGGCTTTGACGTTGAGAGAAGGTGGATATGTTGAAGGTAAACAAATTATGAAGCATGAAGTGTAGATCCTAATTTATTTCTGTGTGGACCACACAATCTTTCCCCACAGTCGTACATTTGGTATGTATAGTAACGCGTGTTGCAAACACCTTGCATGTTGTCCATACATAGAAGTGTACGTCTAGTAGTAATGATAGTCCACAAAAAAATGTTGCAAACACAGTGATCGCTTACACCATCCGCAACGAATCACACCAACTTGTCCACAAATATCTCACATGGGTACGCTATTCGTGTCGAAAGTGTACTCTGCAGGTGTCTGAAACTTTGCTGGTCGTTTTGTTGTGTAACCGATCACATGCCAAGAGTATTTAAGCACGTCTCGATATCGTGGAGAGGAAAATTGATTATGTGTCAATGATTGCAATTTTATTATATTGTCCCTTATATGCAAGTTTATATATAAGGGAGAGCAGTCTTAGCGTAGTGGCATGAGCATTCTTCGCATTGGAAATACTATACTAGCAATATGACGTCACATGTCTGTCTACAACCTTGATTCGTACTGTAGGAGAACGTATCGTGGTTACCAAACAATTCATGAATACATAAGGATCATGCTTAGGGCCTAGTATTGGTCATAAATGTGTCTTGAACGATATTGTTTCCTAGCAATTATTCCGAACGTCTTCTACTATTACTCCTACTGCTAGAAATAATAATATTTTCGTTCTCCATTTCCTACACGTTCCATATATCCGTTCAACCAAACTTTGTAAATAGGAACTATTTTTTTATATATTCGTATGTATATTTTGTTAAAATATCAATATAACGCATAGATAATCCAAAGTGTTTTATCAAAAGAAAGCGTCGTCATGAAAACAAAGCCTACTTAGTTTCTGTTTAAGCATCCGAAGTTCCGATATTAACATTGCCCAGGAGCTTACACCTTCTTTCAACCCCCTTGTTTCCTTTCGGACTCAAATCATTCGAAAGTATCTCTTGTCTTTCTTTTTGTTTTACTATAAACTTCAGCACGCTTATTTACATTGCAATAAGACGTAATGTTGAGATCTTAAATCTTCAGTAATAATAATAATAATAATAATAATAATAATAATAATAATAATAATAATAATAATAATAATAATAATAATAATAATAATAATAATAATAATAGAAATTGTATTAACATTTTTAATGTTGCCCTAAAATTAGACAAAACTTACAGATAGCTCGGCATTTCGGGAGTTTCTCCGGACCTCCAGGACACACCTCTGCAACTACGAAAATTTTAAACGAAAGCGTTCCCCTATAGTTTCTTGTAGAAAGTATTCTACTGTACGTTTTTAAGGAAAATAACTGAATATCACTGAACAGTAAGGCATATAATAAAATAACTTTTAGGGTATACAGATGTAATTATAAAAGCTTTGCTACAAAATTACCTACACACACCATAATAAATTTTATGAGCTCCGAAATACAAAGTAATAAAATAGCGTATAAGATTCAGTCTAAAAAAGCAATTGTTACTTAAAAAATGGGCATACATTATTTCAAGAATCGAGAGAAAACGAGAAAGTTTACGATACTTTTCCTCTCGTCTCGATTCTCATCTCCAGAGCGAGACGATAAATTGAGTTAACCTTGTACGTCTCGAATATAAAATGTTAATTCTCGTCTCAATTTTGTTTTGTTTTAGAAACGAGGTGGGAAATTCGTCTTCTTGTGGGCAACACTAAAGAAAACCGAAATATTCTTGCCAAATATCACGTTTGTGGTTGTAATATTCTGCCTGAGTGATAATAAGCTCCTAACTTTTAATCATCAATGAGATAATAATAATAATAATTAGTTTTATTATTATTATTGTTATTACTATTGTTATTCCTAAAGATTTGATAGTTCAAGTATTCAAACAGCCGAGTATTTAAACATCTGAAGATAATGGAACATGTGTCATCGCTGATCAATCGCCACCGACAATTTTAAAGTAAAAAAATGTACTGGTCGTTCGTGGATCCGAGTTAGTTATCTTCAGATTATTGGTCAAGTGCCTTGACCACTGAACCACTATTACTACGCAGTAATTGATTCGCGTTTAATTTGTGTAGGAGTATAATATACGCGTCGTATTTTATTCAAAATAAAGGAGTTTTGTATTTGTTTTTTTTTTTTAAATCTAAAATGTTAATAACTTAGTGAATAGAGTAATATAATACCCTCCGAATTCTCAATTACATATTCCTGTGTTTGAATTTGACTATTAACAAGCCACTGTTTTGAGCGAACCAAAAAGGCTCTTTATTTAACCCGCCCAAGTAATTAACGCTTTATGTGAGTGGTTAGCGCTGTGATTTTCTAAACCGGTGATCCGAGTTGGAGTCTTCCCCTCGCCATTTGCAACTTTTTAAAATGTTTCATTTACAAGCCTGAGCTCCAGTTGGATGCTGCTAAATGAAAGATAATCTCCAGTGGAGAAATTCAGTGATTACGTAATTCTGAAAATAAAGGAAGAAAAATGGATGGAGAAAACGAGTTAGAGAGTTGATTCTGTTAATGGTTCTATATTTGATATTAACCGTTAATTTCGTGCATTTATAAATTGTTTATTGACACTATTTTCTCCTCTTTTCTCCTTGTGTATGAATGTGTAAATTTTCACAAATATTATTCACAAGAACCTTCAGTTATATTTACAACCTAAGGGGAATACGCTTAGTACGGATAGGTTCTGCAACTCGTTTGAGTGTTATCCAATTTTGTATTTTTAATATTTACAAATAAATTACTGCTTACTAATATTCAGCAGTTTCAATAGTCATTTAACGAATAATGACATCGGACAAGTTCTTCTTTCGAAGTAATATTACGTATCAATCAGTGGCTGCAGAAACTAAGAACTCAGGCCCTATTAGACACCCAAAATGTTCATTAGGGGCTGGGTTCTTCCCCTGAATAATCCATTCATACTTTAATTTATTTGCAAATAGGACTACTGTTAATAGTTTCAAAACTCAGCGCAAGGCTTTGTGTTTACTTAAAAGATTAACCTAATACATATACGGTACCGAATAATCTATCCGTATATTATTAGATACGCATATATGTACAGTTATTTGAAGTAAGTTAACTTGCTTATATAATCCCTCACTTGAGTTAATTATAAGATTATTTAAGTCCCCTGACTGTTATCTTCTCATCGGAGCCTCTGGTGTCCGTATATTTTTTCTGGTATTGTGCTGTTTATTGTGAGTGCAAACATCCAAAGACTCCTTTTTGTCATTTCGTCAGCCAGCGTTTCGCTCCACTTCTGCACAAAAATACTCTTCACGATTTGTGCTTTTAACAGGTGGGGTCAACTTCACACTGCTGTGCTATCTTGGACCGGGCGTTAGTTGGGCTGCCTAGGTCACGGACTTTGTACATCAAGAATTTCTGTGGCCCTCTGTACAGGGTGTTCCCTACAGGGTGTAATTATAAGATATACTCTCAATAGAGTTCTCAGATGTACCCTGATTTCAAGAAGGGTCCAAAGTGGCAGGAAGTAAGCCTTGAGAAGAATGGGCATACAGTACTTCGGAGGGAAGTCGAAATTGTTAGGAAACGACAGCTCTGTGTTTTTTTCTGTTCGGAATAACCTATGGTGCAATATATTTCGTCACGGTATACTTCAAGTTTTCTTCATTTATAAACGTGAAAGAAAACATTGCAGCATGTGTTTTCGCGAGTACGAAAGACCGTGCTGCTGACGATCCTTAACACTTCCGACATCGCACCAAGGGGTTCCGTGGTCACTGCTATCAAGGCTTATCGCTTGTCTACTTTGGACCAATCACAAAGTCAGAGCATATCTCAAAATTCTGTTGATGGCATTTCTGGGAATTTTATCCTGCATGGAATACTCTGTACACCCATTGAACATTAATAAAATATGCAATTTTGGAATGCGCATGTGTGACTTTGCTTAAACTGATAAGAACCACCATCCAGAGTTTCTCGAATTCGAAATAGGACCTCTTGAAATTTAGCTTATTCGCGATTTTGAACAGCCCTAGCTCTGAAACTATGCACTTTCTCCATAGGTCCATATGAACTTATTCTCTTATTTTGATGTAAGGAACCACCTCTTACAGTTTGTCTGTAAAGTTAATTAACACCCCGTATAGTGAAATAATACATTATACATACCAGTTATAATGTCTTTGATATATGGTACTCACAGGACAAAACATCCCAGACATAAGAGGTTAATATTAAAATAGAGAATCATTTTGTGCATCAACTTACAAGGAACATCATCTTAGTGATCCAAGCCGCTTTTGATGAAATTTGGCAGGGAGATACTACACAGGAAATAAACGAATACGTGTTTTTTTTTTATTTTCTGCGGAAAAACGGTTTGAGGAGGCAAAAGCCCTCACCCAAAATTTTGAAAGTGGGCCCCCGAAGGGCAAGAACAAGTGGATCGAAGCAAATGAAATTGTACACACATACACTAGACATAAAATATGGGAATACGTGTTTCGTGTTTTCCGGGAAAAATCAGTCGGGTGGGGCACAGACCCCTCCAAACGTATAAACACGAAATCTAAAAAGGGATAGTAAGTGTAATGCAAAAGTACCTCAAGCACATGCAGAATTGTAACCAAACTCTGTGTACGAACAATACACAAAAAATAAGCGAATACGTGTTTTTTATTTGCTAAGGAAAAAAGGTTTGAGGGGGCAAAAGCCCCCACCCAAAATTTTGAAAGTGGGCCCACGAAGGCCAAAAACAAGTAGACCGAAGCAAATGAAATTGTGTACAGATATTGTAGTCGTAAAATGATAGCACAAGGGAACCGAAGAATAGCAACCTCAGGGAAGCCTAGCGATTATTATGATTATTATTATTATCATTATGATTATTATTATTATTATTATGATTATTATTATTATCATTATGATTAATGGTGATGGTGACAGTAGTAAATTAATTGTGATGTTTAATATGGAGTATGGTGAAGCTTCTTGGAATGTGAATTGAGAACAGGTCGCTCCTTAAGTTTTTCAGCACTCCTTTCCATTATTTTGAGTACTTTTATGTAATATTCTGTAAATAAAACTATTATGTAATTGTATGTACTATACCTACTTGTGTTATTTACAAGAGGTGCGTTACGTGTGCAGTTGCTATTAAGAACAACGAACGCTAATCCAATACGGAAGATCAGTATATGCAAACAGCACACGACAAAGAATAGTCAAGAAGTTGTGCAAACACACTAAACTTTGTATGGACTGTTGGTGGTCTTACGATGTTATCTTGCTTACACTCGTGAGTGGCACCTGATGCGATAGGGAACATGATAAGTATACAAAGGGGTATTTACTCGCTCAATAGTACAAACATGTACGGGAAAAGGGTCATTATGGATACTGATTGCATAGAACTCATAATCGACGGCTGATGATATATATGGCACGGAGACCATACACACACACACACACATGCATACATAGAGAGAGAGGGGGAAGAAGGAGCCTACCAAGACGACAGTATGGTTGCAGTAAACAGTAAGTACGCCAGAAATTTTTACTTAGGGGGGTGTTCAAAATAAAAGGAGGGGTGCTCTCAGAACAGCGATATACAGTTTTAAACAAACTCAAAGAAAACAGTATATTTTGTTACGCAACTATTGCAATACTATTATTATTATTATTATTATTATTATTATTATTATTATTATTATTATTATTATTATTATTATTATTATTATTATTATTATTATTATTATTATTATATTAGCTCTTCGCAGTGGTAGGTTCAATGAAGTCAGTTCACACATTTCAGCATTTATTATTATCATTATTATTAAACTAAGTAATACAGTGAAACCTCTCAAAACGGACATCGGTGTAACCGATTATTTGTCCGTAAATGAACAGATGTCCCTAAAAGGAAGGGTTCTCTCTCATAACACCACACCACACATATTTGTGAAATGGAAGAATAAGAAAGTTTGTCCTCTTATGAAGGTGTCCACTATTGAGAGATGGCCGTTAAGGGAAGTTTCACTGTATTAGGAATTAACTTCCACTATTTTATCCAGTAATTACACTTGAATGATTACATACAAATTATTGTAATTATTTTGCAAAATTCTGCTATTATTCAATTTATTTACCCCCAGCAAGTTTTAGTGGGTGATTTTTTTTCAAAATATTAATTGGGAAAAAATTCCCTCGTCCCATGCTGAAATCACATTCGTTTAGTAATTAATACTGTACATAGTTACAATTTCATTATTTTAATATTCTAACCCTGTTGTTAACGTTAATGGTTGTAATATTATTTGATCTCTTAATCTCGGCTCCAGCCTCTTCCTGGCTACGTTATTTGCTCTGAATATCTTTCATAAGAAAATTATTCATTGATTTAGTTGTTTTCCAGAAATCCAGTTTTTCAATTTACAAATATTTTGTATATTTCTGTTTTGTCTTTTTTAATGTACCCTAATTTTAATAATCCCAGGGCTCATAGTGGTCTGGTCTCTTGTAAATAGTTGAAAAGTGACCAAAAATGGCCAAAAGCACACGAAAAAGTTACCAAAATCTCATCATGCTCCTTTTTTTTTCCTTTGTCAATTTTTCCATCACCTCTCCCTTTGTTTGTTGTTTTGTTTCTTCTGTACTTTTGTTTCTTTCTTTTTGAACTTCCTCCTTTCTTAGGTTTTCTAAGTATGCTTTGTAGTTACCCTAAGCAGACGTAAAAAGCTTTTGAGTAAGTGGAACAAGTTCTGGCCTATTTCCGAATTTCTTCATCATAGTCATTATATTTAATTTAGCATTAAGAGTTCTCAAAAACGTGAAATAATCAAATTCATCACCTACTCTTAAGAAGAACATACAAGAAGCATAACACAAGACGAACATGATGAACCACACAAACACACAACACAACGTTGAACGGAGCGTTAACTATTACGAGAGAAAACTAAAAGATTATTACGATAGAAGAAAGAATAGACACAGAAGGGTTCTCAACTCCACCTTGAGTGCTTAAGCATCCACAAATCGTCCACTGTGCTTTAGAAAGAATAAAAGCTGAAGTGAGAATAAAACTGACTGTTTCACATTTGGCAGCAAGTACTGAAGCTTTCAGAATGAGTAACGAATAATAAGTAACAAGTTTCTGCCTTTTTCCATTTGCTGTATACTTTTCTTAGCAAACTGCCAATCCAAAACATAAATCACTCAAAAAAGTCACTTTACCTCTGAATAAAAGGTAACTTTTAGTGACCAACTTGAAAAAAAGTAAATTTTAGTTTAAAAAGTGACTCGCTATGAGCCCAGTTCCGCTCAATGAATTTACATGAATAAAAATATACTTTACAAAAAATTAAGCTAGCGCCAAATGTATTCCCGCACAACACTAGACTCAGTCTAAAAAATATATAATTCTTACTTCGACCGATCTCTTCATCTCTAAGAACGTTTTGACTACACCCTTCTAACGTCCGTCTGTTGATACACCACTTGCAGAGCAGGCTCGAAACCAACCACAGAGCTTTGGGGGCCAATGAATATGTTAGAAGGGACCAAGTTATTAAAAATTCTCTTGCAAATATCCAAATATTACATTTTGTATTGAGGTCTGGAGGGGACATGAAAGATTTGGGGAGGGCCAGGCCCTCCCTAGTCCCCCCTCTGGTTGCGAGCCTGTTGCAGAGTAACACTTACCAACTGAATCTGGTATAGGCTTATTACTATATTATCACATTTTTCCTTATTGAGGAGGAGGTAGGTGAATGACCCCTCAAGACTGCCAATTTCAGTCATCTGCATCTGTACAGTACATCAATCTCTTTTCTCGGAAAGGACCGCGGAGCCCAGGAGGGTAGGAATGAGCGGTCTGGTTTGTCAATTGTTTCGATCGAAACACCACCCGAAACAATGAGGTCATGTGATTCTCGAAGTAGTACATGAGAACGAGGTCGCTTCGTATTTCGAAGTGAAATAAATAAATAAGAATATTGCCTTCCTTCCTAAACGCTAAACCTTTTTTAACTTGATGTAATAAACAACCTATATGATACCGATTGATACTATTGGGTTTGGGGAAGTATTCCTTTTCCATTCAGGGGTGTGTGTAAAGAAATTTGGAGGGGTGTTAGGGGGGTGTTGGGGGGGTGTATATTACTCCCTGGCAGTAAATGCTGCAAATGTTATAGCGTTGTTGCATCTTGCATTCGATGTAATACATCTACCGCAGACAGCAATAACAGCAAAGGAAAGGCATGTAGCAAATATACTACAGAATTTGTTGGAGGACTGGATGAAAGCGGGAATTACGTTGCAGATGAAAATAGTTACGACATTAGCTCTTGCAAATGACGATAAAGGAAGAGAACAGGACGACGTAGATTAAGCACCGGAGGATGACGCGGAAGAATGTGCTGTACCCGACACCGCATCTGTTGGGGATGTCACCCTTGAGTATAAACGGAATGCCGTCACGTACTGGAAAAGTGGTAAGAAGAGGCCTCTTTCCGTGGGATCTGTCCGATCGAAATACAGAAAGGTTACCTCTAGGGAACAGCTCGTGCGATGGGAAAAACTAGTTGCTCCTAGAGGGACACGGAAGGACAAACTAGCTGAAGTGTCACAGTTCGTTCTACGTACGTTTAAAGATGCTCTAAACGCTCACTTTCCAATACACGATGTGGACCTCCGGAGGTGGGCGTTGCAGGCTAGTAACCGATTTGGTCTACCTTCATTTTCAGCATCGCATACCTGGCTGTGGCGATTTAAAAGAAGACACAGCATTGTGTCGCGTAAAGTGACAAAATTTATATCTACTGCACATGCAGTAGACGACAAGGATTCCGCGAATATTGTAAGTGACTTTGTGAACAATGTGAAACAACTAATTATTGAATACGGCCCAAATAACGTTTATAATTCGGACCAAAGCTGATTCCAACTAGAAATGCATGCCGGTCGTACCTTGGCACGGCAGGCCATGAAAAAAGTCGAAACACTTGTTCAAGCTGTGAGTGCGACAACACATACCTATACAATCCAACCGATAATATCTGCGGATGGGATCTTGCTATCACCATTATTTGTTGTGTTGAAGGAGCCAAAAGGTGAGTTCGGTCCAAGGGTGCAGGACACTATGTTTCGCCCACGTAACATTTACCTAGCTGCCTCGAAGTCCGGTAAACCTACAAAGGAGCATGTTCGAACATGGTTCACTGAAGTGTATTTTCCAATTACGCAACAAAATACTGTTCTCCTATTAGATGCATGGCGTGGCCATTGTGAAAACACATTACGCGAAATAGAGCCGAGTGAAAAGCATACAACGTTGCGCACAATACCGCAGGGCCCAACCTGGAAAATACAACCACGGAATGTATATTTTTATCGGCTGTGGAAGACCTTTGTGCGACGCTTTTCTGATGCATAAACAAAAACACGTGTAGATTTCTACTTACTATTGGTGTGCCAAATTTGAAGCAAATCGGAAGGGGACAATCGGGGAACACGAATTGCCTTATTTTACATACACAATATCTACACACAATTTCATTTGCTTGGATCCACTCCTTCCTGTACTTCTACGATTATATTTACTTTTTTCGGAGGAGGTCTTGGCCACAACACTGCTTCTCCACACAAACTAAAAACACATGTTCGCTTACTTTTTGCGTATTGTCTTTTAGTTTCGTTGCAATTCTCCATATCTTTAGGCACTTCTGACGTATAGTTATTAGCACTTTTGATAATTCCTATTCAAAGGTTTGGAAAGGTTTGTGCCCCATCCAACTTTTTTAAGGAAAATACGAAACACATATTCCTTCATCTTATATACAGTATCTGTGCACAATTACATTCACTTCAGTCCACCTCTTCTTGTCTTTTGGGCATCAACTTTCACAATTTTTGGTGGTTGCTTTTGCATACTAAAACAGCTTTTCCGCGGAAAACAAAAAATATTCGTTTCCCTTTTGCGTATAGGAACTAAATACACGTTTAAGATATTTTGCAGTTTGCGATTGTCCAAACCTTGGGGTGTATGTAATGTGTGTTATAGAACTAGAAGAAAATTATCACTTTCTTGGAATGAAAGAAGAAAAAGATTGAAGAAGCAGATGAGGTTAAATTAATATCATGGCAATCAAGGTGGAACAAAACAAGCCCTCCGGGGCTTCTGTTTCCTACTAATACTACTACTACTACTACTAGTAGTCTTACTAGTACTAGCATTACTGCTTATACTACGGATTCGTGAAGCAAAACTGGAAGCGCAATGTAAGTAAATCACTTTTTGACTGTTATTTATGTTATTTTAATGAAAAAAGTGTTATGGAAATTTAAAAAATAAAATATAAAAGTAAAATATTTCCCTGCCCCGGGTTTGAACCTTCACCAAAAGCAATTGTAATTACTAGTCCATTGCGCTAGTACACTCAGCCACGAAGACCGCCAGTAACAGTGTTTGGATTTCTGCTATATTTCGGCTACGTGGCGAGAAACGGATAACTAACCAGAATCGCGTATTTAGCTCCTATGAGTAGAGTAGAGCGTGATTTAAAAATATCCTTCTGAACACTGGTGAATGTGTCTACGTTTTACTTTCAAGGCCTCCATTACCGTTCCTTTTTCATTTGTTTCTGTTTACTTACCTCAGATGAGTACCCCTAAGTGAAAAAAGAACAGCAGGCATCTCTTGAATATTGATATTTGTAATTGCAATAATATCAATTGGACTTCCACTACTACTTGGCTTTCAAGCAGGCACCAGACACTCCTCTTTCGAGAAATGAAAAAAATTAAGGAAGGATGAAACAAAATAAAATGAGAAAAGGAAGGACCAGCTTTTTAAAAAACTACAAGGAGCTTTTGGTTACTCTTTCTTATGAGGAGATTTTTATTACCTGCAATACATGGTGGCGAGGTGAGAGAGATATCCTGGAAAAGTCAGGGAATTTGAAATTTCTGTCAGGGAGATATCAAGCTTCCAAAAGCATATTGCCTTTGTGTAACAGCTTGGACATTTTTTATCATAATTTTTCGTCATCGGATCATTGCAGTATCAAACATGTTATTTCAAAAACAGTTTTCTACTGCTACTTTAACCTGTGATTTGGAACAGACAGTAGTTGACGGAACAATAAAAGCAAAAATTTATATGGAAAGAAATTTCTGTTAACATTTGATTCAGCAGACAAAGGAACACAGATAGTGTAAAATTTTTACAAGATATTATTGAGTATGTACTTTTTATAATAGTGAATATGTAGTTTCTATAATAGTTGAGGCATACTATAATGAAAGCAAAATTGTTATATTTGAATGAACAGAGGATGGACGTAAATATTGTAAAATCTTTTTCAATATTATTTTTATTATTTTACTCGAGGTTTCTTCATAGTTTTGTTATTAAAATACTTACTAACATTTCCTCATTTTATTGTCCTAATGAACCAATATATGTTGATAGTTAAGTAGTTTTGATTCATCGAGCTCCTGGTCCTTCAGAATTTCATGTCACCCCCTCCGTTAAGAAATCCTGGCAAAACGAACCAATTTTGGTTCCAGTAATATAGTGTAGAATGATCAATATTATAACAATATCGGGGTATGGGAATCCGAATTTTTTAGAAAAAAAAATTGCGTATCTAACAAGCCGTTAAACTTACAGAGCTGAAATTCAGTATATTAACTCTTTATTAAAAGTGAACAGAACGTCACACAGCATCTTTTAAAATTCTTCTTTATGGTGGTGGTGGCACTTTCTATATATGCAAAATTTCCTTGAACTGTCGTGGTGAAAAGACCTGTGTGTGTCTAGCTCCGAAGTTCAGCAGAGCGTAAAGCGCTATCGGTCTATTCAATTGTATTAAATCAAGAAATGAATTTTCTGTAGAAATTGTTGATGCGCGAAACGAAACCCAGAAACCATATTATGTATATGGAATAGTGATTCTCGTAATGCTTGTTATAGGAGGTGTTGAAATCAATCCGGGCCCCAAAAGTTCAAACAAATCGGATATTGCTGAAATCAAGGCAATACTAAAAGTTCAAATGAAGTTGTTGTCAGTGAAGTGCGTGGGTTGACAGAAACTGTGACAAAAATTATGGATAGACTTGATATGATTTACAAGAAACTCAAGACCATAACAAATGACGTCAGTGAACTACAAAAATACACTGAATTCCTGGAAGAACGGCTGGACGACCTCAAAAATAGGAGTAGAAGGCAAAGCATTGTGTTGTGTGAGCATTGAAGAGAGCGAAAGAGAGACATGGACAGAAACTGAAGAAAAAGTGTGCAAAGTAATTCAAGACAGATTAAAAATTCAGTTAAGAGACGACGAAATAATGCGAGCTCACAGAGTAGGAAAGATAACTGCGAATAAAAATCTACCTATCGTGTGTAAGTTTATAAGAGACAAAAGAAAAGAAGATGTTCTTAAAAGTAGACGCAAACTTCTTTGTAGTAACATTTACATTGAACAGGATTCTTCTAACAAAGTGAGAAATGAACGCAAAAATTTACAAGTTTTCATGAAAGACGCAAGGCAACGCAGTAGTCATGCTTATCTGCAGTTTCGTTATCTGTATATTGATGGGGAAAAATTCACTTGGAAATAGAAACAGACAGCATCCAAGCAGAACAAGAGACTTCACATTCCAGCTTATAGCCTCTGAACGCCTGTCACCAAATCAGCCTAAGGCAGTTCAAAGTGAAAGTTTTAGTTCTCTGGAGAATGTTAACCCTTCTCCCGTTCCATCCCCATTGTTAAGAAACCAACTACCTAGTCCTGAGTCAGTGAAACGGAAATCGACCTGCAACCGATGAGAATTTTGTGTTCAGGAACTGCATCAATTTGAGTATACACCAAAATTAGTAAATACCAAGTGTGTTAAAAGCAGAACTTCACCTTCAAGTTTTATTGTATTGTCAAGCCCCGAGGCTTATTCATTGTCACGCTCTGTAGATAATAGCTGTGTATCCGAAAATATGCTTCAAAACCATACTTGTAAATTGGTTTCAGTGTTTTATCAAAATACTTTCGGCTTACGGTCCAAAGCCCCAGAATTCTATACAAATGTCTTATCAAATAATTATGATGTAGTCACAATCACCGAAAGTTTTTTTTAGCAGAATGTCATACTGATGGATAATTCTTCGATAAAAGATACAAAGTTTTTCGTCAAAACAGGAACCTTGAACTATCAAAAAAATTGGAAGGGAGGGGGTGTAATAATAGCAGTACATCAAAATTACAATGTCTCCTATATATACTCTTGTGATCTAAATTTTGAATGTGTAATTGTCAAACTCTCCAGTCACTCACTAAAGGTGTTTATTTTTGCAATATACAATCCTCCAGATTCAACTGTAACGATATATGAATTGTTTTATGAATTTATTGAGAGTAATGTTCCAATAGGAAGCTCCGTTCAGGGGACTTTAATATAAGTCAAATAACGTTTTCTAATTTTGACATCCTACTTTCAACAAATAAATGTAAAGACTTAAATAACTTCATGTTGTTGTATGACTTAAATTAATTTCATAAGGACATTCAAAATAATAATGGTCGAACCTTAGACTTAGTACTCTCAAATCTTAATGACGTTTCGGTAATAAAGAGTGTTCTCTTGTTACTAATGAAGACAGGCATCATCCAGCTTTGCTTATCTCTTTCCCATTTCAACACCTGCATCAATCTAAGAAAGAAATTAAGGAACCCGGTTTTAATTTTAGAAAAACAGAGTTCCAAAGATGTACATAGAACTCTCTAAATAAACTGGGATTGCCTTTCGAAATCGGATGATGTAAATATAGCATTAACAAACTTTTATCAAATGATTAGCAACATATTTTCTATATGTGTTCCACTTAAAAGACATATCAACAGAAGTTATCCATGTTGGTTTACTTATAATATAATTAAGAAAATAAAATCCAAGACATATGACCATAACAAGTGGAAAAAGGGATCAACAAATATACTTTATCATCGCGATTAATTTGAGAGATTGCGTAAAGAAATAAAATCTGACATAAAATTAGCCTACAAAACTTTTATTTTAAACTCAGAATGCTCTATCGAGAAAGACCCAAGCCAGATCTGGAGCTTTATTAAACGCAAAACACAGCATTTGTCATGAAACTCCCTTACATACAATGATCATGATATCCAACATATCAGTGAAATAGCACAGGCATTTACACATTAATTCCATTTAGTGTACAACAATGTACCCGGCACAACAATGTACCCGCCGTTGACTCTTTTCTCTCCAATCGAACCGAATGTAATATATTAGACAACGTTCAATTAGATGAACTAAAACTCGAAGAAATAGAAAATGTTGTACGAGCGTTGAATTAAAAGCATCTTGTGATCCTGATAGCATTCCCCCTTATGTTGTGAAAGGTTGTAGTGATATATTTAAATATCCACTTCGCACTATATTTAATATTTCTATTAGAACAAACACTTTCTCAGATAAATGGAAAGAAAGTTTAGTCTGTCCATTACCAAATCTGGAAACAAGAGAGAAATAGAAAATTTCAGACCAAGTGTTATTCTATCGCCCTTTGCAAAACTTCTTGAAAGCATATAATATGCGCGAATTGTAAATAATGTAGAACCTGTTGTTTCAACTTATCAACACGGCTTCTTACGTAATAGGTCTATTCGACAAACTTATCAATTTTAACAAATTTTATAATAACAGAATTAGATAGAGACGGTCAAGTAGATGTCGTTTATACTGACTTTAGCAAGGCATTTGACGTCGTTGATCACGATGTCTTGCTACTGAGAGTAGGATCTCTGAATTTTTCGAAACAAGCAATGGAGTATCTTGTATCATACTTGCATAACCGAAAACAATATGTTTCGTACAAAGGATTTGTTACTGAAAAATTTAATACTCTATCGTGAGCCCCTGAAGGATCTAATCTAGATCCTCTGTTGTTTCTTCTTGCTATTAAGGATATTCCTCTATGTATTAAACTCAAATTCTTCTTTCTGCCGACGATCTTAAATTATACTCCAATTAGGTTCAATTGATGACTGCGTGAAACTTCAACAAGATCTAGAGAGTATTCAAATGTGCTGTGATAAGAATAAATTATTCTTGAATGTTTCACAATGTAAATCTGTATCTTTCACGAGGAAATAAAATCAAATTAACTTTACGTATACAATAAGTGGCACTTCCTTATCTACCCCAAATACTATCAAAGATCTACGAATTATATTTGATAGCAAATTGACCTTTACTCAACATATTGACGCGATAACGAGTAGTGCATATAGAAACCTAGGTTCAATTTATAGGATAGGACAGGGTTTCTACAAACAATCAATATTTATAAGGTTATATTTTTTATATGTGAGGTAAAAATTAGAATACTGTTGTACTGTTTACACCAAATGTCACTAAATACACTGATGCAATAGAAAAAATACAATTTAAATTCTTAAAATGCTTGCATACAAGAAAACCGGTTTCTACCCAAAGCATGTCCCCTATGAAGACTTGGTAAGGAATTTTAACTTTCAAACATTGAAAAAATGGAGATGTGTTTTTGATTTGTTGTTCTTACATAAATTATTAAATGGTAAAATTGATTGTCCAGAATTAGTTTCAGAAGTATTATTGCGTGTCCCAACAGGTAAGACTAGAACACCAAACGCTGGGACATTCTATTGTAGAAAAGCAAGAACGAAAATATTACATAAGTCTCGTCTGTGGAGAATGTGTGCTCATAGAATGAAATGATTAGATTTCATGTAATAGATGTGTTAGTATGTCAGAGAACAAGTTCAAAAGAATTATCATGAAATAACTTAAGTATAGTTAGATAACGTATATTTGTGTATGTATATAATGTATGTATAATAGTGTATGTTAAATAATTCTGTATACGACACTATAACTGGGCATTAAGCCTGTTATGTTGTGCTTATGAAATAAAAAAATAAAATTGATAGTGAGTTGGTTTGTCAAAATAACTCAATTGAAACTAATTCCAACTCTGATTAGTTAGAATTTAATATGATTTTATTACAAGGATAAACTCTTTAGTCAGTAAAGAAGAGGCCGTGGATCATGTGTCAGAACTGATGACAATGTGTTTGGTGGGTGGTGGGTGTATGGATGGTGGGTCATAGTGGGTCATGGTTGGTGGTGGTTCAGAGTGGGTCACGGTTTGTGGTGGTTCGTGGTGGTTAAGAGTCGCTCCTGTTGGTTGGTGGGTCAGAGTGGATAACGGTGAGTGGTGGGTCATGGAGGGTCGTGGGTCACGATGGGTGGTAAATCAAGTTGTTCATTGACCTAGGTCATCACTAGCGGTCGCGGTCTAGTGTTCGATTTCCGGTGGGTGATCCTTTGAAGTTGTATATCCTCGATGTATCTGTGTTCGTGTCCCTGTCGTCCAAGGTTACTGAAAATAACTGTAAAACAAGTATTACTAAGTATAATAGAGACAAGTTACAGAGATACTTTCGGTGAATCAGAAAAGAAAATGGTCTGAGGCATCAGATTCCAGTTAAGGGGTCGAATTACTCTTAAAACCAGTTTCTCCTTCATGTTCTTGCGTGTTTGTAAATCTAATTTTGTTTTCTAGTTAAAATTTAAAGTCTCTCGACTATAGTATTTTATCATGACCGAAATCATTGTGTTTCGTCGTTATCGTAAACGTGTGCAATCTGCTACATACAAGAATGTTTTTTGACTCTTACTTAGCAGAACTGTTTTAGCGTTGTAGCGTTAGCATTCGTTTCGTAATGCAGGTGTCCCGGGTTCGATTCCCGCTGCTGTAATTTCTTTTTATCAAACTACAATACTCATACTTCTGATGTTTAATAAAATAAAAACACTCAATTTCTTTCGGTCTTACAAGTTAGAGTGAAAAAGACTTTCTTTGCAGAGGAAATATTGGACTACCAATATGACGTCAGATGTCTGTCTACAACCTTGATTCGTTCTGTAAGAGAACGTAACGTGGTTAGCCAAGAATCCATGAATACACAAGGATCATGCTTCGGGCCTAATATGGGTCATAAATGTGTGAGAAACGATATTGGTCCCTAGCTATTATTCAGAACTTCTTCCACTATTGCTCCTACAGCTAGAAATAATAATAGTTTCGTTCGCAATTTCCAACACGTTCCATATATCCGTTCAAACAAACTTTGTAAATAGGAACTAGGCCTATTCTTTTTTATATTCGTATGTATATTTTGTTAAAATATCAATATAACGCATACATAATCCAAAGTCTTTTATTCAAAGAAAGCGTCTTACTATGTATCGTTATGAAGATAAATAGAATAATTTCTGTTTAAGTACCCCCACCCGTTTCCTTTCGGACTCAAATCATTCCAAAGTATCTCTTATCCTTTCTTTTTCTTTTTTTATCAACTTCAGTAGGTTTATTTACATTGCAATAAGATGTAATATAGAGGTGTTAAATCTTCAGAAATAATAATAATAATAATATAATAATAATAATAATAATAATAATAATAATAATAATAATAATAATAATAATAATAATAATAATAATAATAATAATAATAATAATAATAATTGTTTAACATTTTTAAACTTGCCCTAACATTAGGCAAAACTTACTGATAAGTCGGGATTTCGGAGTTTTTCCAGACCTCCAGGACACACCTCTGCAACTGCGAAAATTTTAAACGGATCCGTTCCACTGTAGTTTCACGTAGAAGAGCAACTAATAAATTCTACCCTACATGGTTTACCCCGAATATTATTAATAAAATTAAATGTAAAACTTATCATCGTAAAAAAAGTCGTCTCAGTGTAGGCAACAGTAAGTACCATGAAGAGCAATTTCGTCAATTGCGTAGGGAAATTAAAGCAGAAATAACTGCTGCTTATAAAGAGTTTTTAAGCAGCACAGAAGATAAATAGAAGAATGATCCGAAATTATTATGATCCTTCATCAAAAATAAATCGCGTCACTTGACTCCTGATCGCATACAGTACAATGGTTACGACCTTACTGATGATAGGGACATAGCTAAAGCATTCGGGCAACATTTTAGTTCAGTCTATGGCTCCTTAAGAGCGGACTATGACGTATCGAGCATGTCTCTAAATGATCGTTCCAGTGCTCTTCTTGACATATTTTCATTACCTCTCATATCTGAAAAAGAAATAAAAGAAGCAGTAAGGAAGTTGAAATCGAAAACAGCAAGTGGCCCATATGTGATCCCAACGTACATTGAGATATATTCTTGCTGTTGAGATATATTCTTACAACCTCTGAATATTATATTTAATTTATCTATAAAAAACATGTACCTTTCCTGAAAAATGGAAGGAGTCAGTTGTATGTCCAATACCCAAAATAAACTCAGCTAGTAACATCGAACAGTTCCGACCAATTTCTATCTTATCTGCGTTTGCCAAGGTGTATGAATATATACTGCATAAGCGAATAATGGATCATGTTAAACCTGCATTATCTGTCAGTCAACATGGATTTCTGAAGGGCGGATCTACTGTATCAAATCTAGCACTAATAGCAGACTACATTTCGAAGGAACTTGACAAGCAAGGACAAGTAGATGTCGTATATACTGATTTCTCTAAAGCATTTGACTTCATTGACCATGACATTCTCTTAAACAAACTGGCATCCTTTAACTTCTCGAAATCAACTCTGCAATATTTTGCTTCCTACCTTCAAAATCGTAAACAAACTGTATTGTATCGTAATCATAAATCTCAAATCTTTCATGCAACATCTGGAGTCCCTCAAGGCTCGAATCTGGGACTTCTACTTTTCATTTTGGCGGTAAATGAGCTTCCTGAGTGCTTTCAATTTTCTAAAAATCTACTCTTTACTGATGACCTTAAAATATTCAACAGAATTGAAACAATTCAGGATTGTTTAGAACTTCAGAGTGACTTACAAAATCTTGAAATTTGGTGTAAAAACAATAAATTTAAGTTAAATGTTCGTAAATGCAGTTATTTAACATTCACTTGAAAAGAAAAATATATTCAATATAATTATTCAATATTAGGGGAAAAACTAAAAAAAGCTTTATTTTATAAGGGATTTGGGAGTTATTTTTGATTCAAAATTAACCTTTATTCAACATATTGAAACTATTTGCAAAGAAGCCTACAAAAATCTTGGATATATTTATCGAGTCAGTAAAGATTTTCAAAATGATCAAACTTTAATTGTGCTGTATTATGCATACGTCAGGTCGAAATTAGAATATTGTAGTAATATATGCAACCCTAATATACAGAAATACTCATTCTTGATTGAGCGTACTCAAAATAAGTTTTTAAGGCTTCTCACGCTTAAGAAAACAAAATTCTATCCAAAATTTGAAAGCTACATTAACCTTGTTGAAAATTTTAATTTTGAAACATTAGAACTCAGGAGAAGAAATATTGATTTATTGTTTTTACACAAACTCTTTCATGGCAAAATGGACTGTCCTGATCTTAACGAAAAAATATGTATCCAAGTATCATCCATTAAATTGCGCACTGCTTCGAAAAATACATTTTTTTGTATGACAGCGAAAACAAACGTTTTAAGCAGATCTCCTATATGGAGAGTTAGTGCAACCTACAACAGGTTAGTTAAAGAAAATTTCAACCTGGATGTACTGGCAATGGGTGTAAGTAGTTTTAAAAGGTCTATTAATTTTGTAAGACAAATGTAATTATTACCAATAGCTATATTAACCTATATAATCTGTATAACGATATACTATGTAACACTGTAATTAGGCCTGTGTCTGTTGTGTTATATGTCAATAAATCTAAATCTAAAAGAAAGTATTCTACTGTACGTTTCATAGAAAATAATTGCAATAAAAATAACTGAATATCACTGAACAGTAAGGCATATAATAAACTAACGTTTAGGATATACAGTAGTAATTATAAAAGCTTTGCTAAAAATACCTACACAGACCATAATAAATTCAATGAGCTCGAAATACAAAGTAACAAAATAGCGTATAAGATTAAGTCGAGAAAGCAATTGTTACTTAAAGAATGGAGTACACTATTTAGAGAATCGAGGTAAAACGAGAAAGTTTACGATACTTTTCGTCTCGTCTCAATTCTTATCTCGAAAGCGAGATGATAATTTGAGATAGAGTTGTCCCGTCTTGAATGTAAATTGTTAATTGTCGTCTCCATTTTGTTTTGTTTTAGAAACGAGATGAGAAATTCCCTTTCTCGTGGGTAACACTAAAGAAAACCGAAATATTCTTGCCAAATATCACACTTCTGGTTGTAATTTTATGCCCTGAGTGATAATAAGCTCCTAACTTTTAATCTTCAATGAGATAATAAGAATAATTATTAGTTTTTATTATTATTATGACTATTGTTATTCCTAAAGATTTGATAGTTCAAGTATTGAAACAGCCGAGTATTCAAATATGTGAACATAATGGAACATGTGTCATCGCTGATCAATCGCCACCGAAAATGCTAAAGTTCAAGAAAAATGTATTGGTCGTTCGTGGATGCGACTTGGTTACCTTCAGATTATTGGTCAAGCGCCTTGATCACTAAACCACGATTACTACGCAGTAATTGGTTTATCTTTCGTTTGCTTTTGAGTATAATATACGCGCCGTATTTCATTCAAAATTAAGGAGTTTTGTATTTTGGTTTTTGAATATCAGAAATGTTAATAATTTAGAGAACATAGTGATATAATACCTTTTAAGTTCTCAATGACATATTCTGAGTTCTCAATTACATTAGATTATTCCATCCAGAATAATCATGTTTAGCTGAACACAGTTTAAGAGAAGGCCATAAAGTTTTATTTAAGGACACATCCATCATTACCAAGAGCACCACTTACTGGACCAGGATAGTAGCCGAATCTTTTGTCATAGTTCATAAACCGAACAACGTTAATAGAGACACTGGATTTCAAGTCAGCCCCCTGTGAAACCCGGTCATCAGTACCACAGCAAAGAAAACGACACACAAACATCCAGATAACCCTCAGCCAATCAGTACCACGGCCTAAGGAACATAGCCAGCCAATCACAGCTCCAGTTTTCAGATTGAATCAGCCAACCAGGAACCAGCATTTTCAGCTAATCAGGAACCAGCATTTCGCCAGCCCAGAGTATATATTACTTATATCCGCTGATCTCTACATAATTGCCCTGATGATGAGAACGATGACAGCTCTCGAAACGTTGGCCTATCCACCAGTTTTCACCTGGCTGATTGTTCGAGAAGAACTTTATCAAGCTTAACGTACTTTGCCAGACTCTGTTCCCGTCCGTCATTCGACTGGTGTTTCCTCTGTGGTGAATATATTGGATGCTACTACTAACTATACTAAAGTTCGTATTTTTGAATTACCATGTGAACTTAGTGATGATGTAGTACGTGATACCTTGCGTGAATATAGTGAGATTAAAAATTGTACATGAAAAGTGGGGCACTCACTTAAAATACCCTGTGTTGAATGGTGTTCGTGCAGTTTATAGAGTTGGAAAAACATGTACCCTGTAAACCCCACTTCATGGGTAATAAGGCTTCGATTGTGTATCCTGGACAGCTTCATACCTGGTTTCGCTGTTTGAGTACGGATCATCTAGTTTCCCAATGCAAATTACCACCTCGTCAGTTACCTCGTCCTCAGCACAAACAGGACGACTTTCGTATGACAGCTTTATCCACTGGTAATCTCCCGTAAACCCCGTAATACTCCTTAAACTCTCTATCTTCTTCTTTACGGCCCAATGTTTCCACGAGTGTTCATGATGCGTCTCGAGTCCCCTTCCCTTGGTGCATGATCTACAGAATTTCCTACTTTATGTCATGATGTCGTAACCGAACCTGAGCCAAATACTACATCTTTACATGATTGTGTTGACCCGATTCAGTGGCCCTCAACCACCTCAGTGCTACAAACTGCCCCGCCCAACCTGGCAACGTCGCAGGATGATGTACCGTTGTCTACCTCTCATGTTTAGCTTCAAGAAATCTGACACAACTCCGGAAAATGCATCTGAATCTACTTTGCCCTTTACTAGTGCTCATATAAATCAACTACGGCGATCGTTATGTAAGAAACGAGAAATGCTCTCAAATAAAACAGACAATGTTAGCCAAGCGATCCAACATAGTGTGAGTAACCCGGAAACACATAGCGACGGTGCTGACCTTGACTCTGACATGGTTTGTAACAACTTCTGTTCTACAGGCGAGTCTCGTGAGAAGAGTGGTGAAACAGAACCTACTGCTTCGGAAGTTCTTGTGTATAGCATCTTGTCAGCACCATTCTTGCCTTCGGGTTCTTATGTCATATATTTTTTTCCCTGCAGTGCAGTCCTCACATGATGTTTACCAGATTGTTTCTATTTATGTTTTTATTTTTCTTTCTTTTCAAACTTCAGGAAGAGTGGTGGAAATTGTGTTCCAGATGGATGCAATATTTCTCCTCTACCCCCTCTGTTGTAAGGTGTATTCTTGCACTTACACCAGTTTTGGGAGTTATTTTTTCACATTGTTTTCTTATTTTATGTATTTATTAACTTGATGGCAGATTCTCCTACTAGACCTAACGTGCGCCGTCTATGTACAATCAATATCGCTGGCATTCACCACTCAGCGAAACAAAATAGTTTAAAAACTTTTATTATGCAAAGTGGTTACGACATCATTCTTCTCCAAGCCGTCCGCTTTGAATGTTTTGAATTTCTAACAATGTACAATGCAATTGTGAATATCGGACCCAACAATCGTGGTACTGCTATCTTAATCAAAAAGGGTATTGTCGTAGAACGCATTAAGCGACTTCTCTCTGGCCGTGGTATCAGTTTATTTTGTTATGGATTTAATATTGTGAACGTTTATGGTATTTCTGGAACAGTTAACAGGCGTTCTCGTGGTCATTTTTATAACGAAGAAATTTGCAGGTTTTACCAGATAATTGTGATCCTATTATTCTGGCTGGTGACTTCGATGTACTGGAACGAAAAATCGATACAACTGGCATTTTCCATCCTAGTGTCACTTTTTCCCACCTTATCCAACAGTTGCGGCTCAGGGATGTGTGGTGGAACCATTGGACCGTCCCTAAATTACTTTTAAGAATAGTCATATGATGTCCAGGTTAGATAGGTGGTACATAACGTCTTCTGAGTGTTCAAATATAATTGTAACGGTCATATTCCCAGTTTCATTTAGAGACCATGCAGCGGATTCTTGTGTTCTTAAAATTCCGACAGGTGTCTCGCATACACATGGTAGAAGTTACTGGAAATTAAATGCTCAACTTCTCCATCCAGCTACCATTAGGAATGATTTTCGTCAACGTTAGCAATTTTGTGTACATCGACGACGTTACTTTTCGACTATCTCTCAATGGTGGACTTCTTACGTTAAACCCAACATGAAGAAACATTTTTACCAATGATACGGAAAGGAAATTAAGCGTGGGAGTTATCAGACATTAGAATATTACTACGCTGTCTTAAAGGATCTCTGGTCTCAAGCTAGCAGCCCTCAAAATTTCAGTCATATTTATAGGGTTAAAGCGCAGATTACACGTATACAACTTCGGGTTCTTGAACGCTATCAGAAGACTTCCACATCTGAATCATAATATAATTCTGAACGCATCTCCTTTTACCACTATATTCAATCGCAGAAGCGACGTCAACAGAACCCCATTGAAGCTATTACTATGGATGGTGAAATTATTTAAGGAGTTACGGATCTTAATGATCTTAAGACTCATGTGTGTGAACATTTTTCTTCGTTATATCGTACTGGTTTAATCAATGCTACAGCACTAGAGACATATTTCCCGGAAGGAATGCCCGAACAGTATCCCGACATACACCAACAATTAATGGCGGACATTATACCGATGGAAGTCCAAGAAGCATAAGCATTGAATGCATGTAAAGACCTCAAGTGTGCCGGTCCTGATGGACTAATTTATGAATTCTATGTTTCCTATTGGGATATTGTTGGTGCGGAGTTATGCCACCTTCTTAATGAACTCTTAAGGCATCGCAATTTCATTGATAATCAAGGTATCATTGTCCCTATACCTAAAACGAACTGTCCGGTGATCATACAGAACTACCGTCCTATTACGTTACTCAATACTGACATGAAACTTTTCTCTAAAGTTTTAGCACGACTCTTGAAATTTGTTTGTCACGAGATTATTAGTGATTTCCAGGCAGCAATTCATCCCACTAAGAACGTGTTTTCTGCTCTTAGCAAGATCCGTGCCATCACTGATTATTTTAAATTTAAGCGCATACCTGCATGTTTATTATCAGTGGACTTCCAAAATGCTTTTGACTTTTTATCCCACGACTATCTCTAGATTGTTCTACTAGCCAACGAGTTTCCTGATTCATTCATTGACTTGATTCGTGCGCTGTACTCTTGACCAACTTCCCGTGTGCAAATAAATGGCCACCTTACAGCTCCCTTTTCCATAAGTTGTGGAGTAAGACAAGAATGTGCTTTATCTATGCATTTATTTAGTTTGGCGCTTGAACCTCTGTTCTACCATCTAATGTTGCTCCCCTCGTCAGTGAATCATGATTTTCAAAATATCAATATTCAAGCTTTCGCTAACGATGTGACACTCCTTTTCACTACGAATGAAGAGTTTGCGCAAATTGAAGAGTGTCTACAGACTTTCGTGCAGGTGAGTGGTGAAAATCTCAATGGGAATAAATTGATGTTATTGTTATGTTATGCTTCGATGGTCCAGTCCCCCTTTTCTATTGACCACCATTATCTGATAAATGGTGGTCCAAATACTTGGTATTATCTTTACAGTTCGAACTGACGTGCTGACAGATATAATTTGGGACTCTATTCTTCAGACCTTTCGCCTACTTAGTGCAGACAATAAATGTCGGAGCTTGAATTTGATCTAACGCACCTGTTTTGTTAATATTTACATTCTTTCTAAAGGTGGTATGCAGCTCAGATCTGTCCTCTGCCTGAGTGTTATGCGAGGAAGATTGACTCTCTCATAGGCTGGTTTTTGTGGAGTGGATTCTATTTTCGACTCCCACGAAATGTTACCTATTGCTCATATTTTACAAGCGGATTACAAGTTACTACTGTGAGACAAAAAATCAAAATGGATATCGTCCTGGACTGTTTCATTAACTGAAGATAATCCGCCATACATTCACTTTTTCCTCATTGTCCTGCATATGTGCGGGAACTCATTTCCGTATGGGCATATGTCCCACCGTTACCCGAGGCTTCCACCATGTCCACTAAAATGTTGTATGTCGGTTTAATCAACAGTGTTATGTGTCCTTCTGTACCTCGAACTTGTAATAAGTTTCCCATGTAAGACTGGAATGCGATCTGGCGAAACGTTCACAACCAAATTTTATCTTCGGACATTCGTAGTGTTTGGTTGTGCTTTATTCATGACTTACACCCTACCAATGAACGACTTCATGCTATTCGTCGTTATGAATCTTTTAGTTATGTGCACTGCTGTTGATTGGATACTCGTTTGCATCGTGTTGTCTGAGTGCACTGATACGACTCGCATATGGACCTCTTTATGTGGATTACTTGCAGTGATCTGTAGTAAATCAGCTAACTATTTTGACCGTCGTATACTTGTCTTTCCGGACTATGTGTGATATCCCAATACAAAACTCAATGCCGTTAATTGGCTTATCGGGCATACTCTCTATTATACTATGTCCTGTACGCCGAAGTGTACAGTGAAGGAATATTACTTGTACTTAAAATATGCTCATCAGACATTTCCTGTAATGAATTTGCATGCAACATCTATGTTTGCTAATTTCCTTAAAGCGATCTTGTAAGCTTTCATAGTATACTGGTCTGATGCAATGTAACATCAGTGTTTACAATGCACTAATTATTTCAGTTCAATAAATGTATTTTAAAAAAGTGGTTAACATTGTGAGTTTCTAAATTGGTGATAAGAGTTCGAGTCTCCCCCTCGCCATTTACAACTTCTTAAAATGTTTCATTTACAAGCCTGAGCTCCAGTTGGATGCTGCTAAACGAAGATATTCTCAAGTGTAGTGTTGTAAAAAAACGGTTTTTTTATGTGAAGTTTTTTTCAATAAAAAACATCGTTCTTTTTCATGTTTTTTTTCAAATGTCTGTTTTTTTTCTGGCAACTATTGTTTATTGATTTACGTTGCAGATTATTGAAATAATCAACAGAACTTGAGTCGAAGCCCTCGTAACTTACAAATCTTTTGTTTGTTTGTACCTATATACTAGCAAAATTGTGATTATTCCTTTCGGCCCCAGGTCATTTTTGACGTTTTCCTACATTTCCAGTTAGTGACTTATTGCCCAAAAACCATTCATTCGATTGATATGGTTAAGGCCTTGTTTTTTTAGAAAATAGATGTGATTATTTTTTGGTGTAAGTTGCATTGCAGTGTTGCCAATGGGTGGGAAATTATTGAGGGAAATGTAGGGGTGAAAATTTACAAAAAAATCCCTAACCGAATTTCAATTTTTTTTTGTATCTAGTACCACTCCTGCTATATGGGTTCAAATCACCTAAAAGAATCTTTGGTGTGTTGACAAAGTACAGTGAAATCCTGTAGTCGCTTGCTTCCATCCAAAGAGAGAAAGAAAAAATTCTGTCATACACATGAAATTTTGACACTTTTTACGACTCACAAGCAAAAATCAAATATGCCGGGGCTACAACTTCTCTAATTATCCTATTGAAACTTTTTATGATGCGTTCTGTAGGGCAAAGAGGAAGCTTTCAGGTAGTGGTACGTTTGTTTCAATGTAGCCAGTAAGAGGGTAATATTAGAGGAGAAAAGGGATTTTTCCCGAATTTTTCACCTAAAAGCGGGAATTAATTGTTTTGGCTGGAAACACTGCCATCAGACAGACGAAAACTATCTAAAAATAAACATTTGTACTCCAAGAATATATCCTACAAGTATCATGGCGATATATAACAAAGTAAGCATGAAATTTAAAAAAAATCTCATTCTACCTCAGAAATTCACCATTTTCTTACCACTTACAGAACATGGTTTATTATAAACCTCAACTGTACTTTCCCTAATTATTCTAGTGAAACTTTTCATGGTGCGCTGCTTAGGCTAAGAATGAGGCTCCTAGACACTGCTACGTTTGTTCGAATGTAGCCAACAAGAAGGAAATAATAGAAATAAAAAAGGGATTTTTTTCTAAAATTTGCCCCTAAAATCTGGAATTAAAATTTTTTGTATCTGGCAACACTGTTATCAGACACACACAAACTATCTTAAAATAAGATTTGGTATCCCTCTAATATATCCTACAAGTAGTATGACGATATCTAATAAAGTAAGCATGTCAATAAAAAATATCTCATTCTACCTTTAAAAAAATCACAGTTATCTTCCCAATTAGAGAACAAGGCCTACTGTAAACCTCAACTGTACTTCCCCTAATTATCCTATTGAAACTTTCTATAGTGCGTTGTGTAGAGCAAAGACGAGACTTCCAGATACTGGTACGTTTGGTCCGATATAGCCAACAAGAGGGAAATAATAGAGACAAAACAGATATTTTTTCTAAAATTTTCCCCTAAAATCTGGAATTAAAATTTTCTGTATCTGGTAATACTGCTACCAGACAGACGTAAACTACCTTAAATTAAACATTGGTACACCACTAATATATTCTACAAGTGTTATGACGATATTTAAGGAAGAAAACTTGTAATTACCAAAAATATATTACGGTAAACAGAAAAGTAGGGAAAAACTAGAAAAATCAAGGGTTAGAACCTAAATATGAATTCTTCGTGCGTTCCCTACTTATCCCATTGTAACGATCTGAACTTGCGTTTCTTAAGTAAGGACAAATGTTCGATTGGCGTAAGTTGACTTGCACTCGGACGTATAGGTACGGATTTATAAATAAAAATTTCTAATTTTTGCCCAAATTTAGGAAAATTTTAATTTCCCTAGTTGGCAACACTGCGCGCAGGCCCGTCCAATTGATGTCATCAGGTAGGTATCCATCCGAGGTATCAATTTGGCAAGTCTCAAGGAGATCTTTCTACAAGGAAGGAAGCTACAGGGAAAAAAGTAGTAAAGGAAATTCGTAATCAGAAAATTCTCGCATTTTTGACTGGGGTGAAATTTGAGAAGGAAATTCGATACCAGAAGAAAAAAATAATATAATAAACTATAGTCCAACCATATTTTGCAAGAATAATATCCCGATCTCTTAATTAGTGTCCACGCAGGAGTGGATTAAACAAATGGCACACCCGTGTGTGCCACTTTGGCCACCTGGGCCACTGAGTATACATTTGATTACATTTTGTTTTACTACTAACTCGTGTTGTTGTTGTAGTTATAGTCTCGACTAATAATACTATCGTAGTTGTAAACAATAACTTTATAAGGAAAATTTTCTCCTTTTTACATCTTAGTTCCAACACTGTTGGTGAGAAATGCAGGGTGTTTCTAAATGAATTTTAGGGTTTTAAGTCTTCGTAGTACTTATTACATTTTACGTACAATTATAAGCAATGCATCAAGTAAAAGAGCACCTCAAACAGTCTTTGCTATAAGTGTTCAATGTGAGATTCATTCGTCACACGGCACACATCTAGTCGATAGGCGAGAAAGGCCCATAAACTTTCCGCCATATGGCACAAAACACATTCAATTTAGGAGAGTCTCGTTTCAAGTGTACCATCTCCTGAGGATTTGCTGACGGCCAGATACAAACATTATGAGTGTTCACATTAACTCTTAGGTGAAATGTTGATTTACCACTGAAGACGACACGATCCAGAAAATCTTCATTGTTATGCAGCAATATTTCACTTGCGAAATTGGCATGTAAACCGTAGTCTGTAGGCTTTAGACCTGTAGTAACTGCAAGCGATAAGGACGTAGTTGCAAGCGTCCCCTTAATATTCCTCACACAGACCGTTGCACTGTACAGATTCAGTCTTTATTAAAACACAGAAAACTTTCTGCTCTCCAGTTTACATCTTTGCTGCTTGCTGTTTCTAACGGCAGACAGAAGAAACAATGCATGTACATGCGTGCGTACAAAATTGTTTGAGTTGCTCTTTCATTTGATATAATATTTATAATTGTAAGTTAATTGTAATAGATACTACAAAGTTTCAAAACCCTAATATTAATTTTGAAACATCCTGCATTACTTCAATTTGAGTCATCCTATATTCGTGTCTTTTATATACATATCATCAGGGCCAGTCCTAGTCAATTTGTCGCCCCATGCAATGACATAATTTGCCGCCTCCCCCTTTCTCCAGAAAGAACAAATCTTAAAAGTCATGATTTTAAGTATGCTACTCCAGCATGAACAACAAAGGTGAGGGTAAGTGCAGTTGCACTCAGAAAGGCTTAACTTATCCGGGCAAGACATTTTTGTAACGTAAACAGGCAAGCGCGGCCTGTGAGGCCCAGTATATATTTTAAGTGCAGAATACACAAAATCAATGCCTATTGTCACTTACTGTTCAGACTAGTCTAGAATGTTTTGTCTCTTAAAAAAATATTATTGTTTTCTTATATAATTATTATATTAAATGAAATGGTTGGGATCTGTTAACAGATTTATTAGACAGATAATATACAAAGTCACACTCTGCCTTTTCGCTATTATAGGCACAATTATAGAGACTACTTAATTATATATATATATATATATATATATATATATATATATATATATATATGTGTGTGTGTGTGTGTGTGTGCCTTTAGCATTAGCAGATATCTTTTACACAAACACATTAACAAATGGGAGCCAACTTGAGATTTGCATTCTCAAAGCAAATGTACTATTCAATCATGATAATTACACAAATTATAAATCTGAATGCTCAGTAGTATAAGTGAAGCCTGTTGTTGGAAGACCTACCAACAATCTGGCATAGCAAATGTCATCATAACAAATAAGCAGTTAGGAGAGAAAGGACAACTTACTGGCCAGGAGAGTGTGCTGCCATTCTTGAAAGACTTCGTAAGAACCTTGGTAGTCTAATCAACTCGAATCTTCAAATCTTCCAAATCATAACTTGTTGTTAAAAGTGAGTCCTTTTATATGATTGTGGCAGAACACTTTCCCTTTCACCAGAAGTTGTTTACAATGATTTGTCCGTCTGATGAAATATCTTGTTTTCTAAAGAGTGTTGCTATTGCCTTTATATTTAAAATGAGTTTTTTTAAAAAGTTTTAATTATACTCAAATATAATTATCAAATTTATATTAAACAACACAAGAATGTACCGGTATATATTTTTGTCAAGTAGCGAAACTTCGTGTCATGGTTTTGTAAGCCGACCAAGCAGAATAGCAAATCCGGTCCAGACATTTTTGTAACGTAAACGGGCAACCGGGGCCTGTCAGGCCCAGTATATATTTTAACTGCAGAACACTCAAAATTCAATGTCTGTTGCCGCATACTGTTCCGACTAAAGGTTACAATAGTCGCGTGTTCAATATATAATTATGTGACAATTTGATCTAATATTTGACAGGAATTTCACTAAAGTTATACGGGGCCTCCTAGGCCCCGGTTGCCCGGTTACGTCAGGAAAAGATTTTGAAATTAAAAAAAAAAAGCTTTACCAACTCGATATGTTCATGATTTAACTTCGACGAAAGATAGAAGAATTCAGTATTTTATGTCTTCGAAATATGTACGGTTATTGAGAAATTTTAGAAAAGTGAAGCTACTGGGCCTGGGAGGCCCCGGTTGCCCGGATAAGGGTTAAATACTTACTAAAAATGCAATCCCGTTGTGTGTGTGTGTATTTTTTTAAATATTAATTTATTATGTTAGTGAAACGTAAAGCAAACACACCTGCAGAGGATAGATGGTAATCCTTTTTATAGAATTCACTATCGAGCTTCTATCTCAATGTATCAGTTTGCAATTCCAGTGCAACTAGTTCTTTTATCTTTATTTCTTGATTTCTCTTCTATATCTGTTAACATTTTAAAAAAAAAACTTGTTTCTATCTTCAATGATAAGGAACTTGTTTCTGACAAAAACAAGACTAGTTGTCGTATCAAAACTGTGATAACTTACTAAATGGAACAGATATTCACTACTATTCGAGAATTGAATTCTTGCATTTGGCAACAATCAAGCAATTTGTGCTCGGATTTATTCGACTATTTGCTTTAGCATTGTCCATGTGGCCTTAAACTAATGCATCCTAAACATAATTTATGAATGTAGTATTCAAATAGAAGGTCAGCTTAGTAAATATAACTACCATCATCATAAAGTCTGTTTCCAACAAGAAATATTTAATTTAAATAATATACTTATGACAGATTTTACCGGACCATCCAAACTTGTCACTCTACGCAAATGCACGTGTTGCATATATGGTAGAGCCGGCTCTGCGTATCATATGTATCTAGTCGACAAATTATTTATATATGACATTTAGAAAAATACTATTAGACAAATTTGTATTAGTTTTTATCTTTAGACAAGTTATATGAATTTTATACTGTTCGTGACATTATTTTCGTACTTATTAAAGGCCTGCTTTCACGAAGAAACAAAATTTCATTTCTACTTTTATTTCTTAGTTGATATTGATGAAAACTGCTGAAACCCGAATTATTAATAGGTATGGTATTCATGTAAATTGTAAAATATTTGTAGCGTATCAGTATCTAGCGTTTAATTTATGTTGCATTTTACGGTGATTATACCTACATAAAAATATTTAATACTTAAATAGACGTAAGATGCATTAGAAATGACTATTTGAAAAAAAAAACAAAATTTAGAAAAAAACGAGAGGCAATGTTTTTTTCTAAAAAACGTACATTTCTGAAAAAAACGAACGTTTTTTTTCGATTTACAACACTACTCCAGTGTAGAAATTCAGTGATGATGTAATCTGAAAATAAAGGAAGAAAAATGAATGGAGAAAACAGGTTACAGAGTTAATTCTGTTAATGGTTCTATATTTAATATTAATCGTTAATTTTGTGCATTTTTAAATTGTTGTTTATTGACACTATATTCTCCTCTTTTCTCCTTGTGTCTCAATGTGTAAATTTTCTCAAATATTATTCAAATCAAGAATCTTCAGTTATATTTTCAACCTAAGGGGAAATACGTTTAGTACGGATAGGTTCTCCAACTCGTTTGAGTGTTATCGAATTTTGCATTTTTAATATTTATAAATAAATTACTGCTTACCAATATTTAGTAGTTTTAAAAGTCATTTAACGAATTACGAAATCGGGCAAGTTCTTCTTAGGACATTCCATGTGAAATTATCCAATGAATTGACAAAATCTGACCTGACCATCTCAGATTTTTGTAAAAATTGGTGCACAGCTTTATTACAGTGGGAGACGAAAAATTCCCAAATATTAGGTCTCTCCTTCTGAAAGTGTCCCCATACAGGGTGTTCAAAAATGTCCAAAAAGGGCATTTTTTCAGTCACAGTGATTAATAAAATTGTCATAAAATGGTTAATATGTGCACTAGAGACATCAAACAAACAACATTGGAAACCTTAAAAACTGATGTACAAGTTATACTATACTAAACGTCCTGTAAAATAAAAAATAACACTTCAAAAATTAAAATTAAAATTTGAATTTTGAATTTCGTATAGAAATGTCCCTGCAAATTTGTTCAAAGTGATCCAGATTGTAGAGTCACATGTGTGCTAAAACATTACAAAGTTTCATTTTGGGCATTCAATGGAGTCAGATTCGAAGTTCAACAAAACCAAACATTGCACGATATTGACCATGTGAATATCTGGGTTCAGATTGATAAGCACTTGCCTGTAGCTATTTGCCTGCTGCATCAAAGAAATTTATATTCAATTTCATTTTTTTCTTGATGTATTAATTTGAATTTACACAATTATTCAGCTTTCAATTTATTTGGGGAATTATCATTACGTTTCCGAATAGTACTCAATATAGGTCATTATTCTTGTTAGTAAGTATGAATGTTTCTAAATTTATATTGGCTACATTGATACAAGCTATTTTCATTCCTTTGTTTCAGGATTGCTGTTACAGAACTTATTATGAAATGGAGGGATATATTTCCCTCCTTTTCACAATATTTGTATCAAATGTGCTATGCAACACAGTGACACTGTTCACAAAAACTTCACACACTATCAGCACAAACGATTAGTCAATAAACTATTTTTCCTATTTCAATTATACACTTCCACGTGTCTGTGACAGCAATCCTGAAACAAAGGAATGAAAATAACTTGTATCAATGTAGCCAATATAAATTTAGAAACATCCATACTGACTAACAAGAATTATGACCTGTATTGAATACTGTCCGGAAACGTAATACCTCCCTAAATAACTCGAAAGGTGGATAATTGTGTAAATTCAAATAAACACATCAAGAAACAAATGAAATTGAACATAAATTGCTTTGATGCTGCAGATTAATAGCTACAGGCAAGTGTTTATCGATCTGAACCCAGATATTCACAAGGTCAATATTGTGCAATGTTTGGTTTTTGTTGATTTTTAAATCGGATTCCATTGAGTACCCAAAACGAAACTTTGTGATCTTTTAGTACACATATGACTCTACAATCTGGACAACTTTGAACAAATTTGGAGGGACATTTCAGTGCGGAATTCAAAATTAAAATTTGAATTTGAGTTTTTGAACTGTTATTTTTTATTTTACATGTTTCTTCAATATAGTACAACTTATATAGGAGTCTTTAAGCTTTCCAATTGTGTTTGTTTCATGTCTCTAGTTCTCATACTAACAATTTTATGACAGTTTTTAATAATCACTGTGACTGAAAAATGCCCTTTTTTGACATATTTGAACACCTTGTATGGGGACACTTTTAGGAGGAGAGAGGTAATATTTGGGATTTTTTCATCTCCCATTTTAATAAACCTGTGCACCAGTTTTTACAAAAATCTGAGATTGTCAAGTCTTATGACTTGGTGATTTGACATGGAATGTCCCTCTTTCGAAGTAATATTACGTATCAATCAGTGGCGCCGGAACCTAGGAGCTCAGGCCCTCTTACACCCCCAAAATTTTCATTAGAGGATGGGCTCTTTCCCCGAATGGTCGACCCATATTTTAATTGACTTGCAGGTAGGACTATTGTTAATAGTTTCAAAACTCATTGCAAGGCTTTGTGTTTATTAAAAAATAACCTACTACATATACTGTATAATCTATCCGTATATTATTTTATACGCATATATGTATAGTCATTTGAAGTAAGTTAACTTGTTTATTATTCCTCATTTGAGTTAATTATAAGTTTATTCAAGTTCCCCGACTGTTTTCTTCTCATCGGTGCCTCTGGTGTCCGTATATTTTTTTCTGGTATTGTGCTGTTTACTCTGAGTACAAGTATTCAAAGACTTCCTTTTGTCATTTCGTCAGCCGGCGTTTCTCCTCACTCCTACACAAAAGCACTCTTTATGATTTGTTCTTTTAACAAGTGGGGCAACTTCATGCTGCTGTTCTAGCTACTCTACCAGGCGTAATTAATCTTGAAGCGGGCGTCAGTTGGTTTGCCTAACTCACGGACTTTGTACATCAAGAATTTCTGTGGCCCACTGTACACCTATTGAAAATTGACGAAATATACATTTTGGATTGTGTATGTGTAGCTTTCTTTACGCTGATAACGATCGCCATCAACAGTTTCTGGAATTCGAAATAGGGCCTCTCGAAATTGAGGTTTTTCGCGATTTTGGGCAGCCCCAGCTCTGAAAGTATGGACTTTTCGCCATAAGTCCGTATCTACTTTTTCTCTTATTTTGATATGAGTAATCAGATCATACAGTTTGTCGTTATGATTCATTAGCACCCTGTATATTGCATGTGAGAAGAAAGAAAAAAGACACTGTACATAAATTAGAGAATGCTTGAAATATACATGAAATATGAAATCTGGATCAATCGAAGGAAATAAATTTGCAAATGTTTGTCTCCGTTCATGGTCCTGCTCAAATTTCTCGTCATCTCAAAATATTTTCTTCCTTCAGAGGAGATGACCTTGCTTATCGCAATAGTATAGATTGAAATAGAAATTGAAGCATGCTGGAAATAGAAAATTCGGATCTACTGGGATTCGAACCAGATCTTCTTCGTGGTTATTGAATTCAGTAATCAATTACTTACACTAGTCAGTTCCTTGAAGTTGGATAAAAACTGCTAGCTAGTTAGATAAGATCCTTTATGTAAACGTAGGCAAGACACTGCGGTTCATGTGAGAAGACGATCTTTAATTAATTAATTTTCATCGTATTTTATTATTTATGTAGTTGTTATAACGATCATTTCAAACCATTTCTTTTCGTAGATTAAATCTGTTTTACTGGAGTTACGTAAAAGAAAATGTGTCCTATGAAAGAAATGCATCTATACTTTACATATTATAACTATTCCAATTATCAGACCCAAACTCAATCGTATATGACTATAAACAAATCGTACTGTGGAATAGAAAACCACTTTACATAATACAGAATCAAGTAACGTTAGAAAATTTTAACGGTTTGTCTGAACAGTTTATTAGTCATATTTTCATATGTTCAAATCCTGAAGTAGGTGAAGTTCTTTTTATTGCCTGCTCATAACTTGAACCAGACACACACACACACACACACACACTCACACACACACACACACACACACACACACACACACACAGAGAGAGAGCATTTATTTGAATGCTCTTTATTAACTCCTTTGCATTTCAAATTCGATTAGGAAACAATATTTTAAGAAATGTAAGTGCAAAATGCCATAGTCGTAAATAGGATATTAAGTATTTTCACTATGTTATTATTATCCTCTCGCGCTAGATCCCAGAGGTTTTTATTCCTAAGTGACTAACGCACTAGGTCCCTGTTTCGTCACAGATAAAGAGGCTTGCCTCTTATGAATACGAGTAATGGTTCTGTTCTGCCTAAAACAGTAGCTCTGCCTCATGTAGGTGTTGGAAACAAACGTTAATTTACACTAATAGACTAATACTTCAAGTTGTCAAGTTTGAACAATTACATTATCATTCAATAGACTTGAATTATGTAGGGTTATAATTTTGTAACTGTAATTTTGAAGCTTGTTAAATTCTGTTGAAAGAAGGTAATACTTGTGTTAAGGATAAGGAAATATATATCCTTTTTCGCTTTACGAAAATTACCGTACAGAAAAAAAGAAGATTAAACAGCCACATATAAATACAATGTCAGAAAAGCAGAAATAAATACGTAGAATGAGGGAAGAAGAGTAGGGTTGATGTAGGAGAGTAAGTATTTTCTGTGAAGGTGCAACCATGAACCCACGAGTGACCATCGACAACTCTTCAGTTGGAAATGAGTGTCCTAGACTCAAGCTACGTTGAGGATGATTATGATTTTGGGTGTGATGACCGGCCATCGCCTATGGCATACAATAGGTATGGTTTTTAAAATAAAACAAAACTTTAAAGTGGAGCAAGGAAGTAACGTGAAGTTTCTTTCTGGAATTGCTTTTTAGAATGAGGAAAATACCTTTTTGTAGATCGAAAGAAGGTGAGATAGATTGAGACGAATTAAAGGGGAAATTAATTGTAAAGCTTTTTGATTGGATGTTTGGACGAGATAAATTCATTGACAGACTTTTCTCTCAATTACCTTTTTATTGAATCAAGTATGTATAGATTCAGGTCGTCTACAAGATAGTTTGTTTCTTCCATTTGAAGTAGATAATTATTATTTTAATTTGGTTCTTTGTAATCTTATGGTACGTGTTTAAGTTTCTTAATTTTAATGTTTGCGTTTTAGTACGAAGTAACATTTTTGAAAACATAAGTTGCTCCTCGTTTTCATAAAGTACATTTAGTTGAGTGTATGATTCGTGAATCGAAAAATTGCAGCTTAGTTGAAATTCCTACATTAAAGGGTTTTGCCTGAAAATTCTCTTATAACGCATATTGGCTATTGTAGTAGGACAATGTTTTTTCGTTCTCTGCATATTTTAATTTCACTGAAGATTTGTGAACGGAAATTAAGTGTAGATATTTTTTTCATTATATTCTTCGTTGATTCATGCATGAAGAACAGGAAAAACTAGATTAGATTAGAAACTTAACAATTATCTGTATTTTTTAATTTTTACATTACTCTTCTTAAAAACAGAGGTGTGCACGTGCACTTTCAAGTTTACAATATCACATTTCAATAAAAACTACAATAAAATATAAATGTGGAAGAAAAATGGGCGGTGAGATAGTAGCATATGCTTATATAGTAAGCATCTGCATGAATTTTATACCTTCTTAAATGTATAATATATACAATTCGTTAAATTGTTTTTATCGATAGAGAATGCTAATAAGTACTTGCATTCTTTTAGATTGAGCAGCAGAAATGAGTTACTTTAACGCAACTCTAATGTTTTCATTGATAGAATACTAGGGAGTAGCACTATTGTACTGTAATTGGAAATAGTGAATTGCACTTACAGATTATGCTAGAGTTCTTTTCTGTGCTTCCTGCCCGGTTTGTGCAAATGCAACTGGCGGCCGCCCAAACATAAAAAATAAGAATTTCCGACCACTGCTCTAACACATTTATAGTGTTTTATGTTTGACTCTTCTTGTCTTTTCCTATGCCAAGCTATCACATACATACATGAATGAAAGTAATTTATTCCTTTCATTATGAGTGCTTAATAGTGTCTCCAGGAAAATAGACCTAATGACGAAGATAAATTTAAGTTAGAAATTAAAAGAAACAAGATAGAGAAGGTAGGTAGAAAGAAGAAATGACTCGACTCTGAAAGATGAGGAAGAGCAACTGAGATCAAACCACTGCTTAGTAAGAAAGGGATGGATATAAATAAAAGGAGGAGAAAGATCTAGCATATAGCCACTAGGAAAGGTACAAGGAAATAGATCGAGCTGCATCAAAGTGCATCTGCATGAAAACACTATTATGTGAGGAAACGAAAAAAGACTAAAAGATTGAAAAAACATTATGATTTTTTTCCATTCTTGATATTGGACCATGTATAAGAGTATAATTTCCTCTGATGTATACTTAATTAACTATAATTTTGAACTTATCTACTTCTCCCGGCTGATCTAGTGGATGGCGCGAGCTTCTTTGGTGCATATAGTCCAAGATTCGATTCTCCGAGGGAGAACATTGAACGCTTTAGTTTAGTCTCCGTCTTAAGTTGAAAGTCCATTTCTCATATAGCCTTCATGTTGAAAAGGAATGATAAACAAGAAACAACAAATATTTGAACTTCTTTTCTTTATTCCAGAAGTTATGCATTTAATTCTCAATTATTTTCCATTTCCGTAATCTGATCTTATTGTTTGCTTTCTCGTATTTCTTCTTAATATTTTACCCCTTACTGGAGGATTTTCTTGGTATCATGAAATACCTAATGACAATAAATTTAAATTGTGAAAAATTTTGTTAGTAATAGGTGAATTATGAAAAGAGAAAAAAACAAACCTGAATTTTCTCTTAAATGCCAGCAAAATTACAAGAAAGAAAATATATTGTCTTCTTAATGTCGTCGTTGTTATATGTTGACAATATTTTGTATGGGCGCTTACGAAATTTTTGTTTGAAAAATGCTTTAGTTGTGAATAACATATTCAATGTTTCTGTATGTTTAATGTTACAACTCTACTGCATACACAAAAATAGATGACATTTATGATAAATAACGTCAATTAACGACAAATGCTGAATTGCTATAAAGTTACTTTGTACAGGAACCTACTGGATAGTATTTAAAAATATATTGGAACTTATATTTATTATTCAACTTATATTAATTTGATACTTAAATATTAATTTTAAACTTGCTTTAAATGAATTAATTCCATTTTGAGGCAATTTGACTATCATTTCAGCTAATTATCTCTGTTTCTAAGGTTAGACTAACAATTAAAGATTAATGGTTATGACAATTTATTAATGTTTTCAGTATTATTTATGATGACATTGACTTGTAATTTAAAGATTTCTCACCAATATTATTCTCTTTGCAGATTGTTCGAGGTACACTTTCTTCTTATTTTGGTGGATTTTATTACACTGTGGACCCAACATATATTTTACCTATTGTAAAATGATTGAAGCAATTTGTAACTCGTGTTCTTGAACATTTTTTCAATAAAAATCGCTTATAGAGTGGATAAATATTTAGTTTTTAAAAGCTCTACTGTTATGACAATATAAAGAAACTGTTTTTACAGTTTAATCAAAGATTTCTTCTATAAACGGCTTACGAATTAAATAGTTAATAGGGTACAAACAGTAAGTAAATAACCTCTTTATGACTTATCACAATGGTACAAAATACTGTATTCTAACATATTTCTAGGTTATAAACACAACCCTGAACTGTTCAAGCTCCTTGAAAAAAAAAAAAAAAAAGATTTTAACATACGATTAATGTTGCTAGTTTTGCGCTTGAAATCCGCACATCCCTTATTCGCATGACGTAATATCTTAATTAAACAACAGTAAGGGGAAGGAAAAACGTAAATGCAATATAACATTTTCCGGTTCATGGTTTTAGGATCTTTATGGATATTGTGAGTAGAACCCAGTTTAATTGTTAAAGATATTTCTTTAAATATATGAGGTATTCTCTTTAAAGTCTACAAAGTTCAAACTTATAATTAAGTCTTATAACGTGCTGATGTCAGAAAAAAAACTATTTGAGAAGAGTACACGATGTGCACCGTTTGGCCAACACTTTACCCCTCTGATCAAGAAGGATAATGTTTGACACCTCCTTAAGTATTGTTATCGGTATATGCTTGGTCCAATGATGAATAAAAGCTTCCTCTAAAATTGTTTCTTTTTATTGTTAGTAGATTTAAATTGTGGTTATTTATTTACATCTAGATTGGTCCATCTTGAACATCTCCCAAAATTTAGTAGCAGTACATTCGACTCTACAAAAGTTTAGTTATTTTTGGTCTGTGATAGTACAAATAGTAGGGAAAAGTATGTTCCGTATCACTTTTATTATATTCCTTATCAGAAAAGTTAGTTTGTGTTACGTGGAGGTAGTAATATGATGTTAATAGAATACTACGCGTGCAAATATGGTTATTATTCACTATTGTAAAATGCATAGTGGGTCATTATGTGATGTTTTTAAGAGCTAATATATTAACACTGCAATTTAGGTGCATGGGGGGAAGCTCTCAACACACATATCTTTCTCTCATATAGGTAATGTTTTATGATACACCTTCTACTATATGACGTTATAATGGTATAGCGTATGCAGCGTGAAAAAATAAAAATATATAATCATTTGATAATTTTCGGGGTTATTCTGTGTTGCTTTTATATTTCTCATTAATGCAACTTCTTGCTCATGATATAAATGCTACAACTTGAGGCTTAGACATTATCTTCGCATGTTTGTAATGAACCCAAGATAATTAGCACAATTAAGTACAAATGTAAACCGTTATCCACTAAAAGTAACCGAAGTAGCTCACGTGATAGAGTGTTGGCTTCGTATTCGGGAGGTTGTGGGTTCGATTCCCGCTGCCGACCACCCTGACCGGGGTTTTCCAGAATTTCCCTCAGTCCTATCAGGCAAATGCCGGGATGATACCTACTAAATAGGCCCTGGCCGATACCCTCCCAAATTCTTTCCGTTGTTATTGTTGTTGTTAGATATCCAGTGTAAAATGGCCTTTGAGCTGTATCTGGTATTGTTAAATAAATAAATAAAGCTTACTTTAATTATTCGAGCATCTTATATACATATTTACTTGCAGCCATGTAACATATGCGACTTGGCTGTTACTAGTGGTTTATAGCAGTTTAATTGTACATCTCTAACCACCACGTCAAATGCCACCAGATCAACTAAAAGCAATGCTCCACACACTACTACAAGACACTGATCTTACAACAGAGGAATACTTCGCAGAATACAGCTAAACAAGTATATTTTGGTGCATCTCCTTAGAGCCAACTGATGCTGCTTTAAGCAGGTGTAATTTTGATACGGTTCAGTGTTGGTGATACAACGCAAAGACTCGTGTACGGAGCTGGATCAACTGTCTAATGGCAATTTAGATTGTTGTTACTAATTTGTTTCATCTCTCTTTTCTCGGGATGGATAGTCGGTGATCTGGAGAGATCAATAGTTATTGACTTAATTTTTCTTTTCTCCAGTGTGAATTATATACGAAGAAATTGAGTCCTATTGAAAATGTGCGCCGAGCGTGTATTGCATATACTTGGCAACGATAGTCTTTTACATGTTTAGCTTAAAGTTATTGGCTTTAGTTGTGTGACTTCAAACATTATATGGGAGAGTCTTTCGTCTTTTCCGTATCTTCTCTCTCACATTCCTTTTCTCTCTTTCCTCTATATTTAGATTAATAATTGTATGACTGCAAACAACATCAACAGCAATATATTTTTCTATTTTCTTCCTGGTCACATTGTTAACTTTGACTTAGTAAAAGAAGTCTAGTTTCTTCTCTCTCTTGGACTGTTTGTAGTTAATAAGTGCTGTTTTTATAAGTTAATGTTTTGACACCGCAATTAAGGAGTGTAGGGAACACTCTCAGACTAATTTCAGGATGCATCTTCTTCGTAACTTCGTGTTATAATGTTTCAGGATGCATCGTCTTCCGTGTGATATTATAATCATATGACGTAAGCGCGGGTAAAAGAATAATTGATATTGTCTGCAGCTTTATGCTCATTAATACAAACTGGCTGAATTATCTCCACACTTTTGTAACAAACCCATTAATACAGGTACCCTTTCAGAGCTTCTGGCTATATAGTTAGTGTACGGGCATATGGAGCGGGAGACACGAATTAATTTTCTTCAGGAGCTCAGATGATGTTCGGCCCACGTTAAACTGTACATCCACGTCTCATATACTGTAGCCTGGCCATGCAATATATGCACACACACACCAACACACCACCACCACCATTCATTATTTAACTTCAAGAAGCAATTTCTATCCAGTCACTAGCTAGTGTATAGTTTAATGTTAAAGCAGCAAAAGTGGTCTGTGACGATCTATACCTATATACGCATACACACCACACCTACGATCACTTAGGTCCATGGAGTAGTTTCCAGTCAGGCACGAGCTAGTGGATCACACCTACGGTTACTTAGGTGCATGGAGTAGCTTCTAGCCAGGCACGAGCTAGTGGGGGTAGTTTAATTGCTAGCAGCAAACAACTTGATTCTAGCTACCTTTCCTACCAAAAATACTATATACACTTCCTATGAAACTACTACTAAACATGAGTGTTTCACCATGAAAGTGGGTTCGGGAAAGTCGGCTTAAAATTACTGAGTGTGTATTTAACAATACTTTCATAATATATTCCTTTTCCTGTCAGGAAGAGGTACAATAGCCAGGTGATACGCCGATGTTCCTCAATTAAGTGAAGCCTGAAGGCATCGACATATAACGGCGATTATTAAACAAAGAACGAACTTTCAAGATCAATTTTATATTAGGTTCTATATTTGAGAAGTCAATCAATGATAAGATGTTAAGATTTTACTTTTGTTCAGGCTATATGTCATTAAGACAAGGGAATAAATATATAACCTGACGAAATGCTTTAAACAGGTTCTGTGCAATAATCAAGAAACGCAAAACTTACAACAGTTTAACCACCTGAAACAGATGTGGACTGACTAAATAGAATTGGGACCTCTCAATAAATAAAGCTACCAGCATGGTTAAAAAATGAGCATGCTGTTCTGAACATTCAAAACCGCACCAGGTAAACACTGCTTTACCTGGTGCAATTTAGCTGCACTATACCCGGTACCTTCGGATCAAAATCTGGATCAATTTATCAAATACAAATTCAATAACAAGTTGTGGAAGCAACTTTGGGGTTTAGACGTCCCTGTATCACCTAAACACGTTGAAAGTTTCGAGAAGAAATACAATGAACTGTACAAAAATGGGCCCATTACTGTTCACGTATATGGATTGGATGTCGATTGAAGCCGCGAAGAAGCAGTTATCTTCCCCAAATACGTGAGGGAGGAAAACAAGGTAGGAAGAATTGTGGCTCGAGAACAGGGAAGCGGATTCGCACTAGTTACTAATTCGTTACCTCTCCCGATTAGTGCGAAATCAAGTAACAGAACACATTGAACACTTCGAAAAATACTGACGATATCTCTGCCACGTCAATATTAAAGGTAAGTTCTAAGACACAAGAAACTCTGCATGAAGAATCCCAGTCGGCACTACAGGCATGTGAAACAACTACAGATCATTATTGAAGGCTAGCAGTATTGTTGCAGATTGTGAATGGTTTTTTAAACTTGCCAAGTCGTACTTTTATGCCGAGCCGGATCACCCTCTGACTTTTGTTATTTGAATTTTATAAGTTTCTTTGGAAGTGTTTCCTTATTTCGACCACGAGTTTCTGTAGCTTTAGTTATGACGACTTACATTCACATTCTAGCTTGCCGCATAAGCTTGTGTCTTGCAGGTTTTCATACCAAGTTTCTTAGGACAATGAAGCTGTACATAAACCTGTACTATCCGCATGGAAAATAAATAGGCTACATATGATGATCTAGCCGATAAATTCTTTTGACGCCAACTACGTGGGATTGTGACGATTTAGATTGTGAATTTTCTATGCTTCGATTTACCAATGAACAGCAATAGATGCACGGAAATGCAATGGAATGTTCTATGTAAAATAATAATCTGTGGAAATATTAAAGTGGGCCATCATTATTTAACGAGAGTCTTTGTAGCAGGTATGTATATCAAATAGGAATGTCCACAAAGTTCCGGTTCCGACGGAGCCCGTTCTTGAAGATCCAGTTTTCAGAACAGATTCCGAAACGGATTCCAGACCTGGATCCGAAAACCTGGTTCCAGAACCGGACCTTAGGAACCAGTTCGATCTGGATCCGAAAACCCGGTTCCAGAACCGGATCTTAGGAAACTTTCCAGACCTGGATCCGAAATCTCTCAAATACACATAAAGGTGGCATAAAGTTCACCTTCAAAACACTGCAAAGAGGACAACGCGCTCGTGGCCTCCCCGCCCAAATACGCTTGTGCCCCCCAGGAAAAATGTTTGACTCACCAGTGGGCATTTAGTCAAATGAGTTTGCCAGTTCGCCTGTTTAGCCAATGAGTTTGCCAGTTACCCAGTTTGTTGAGCCAAATGAGACAAGCGGCCGCCGCCTGGGCACCTGTCTGTTGCTTCCACCGTTTCATCTAGCACACAGTTCACAGCCTGCCAGCAGCTCGGGTTTAGCGTAGGGATGGCCACAAAGTGCCGGTTCCGGTGGAACCGCTTCTTGGAGATCTGGTTTTCAAAACCGGTTTCGGAACCGGTTCTATACCTGGATCCGAAAAGCTGGTTTCAGACATGGATCCGAAAAACCGGTTCCGAAACCGGATCTCCTGTAAGCGGATCCGTTCAGAGCCGAAAACCAGTTCCACTAGGAACCGGTTCTGGCCATCCCTAATATCAAATAATTGTAACCTGCAGATAAAAAAGACAAACAAAAAAAACTTTGCCTGTGTTTATAGATAATATTTCAAAAAAAAAAAAAAAAAAAAAAGAAAAGAAAATGCTCACCTTTCCATGAGGTACTTGAATCTTAAACCAGGAAGAATCATCATCATATTAGAGAGCTGTGTGTTATATCTCTAAATTCGAGAAAATTTTTCTCGTATTTGAGAACATGGGCGGGAGATTGAACAGTGGTCCTTTGATTCATTCCACTTCCTTACCTAAACCCTTGATAAGCTTGTGAAACACCTTAGCCACAATGAGTTACGAAAAATGTGGCGCACTTTGAGGTTGACCAACTGCAAATAGATGTAAAGGTGTCTTATCCGCATGAATAGTATATGTCGATGAATGGCGAAAGTTCATGGAGCGCGAATTACCGCCCCAGAAGCCTTCAATAACAAGTTAAATTCCACTGAGTAATGATGAGGACTACAAACATGTCAAAAAAGTATGTTGTGAGTTCAAGTATAACACACTGGAAGACTGCCTGTATTTTGATATTTTACTCCTAGCAGAAGCAGTGAAAAATTTCCGCAAGAGCTGCTAAACGGTTATAATTTGCATCCCTCTTAAATTTTGGGAGGGATACATTCAACCAACACTTCAATTTGTGAATTGTGAAAAAAATACTAAGTGGTAGATGTTCTCTAGGATCCTAATATACAATGGCGTATTTACGATTTTGTTTCGGGAGGGGCTTTGCTAAGTTTCGGGGGGGCTTCCCCTGAAAATGTGAAAATTCTGCAAGACATTTCATATACTTTACTATAGTAAGTAAGATTTCGGGGGGGGGCTTAAGCCCGGAAGCCCCCCCCTAAATACGCCACTGCTAATATATAACATTATAATTCACATCGTTTAGTTATTATGAGTATAAGATTGTCAAACATTTAATACTCCGGAGGTTTTTTGATCTAATTTATCCCTTCGATAAGTGTTTATCACGTTATATGATTATATAGCTAAGTATAGCTGGCCATTCCTTTTTCATTAGAGATAGGTACATTGATACACCTGTACAAAATTTGCGAGGAGTAGATTGATTCACCTCTTAAATTTGGGAATTGGCAAAAATTAACATGTGGTAGGATGTTAAAAATGGTTTCCTAAAATCCAGAAAATTTTTCTCCTATTTGAGAACATCCGTTTCCAACCTGTGCACCGAATAATATATTCTTAAAAATGATATTTCGATTTTCTCTAATCATTTTGAGAAACAATGACTCAAATGTGTGGAATTCTGCCTCATTTCTAAGGGTGCAAATTTTTCTTTAAATTTGAGAAAAATTTATCTCTTCTTAAAATTTAGAAAGTAACATTTGAGGAAATGAGACATATAACCCCGAGTTTCAGAAATATCTTACTCAAAAGCGAGAAACGGTGCAAAGAAGCAAGGTTCTCAAATATGAGAGGGAGAAGGGAAAGGGTATAAACAAAATATAAAGATGCGAAAAAATTCAATCTATTAGTGAATAAAGAAGTTACATTACATGAACATCTACAGTAAAGTTATTTAAAATATAACAAATACTTTGTACAGTCCGCGCCATAGAAATCGTTACACAAATTCTAAGTCCAAATAATAACAAGCTCTTGTCCAATTTTCTTATGCATCCAGAAATACATATCTCAAAACGATCAGATCTTGAGAACTGAGGAATTAAGAATTTAAAAAATCTTCAGCTTCCGAGACGCGTTTCGAACCACGAGCCTTGAAGTTATCGATCCATGACGTAATCTATTCTGCTACGAATGTGTACTCGTTCTCATACGTTTCCTTTAGCTAGGTTGAAAGCTAACTAAAATGGGATATTCAAAAAGTTGACTCGGTGGATGCGCCGTTCAGATAGGACGTAAACCTCTTGCAACTTAGTTACAATGTGCATAATGAAATTCTACTTGTTCAGGACACTTTTTAAAGCAGTAAATTTTGTTACTATTGTGTTAATTAAGTTACGTTTAATAGAACCATCAGATAAAGTAGTGCCAAACCCTGTGCGTCATCGTGTGTTAGGTGAATGGTTAATGTAAGTTACTTCTACGTAGATGGTCCGAGCTTCGAATCAAGACTATTCTTATTCATTATTTTCTTTGAGCTACGCTCATACTGTGCATTCCACAAGTTCAATTTTGAAGCAATGTAGTCACAGCTAGTTTAATTCGAAATTATTTTCAAATATGCTATTTGTTATTACATGGCACTCCTCACTTGTTTGTAGCCCTGCATAGATGGAAAATTGTTTTAAAAGTATATTTTATTTTCATGTATGATTGTTTAAAAAACTTTTCCTTCACCTTTAATTTATAATTATTTTCTATTTCTTAGTTATAATAACATTTTTTCTATTTATATTGTATTCTACGTTATTATTATTTACGTTTTATGTCTTACTTTTGAAGAGGAGCTTATGACAATTCAGATCAGCAGGGACATACACAGGATGCAGGCCTTGGCAATCCACGAAATCACTACTTTTCTGTAAATTATGTCAAATTTTTGAGATGATGATAGATATTATTGTAAAATATGCCCTCAGTCGCTTAAATAAATTCCTATCTACGTCCCTGCAAAGCGGTGACGATTTTAGGGAATGTTCAATTAGTAATGCCTCCCTGGAGCAACGACACTTACCCAGAAGTCATAACTCCGATAATTCCGAAAGTGATACCAGTATTTGTGCATTATCACTTTTCACTCTCAGTATATTGAAAAGCACCAAAAAGGAACTGTCCTTAAGTCTTCACTGGTTCTCCCTATGACCCCCATGCCAATAGGGCCAACCTTGGGCATATCCACATCTGAAATATCACCTTCTGTATCAGTGATCCCGAAAACTATCCACTCGACACAAATATAGGATATTTTCTATTCTTTTTCCTGTCACCCTCCCATTGTCAACTCCATGCCAAACAAGGCATAATTTGAACTTATGCGGCATCCACAGTGTCACTATTCATCTTTGCACGTCAATTCGACACTAATTTCGTTCGTATTTGACTACTTTTACGTCACCTTCACCTCTTGGTATGGATGGTTTCAGTGTCTCGCCCCAACAACTATGGAGGAATTTCAACTAACGTGAGTATAATTATAAATTACCATATGAAAAATCAACTGTACGGATGATCTTTTTCGGGGAGGAATTCGTGAACTACTGTTTCAATATCAATATATTTCCTTTTCTTCGCTTTCCATGCTGAAGATTGCCAAAGGGCTAAACTTCATCTGCATTATTGTGCTATGAATATAGGTTTTATTGAATTCTCGCTTAGATGTTGCTCTCGTCACAGGAAAAGTGAGATACATATTTCATAAAAGAAATATGAAATGAAATATTTAAGTTTTACGTCCCTCGTGTATGCCGACTACGCTAATGGAGACAGTGATGATGAGAAATGAATGAAATCGTGGAATGAAGAGAGCTGGAGGAAACGGGAGAAGCCCGAGAAAACTCATGCACATGGTGTTTGTCCATAATAAAGTTCATTCGGTGCGAACTGGGATCGAATCAAGAACCCCATGCACCATAGGTAAAGTTATAAAAGAATAGGCTTCTAAACAAATACGGGACACTACTATCAATGAGAGTTATATAAGATTAGACTTTTAGTTATTTCATCTTTCTATTAAAATACTATAATAGAAATTAAAAACGCCTGAGCTCCAACCTATAATTTTCTATTTCAAATCTTTCATTTACGATTATGTGTAATTTCATATTTAACAGAGACAAACATTTTAAGTATGTGTACTTCAAATAAATTAGTTAACTAGAAGTTTTTCATAAAGTTTATGATATAAAATTATTGTTCAAAGCCTTTGTATTTTAATAAACCTTCTCTAAAATCAATTCACGTGAATTGTGCTTCCATCTTCCGAGTTCTTTTAATCTACAGTATATGTTGTGGACGTTTATATGTTTGTGGTCAATCCTTTCGACAATGAGATCTCGGAAACTACAGGCTTTAGAAAGTTGACGTTTTCACTGTTCGATATGAAATTTTGCGTTGACTGTCCAGTTCTAATTGAATATTTTTTAAAAAAACGTGGCCATTATATCTTTATTACATTTTTAGGGTACACTGGAAGCGTTGAAATTAAAAACTAAACTAAAGCATCATACCCTACGCGTTGTGTTGGGGCCGCGGTGGCTCAGTGGTAGAGCGTTCACCTCTGGTGCTTGGGGTCCCGGGTTCGATCCCAGCTCCCGCCAAGTGAACTTTGTGGTGGACAAACACCGTGTGCGTGGGTTTTCTTGGGGTTCTCCCGTTTCCTCACACTTTCATCATTCCACCATTTCATTCATTACTCATGATCACCGTCTCCTTTAGCCTAACCGGCATAACCGCGGGACGTAAAACTCAAAGATTTCATTTCCTGCGCGTTGTACATTCCAACACCACAATGTTGTATATAGGGATTGTATATATCTCAGACGTTTGTTTCATGGCCAAATAATATTCAAAAAGGAAGGATAACTATTTTTCCACTCGAAGATTAAGTAGAGTGTTTTGCCCAATGAACACCATATACAACTTCCATTATAATTTATTGTGTATGTAATGAATTTGCTTATTACATACTGCATGCAATAAGAAAGGAAATACTGGTCATGCGTGCATTAGAAACTCCCACGGTGCGAGATATTGAGAAAAAAATAACCAATAAAATCTCCCCTTTATAATATGCCTTGGCGATTTTTTTTGACTTCTTTCACTTGTGTCTGTAAAGGGACATGTGCAGATGCTGTGAGGAATGAGAAGGATATTTATGCTCATATGCGAGAGAGCGCAGGTTCAGCTAGTTCTAAGTTAAAATTTCAATCAATCTTGTTCTTCATTATTGTTCGAAAACTTTATAAGTTGTTGCTCCAAGGACGTGATAAATCTCTTCAGTAAACTTCACAGTCTACAGCTCTTTCACAACTTCTTTATCATCTAAGGCTAAAGCAGTTGCATTTTAGACATTGAGGAAAAAAGTGTGAAATTACTCGTATATAAAAAACTTCAAAGTGGAATTACGAAACTTCAATGGACCCCTTTTTGCTGTGGGCCTCCCTCACTGCACTCCCGTTAGTTACGCCACCATTTAGGGTGCATGATGCAGTTTCCCCCTTTTAGGAATATTTTCTAAAGCAGTACAAGTCTTTTTATTCTGATGTGTCAATTGAGTTGTATTTGCTAGAACTGTAGGTTAAAGTAGACAAAATATCCTATACTCAAACACAAATCATCTCTTTCGAAGCTCTAATGGAAAACGAATCGTCGTAAACATGTTACGCTTTTGAAGAGAAAAAGAGCAAAACATTGATTGCACAAACGTATAATGGTTTCATTTGCATGCAAATTTATAACTTTTAAAAGCTGATGGCTTGTTAGATGAGTAGTTAGTAACGGGATTCTTCTGCTGGTGGTCCTACGTTCAAATCCTTTAAATTCTTGTAGCTTTTTTCTTTTAGCTGCAGTGAGTTGGTGCATTCCACATCTTCAAGCTTAAATCAAATCTAATACCTGTTAGTGAATTCAGCATGGAAAGCATAAAAAGGCAATACATTAATATTGTGAAAGTAGCTAACGAATTCCTATCCGAAAAAGATCACCCGTACAGTTGTTTTTCAGATGGTAATTTATAATTACACTTACGTTGGTTGAAATTCCTCCATAGTTGTGGGAGCGAGACACTGAAATCATCCCTACCAAGAGGTGAAAGTGACATGTAAAAGTAGTCAAATACGAACGATATTAATGTTGAATTCACGTGCAAAGATGAATAGTGACACTGTGCATGTTGCGTAAGTTCAAGTTAAGCCTTGTTTGGCATGGAGTTGACAATGGAAGGGTGAAAAAAAAGAATCGAAAATATCCTATATTTGTGTCGAATGTATAATTTTCGAGATCACTGACATAAAAGGTAATATTTCAGATGTGCATATGTCCAAGGTTGGCCCTATTGGCATGGCATCGAAAGCTGTACAGGAATTTATTTCAGCGATTGAGGGCATATTTTACTAAAATGTCTATTATCATACCTAAAATCAACATGCACGGCAGTGCATGGCAGCCAAGTTCCGCGGAGAAAATGAAAACTGGCCTGCACTGCCGTAAGCATGCAGTTTTCAGGCTCACTGACTCACTGACTCACTCATCAAATTGATTAGGTACTTCCCAATGAGATAGAGACGTGAAACTTTGCATAAAGGTACCCTAAAATATCTTGAATATGGAAAAGTCTGACATCTGAAGAATGTGCTATGGGAATTTTTTTATGGGCAAAAAACTATCCTTAGTCAGGAAAAAACCATTTCACTCATTCACTCATCAAATTGATTAGGTACTTCCCAATGAGATAGAGACGTGAAACTTTGCATAAAGGTACCCTAAAATAACTTGAGTATGGAAAAAGTCCGAAATCTGAGGAATGTGCTATGGGAAAGTTTTTATGGGCAAAAAACTGTCCTTAGCCAGGAAAAAAATCGTTTCAGTCACTCACTCATCAAATTGATTAGGTACTTCCCAATGAGACAGAAACTTGAAACTGAGCACAAAGGTACCTTGTAATGACTTGAATATGTAAAAAGTCCGAAATTTGAAAAATGGGCTACGGGAAAGTTTTTATAGGCAAAAAACTGTCCTTAGCCAAGCAAGAAATCGATTCACTCACTCACTCATCAAATTGATTAGGTACTTCCCAATGAGATAGAAACTTGAAACTTTGAATAAAGGTACCCTAAAATAACTTGAGTATGGAAAAAGTCCGAAATCTGAGGAATGTGCTGTGAGAAATTTTTTATGGGCAAAAAACTGTCTTTAGTCAGGAAAAAAATCGTTTCAGTCACTCATTCATCAAATTGATTAGGTACGTCCCAATGAGACAGAGACGTGAAACTTAGCACAAAGGTACCTTATAATGACTTGAGTATGGAAAAGGTCCGAAATTTGAGGAATGCCTCATGGGAAAGTTTTTATAGGCAAAAAACTGTCCTTAGCCAAGCAAGAAATCGATTCACTCACTCACTCATCGAATTGATTAGGTACTTCCCAATGAGATAGAAAAGTGAAACTTTGCATAAAAGTACCCTATAACGAAATGAGTACGAAAAAAGTCCGAGATCTGGGGAACGTGCTGTGGGAATTTTTTTATGGGCAAAAAACTGTCCTTAGTCAGGAAAAAAATCGTTTCACTCACTCACTCATCAAATTGATTATGTACTTCCCAATGAGACAGAGACGTGAAACTGAGCACAAAGGTACTTTATAACGACTTGAGTATGGAAAAAGTCCGAAATTTGAGGAATGCCTTATGGGAAAGTTTTTATAGGCAAAAAACTGTCCTTAGCCAAGCAAGAAATCGATTCACTCACTCACTCATCGAATTGATTAGGTACTTCCCAATGAGATAGAAAAGTGAAACTTTGCATAAAAGTACCCTATAACGAAATGAGTACGAAAAAAGTCCGAGATCTGGGGAACGTGCTGTGGGAATTTTTTTATGGGCAAAAAACTGTCCTTAGTCAGGAAAAAAATCGTTTCACTCACTCACTCATCAAATTGATTAGGTACTTCCCAATGAGACAGAGACGTGAAACTGAGCACAAAGGTACTTTATAACGACTTGAGTATGGAAAAAGTCCGAAATTTGAGGAATGCCTTATGGGAAAGTTTTTATAGGCAAAAAACTGTCCTTAACCAAGCAAGAAATCGTTTCAGTCACTCACTCATCAAATTGATTAGGTACTTCCCAATGAGACAGAGACGTGAAACTGAGCACAAAGGTACTTTATAACCACTTGAGTATGCAAAAAGTCCGAAATCTGAGGAGTGTGCTATGGGAAAGTTTTTATAGGCAAAAAACTGTCCTTAGTCAAGCAGAAATCGGTTCACTCACTCTTTCATCACATTGATTTCGTACTTCCCAATGAGATAAAACGTGAAACTCTGCATAAAGGTATCTTATAATGACCTGAGTATGGAAAAAGTCCGAAATGTGACTATGGGAAATTTTTTATAGGCGAAAAATTGTCCGTAGCTATTAGGTACTTCCCAATGAGATGAAGATGTGAATGTCTATACGAAGGTAGCTTATAATAGCTTGAAAATGAAAAATATCCGAAATTTAAGGAATGTGCTATGGAATTTTCTATGGGCGAAAAACTGTCCTTACTCAAACAGAGATCGGTTCATTTACTCACTCATCATTGATTAGATGCTTCCAAATGAGATAGAGAATTGAAACTCTGCATAATGGTACCCACCTAATGTAATAACTTGTGTAAGTAAAGGTTCCAAATTTAAGGAATGTACTACGGGAATGTTTATTGGCGAGAAACTGTCCATAGCCATTAGGTACTTCTTAATGAGATAAAGATGCAAAACTCTCCATAAAGGTACCCTATAACGGCTTGAAAATGAAATTTGAGGAATTTGCTATGAAAAGTTTTTCATTGGCAAAAAAAAACAGTCCTTACAATCAAAAATCGGGAACGATTCCGCTATTGAACACATCATGTGCATAGTGATAATGTTGTCAATCATCTGAGTGGTCGAGCTGGTACCCCCCTCGCTGGTCTATTGGCTATCACGTGCGCCTTTGGTGTATGGGGTCCTGAGTTCGATTCCCGTTGGAACAGCCTTTGGAATCTTAACTCTCCGCGATGTTTCTGTGTTCGTGTCCCTGTCGTTCTAGGTTAATAGAAAAACGAGCTAAGGTCACTGAGAAAAATCCGTTATCCGGACAGCGGTATAGTGTACAATTATACGGGATTCTTATGTTTACTACATAAATCAATACTTAATATACGTTATGCATATGCTACATGCTGCCCTCTTTCCCGCTTAGATGTTACACAATGTCGTTGCAGGATGTCTGACATCTAACAGTCTTCCGTACATTACGTACGTCAGCTATGTTACATACGACCATCTGTATGTGAGATCCTGACCACCTACATACAGGCTTTTCGTTCGTGCGGAAAGTACGTTTATTCGGAACACTTCTACGGAAAGTATGTTTAAAATATACTTTTTCAGTTATACGTTTAGTGTATGTTAAGTCCAAAAACTACAGGATTTACACATGTAACCAACGTTTTTACGTACGCCACATACATTTTTTTCTCAGTGTGCGAGTGAAATAAGTGAAAGCTAGTAATAAGTAGTTAAGCAAGTTAATGAGTCACGTTCTGTGAATCAGTTAACTTTTAAAAACGTGGGCTAATACACGTACATACTGCCGTAAATTTCGTGGTTGGAAACCCAGAAAAGAAAAGCCAATATTTTGTCTTTTTTCGGTGAAGATTTTTTCCTTTATTGCAGTCATTGGTATTAAATAGATATTGAAATTAATTTGATAAGGAAGATACTGTAGAGGTGAGAATATTTAAAATTAATTAAGATTTCGAAGAAATGAGAAATTCAATTGTTCGAATTTATGTGAGACTAGCAACAAAATGCAACCAATTTCGTAAATATATTGGTACCACGAGTTATATTATAGTTACCACAATCGTTATCTAAAAATTGTCTTGATGATTCGTGTCACTATCTGTGAACGGTGTGAGAGTCTCTTACGTATCAGTATTTTCATCAACAGTGAATTTCGTGCCTTTGCTCTTCATATTTCCTGAATTTGCCTTCCTGGGGGTTCGCCCCCCACACCCTCGCCTTTGCTCGGCCTACTTCCTCACACCTCTTAAGCTTACAATTCCCGAATTCAAGTTTCTTTTCCTATTTCAGCTAAAGATAAGATTTTGTATTCCAGGAAAACGCCTATTTAAATAACATGATGATTTCTTTATCTCTCTTTAGACTCCTTAAAAATTAAAAATATTCAATTTTAGCAATTTTTCTGTAGGTTAGTCCCGGGAGGCTACAATCGTGCCAAATTTCATCATTCTAATCCAGCCGGAAGTGCCTAAACATTTTGGGGTTTAGGAGACGTCCAATATAAGTAACATGGGAAAGGTTTTTCAGTTCCCCATAAAACCACTCTGAAGTTGGAAATTTTCATTTTTACTGACTTACTTATTTAATACTAACAAAAATGTTGACGCGTACCGAATTTCACGTTTGTATTCCAATTTCAAGTACCTAAAATATGAGATTATAAGTCCAAAAAAGGCCTATTTAAATAGCATGGGGAATTTCTTCCTCTCCCCTTTAGACTCCCTAAAAATTAAAAATATTCACTTTTGGCAATTTTTCTGTCGGTTAGTTCGGAAAAACTAGAATCATGTCAAATTTAATCATTGTAGCCCTACAGAAAGTGCCCTATAATTTTGAGGTGTAAAAGGAGTTCCATATAAATACGTACCATGGGAAAGATTTTTCAGTTCCCCATAAAACCACTCTAACGTTGGAATTGTTAGTTTTACTGATTTACTTAGGTAATACTAATGAAAACGTACAAGCATACCGAATTTCAATTTTTTATTCCAATTCCAAGTTCCTAAAACATGAGATTATATGTCAAAAAGACCCATTTAAATAACGGGAAAATTCTTCATCCAGACCCATTTAAATAACATGGGAAAATTCTTCATCATTTCAACTTTCCACGTCAACCGGAAGCACCCCTTTAATTTATGTCAGTTCATGTAGTTTTATATACAGTTAGGATATGTTGGTGGCAAATATTATTAAGTTTACAAGTTATTTGAAAGGTGTATATCATTGAAAGGAAAACCCGAGGCAGTATGAAACTGCGCGACATGAACTCCGTAATTTCGCAATGTGGAAGGGTAGAGAACAACTAAGTATATTGAAACACCAGCCATGTCTAGTGATGTAGCAGCGAGGATTCAGCATCAAGGGTTTTGGGCCCTGTTGATACTCTTCGTATTTAGGTAATGAAAAATGAGATATTAGCGATCGTGATTTTGTAGTTCGGGTAAATGATATAGAATCTCGTTTGGACATAACTCTCTGACAGATATTTAGTAGAATAAATCCTTCCTGCTGTTCTAGTGGCCAGCATGTGCGCCTTTCTTGTACAGGGTCTTGGGTTCGATTCCCGGTGGGAGAGCCCTTGGGAACTAATGTTGCATGTGACACATTATGACTCCTTTAAAAATGTACAATTTTAAATTTAAATCCAGCAATAAGCCACAATTGAGAATCCCAATATACGATATTGACATAGTGAACTACAAAAAGAAGTGAAATATGAACAAAAACACCAGAGATGTAAAAAGTGCAGCCAAGTTCGTCAGCCTCAAAAAGTGTTGAGATGAGGATGGATGACCCAAATTCCTTGGCCACTGCATCTGAAACAAACACTGGGACTTGGCGCGAGGTGTCAAGGAAAATGATTTTAAGGAACCTTAGGGATAGTGGTGGTGGATTTAGGACCACCACCAACTTAGGAATATCAATTTTGCTAAGGCGCTAAGGCACATACACATTATACTGCAGTAAGATTTGATGTTTCTATACCCAGACAAGAAAACCTTATATTCCTCCACGAAGTGTCAAGGTAAATGAAGTTAACGAGGCTTAAGGATGGTGTTTGTGAGCGTGGTGAATTTGGGGGTCACCACTAGCCTTAGGGCTGAAATGCTCCGGCCGTAAAACTAGGAACAGACATCTTAATGTATTCGAATATGTTTGACACCTCGCGCCAAGTTCCAGTGTTTCTTTCAGATGCAGTGGCCAAGGAATTTGGGTCATCCATCCTCATCTCAACACTTTTTGTTGAGGCTGACGAACTTGGCTGCACTTTTTACATCTCTGGTGTTTTTGTTCATATTATATATAATTTACAGACATTCACTGGTGTTCATATTTAACGTCAAATAACAATGAAATATATTGAAGTTCTATTCCAAACAATGATTCAACAATGTATAATGGAATCTCAACAATGTTCTAGATTAAAATTGTCCAAGTTTTTGAAAAAAAAATCACAGAAAAGTAGTGATTTCGTGAGGGCAGGAGCTTTGGATTCCCAAGGCCTGCATCCTGTGTATGTCCCTGCTGATCTGAATTGTCATAAGCTCCTCTTCAAATGTAAATAATAAACGTATAACATAGAATACAGTATATATAGAAAATATGTTATTATAACTAAGAAATAGAAAATAATTATAAATTAAAGTTGAAGGACAAATTTTATTTAAACAATCATACTTGAAAGTAAAAAATACTTTTAAAACAAATTTGCATTTATGCAGGGCTACAAACAAATGAGGCCATGTAATAACAAATAGCATATTTGAAAATAATTTCGAATTAAACTAACTGTGACTACATTACTTCAATATTGAACTTGTGGAATGCACAGTATGAGCGTAGCTCAAAGAAAATAATCAATAAGAATAGTCTTGATTCGAAGCTCGGACCATCTACAAAGGAGTAACTTACATTAACCATTCACCTAACAGACGATGACGCACAGGGTTTGGCACTACTATATCTGATGGTTCTATCAAACGTAACTTAATTAACACAATAGTAACAAAGTTTATTGCTTTAAAAAACTGTCCTTAACAAGGGGAAGTTCATTATACTCATTGTAACTAAGTTGCAAGAGGTTTACGTCCTATCTGAACGGCGCATCCACCAAATCAACTTTTTGAATATCCCATTAAGTTAGCTTTCAACCTAGCTAAAGGAAACGTATGAGAACAAGTACACATTCGTAGCAGAATAGATTAAGTCATGGATCGATAACTACAAGGTGCGTGGTTCGAAACGCGTCTCGGAAGCTGAAGATTTTTTAAATTCTTAATTCCTCAGTTCTCAAGATCTTTCTCTCCCTTCGTAATCATCTGATGGTCTAAAAAGTGTTCTCCACCTTAATTCGACAACTGCCTAATGTGATCCTCGCAGTTCGAAACCCTCCCTGCGTCTGTTTCACAAAATCACAATTTTCGTCATAATACGAATACTGTCCGATCATTTTTCCCCAATTCTAAATCTGTGTATATAAATTATCCCTCTCTGTCATCATACTTGAATCTCTCTCTTTCTCACTCTCTCAATATCTTCCAGGAACTCATATGCTTGAGATCAAACCTTAGACTCTTGAAACCAAATGTAAGCTCTCTAGGAATGTGCTATCGTAACTCTATAAGTTTGTTGCTAAAAGCAGTGTCTTTTAGATTTTATTTGGGGGGTGGGGGTGATTCTCCGCCTGCATAAGATTTTCAGTTTTTTTATTAATGTATTACTATACATTTGATCAAACAATACGTATTTATGAAGCTCAAGAGAAGGGGAATTACACCCTCCTGTCCTGCCCAAATTACACCCTTGGAATATTTGCTTGCAATTACTGAAAAGAAATGAAATGAATAATTGAATAACACTCATTTCTGTCAGTAGATATTTTAGAGCTCTGTACGTGCATTACAGACTTTAGGAAGCACAAAACCTACTGCCGTTATTGGCAATTTCCATAGATTTCTTAGGGAGCATCATATTAGCTTGTATCGATTGAGACATGTATTTCTAGATGCATAAGAAAACGGGGCAAGAGTTTGCTATTAATTTGGACTTAGAATTTGTGTAACGATTTCTATGCCAGCTAACTGTGCCTTCATTTCAAGGCTGGAAATTTCCACGAAGACCATAAAGACTTGTGTTTTAACTACGTTACTTACTTCTGCTGTATTAGACAGTTGAAAAGTTTCCCTTTTATCACTGTCCACTTTCTCAAGACTTTTCGTTTTTATCGACGTGGGTTTACTCGAGATTCTCCAGTTTCCTCCAACATTATACGAGCTTCTTGATAATTCAGATTCAAGAATTATTCGTCTACCTCACCCTAACGGCAACAATTTCTGCTGGAGTGTGATGTCCCACGTTTATGCTAGGAAGCTCAAGGAGACGTTATGATGATAATGAGTGAAAATAATGTAATGAAGAAAGTGAGAGAATCCCGAGAAAATATACATACAATGTTTACTCACACACCCCACTTGGTGGAGCTGGAATCAAACCAGGTATTGGAGGCGAGGTTGATATTGATAAAAACTGCTGAAATCCAAATTGTTAGTAGGAATGCTACTCATATAAATTGTAAAATATTTGTAGCGTATCAGTATTTAGCGTTTAATTTATGTTGCATTTTACGGTAATTATACCTACATAAAAATATTTCATACTTAAATAGACGTAAGATGCGCTACAAATGACTATTTGAAAAAAATAAAATTTAAAAAAAAACGAAAGGGAATTTTTTTAAAATAAAACGTACATTCCTGAAAAAATGCGAACGTTTTATTTCTATTTACAACACTGTTAAACCCAACATAAATCGATTTTTCCAATGGTATGGAAAAGAAATTAAGCGCGAGACTCATCAGACATTAGAATATTACTACGCTGTATTAAACGATCGCTGGTCTCAACCCAGAAGCTCTCAAAATCTCAGTCATATTCATAGGGTTAAAGCGCAGATTACACGTATACAACTTCGGGCTCTTGAACGATATCATACGGCTTCCACATCTGCATCATTTTGTAAATCTGAAGGCATCTCCTTTTACCATTATATTCAATCGCAGAAGCGACGTCAAGAGAACTACATTGAAGCTATTACGGTGTATGGTGCTGGCGAAGTTACGGATCTTAAGACTCTTAAGACTCTTCGTTATATCGTACTGGTTTAATCAATGCTACTGCACTAGAGACATATTTTCCGGAGACAATGTTCCAACTGTCTCCTGACGTACAACAACCTCAAGTGTCACGGTCCTGATGGACTTATTTATGAATTTTATGTCTCCTTTTGAAATATTTTTGGCGCGGAGTTATGCCACCTTTTTAATGAACTCTTAAGGCATCGCAATTTCATTGATAATCAAGATCTTATTGTTCTCATACCTAAAACGAATTTTCTGGCGATCATATAGAACTACCGTCCTATCACGTTACTCAATACTGACATGAAACTTTTCTCTAAAATTTTGGTACGACGCTTGAAACTTGTTTGTCACGAGGTTATTAGTGATTTCCAGGCAGCAATTCATCCCAACAAAAATGCGTTTTCTGCTCTTAGCAAGATCCGTGACATCACTGAATTTTTTTTTTAAATTTAAGCGCATATCTGTATGTTTATTATCAGTGGACTTCCAAAATGCTTTTGACTTTTTATCCCACGACTATCTCTACATTGTTCTACGAGCCTACAAGCTTACCATATCGCTCCCGTCGTCAGTGTATCATGATTTTCAAAATATCAATGTTCAAGCACGATGTGACACTCCTTTTCACTACGAATGGACAGTTTGCGCATATTCAAGAGTATCTACAGACTTTCGTGCAGATGACTGGTGAAAAAATCAATGTGAATAAATCAACGTTGTTGTTATATAATGCTTCCATTGTCCAGTCGCCCTTTTCTATTGACCACCATTATCTAATAAATGACCACGTCAAAATACTTGGTATTACCTTTACAGTTCGAACTGACGTGCTGACCGATATAATTTCGGATCCTATTCTTCAGAACTTACGCCTACTTAGTGCACACAATAAATGTCGGAGCTTGAATTTGATCCAACGCATCTGGTTTGTTAACACTTCCATTCTTTCTAAAGTGTGGTATGCAGCTCAGATCTGTCCACTGCCTGAGTGTTATGCAAGGAAGATTGACTCTCTCATAGGCTGGTTTCTGTGGAGTGGATTTTATTTTCGACTCCAACGAAACAATATCTATTTCTCATATTTTTCAGGAGGATTACAAGTTACTAATGTGAGAGAAAATTGCAAAGCTCTTTATATACGTAATGAGTTGAAGTTATTTCTTGATTCTGACTCTCACAGTTCGCAATGGATATCGTGCTGGACTGTTTCATTAACTGAAAATAATCCGCCAATAATAAATATTTGCTTTTTCCTCATTGCCTGCATATGTGCGGGAACTCATTTCCGCATGGGCATATATCCCACTATTACCCGAGGCTTGCACCATGTCCACTAAACTGTTGTATGTCGCTTTAATCAACAGTGCTATATGTCCTTTTGTACCTCAAACTTGTCATAAGTTTCCCACCTATGACTGGCATGCGATCTGGCGAAATGTGCACAACCAAATTTTATCTTGGGATATTCGTAGTGGGTTGTGCTTTATTCATGACTTACACCCTACCAATGAACGAATTCATACTATTCGTCGTTCTGAATCTCCTAATTGTGCGCACTGCGGTCGACTGGATAATCTTTTGCATCTTGTGTCTGAGTGCACTGATACGGCTCGCATATGGACTTCTTTATGTGGATTACTGGCAGTGATCTGTAGTAAACCAGCTAACTATTTTGACCGCCGTATAGTTGCCTTTCCGGACAATGTGTGGTATCCCAATACAAAACTCAATGTCGTTAATTGGCTTATCGGGCATATTCTCTATTATACTATGTCCTGTACGCCGAAGTGTACAGTGGAGGAATATTATTTGTACTTAAAATATGCTCATCCGACTTTTCCTATAATCAATCTGCATGAGACACCTGCGTTTGCTAATTTCCTCAAAGTGATCTTCTAATTTTCCATAGTATACTGGTCTGATGTAGTGTTACATTACTGTTTGCAATGTACTAGTTATTACAGTTCAATAAATGTATTTTTAAAAAATGGTTAGCGCACTGAACTTCTATTTGGTGGACCCGGGTTCGAGTTCCGGCCAGGCTGAAGCTTTTTGAAGTTTTCTTGTTTCAATTTCAATGCATACTCAGTGTGATAAGCAAGATCTCTCCTCCAGAAAGAAGATGATGTTGGAATGAGGAGATTTGGAGAAGGTCTGAAATGGAGGCAATCATTTACAAAGTTATTTTCAGCAGTTGTTCCAGATTTGATAGTTTCAGCTACTTTCAAGCATTTTCTGATTCATATGTGATCAGTGTTTTTATTTCTTTGATTATACAGTATATAATGAAAAAATACATTACACACACAGCAATAGTGAGATTAACATATGATGTTCATTCGACAACACGCTCTAAACCAGAGAAATTTATCTCAGAATGCAGAAATGTTTCGTGCGTCATCTACTCATAATTTTACTTTCATTCAGACTTGACACAGTGCTACCAACTGCTGTAAGTGCCGAGAAAAGTTACGTGTAAGTTGGTTTCCATCTGTCTAGGCGTTCTCACAACCGCAAGTGACCCACGTAATGGAATTAGAGCGCTTAGGGGGGATTACTTTTGTAGCTGGCTGTACCATTATGTTATATTGAGTTACAAGCTCCCCTGGATATACAACCTTGGGTTTCCATTGTGCCATGCCCCAAAGACGTATTTCTTGATATTAGTTACCGGCTTATCGCACGGAATCACCTTGAAGATCTTTCTGTAAGACAATTATATAGTCGTTACCATGCCACCACAATTTCTATTCTAAGTATTGTAGAACATTACCCAATGACAAACACGAATAAATTCTGGGCAAACATTCATACTCCGGTATTGTCTCCTGCCATACAATCTCTTTAATACAGTGTTGTTCTAAATATATATTCTACTAACGGGAAACTTCATGAATTGGTTATCTGCAATATTTCTTTCTGTGGTACTTGTTATGTTCTAGCTACTCTCCAACACGGGCTCGAAAGCTGCTCACGAAACACAGCTATATGGTTTCAGTATCAAAAAATTATGGCCCGTACCTGCAGAAAAAACTCCCTCTAATATTCACTGTACTTCATTCATGTAATTGGCTGCTCACAGTACAATTTTGTTTGTTAATCGTTTCTGATGTAATTGGCTAATAAGAGTAAAATAAAATATTTTTAAAAAGTGGTAGTGCGTTCACCTTTGGTACGTGGGGTCTCGGGTTCAAACCCTGTTCCCGCCAAGTGAACTTTGTGGTGGCCAAACACCGAGTGCGTGGGTTTCCTTGGGGTTCTTCCGTTTCCTCCCACTTTCTTCGTTCCACCATTCAATTCATTTATCATCTTCACCGTCTCCTTTAGCCTTGCACGCATAACCGTAGGACGCAAAACTCAAAGGTTTCACTTCATTTCATATTTTCTTTGATGAGCCTTTAATACGTTAAGTGGTTAAATGGACGAGTGCATGGGTTCATTCTTAAATTTAGTAATGTTCTCTAGGAACCAATATAAATTAGTCCTGCTTATCTTCTTCTATGGATAAAAAATAGGCTTAGTCGAATAGTTGAAAATTAATTATTTTGTTAATCGAATAATTGAAAAGCGGATAACGTTTGACGAATAACTGTTAGACTTTCATTGCTACAATATTTCTACTTTGCACTGTTCGTTCTGCTGCGTAGTTGTTGAGTTATTAAACTGAAACTGTTTGTATTTGCAGAAAAAAATGTTTGATGGGAAAAATATGTTTGAACATTGCTGTTCCAGATTTTATTCCGAGTGTTCGTTATCTTTTTCACTTTGCATTTGAAATTGCCGGGTAGAGTTTAATGTTTGAAAATTATTGCAATTACTTATTCTTTTAGTTTGAAATTTTTTAAAAAAAGTATTAGTTTGAAATACGTCTGAAAAGTTTTCTTTTAAAATTTTAGTTTGGAACTTCCCTTAAGATTTTGTGTTGCATTGTTTGAATATCTTTGTTTTGAGATTATAGTTTAGAATTTTTCAGTTTGAAATTTTTTGTTGAAAACTTTTTTATCCATTGAAACGATTTTTTTCGAAAAGTTTTTCACTTGCTGATTTTTCGTGTTTCTTTTGTAAAACCTATTAATCAGAGTCACTAGTGCACTCCAAATGAGTAAGGTCAATCACTCATTGAGCTTTGATTATGAGTTGCTCTCAGATTAAACCAAATATACTAAGTATGTATGAATTTAAGTCTTAAAGAATAAATAAAAATATTTTTGAAAACCCTTTAAATTTTGGGGATGGACCAATACAACTATTCCCAAATTTAAGAATATTAATATCTTCAGGAAGAAAATGAACCCTAGTACTTTTTCATTACCATACCATGCAATGAAAATTTATAGAAGCGAATAAAACAGGTCATAACCTATAACGTGGTAATACGTATTAATTGCTATAATTTTAACAATTTTACCCATAGAAGGGAACAAGCAGAACCAACCAAATTCACAAAAATATATACATTCGAGCCCTAGAGAATGTTTACTGAATTTTGTATTTTGACAATTATCAAATTTAAGGGGTCATAGATATCCTTCTCGAAACTTCAGAATTAGGATCACTGGTTTCATGTACTATAAAAGAGAATGAACTCTTCTATTGAAACATGTAACGTGATAGCCTCATGAAAGATGGTTAAAAGATGAAAACCTCAAAATTTTGAATTTTCATAAATTCTTTTACTCGTAAAAAATAACGAGATGGAAAAGGCAAACTTATTGGGATACATAATCCGGTCCTATACTATATACCTATCTTTTAATTTTGTCAATTTCCAAAATTTCAGGGATAGTCCTAGGTATCTCTCCGAAAATTATGAATGACCCAACGTACCGCTGCCAAAAATTTAGAGATGATGGTCTTAAATGATATCATACTTCGTAATCCGGTCAAGGACGTCCCTCATACAATCACATCCGAGTGCAATCAACTGTTGTCAAAATTATTAATACATCTAGTTTCTAATACTGAATAATAAATATGATATTTTATGGTTTCATTTAACAAGTAGATTTGTAATATGTAATAAACTAACGTAGTATTACTTGAATAAAAATCAATTTTATGTTCTGTTGGCAACACGTTTAATCCTTTGTTTTTGCAGAATATGATTATCAATGTCGCCTGACATTGTTTGCATCTTGGAAATTTAACATTTTTTCTTAATTATCTTAAAATGCAATGGTGTTTCAAAGTAAATTGTAAACTTTTTATAGAAACACACGGTTCATGTATTCAATGGGGTACACAAAGCGGGATTTTCTTGATTTTAACCTCCCCTTAAGAGATTTGCACAAATGGACACTTACAGTAATAAATACGAGTACAGCCAATATATTCAAAAATCCTGAAATAATTGAAATTGAGAGTTTGAACCAGCGCTTTCTCATTGATGAAATTCAGCGTGTAGTATTGCATGTAATGAAAAAGATTTCATTAGTAATTGAATTCAATTTTCTTCTCGATGTAAAAAACTTTGTTGGCTTCCAAATCTGCTAGTTCTAGGCGTTTGTTTCTGATGTTTTCCGTTTCTTCGTTTCAATTGAGTCTGGAGGGAATTATGGTACAAGTTCGAAAATAAGGTATCACTGAAATTATTTAATGTGAAAAGAGACAAAGAAAGGGGCAATGAATAAAGTTGCACAACGTTTAACTTCAGAATATACGCATCAAGAAAGGCAGATAATTAAATCTAGATATAGGAGATGAGCAGGGCAAATTGGTTTTAATAAGATATGATTTGTGTTCGAAACTTATATAGAAGTAATTCGAATGTGATGGGAAAGAACTCTTAAAGAAACTCATAGAATACGATGGAAAAGTAGTGTGAGAAACAGGACGAGAATTGAATTTGTGCAAGTTCATAGAATACTGTATTTTATTTAACAAATTTGTACGTACGCAATCATTAACAATCAAAACAACAAGGACGAGAGGAAAAGAAGTCGGTGCTTGTATTTAAATATATCACTTTACATTCAGCTAGTAAAAATATGAAAAAAAATCTGAGAAAACTTCAGTTTGTTTATCCGACACAAAATTCACACCCAGGACTATCTGATTGCATAGAATGTTAACTATAGCTTACGGACTCAATGTAATATTTATTTCGAAACTTAATCCGATATCAAGTGAACTTATTAAAATGAAACAACCATGTAGTTTTCACGAAAAAGCGTGTATTCAATCAGGCTTTTAAATGTCTCAAAAGAAAACAGTTGTATTATCAGAAATAATAAAATTTGTTTTTGAATATTTGTTGATCCATAGGATTGCCACAGATGATCTCTTTAAGTCTTAAAGGTACACAGTTACACATTTGGGATATTATGACCCTACATTCTGAAGTCAATATTTTCTCCACCCTTTAGTTCAAAAACATGAAGATGGCTGGCTAACTGAAAAGGTATTAATCGTATTGTGAATTGGGATTAAATGCTCTGTATCAATTTATAAATTTTCTTCTATAGCCTTCATACGCTCGATCTAAATGTATTTAATATGACAAAAATGTGTTATGTTTCATTGGAATGAAAAAATGAATAAGGTTTGCACAAAAGAAAAATGAATATTTTTTCTGCATATTTACGCATTTATTTCAAGTATGTTCTTTACACCGGAGTATTAAATACAACAATACATAATTACAAACAAAAGAATAAACATACACACACAATATACTGAGTATACGTAAAACGGAGAATACAGCATATATTTACTAGATACAAAACATTTAAAACATTACTTGATTGGCATCTAAATATTCTCTATGCAATAAAATTTGTATTTTTGTTGGCAAAGAATTCCATAGTAGTATCAAATTAAAAAGCAATGACTGTTTTATTTAAAAAGCTTTCAAGTGCTGCATTCGCACACATCTGTAGAACTATAAACATCTCAACAGCCTTCCTACCGTTGTACTTCATAGACCGACTCCCTCTCGTTTTTTACTGCATACCAAACCGACGTAGACCTCTCTGTATAAATTTTCTGAATTCTGCTACTTAGATGTAGTAATATAGATAATTCCGTGTTGATAATTCGCTGTTCCGTTAAAATCCGAAAAAAAGGATCAATTGCTAACAAATACCAATTAGCTCCTGGTGCACATCTTGAGTCAGTTTCATTGTTCTATATCGGGGGTTCAGTAATGTCAACGCACACAATAGTTTCTGATTTGAGTCGAATTCCGATTGTAAGATATTTACTTCATTTCTGCTTTATATTATAATAAGTTTTAGTTCAAATGCTCAACTAAAAGAAAAGCGGAAAATGTTCTTTGTGAAAGCAAGTGTAGAACGTATACAAGTGAATGAGTCTAGCAAGCTGTATTTTTGGGAAGATATTTATGAATATTTAGGAAATTACGTTGTAATTTTCTGTTCCTGCAATGCATTGTCACTTGGTATGTAGAATTAGTTCTCATTGAACTCATTGACTAGCATAGGATATTATGAAGAATGGGTCAATGATAAATGTCTCATTTTTATTCAATTTCATAATCCAGTGTTTTAATGCAGATATTTTATAAAGTTTTGAAGTATAAAGTTTAGAAAACGTGTTTCCGCTGAAGAGATGGATTTTTCAATCTTCTAGAGGTTAGTAATATTATAAATGAGGTCTGAAATATTTTGGCATATCCCAAACCATACTAATGTTTTACTTCTCTATGTTTTTTTTTTTTTTTTTTTTTTTTTTTGTTTCATCTAACATGTACATTTCCTCTCGTTATGCTTTACAAGCAACTACCTGTAACTTGATTTACTCCCGCGCGGATTGGATGAGAATCTTTATATTATCTGTACGTTCAGGGCCGCCCTTAAGCCAATTGATCCGATTTTTTCCAATCGGGCCCCGCGCCTAAGGGGGGCCCGCGCTGGTGCCGTCTACTCTACTGTACAGTCTAATCTAGTATTCAGTGGCATTTTCACAGTATATTAAGCCCTGAAGA